>NC_050198.1:91793044-92993044 GCF_004126475.2 Phyllostomus discolor
TTTAGTGTTAAAAACACAACAAACAAAGCAAACTCTGAAGGTTCTCAAAAACAAGAATTCTAAAAACCGTCACAGCCCAGAGGAGCCTAATGAGGCATGCCCAGATGACTAAATGTAGTACGCATCCTGGATGCGATCCTGGGACAGAAAAGGCACATTAGGCCAAAACTAAGGAAATCTGAATAAAGCACAGACATTAATGAATAACTATTTCACTGTTGGTTCACACGTATAACAAATGCACCATACTAATGCAAGATGTCAATAATAAGGGAAATTGGGTGTGGGGTGTGTGGGTATTACCTTCACAGTTTTTCTGTAAATCTAAAACCATTCTAAAATAAAACGTGCACTAAAAACTCACGAGATACTGGATAATGAGGAGAGCTGGGAGACAACAAATGAACCAATGAATGGAGACAGCTGTGGGGCGTGGCTTAGAGGAAACGCCCTCTCCCTGCCACGTGCACCACAAGCACTGACCTAGAAGAGATAAGGACGAGTGAGAAGTCAGATCGGGAACGCCATTAGGGGGTGTGAAGGAAGCTCCACCATTTTCTAACCAGAGCAGCTAGACTCCTCGGCACCCTCCCCCGCCCTCCTGGAATGTGAGGCGAGTGGGGGGCGGCTTTGTGATGTCACGCCACTCCATGGTTACCGCTGGCTGAGGAATTCCTTGATAGCCAATCACAGCTGAGGGCGTGGCTCCTCAGTTTCCTGGAGGGTATAAATAGAGGCCAGGAGCCCCAGAGTAGGGCACTAGACTACCAGAAGGGCGAGGAAACTGAGGGAGCTATGGAGTCCGATTCGGAGGAGGAGACGCCAACATCAAGCACTGGAGTCAAGAGGAAGAGGGATTCCCAGCCCACCGACAAAGGCAGGGAGAAGGTCAGCCTACCCTACTCATATGCCTCCTCTTCTTCCGCATTGATGCCCCACACAAGACTTTCCCCCTGCCCGTGCCTGGCACAAACCCCTCCTCAATTCACTCTCATTCCCTTACAACCCCGTTCTTACTGGTTTCCCATCCTCCTCCCCAAAACCAATGTCTTTCTGGGTTTATCTTGTTTCCTTGCTAGGCGCTGAAGTTAACGGAGAAGGTAACGGCAACCCTCCGGCAGATTCAAGAAAAACATAAGGGAGGGAAAAAGCCCAAGATAATCATCTTCTGCTCCAGGCGGGGTAAAAAAGTCAGCGAAAATCAGCCAAAGACGGATGAAGAAGAACAAGAAGAACAAGAGGATTCTGCCCCTCCAAGTGAGGATTCTGCCTCTGCCAGTGAGGAGTCTCTCACTGCAAGTGAGGATTCTCGCATGGCAAGTGAGCAGTCTCCCTCTGAAACTGAGGAGTCTCTCTCTGAAAGTGAGGACTCTCCCTACACCCCAAATGAACCAGAAACCCAAGACCCTTAAATACATGCAGCCTCTCCAGAAAAAAAAATCTGGAGGAATGGTCCTTTATGCAGAGATCAAACCGGACCAAATGAAGTAATTCTGTGTCAATGATTAAAATACTAGCATGTATGAAAAGGAAATGTGTTTGTGTATCTGTATGTTCTCTGAGGATGGGGAGGGAATGAAGGAAGGGGCAGGTATGGGAGAAGGGAGGGAGGTAGAATCCTGCAAGTTTGGGGACTAGGCCAGCCAGTCCACAGTGAGCCAGACACTGAGAATAAGAACTAGGTAACAACTGAAGATGGAGTTTTTCCTTAACACTTTCTCATAGTGGCAAGGATGGAAAGAACTTGGTGTTTGGTTTGTGTCTGGTACCAGGGGAGGGTGGTGTGGAGTGATGTGTGGGGGGTGGCAGTGTGTGATAATGAATCTGATTCCATTTTAGATGATAGACTATTAACAGCTTTCAACCTCACTCCTTTCTTTTCCAATTTTGGCCTACATCTGGACAAGCTGATGAAGAAAACAAACAAACTAGGGAGTTACTGAGCATAATATAGAAACAGAGATATGCCTGAGCTGCACCATTGGAACTATTGTGTTGCCTATATTCCCTATAGCCAAAGCACTCATTGCCCTAAAATATCTGTCAGTATATACAGACAGTCTGAGTAATAAAGTAATAAGTTATAAGTAATAAAATAAGTAATAAAATTAAGTATTTTGTGCTCACAGTAAGCTTGAGAAAATACTACCCTGCAGACCTTCCTCCTTACTTATAAAATAAATAACGCCTTCTATCCTAGTTAAAAAAGGGTCCAATCTGAAAAAAAACAGGGCCTTCACAGATTGACACCCATTACATTAGACCTATTTAGAGAAGGTGTAACTATCCCCACTGCTTCTGAATTTAACAGCCAAATCTGACTTGCTCTTCAACCTGAAAAGCATGAATGGGACCTCAGTATGAATTTTCGTTCCCTTCATGTCAGGGTCCCACCCATTAGGGGTCCCTATCTAATATTACTTAAGTCACTGACTCCACCCAATAGCAACCTGGTAAATACTCTGCAGTCACAGCAAAGTGTTTGACCGACTGATGCACCCTCCTCAGTGCCTATTTCAACAGCCTCCAGCTACACTTAACCTTCACTTTTTTGAGTCATAACACACCTTTACTTGGGTACTCAGTGGGACACCTCCCCACTTCTGTCATCTCACATAACCTTTGCAGACAACATGTAACCACATCTAGCTCTTTCCAGGTGCACAGGTATGACATCACACTGATGACACCTCCTTTGAGGAGATTCATGACACACTTATTCTGGACACTAAAACAGAGGAGTTCACAAAAAGGGGATGACCCATTAACCCCACACGTAGTACCAGGCCCCACCACCTTGGTTCCGTTTTTGAAAATCATTAGTTAGACTGAGGGCTGCTCTAATCCTGAGTGTATCAGGAAACAGATTTGATCCTGTTTAGTACCCACATTATTAAAAGAAACCCATCATCTTAGACATTTTTGCATTATGGAGGTGACATTCATCATGTACAAATGTTATTTAATTTTATTTATGTTACTTTGCAGATAGGCCCACCTTGAACAGGACCCTTGGAACATTAGGCTCTAAAATCTGTCTAAATGACCATAAAACACTCCTGTTAGGGCCTTCTAGAAACTCCTCCATTGTAGAGGCTTTAGCAACAGACTCTCATACCTCTTGGAGCCTCTGGACCATCCATGAAAAAAGGTTCAATGTCACTAATTATGAGAGAAATGCAAATTAAAACCACAATGAGATACCACCTCATACCTGTCAGAATGGCCATCATCAACAAATCAACAAACAACAAGTGCTGGCAAGGGTGTGGAGAAAAGGGAACCTTAGTGCACTGCTGGTGGGAAAACAGACTGGTACAGCCACTGTGGAAATCAAAATGGAGTTTCCTTGAAACATTAGTACTGGAACTGCCTTTTTGATCTAGCAATTCCATTTCTGGGAATATTTCTTAAAAATTCAAAAACACCAATTCAAAAGAATATATGCACTGCAATGTTCATAGCAGCATTATTTAAGACAGCCAAGACCTGAAAACTATCCCAGAGCCCATCAGTAGATGAGTGGCTAAAAAAGCTGTGGTACATTTACCCAATGGAAAACCACTAAGCTGTAAAAAAGACAGAAATCTTACCCTTTGCAACAGCATGGATGGACCTAGAGAGCATTATGCTAAGTGAGATAAGCGACTGAGTGAAAAAGAAATGCCATTTAATTTCACTTATAAGAAGAATCTAATGAACAAAATAAACTAATGAACAAAATAGAAGTAGAGGCATAGAAGCATGGAACAGACTGACAACCATCAGAGGACAGGGAGGTTGGAGGGGTGGGTGAAAAAGGTGAAAGTATAAAGTACAAATTGGTAGTTACAGAACAGTCGTGGAGATGTAAAGTTTGGCACAGGGAATTTAGTCAATGATATTATAATAATTATGGGTGGTGTCAGATGGGTGCTAGATTTATCAGAGTGATTATTTCATATAAATGTCTAATCACTACGTTGTACATCTGAAAAAATATAATATCAAATGTCAACTGTAATTGAAAAATATAAAGTTATTTTTAAAAAGAATGCACCAGTAGTTCTTTCTTTGTTTCTTAAATTTAGATTAATGAATTAAAGTGTAGAATATACAATTCACACAAAAAACATACTCTTTTATTACCATATTGGTCTAAATAACTTTCTTATAGGTACCCTTATACTCTAAGTAAATTTCTTAGGGGAATCTTTCCATTTTGTTGTGTGTATAAACTTATTAATGATTATACTGTGTATTTACATTTGTGAACTGGTAGAAATATATAGTATTGTGTTGCATGTATCTTTTACATCATGCAATATGGATCATTATGAAATGTTCCCTCATCAATGATAATGTCATGGAAAACTTTCCATTTCATCACATATGTACCTTATTTTCTTTTTATTTATATTTTAATTGGTGTAGCATATTTCATAGTGTAGCTATACCACAGCTTATTTATTGATTCCCATGCAAATGGCCATTTATATTGTTTCCAGTATTTTACTATCTCAAGGTAATAATACACATCTATTCATCTATCTATTATCTATACAATATTTTATCTATATCTATAACTATATCTACATAGCTAATATATAATAAATACATGAATGCCAGTGTATAGTGTATCTGAAATTAGGACTTGAGAAGTAGAAAGTAGTAGTGTAAAACATTTACATTTTAATTGTCTCTCAAAGTGTCGTTACTAATTGACACTGTCATTTTAATGGAGATCCAAATACTCCTCACTTAAGTTAAGGCTTAGAACTATGGAACTTTTAAAAACATGTTAATCTGATTTGGAAAACAAGGCATTTCAGTATTTTTGTGTATTTGTCAGTCTTTTAGTCTTCAGTCTTTTGGATTACCACTGAGATGAACTATTTTTTCAATTTTCACTTTGGGAAATTGTCAACTCAAATCTTTTGCTAGTTTTTCTATTTATTATTTGTACTTTTCTCTATGGATTTTGAGGTAGACTTTAAGCATTCTAAATGTAAATCTTCACATTTTGTATGTGTTAGAAATATTTTCTTCTGATCTTTTTTATTTTACTTATAGTGTTTTTGCCATATAGATTGCATTTAATCTTGATTTGTCAAATGTAACAATATTAACCATCATAGGTTTGCCTTTGCAGTGGTTCAGCATCCAAATTTAGAAATATTTTCACAGGGACAACAGTGTGGTGATTGTGGGCAGAGAGGGTGTGTAGAGTTTGAAGCAGGTATAATTATGGGGGATAAATGTTAATGAAAAAAAGTACAATAAAAAATAAACTATTTAAAAAACAAAACAAACAAAAGGAAACTATTTTCATTAATTTGTTCTTCAGAGAATGTGATTAAATTGATCCCAAAAGACTTGATTTTCATAAACATGCCATCTTTGCTATTAACCAATTATACTTTTTGTCCTATGAGATGTATGTTAATTGACATTTATTTCTAAATGGATTCTCAATGTTTCTTATAATGCTTCAACAGCATTTCAGTAGGTGTGTAAAAATAATGTTGGTGTGTGTTTTGAATATATGTGTTTGTGTCTGCATGTGCACAATATACTGAATTTATTTTAGATTGTACTAAAGATTTCAACTTCTGTCACTATCAAATGAGCATAAAGGGAAAAATACTATATTTTATAACCCTGCTGCCAGCGAACAGAGAGAAAAGGGAGAGGAAGAGCAGGAGAGCACAAGAATGTGAGTGAGTGTAAAAGAGGGCGATCTCGGAAATCATGCACCATTACTGTATGGGTAAATAATTATGCTGGTATTAATTTCATGTGATGCTTCAACTTCATTGAAATACATTGCTTTTTATTGCTCAAAAAAACCATAGTCTCCATATTTTCTGATAATACTTTTGTACCTTCTTTCAAATGTTAAATATTTTATCCATAGAGGAGTTGCCATCCCTTTGTAGTTGTGGGAAAATTGTTTCCATGTGTACTTGCCCTGGTATTGCAGAGGCTTTCCTCTCTCGATTTGGCCTCTTTAGTCCTTGGGTCCTAGAGTTCTGAAAATAGGCTGACTCAGGAAATTGGGCAAGAGGTAATGACTTTAGATAGGAAATAATACCCTTGGATTCATGATCATCCATTCTTAATCAATTTTTCATTTACTGTATAGATTTAGGACTGACACCTACCTGTCTGGGCTTCTCATCTAAAGATGCTGTTATCTATTAGCCATATCCACAACGTTTTACAAGTCAGAGTCTCTTGGCCGCCATTGCAACGAGGTCACTCATTATAAACATTGCACCTACTTTACTTCTGATGTATAGCACTGCCTGGGGATCTCTATTTTTTCAGGGTCTTATCATCCCATCAATCAATTGCTATCAATCAATGAGCCCGTTTTTGTATTAGCAACCCCTGTCCTTAGCCTTGGCCTTCACAAATCACCCACACTAAACTTTGTAGTGATGCTGGTGTCCCTTTCACCTTGGCTTTTCTTATGGCTAAGTGACCTACACCCTGCATTCCCAAGGGGACAAAATCATCTAGTAACTTTTCTTCCCATGCACATCATATGTAGAATGTCTACTTCTTTGAGACTTTTCATCTGTTCTTTCAAGTGTCCCATGGAAATTCTGGAACTTACCTTCACTCCTTATAGAGGAAACTTTCTTGTTGTTTTTGTTTTCTGGGAGCTTGCCCAGCAGGCTTTCCCTAGAGTAGCCTTGGTTCCTTCCATTCTCAGGTTGACAAACTATCCACTCTTTCCTTAGAATCCAATCCTGATTGCTGAGGTATTTGTATAAATCATGTCATCTTCACAGAAAACTTCACAGAATAGATATCACTTCCCATTTTACAAATGGAGACATTACAACTTCAAAGAATTAAAGAACTGGTACAAGGTCACACCCTAAGTAAGTGACATGTTAGTATCATTTCAAAACTCTCATTCTCAGTAGGACTCTTCATGGGTGCAGGAAACCAAGTCATAAGTGGGAGATCTATACAGAAGTATGATTTCTTGAAACTTCATTATAATTTTCTAGACATTGTATCATCACTTTAACCATAAAATTACTCACATTTTAACTATGAAGTTAAGCTTCTTTGAATGAATCTTTTCCATACTCTACTGTGAGGTCAAAGTTTTGTAAATGAACAAAAATCCCTAGAGAATATGATCACTGGAATTGAATGTAATAACTGTAACTGAAGTCCATACAGGAAAAGGCTTATGGAAGAATATCTGTTAAATTGTTAACTCAGACAGCAATCATGGCTTTTACCTAAGCATGTTTCACACAGATTTCTCTTTTGGAGGCCAGACGATTTCCAGTTATGTGTATTGAAAAGTCAAGGTAGATCAGCTATTAAGGACTCATATAGCTGAATGAGAACCAAAATCTATAATTTAAAGATACAGAAGCCTCATTTTTATAAGCAGTGAAAAACAAATGTCAGAAGCATAATTTATTATTAATTTTTCCTCCCAATACAACTTACACTAAAATCTTGTTAACACATACCTTTTAGGCAATCAAGGTCACCATATATACCAATGCAACTTGAAATACATACTTGGCAAACTAGAGTTAGAAGCCTCACATACACCAGTCTTTATAAACTGCATGTGGTCACAGATAAAAGTAAAAGACATGGAAATCTGCCTTAAATTAGAAGACCCTGTGTTATAAATTGTAATATTGTCATAGAGATAGGCCTCCCAAAATTTTCAAAATAACTAGAGAAAGACAAAAACTTTTACATGAGAGATCATTTATCCTAAGCTTAGTATATAGTCAGCAATCAGTGTAGCAGAAATGGGAAAGGAATACCTTGAAAATGTGCCCCTTAATCCCATCAGTCTGCATATACAAAAGAAACCTTGTCCTGAATTCAGCCTCAAAGTAAAAGGTGAATTTTAACCATATGCCAGAACAGAAATGGACCTCAGCTAGGAATACATGTTGTCTGACCCTGGCTCTGCCACTAACATGGTGTGTGACATTGGAAAAGTCACTTGCACCTCTCAGGACTTATTTTCTACATCAGTGAACTGAAATGATCTCAAAAGCCCTTTCAAACTCAAAAAAATCTATGAGAGCAAATAAACAACTTTATTGACTTTAAAATACTAATATTTTCACAATGTCTCTAAACTGGTTGACTAAAATATTCCCTTTTCACATGGTTGTTATAAAGATCCAGTTTAAGAAGAGGTTCCTCAAAGAAGAGACTATTATCCCACTTTCTCACAAGTGGGAGAAAGGTCAAGACATGCTAATTGGGGAAGCTGGAAATTCCAAAGATCTGCAAATGGAACAGGTGCAAATATACCTGGTGATAATTGATGGCTAATTATGTAAGCAATAACCCACCTCAGGTTATTGTCTGGTCTGCTAATACATACATTCACTGGGTTTTTCTTAGCAGGCAGAAACATACCCTGGGGGTTGTGTTGTGCAGAGAAAATGCTTTTGAAAACACAACATGGTTTTAAGTAGAGCATAAGAATATGAAACATATTAGCACATAAAATGGTTGAGCTAGAACCTAGTCAACGAGAAAATCCCCTTGCATTCTCCCCTTTAACATCCCTCATTCAGCACTTACCATTCTGACCCCTCTCCCTACAGCTGCTCAATCCAAATTGAGCCACTTGGAAGAAAAATTAAATGTGTTCACTTTCCTTTAAAAAATGGACTGTAATAAACTGAATTAGCATTTAGTGAGAATGCATAGGGTGATGCCAGGAAAATGTTTTCTCATAAAGGATCAAGTATATTGCCCACTCTGCAGTAAGTGGTTTCCTAGTCTCTTTATTCTAATGATGGATCATAGGACCCAGAAATTGATTTTAATGATGACAGCCAGAAAAGCAATGCCCACAGCTGAGAAGAAAACTAGAGGGAATTAGGAAAGGTTACTAGTTTTGTTCTGTACTTTTCTTTTGTTTGTTTGTTTGTTTGTTTGTTTGTTTGTTTGTTTCATAGTGAGAATGTCACTGGGGGTAGGATTCACAGATGGGACAGGTTTCCCAACTGAACATTAAGGATGAAATGGTCAGACAGACACTAATTAGATCCGTTGGTACTCAAGATGCTCTGAGGACCCCCATCATTCAAAGTGAACACTCAATCTTTGTTATGGCTACAAGCCACAGGTGTAGCCTCCCAGGTTCTCCGTTCTTCCCTACTGTTTATCTCTCTTACTCTGGTCCAGCCATGCTGGCCTGTTTCCTGTTTGTGAAAATATTAGTCATTATATATTTTGATATATGACTAATATATTTTAATATATTAATTATATATAGTCAAAGACTTCAGAGTCTTTATTGTTTCCTCTATCAGAGCAGTCTTCCCTCAGATAGCTACATGGCATGCTCCTTTACCTCCATCAGATCTTTGCCCAAATGGCATGTTCTCATTGAAACTTTCCCTGGCCATCCAACAATCCATCCAACATAAAATCATAAACTCTTCCACATTCCCTGCTCATTTGCCTGCAGTATCATTGCCCATATGAACTTTAGTTTTTAGTTATTACCTCTTTCTCCCCAGTAGAATGTAAGTTTCAGGAAGGCATGATTTTTGTCTCTTTGGTTGTCTGATATAAAACCAATATAGTTGATGGAACATAAACAACAAAAGAAAAAAGCCAACAAAACATAACCAGAGATATTGAAATTAAGAACAATTTGACAGTAACCAGAGGGGAGGTGGGAGGGGACAGTGGGGAGAAGGGTTTTCAGGAACTACTATAAAGGACACATGGACAAAACCAAAGGGGAGGGTGGAAGCAAGGGAGGGAGGTGGGTTTGCCTGGGGTGGGGGGAGTGATGAGGGGGAAATGCAGACAACTGTAGTTGAACAACAATAAAATAATTTTAAAAACCCAATATAGTTGAATAGAGAGAGCCTCATACAATGCATTTGGTTAATAAAAATTTGTTGAATGAATAAATGAATAAAATAAGAATACTGTAATCAGCCAAGTTTCTAGCACTAATAAAGTTTAAATGTTAAGACCTAGGTTTAGAATGTTAGTCAAAATTTTCAAACTAGGTTGTATTTGTCAGAAACATTACATTCACAAGAATCTATACATTTTCTTCTAAGATAGATTGGATATTAACCTAAAGATGAAGCCAATTTTCCAGTTATACAGCTATTTAACCTTGAATTTCAATGTTTCCAAGATTATACACCAGACTTCAATAGCATCCTCAAAGAGAACAAAAACTGTGGCCTAGCTCTCTCATGGTGATGATTTCAGATTAACCCAAGTGAAACCTCCTTTTCCTATTTATCTAATAATTTTATCAGGTTGTAGCAAATAAAGTTGATAATAATTGACAATTTTTTTACCTAAAAATGTAACATTCACAACATTTCACAAATGTCTGACCTTCATATGTTTTAAAATAATACTTCCCAAATGACTCAAATCAATCATTTTGCTATCTTCCCAAATGGAGCACTGTTATTGGTAAGATTCTTCCAGCCTCTTTGGAAGAAATCATCCTATTTCATGCCCAGCCTTGGTTCTTTTCAAATCTGGTTGCCTTCAACTTCTACACTGTTATAATCACATATATTCAGAATGTCTGCTAATTCACTCTAAACACAAAGTGAAATCCATTGCTACAGGCTAATATCCTTAGAAAGTGGTTGAATTAGGAAGAATCTTTCCAATATAAATGATAGAAACCCAACTCAAAATGAACTAGCTTAAAGAAAAATGGGACTTTGTTAACTCATAAACTGAAAAGCACGTGAATTAAAATGCTGAATCTAGAAGCTCAAATCCTTCTCACAATTTTTTTAATACTTGGCTGCTTTCTGCATAGATGTACTGTACATGTGATGGGTTAGATGGCTATATATATATATATATATATATATATATATATATATATATATCTGGACTCATATTCTCCTTAATTAATCTATTGGAAATATTTCTTTCTTCTAATTTCAGTATCTTGGGGAAAATACTGATGAATTCTCCATTGGTCCAGTATCACTCCAGGGTCAAGACTGTACCCAAATTGACACAGCCTGTTGTGGTTTGCATGGGAATTTGTGGAATGTGTGTGGATCAATATAATTGACAAGGCTACTTGGATCTCAGGCAGTGGAGGGAGAGTACCTCAAAGGCAGGTTTTAACTCTCAACTGAAGAGAGGATAAGAAATATGTGCAGAGTTTAATCATCATCATCATCATCATCACTGCAAGTCCATTTTTGAGTATCCACTTGGCACAATGAACTCAAGGAATCTCAGTGAAACCGTCCTGGTGCATACTTCAGGTCTAACTAAGGTAATCACCAGGAACTTATCTTTGTTTCCAGGATTTAGCTGTGCATTGTGGCACTATCTACCAACATAGAAGGTATCCTTATGAATCCTAGGGCCAGAGAGTGATTTCTACATAGGGAAGAGTTTTTTGGTGTTAGGCAAGACTCCTTGGAGTCAATTCTGGAGTCATCTAGCCTCTTCTGTACTGACATATATTGTTTGTCAATAAAAACAATTAGAAAGATGCAATTATGAAATCCTAAGAAAGCATAAGCAAGAATAAAGTAAACTCTAGAAGGTAGTTGATAATAGGTTTAGAATAAAATGTGTTAATATCACTAGGGAGCATTTTGAACCTATAACACTAAATTTCCAGGAAGAATGAAGGAATGAAATGCTTCAAGAAGTAAAACTTAAAATGCATGTCTTCAATAGACAATACAATGATGATGTTAGTTAAGTGGAAAGTTATGTGCAGAAAGCACCTGGGCTAGCTGAGAGGTTCTCCACCCAGTTGGGGAGTTATGTTTCCTTGTTTGTTTTATTATCCCCAATCCTAGGACTCATCCCAGACTAAATGTTCTTAAATGTTGGGAACCGCCCTGCCTGGTATCAGAAGCTGTAACCCCTGCCAAGGCTAAGGCTGAGGGAATGACCTTGGACCATAAGCCACCAAGGAGACAAAAGCTTATCTCCCTGGCAGGAGCACCACTTCTGCTCCTTTTACTTCACCCTGCCTGGCCCCCAATGCTTGGTCGGTTAGCCAATGATGGGTAAGATTCCTCAAGGGGGGAAAGACCTAAGACAGGCACGATCACGTGGGAGGCCCCCAAGGAAGGACTTTGGGTGCTACAGCAAAAGGGGGTGACAGACCCTCACCCCTCGGCTTTGACATAGCCTGAGTCCTCATTGTCTGCGAGAAAATCTCCTAATCTCTTGGCTGCCTTACTTCCCTTGCTCCACCTAAGCCTGAAACAATGACAGAGGGTGGTGCAGCTCTGTGCTGGAAAGGGTGGGTTCCCCAGGTGATCAGGCCTAAGAAAGAATATGTAAAATCCTGTGAAACCTGCTTTGTTTAGAATGCTCTCAATTGAATGATAAGGGTCCAAGGAAGAAGTAAATTTGTTCCTTAAAGTTTGTTGTTACAGCTCTTTAGCTATCTGACCCTGACTCAGAATAGGCCCTCAGAGTTCCTTATTATTTGATCCTTACTTCCCAGCAACGAATAATGAGCTTTACTTGAATTCCTGTGTAAACGAACCCAATAAAAGCCGTTCAGGAAAAGGCTCTTGGTCCTTCTCCTGTGAGAGATCAGCCACCTTTCCTCCCCAAGCAGATCATGTCTTAGTAGACTTATTCTCATCTGTGGCAGACGGGGGGCTCTGTAGGCAAAGCTCCCTCACACTTAAATTCTTTCTGAAATATTTTATTTACTTCTTTTTAGAGAGAGGGGGAGAGAGGGAGAGAAACATCAATGTGTGGCTGTCTCTGGCCCACCCCCCTGCACAGGGAACCCGGCCCAAACACAGGCATGTGCCCTGACTGGAAATTGAACTGGTGACCCCCCGTTGATTCTCAGGTTGACAATCAATCCACTGAGCCACACCAGCCAGGGCCATGGTCTTAAATTTTGACGTAAATTAAAATAATAAATGAGAAGTAAGCTCTGCCTCCTGATACAAGGTCTCCAAAACACAGACAGAATCATCAGATTCAGAGAGGCTTGCAAACAAAACAAGCACACTTAGAACTGACAGTCACAGCAGCAATGGTCTTACATGAACCATAATCTTTGGTTTTCCCAGAAATTATTGCCATAACGATTTCTCTATCTGTTACAGGGTGCAGCCAAGAGGGGGGACCCCAAATGGGCATTTGAAATGGGGTCCAGAACTTAAGGTGTCCAGGAGATTTTAAGATGTCTTCACCCCCATTCCCCAGGTGTGGTCTGGGGGAAGGGACACGTGGAGCAGGGCCTTGGAGAGCTGTTTCACATAGCAACAGCCCTAGATATTGCATAGATATGTTAAATAGCTGTGGCCAAGCTCAGAGCCAAGGGAATGGAAGTAACTTCCCCACCAAGACTTGACTGGGGGGCAGGTCCCCTGAGTTAACAATGCCTGCGTGGGAGCTTGGAGATGATTGGCCCCAGGACTTGGGGCCACACTTGCCCAGACTCATGATGGCAGCCCAGTAAAGCTGGAAGGATATGAGTTCTGGCATGTGAAGCCGAGTGTGGAGGAGTTGGAAATGGGGCTGCAGAGGAAGATTGGCGCGGGGATTTAAACCGAGATGCAGCAGCCATTGGAAGGAGAACCATGCGGCTTTGGAAGTGCAGAGAAGATCACAGCTATTGGAGAGAGAGAACCACACAGCTATAGCAGAGTGAAGACTCCCGCGGCCCTGAGGGAGAGAACCACGCGGCCTTGACAGAGTGGAGACTCCCGTAGCCCTGAGGGAGAGAACCACGCAGCTTTGGCGGAGTGGGGACCCCCACAGCTTTAGAAGGGGGAACCACCACCTGGTTTTAGCAGAGATCCTGGCGACTCAGCTGAGGGTGCCGGGAACCCAGGGAGGTCTCCCAGTCGAGATGGAGTACTAACTGGGAGTAACCAGAGGGCTGCCTGAGCCATGGACTTCGATTTCCTTTCCTGAGATACGGTACTCTGGACTGGGCAAAGGGGGAAGGAAGGAAGGACTGTGTCTGTTTGTGGGTGTTTTAAGGGACTTTAGGATTTTTTGATGAAGACATTAGGTCACTACTTTAAGTTTGTATAGCATTAAATAAACATTTCCTTTCCTTTTCATGAATCTCTGGCATTGAGAGACATCTTTCCTCTGGCGGCAAACATAATGGACCTGGGGGCTTCTTTCAGTAATAGTATATCGTCCCAGGCCCCCCTTGTTTGCTCTGTAATATATCTAGTCTATTACATAGCATATAGACACCACCAGAGAAGTTTCTTAATATTCAGAAAGAATATCTTTTCTTTCCTTTTGATTATTTGTCAAAACTTGTATGACAGGAAAGAGATATTTGTTTATAAAAAATACAAACACTGCTTAATCCCGCCATGGATAATTTAGGGATAATTACACCTACGGGAAGGCAGCACAGGTGGCTGCTTTATTCCACAATAATGTACCATTTCATTTGAACAAGCAATTGGCAACTGCCTCTGCCAGGTTCTCCTCCACACTGAATGATAATCGCAAATGCAAAAGCAGTGGCACCAGGTTTCAGGTTCCACAATAGAATGAGAATAATCTTGTCATTCAATCTGAAGCTAAGATCTTTCCATGTTTTCTTTGATGTGTTTTCTTTCCTGACATAGGCTCATTGTCAATAAGTTGGCTGTAGTAGGAAAAAACCACTTGGATGCTCCCATATTGCCATAAATAACGATAATGAACAGTATGCTGTCTTTTGCCATATAGGATGCTATTTAAATTCCAGCTAGTGACAAGATACAATTGCTACTATATCAACTGTGACTGTTTCAAACTTTAATGTACCTCCTGGGGAACTTGAAAGTGCATTTTTTTTTCTTCTTCCAGAGAGGTACATTGTGAACTACTATGACCAGATTATGTTACTGAAAGCTCAGCTGGGTTTAGTGATGGACAAAACAAACAAAAAAGGACTATCAAAGCATAAAACATAATTTTCATCTTTATGGCAATAACACAGCATGTCAACTCTTGTCTTTAACATGTTAAAATGTCTATCTGGAGCAGTTTGCTACCCCATTTCTCTCTAGTACAGGATGCTGCTGACATAAAGTAGACACTAGGACTGAATCAGAAATTTACTAAGATGCTCATTTATACACAGTTAAGGAAGGTTTAGTTTCGGGAGGGTAAATATGAGCAAATAGACACTGTATCAAATTGTGGAATAAAGGGGCCAGATAGAGAGGAAGAACAGTGAGAACAAATACATGCGGAGTGTCTAGGAGAAAAAGAGGGTGAAGAAGCTGATCAGAAACAGAGCAAGGGGAAATCCATAGGCCTGGGAGAGGATATTGCACTTAATTTTCATTGACCTCGGGGGGCCTCAGGCACTGGAAAGAGAAAGCCACTGACCACTGACAGCATCACTCTGGTGCTCTTTCTACATTCATTATCCCAATTCAATATCCTTCCCAAGGTATTTATTTTTTTAAAGAACTTATTTATTTTTAGAGAGAGGAAGAGAAGGAGAAAGAGAGGGAGAGACATATCAACATGTGGTTGCTCTCAAGCGCCCTCCACTGGGGATCTGTTCCGCAACCCAGGCACATGCCCTGACTGGGAATCAAACTGGTGACCCTTTAGTTCACAGGTCAGCACTCAGTCCACTGAGCTACACCAGCCAGGGCCCAAGCTATTTATTAAGAATCCTATATGTATGGTGTCCTGGCAGCATAGTCCATGGCAGAGAAAGTGATCACTTTCATTGTCCCTGTTCCCTTCTAGTGGGTTAGGAACAGCCACCTGGGGCACAGTGTTCATGAAGAGTTTGACAGTATATCTGAGATCAACAGGAAATGCCTGTCCTTCCCCCTTTACAGTGTTGTTGGTGAGGATTAAATGAGATAACCTATCTGAAGAGTTCAACATAAGGCCTGGCACAAGGTAAACTGTGTGAATAAGATGTCATTCAGTAGAAAGTGTTGCAAAACTCAAATCAAACATATTGCAAGAATAAAGTAAACTGTCTGCTTTGTTAATGGAAAGGTCTAGACCCGGGGTGTCACACTCATTTTCTCCGGGGGCCATATCAACCTCGTGGTTGCCTTCCAAGGGCTGAATGTAATTTCAACTCCTTACCTGTTAAGGAGTACTTATATTTATACAGTCCTAAAATTATTTCAGCCATTTGAAGGCACCAGGAGGCTGATGTGGCCCCCCGTGAAAATGAGTTTTGACATCCCTGGTCTACAGGTTAGGGATGCTTCAAAATTTGAACCAAAGGTTCATCAGTAGCTCTTTTGCTCTGTAATTATCTCTGCTCTGTTACCCTACATGGGCCATATTCTTCCACAAACTAGCAGAAAAATAGCTCCAGCAATTCCAGGACTCAATCCACACATCAGATGCTCAAGCCAGCAGCCCATACTGAAGTGAGCTTCTGTAGCACAAATGGAGAATCAAGTAAGCGTATGGATTACAATGTGTTCTGTAGATTCTAAGACAAGACATGTAGATTTTATAACTTTATTAATTCCTTAACCAGCCTTCTCTTTTAGTTCATGGGACAGACAATTGTCAAGCAAATGGTTATGGTAGCATGCCTAAAAGTGGGCAAAAAAAACAAACAATAGAAGGAAGATCCTAAGGGATAGAATACCATGTCCTCTTTACTCCTTTCAACCTTGAGTGTTGCTGAAGGAAAGAGGTGATGTGGTTTTGTTTTATAACTAAGAGAAAGCAAAAATTTACCTCCGGTATAATACTAAGGCCCTTAACAGATAAACATGAAGGATAATCTATTTTTACTTTATCATTTTATACATAGAGAAAATAAGATCCATGTTCCCTACCTTATCTATAAGCAATGATCTTTCTAAAATAATTACCTCAACTTGGTATACTCCAACAGATATTCTGTCAGCATCCTACAAGTGTAGAGTGCTGCACGAGACCCAGGGCTTTCAGGCAGCTTGCCATCAGTGCCTATTTCTTTCTCTTTCTCTTTTTTTCCTAGCATCTGGCACAATCCCTAACACACAAGTGATACACATTGTTTGAAACAATGAACTGAGGTGTGAGGCATTTGCACAGCTAATGGTATGAGAAGAGAAATTGTCAACTGCACCCACATGTTCTCTTTTACTTACTGCATCCTAGCTAATACAACTGTAAATAGCACATCATCTCCTTTTGTCAACAAATATAATTTAGCTAGAGCTAGCTAATTATCCAAAAGAAAAGAAAGCTGTTAGAGAAGCAGTTTTTAGGAACACACTGAAAGAAAGGGAGCTTGTGTCACAATGTAATTTATCACCCTGGGTGAGGATGGCAAAAGACACATTTTAAAAAGGCTTAAAAGCTTTGAAGAACATATATGCAGATGCTTTAAGAATAGGGAAAAGCGGAAAGTTCCACAACATACCTTATATTTTAAGTATGCATGTAATGGTGTTAACACTTTATTTGGATGGTTAATTGTATAACATTAAAAATTGTACACAGTACAGTGTACACACAAACATAGAATGTAAGATCAAAAGTACAGACATTAAAAGTCTGCTCTTTCCATGACTTTATTATGATGCTCACCAATATTCTATTCCAATCTCAATAGACATCCATGAGGCTTTTAATATCATCAACATGAGTGGTCACAATGGCTCTTTCAAATCCATTATCTCTAATATCAAAGAGTTTTTCATCTCTACTTCTTCATAGCTGAGTAACCTCACAATGAAACTTCTGATTTTGTTTCTTGACTATGATTTGACTGATGGGTCACATTAGAGGTGTACAATCCCAGCAGTTTTTCACTGTCAAGTGGCAGACATCTCAGCTATCAACCCACTAACTTCAGATACTGTTATAAACGAAATATCTGTGTTCGTCCAAAGTATCTATGTGGAAGTTCTAACTTCCAAAGGGAAGATATTTACAGGTGGGACCTTTGGGAAGGCAGGGGTCTCATGATGGGATTACTGTCCTTATGGGAATAGGAGGGAGGAACGCAGCTCACTGTCTATGCTTCGTGGATCCCACCATGGGAGGGGGCAGGTGAGAGGGAAGCTCTCTGCAAAGCAGAACAAAGGCTCTCCATAGAAACTGTATATGCTGGCACCTTGCTCTTGAAATTCCCAGCTCCCAGAACTGTGAGAAATAAAATCCTGTTGTTTAAAACACGCAGTCTGTGTTATGTAGTTATGGCAGCCCACCCTGACCAAGACAGCTAAACAACTGGCAGTTTCATCTGAGATGCATATGCGTGTAAGTTTGGGCATAAATAAATGTACATATGTTTGCAAGAGATGTCTTACTTTTCACAGAATTTTGCGCAGTCTTATAACTACAAAATAGTAGTACATGATGGTTAAAATGGCCTAGAATTGCACATAGTGTGGACGACTTGGCTATAATCAAATGTAATCTACCCAGCAGGGGAGGTCCAATTTTATTTAATCTAAGACAGCAGTTTTTAGTTTTTGAATCACTGAGTATTGTTTTTTGACCAGAATGCATTTGGAGCTCCAACATTAAAGTGGAGTCCTGCTACCCTAAACCCTTTACAGACAAGGAACCTACCAAAGAGGCTAATATTTACTTAATTCCACACAGTCGGTAACTGGCAAAGCCCAGCCATAAAGTCAGTTCATTCCATTAAAACATGTAGGTTTTACTCCCACTTTGGTCACTTAAGCAAGCCATTTAAACGCTCTAAGTCTCAGTATTCACAATTTGCGAAATGATGATAATAAGTTATTTACTTCAGAATGTCTATTTGTAAGGAATACATAAAGTACTCTATGGAAATAGTTCTAATAAACTGAAATGTGCTGTACAGGAATTAGTTATCACCATCGCCATTTCCTGACACTAAACAGTGTTTTTGATACCACGTATGTAGCTTTAGATTTTATTTTGTGGCAGTACAGTCATTTATTCAAACAAAATCTTCCATCAAATCCCATGAAATAAACCAGAGGAAAATGGAGTTGTTCTGACTGAAGTGTGAATAGGGTATTCTTGCCCTTTGCCTTAGCCCCAAGAGACCTGGAAGGATTCAGCAAAACTTAAAGGATACAGCAAACATGGTTACAAAATAATGTGACCCTGTATCTTCTTTTCTACAGATGGCAAATATATTTACTTCTCTCTGCATTTCATCTCAGATCTTATGAAATATAAGTAGGTTAAAGATTGTTTTTCGACCTCCAAAAATCAGCAGAAATAACTGAGACAGTCTGAGGTGAAGTAGGTCAAACTACACAGAACAAGGTTAACAGGATAGATCTACTAAGGTTGAGGCATCAATAGTCAAAGATTTCACACCCCAACCCAACCCACACACCAGCCTTGTGAATCACTTTCTACATAGTCATTAGGCCCCATGAAATCTGACATATACCATTCAAATGTACCAGTAGCACAAACAGCAACAAAAGGTCTTGTATGGATTGACCAGGAAGGTGCAATGCAAATAGAGGAATATTCTTATCACCATTAATGTTCATTTAATATTTATGATCTCATTGAATCCTGAAACTGGCCTTATGGAGCAACTAGAACCTCCATTTTGGAGATAATGTGAAAAAAGCCTCAGAGAAGTTAGCTGGCTTTTCAAGCAAAAGAGCACAGCTTCAAAATTAGCTCTATCAGTCAAGTTACAGCACAAATCCTGTCAGGGACGGAATCATGGTGATAACCAAGGAGCTATTACAGATTGACATGTATGCGCTGCTAGGTATTGAGGAGAAGGCAGCACACAAGGAGATGAAAAAGGCATATAGGCAGAAGGCCCTCTCCTGCCACGCAGGCAAAAATCCAGATAATCTCAGAGCAGGAGAACTCTTCAACTAGCTTTCTTAGGCCTTGCAGATACTAACGGACACTGCATCCAGGGTTGTGTACGACAAGATCAGGAAAGCCAAGAAGCATACAGCAGAGAGGACCCAGAAACTAGATGAGAGAAGGAAGAAAGTCAAACTGGCTACCCCACAGATGTCCTCCTCCAGCTTTTTCAAAAGTATGGAGAGACGCTCAACCTGGTGCTTTCCAGTAAGAAAGGAGGCGCCACCATGGTGGAGTTTGCAACCATCAAGGCTGTGGAACTGGATGTCCAGAATGAAGTGGGCCTCTGTGAGAACCCTCTGGAGATTTCCTGGTTGGAAGGACAAGGACAGCCTCAGCCATCCAAGACTGTCACAGGGCTCAGTGGTGTGCCAGATAGACTATGAAAGCTTCCTCATGGTGTGTATGCGCCAAGCAGCTGAGCCGAAGCAGCTGATTGCCCAAAAGCAGCAGTAGAACAAGGTGGGGCAGCCCAGGTAGCTCCAGTCCTGCCACCCCGCATCTTTTTTCTTAAACATCACCCATAAACTTTAAAAAGAATTAGCTCTATCAAATTTCAAAATTCTTGTTCTACTAAAGCCAAAAACCACAAGGAAAATTCATTAATTAATTCATCCAACAAAAATTATCCATTGCCACTGTGTTCAAGACAGTGTATAAAAATGAAATAAATGATTGAGGTTACACTCTGGAAAAATTCCAGAGTGAAAATAACACACAGACAAGTTTATCCATAATCCAATGATTCAAGATTGACTGAGAAAAGTATTTTTATGAGAGCAATTATTTACTTGAGTCACACTTCTTTTTTAATCTACATTCTCAAAAGTCATATGTTCTATAGTTATATTTGAGGAATCAAATGCTACCATGGTTAAAAAACATAACAGCTTACAGGTTTAGATAATCTTGATAGAACTCCATGCATTTAAAAGCCCTAGTTACCAACCTGTGTCTAGAAATTAACTTAATTATATATGTTTGTTCATAGACATATGAATATATATACAAAAACAACCTTGACATGTCCAATAAGATAACTTATACAATCACAGATAGATAGAGGTTGATTGAAAAATATGTACTACATCTTCCTTCATCCTAGTCTAAATTTTGAAGTTCTTGGCAACTCCTGTTTATGTCTTTTCATGTATGGAGTTACACCTATGCAGATGTTTCCATATTTTACCAAAGGTGAATATCCTTCCTTGTTTGGAGGTAGTTCCAAAGAGTAGAAAGGATCTAAGCTGGTTAAAGCTACTACTGTTGCCCTGGCTGGTGTGGCTCAGTGGATTGAGTGTCAGCCTGTGAACCAAAGGGTCACTGGTTCAATTCCCAGTCAGAACACTTTCCTGGGTTGTGGGCCAGATCCCCAGTAGGGGGTGTGCGAGAGGCAACGACACATTGATGTTTCTCTCCCTCTCTTTCTCCCTCCCTTCCCCTCTCCTAAAAATAAATAAATAAAATAAAATAAGCTAGCACTATTACCTCAGTTACTAATTATCCATAAATCCATGTTACATGTAAATATCAATAATAGGGATCCACATTTTGTTAGAATAGTTTTTTATCCTTTCAAAAAAAGACACACTTAAGCAATCTGTTTTCACTGCAATTTGAAAAAATATTAGCAGACAGAAAAATAGAATACAAAAGTCACCTTCTTAAATGAAAAGCTGTACTGTTATGCTCTTTGCACTATGGGAACTTGACATTCTTGTCAGACTGAGTCTCCTTTGATGGCTGTGTACAAGCTTTGACTTCCACCTACTTTGAGATCTGTAGCATCACAACTTGTGAACTTGGAAAACAGGCACTTTTTTTTTTAACATTTTGCTATTTCATCGTGAATCAGAACCTCAAAGATATCCCAATAAGCCCATATCAGTTTTTTAATTCTGAAAATGAAGATAAAGCATGCATTTTTTTAGAAAATAGAAAAGGAGTCAAGAACAATCACTATTTATATTCTCTTACATCTAATTTCTTGGTGGATTCTATTTATCACTAACCGATCATTTCTCTATATCACCTCTCCACATCCCCTGCCTTCTATCTTATGCCCCTCAATGAAATGTAGTATTACTTGATTAAAATAATTTATGCTTTGGGAAATGGTACAATATGCCATCTATGAAAGAACAATTGTCCTTCTATTTCCAAATACTATCTTGCCATTAAATACATACTGTCTATTTCTCAGAATTCAAGAATATTTATCACCTGCCATTCTGAGTTCAATATTTTCTCATCTTAAACATGAAATCTAAATAAACAAACACTTAAAAAGAAAGAATAATATGAGAAATAGGTAACATATATACTATGAAAATTTATCAAGCTGGCTTCACAAACAAAGATGAACTGTATCTAAGTACTGGCTGAGTATTTGCCATCTACTTATTATTAAACATTTTACATTATATTTTAAGCAGAAATTTGGGACACAAGAAATTGCTGTTGCCACCACCCTTCCCTGTTTTCCCATGTGCTCAGCAGAACAAATTAAAATTTCTGAAAGAGCTATGCTTTTTCTAGCTTCCCTGCTGATTTTTTCAGTATATTTTATTGATTATGCTATTACAGTTGTCCCATTTTTTCTCCCCTTTATCCCCCTCTGCTCTATACCCCTCTCATGAGTATCCCCCCCCCCACACACACTCAGTTAATGTCCATGGGTCGTACATATAAGTTCTTTGGCTTCTCCATTTCCTATACTATTCTTAACACCCTCCTGTCAATTTTTGTGTCTACCAATTAGGCTTCTTATTCCCTGTACCTTTTCTTCCATTCTCACCCCTCCCTGCTGATAACCCTCCTTGTGATCTCCATTTCTGTGATTCTGTTCCTGTTCTAGTTGTTTGCTTAGTTGTTTTTGTTTTTTTTTTTAGTTTTGGTTGTCGACAGTTGTGAGTTTGTTGTCATTTTACTATTCATATTTTTTATCTTTTTCTTTTTCTTAGTTAATACCCTTGAACATTTCATATAATAAGGGTTTGGTAATGATGAAGTCTTTAACTTGGCCTTATCTGAGAAGCGCTTTATCTGCCCTTCCATTCTAAATGATAGCTTTGCTGGATAGAGTAATCTTGAATGTAGGTCCTTGCCTGCCATGACTTTGAATACTTCTTTCCAGCCCCTTCTTGCCTGTAAGATTTTTTGTTTTTGTTTTTGTTTTTTGAGAAATCAGTTGATAGCCATATGGGAACTCCTAGGTAATTCTCTTCTTTTCCTTTGCTGCTTTTAAGACTCTCCTTATGTTTAATCTTCAGTAATTTAAATATGAAGCCTCTTGGTGTGTTCCTTCTTGGGTCCAACTTCTTTGGGACTCTCTGAGCTTCCTGGACTTCCTGGAAGTCTAGTTCCTTTGCCAGGTTGGGGAAGTTCTTTTTCAAATAAGTTTTCAATTTCTTGCTCTTCCTCTTCTTTTTCTGGCACCCCTATGATTCAGATGTTGGAATATTTAAAGTTGTCCCAGAAGTTCCTAAGCCTCTTCATTATGCTTCTTCATTCTGTTCTGGTTGAATGTTTATTTCTTCCTTCTGCTCCAAGCCATTGATTTAAGTCCCAGTTTCCTTCCCTTCATTGCTGGTTCCCTTTTTTTTCCCCACTTTTCATAGCCTTCACTTTTTCCTCTCTTTTTTGACCATACTCAACCATTTCTGTGAGTGTTCTGATTATCAGTGTTTTCAAGTCTGCATCTGATGGGTTGGCTATCTCTCCATCACTTAGTTGTATTTTTATGGAGCTTTGATCTGTTTTTTCATTTGGGCCATATTTGTTTGTGTCAGTGCACCTGTTACATAGTAAGGGGTGGAGCCTTAAGTATTAGCCAGGGCAGTGTAATCCACATTGGTGCATTGTGACAGGACTCTGTATGTGGGAGAGGGGTCCAAGATGGAACAATTGCACTTGCTTGGCTTTCAGTCATTTCCCCCACTACCCATAATCAAATTGGGACCTTCTGGTGCTGATTCCTGGGTGGGTGGTCTTGTGTACATTCTAGGACCCTGCTAGTCTCTCCAATGGACTCTGCTGTGAGTCTGGGAGTTTCTCCCACTGCCACCCCAACCCCCACAGGTGTTTTTAGTCAGAAGTTTTGAGGCTCTATTTCCCCACACTGGAACTGGGTTACCCAATGTGTCTTGCTCCCCATTTGTTCCTCCCAGTTTATCCACACACAGATGGGGGACAAACCACTCCACTAGCTGCTGCCTTGCCCACCAAGTCCTCCATCCTTTGTTTTGCTCTACATCCTCTCTGCCCTGGCCCTCTTACCAGTCTGGGTGAATGTTTCTTCTTTAGCTCCTTGGTTGTTGGACTTCCATACAGTTTGATTTTCTGGCAGTTCTAGTTGTCTTTTGTTTTTAAATTTGTTGTTGTCCTTCTTTTAGCTGTACGAGGGGGCAAAGCATATGTACCTATGCCTTCATCTTATCCAGGAGTTCCTTCCTGAGGCTTTAGTTCTCTTTTTCCCTCTGCTGGAATGCTCATATCACATGCCTCATACCACATATTTTATCTTCCTGACTTTTATTGATTCTTCAACAGTCTACTCAGGTACCGCACCTTCCATAAAGCCCATCTTTATCCCAAACTCACACAAGTTGAGTCAAGCGTACATACAGCACATGGAGAATCACTCAGTGACTATGCTACATTAAATATCTCTCTATCTGTATTGCAATTCACCTCTTGATCATGAGCCCCTTGAATCCTATATTCCCAGAACTTCACATAAAGCATGGCTCAGAGAAGGAGCTCAGCAAATACTGGCCAAATGAATGAAGGAGGAGTAGCTGAAGAAAGCACCATAAGCACAGGAAAATGGAAAACATGCAGCACAGTGTTTCATTTTATATTCACAATATCTGTGTAGGGTAAGCCATATAGGTATGATTGATACAATTTTAGAGATGGGTGAACTTATCCTAACATGTCAAGTAGAAAGAGCCTTCTTTCTGTTATTTCCTTTTCTTCCTTCCTTCCTTCCTTCCTAATTTATACTATTAAAAAGATAAGGATGATGAGGCAAAAAAAGAGAAAGATGTTAAAAGTTGCTGAATTTTACAGGTTCTGTTGTTTCATAGTTTCCTTTTGGAAGAGATAACTAACTCATTTGAAAAAAAAAGAAAGGCTGGGCTTGGAAATGGAGACTGAAGTCAGTGATTGTCATGAAGACAGTAATAATCAAACTGCAAAGGTCTGAAGCCACATCATGGAGTAACAGCATGACAAGTACTTTGGAGTCAGATAGGCATGAATTCATATCCCGATATTGTTATTATTTAGTTAGACAAAGTTTAGCTAGTCCCTTAGAGTTCTTTGGTTCTGGTTTTTCACTGTAAAATGGACAAGTACAACCAATCTAACTGGGACATTGTGAGGATTAAATGAGACAATGTACGGAAAGGATCTAGTCCCATAAGGAATGCCTAAGAAGTGCTCCACCAATGTTAAACCTCTTTTAAAGTTTCAGATATGGGGATTATCATAACACTTTACAAAGCATTTGAACATGTCTACTGAGGTAAATTTAGTCTAAATGGAAATGTTTTTAAAATATTTCTTTCTGGTGTTTTTCATGGACAGAGAAAGAGAGAGAGAAATCCATGCAAGATGCTGCTGAAAGCACCCATAACAAAGAAGAAAAAAAGAGGAAATATATAAGGTGAACCAATGACATTTTACATCACATCTTTTTTCTTTTGAAAACTGAGGTTGTCATTAGTGTTTTTCAGGAATGACACCACTGTAACGAGTGGGAAATGATATTTGGGGGCTTGGAATAAATTTCAATTACTTTCTGAAAATAAGTTAAAAATTAGTATTTTAAAATAATAATACCTGGGCCTGATTTAACAAGGATGGGGCAGAGCCTGGGCACCAGAATTTTTTACAAGCCCCAGGGAGAGTCTAATGTACAGCCAGAAGGGAGAACCAGTGCTCTAGGCATCTCTGAGCAGTAGAAATGATGTGAACATCATCTGTCCTTTTGTTACCAACACTTGACAATTGTTTCTAGGATGAGCATAGCAGTTTGACATCTCCTACTTCTCTGCTGGGGACAGCAATTCCCCACAAGTGACGGTCATTATGCTCCTGGGCATAATGGACTATACTACCGCTATAACATGCTAGAAGTTTCTGGCAATGCCTCAATCAGAAAACCACATTTGTAAAACTGTCAGCGTTTGTGCTAGAAAGTTGATGTTTGTCTAGTGGGGGTGATGAATCAAGGAGGTGCATCAAACACAGCTGTGACTCTTCAGGTCTTCAGCACAGATGGGTAGACTCAAGCAACTATCCGTTAGATATTTTGAAAGGGAAATTCCAAGTCAATCGTTAGGATGTGGGAGAATGAGAATTTGAATATTTGACTTAATGAGGTCAATTCTTTTATTTTTTACAGCAGAGTATGGCAAACATTTTTATAAAGGTCTAGATTGTAAATATTTTGGATTTTGTGGGTCATAAGCCTGTTTCAAAACTACTCACATCCATTCATTATGGTGAGGAAGAAGCCATAGACAATGTATAAACAAATAAACATAGATGTCTTCCAATAAAATTTTGTTTACAAAAAACAAGTAGTTGGCTGAATTTAATCCAGGGGCAATATGGTGAATCCCTCCTTATCTGTGGAGAATATGTTCCAAGATCCCCAATAGAAGCCTAAAACCACATATAGTGGTGAATCTTATATATACTATTTTATATATATATATATATATACATATATATATATATATACACACACACACACACAGACATATGTATATATACATATATATGTATAAATATACACACACATATATATACATATACATATATACACATATACATTATAGTTTGTTTCTCTTAGGAATGTCTGACTTGCCAATATCACTACTCTTAGGCTTTGGAGCATTGTGGAGTAAAGTAAGCGTTATCTGAACACAAGCCCTGCAATTCCTCAAAAGTCGATGGGATAAATAAGATGGCCACTAAGTCACTAACTAGCAGGTAGCATATACTGGGTGGGATAGACCAGGATGGCACAAGGAATAAAACTTGCAAACTGTTTTAAAAAATACAAATTGTATATTTCTGGAATTTTTTTAAAATTTAGAATGGAATTCTAAATTGTTCATGGGTAACTGAAAGTGCAGAAATGAAAAACAGAGACAATAGGTGACTACTATAATTTAGTAACCCATGGTTTATAGATCCTAATACTGTTCACATATGAAAGGGAGTCATGTGATGCTTTAAACAATCACAGTGAGAGTGAGAAAAGATTGATATGTAGAGGAAAGGGCACTTAGCAAGCCTGGTATGATTAATATCTTTGAACAGGGTGCTACTAACATTGACAAGATGCTACATGCTGATTTAAACCCTCTAGGAAGGTGGAGTACTTGAAGTTACTTTGAGAATGAAGTGAGTACAATCCTACTGGAATTTTCTGAGGATATTTTTTAAGGCTTTGTTTATTTACTTTTAGAGAGAAGGGAAAGGAGGGAGAAAGAGATGGAGAGAAACATCAATCTGTGGCTGTCTGTCACACGCCCCCTATTGGAGACCTGGCCTGCAACTCAGGCATGTGCACTGACTGGGAATTGAACTGGTGACCCCTTGGTTCATAGGCCAGCACTCAATCCACTGAGCCACATCAGCCAGGGCTGCTGAGGATATTAATTACTCTGGATCACCACAGAGCAACCAGAAAACAGGTGCATAGAAAAAGACTCTTTAATCCACTCTCCTTTTGAAAATTTCCTAATACCTAAAGGGTGAAAGGAGAAAATGAGGAGGAAAGTAGAAGCTACTAGTTGTTTTCTGCTTCTATGCCTAAGATATACAAAGTTAGTCCACAAAGTACCCAGCCATGTACTATGAAAAATTTATTGAAAAAGATACAAGACACAAGAAACATTGTACACAGTAACCTAAAGAGCTAGTAATTAGTAGCATCACCTGTGTCTTAGTGTTCCATATTCCAAATGCCTCTCACATAGTAGGATGGAAATTATCAAATACAGTTAAAAGCTGTGCCAGGAAAACAGAAAAGTGTTCAATACACATGTGTTGAGGTAATGAACAGCAGAATAATGATTATATTCTGAATAGATATACCACATTCAGCCTATCCTGAACCTCATGACAAACATTCTCTGAAGTAGTTTCTCAACCTGCTTTGGTCAACTCAACAAATCTAAGGGCAATGACTACCCCATGTGCTATAAAGACTCTCAATAATGTCATGCTTCACCAGGAATGAGAGGATGGTGAGTGACACAGGCTATATAAGAAAATAACCATAAATTTGTTGGAAGACCTAGTATTCAGTCAGAACCAGAGAATAACCAACCCAACTAAGCAAATTTGAAGGGCAAGTAGAAAACAGTATAAAGTTCTTATCTGCCTAGTTTCCTCTGTCCTGGTATTTCAAGTCAATGCTCCACTCTTTGCCAAGAATGTAGAGGAGTAGTAACAATGGATCAAATTAGTGAACTTCCTGAGAGAAACAGAGCTGGAGTTGACTCTGGAGACTGTCAACTTTTCCAGAACACTTTTCATTCAACAACTACTGAGTACCGATTAGATGCAGACGCTGTCCTACGTGCTGATGATATGCTGAGGATGAGACAGTAAGTGAGTAAATGAACACACACGATGACTATAGATCATGAACAGCGTTTCAAACCAACAAAACTCCATGAAAGAGAGACACTGTATGGGACAGATTTCAAATTAGGTGATCTGAGAAAGCCTCCTAGGTGATGACATTTCAGCCCAGACTAGAATCCTGGGCAGAGGGAACCAACACAAAGAGTAAGGGCATTGAGGTTCTGTGACAGGGTAAATGACAGAGCAGTTAGGAAATACGAATGAAAGGTGGGAGTTCATTCATTTATTTAGTAAATACCTATTATAGAATGCTTACAGTATGCTAAACAGTGTCCTAGGTTCTATGAATACAGCAGTGAAAGAAACCAAGTTCTAAATCTTACTGACTTTCATCCTAGTGTGTTGAGCAGGCAATAGTCAGGAAAGAAACATATAGTATCAGTCAGATGCTTAGAGTTATGTGAAGTCATTTCTTTTACATAGTGTGAGTCATAGAGGATGATTGGAGGATATTATTTCTATAGGGTGCATGCAAAAATGCTCTCACACATGGTGACATTTAAGTACACCTATTAGGTGTATGAACTGAAGCAACTGATATTTATCTGAAGTAACAGCTTTCCAGGGTGGATGGAACAGTGAGTACAAACGTTCTGAGGAGGGAGTATGCTTGGCATATTCAAGGAACAGAAAGGGGGCCTGGCATGGCGGCTGGACCAGAATGAAGTAGAGGGAGAGAGTAGAGGGAGAGAAAGATAAGCAGAAATATCATCATGCGGGGCCTCCAGAACATGGAATGATAATTGGCTCTGAGTAAGATGGGAAGTGATTGCACAATTTAGTTTAGAGGATATGATTTGGCTTATATTTTAAAAGGGTCACTCAGGAGGCTATGTGGAGAATAGCCTGAACTGAAGAAAGAAGGGAACCAGGGAACATAGAGGGCTAGTGCTTGAATTCTGGGGATGGTGACTCAGGCAAGATGACAGTAGTGAAGGAAGTCAGAAATAGTCAGGTTCTAGATATATTTTGAAGAATAAGCTAACAAGATTGGCTGATAGATTGCATGTGAGAGTGAAAGAGCACAAAAACAACACAACATTTTTTTCTGTGTGAGGACAAGGTAGAATGGGCGTTATCGTCTGGGGAGATAGTATTACAAGAGAACGGGTTTCTTGACAGAGTTCAGGGACACTCTTATGGAAAGCAGGGAAGATGATAAAATCATCAAAGAAACCTGAAAAGCAGTGACCACAGAGGTAACAGTAGTACCAACAGAGTGGTATCCTGGAACATAATGGGAGTATTTCAAAAGATGGGTGATTAGTCATATCAAATACTATCAAGAGGTTGAATAAGAAGACTGAGGATTAACCACTGCATTTGGCAGAAAAAAAATGATACAGAAGTAGCTAATAACTTCAGGAGCATGACAGTAAGGGAATCTTTTTGTATGGATTTCTGTTTGAAGAGAACATCCATGCTAACATGTCTGCCTGATAGGAATGATGCAATAGAGAGCCGAATAATTGATCATAGAGGAGAAAGAATTGATGTAGACAATTACTGCACAGACAATAAGGGTTGGACTCCATTGCAAAGAAGAGGTTTGCTTTAGATCCCAGCAGAAAGTGAATTGATTGGATGAGGGGAAGGGCAGGGCAGGTGGATAAATATGTAGATAGTTTGATGGGTTTGATGGGAAAAGCACATAGCATTTCTCTCTGATTGTTCCTCTTTCCTCAGTGAACTAGTGATTATGTTCATCAGGTAAGAATCTAAAAGATTAAAAGTGGTGAAGGTGGAAGTATTTTCTCACATTCTGTAGATCGCTTTTTCACATTCTTGATTTTTTCTTTTGCTGTGCAGAAGCTTTTAGTTTGATGTGGTCCCACTGATTAATTTTTGGTGTTACATCCAAAAAATTATTGTGAAAAATAAAAATGTCAAGGTGCTTTTCCCCTATGCTTTCATGTAGTACTTATATAGCATCAGGTCTTAAATGTTCAAGTCTTTAATTCATTTCAAGATAATTTTAGTGACTGGTGTAAGATCTTAAATGTTCTCACCACAGAAGGGAAAGAATGATTATGTGATATGATGCAGGTGGTAGCTAAAGCTGAGGTGGTCATTTTGCAACATATGTATTTCAAGTCAACACACTGTACACCTTCAACCTATACAATGTTACATGTCAATTATATCTCAATAAAACTGGGGGAAATCATGTCAGAAAGATAGTAGGTGCTCAATAAATATTTGTGGAATGAATGGATAAGGGGAGAAAAAGACTGGAGAAATGTGTGTAAAATAATAGTTGAGAATAGCATGTGGAAGCATGAAAGGTCCAGGAAAAATGCAGCAGGGTTTCTAGACAGAGGGAAGGTCCCCTTGAGGATCCTTCCTTGGGGATAGCTGTGTACCCTCCAGTTACATTTAACTGCTTGTGTGCAAGTGAGGAACACACAGGAAAGTAAATTCAATGATGACTGAAGTATTGACAAGTGATCACAAGCACTGGAATGAATTCTATTACTACCAAAAGGCAACATTTTTTTGGCTGGTGTGGCTCAGTGGATTGAGTGCTGGCCTGTGAACCAAAGGGTAGCTGGTTTGATTCCCAGTTGGAGTACATACTTGGGTTGCAGGCCAAGTCCTCAGTAGGGGGCAAATGAGAGCCAACCACACATTGATGTTTCCCTCCTTCTCTTTCCCCTTCCCTTCCCCACTCTCTAAAAATAAATAAATAAATGAATAAAAATCATTTAAAAAGGCAATATTGTGTCAATTATACATAATAAAAAAAACTCTTGTGACTCTGATGACACTAGAGGATATATTTGAAATACCAGGGGAAGATTATTTAAAACAAAAACAAAAACATAATAAGGACAGGGCAGTGCAATGACCATTTGGAAACCAGGCTGCCCTCACCTCTGGAGATTGATGGAGGTAAGCCTGCAGAAGACATGGTGGTAAATCAGACTGCTGATCTTGACAATTCTTTTATTTTTCAATTCTGACTCCATTTGCAGGGAATAAGAACTGTACTATATCAAGTTTCAAGGAAAAAACAGTTTACAGCTTTTGGCAGCTGAAGACTTTCTAATTGAAAGGAACAAAACTAGATGTTCTGGGTACTTTTCCAGTGGTGAACTGCAAACCTCTTTCTTCTCTGTGTGCTGATGAGTGCCAAACGTTAAGTACTTGGTCAGTGGTAGGTAGCGGGTCAAGGAGACCTCACTTTCGAATTCACTCCAGATCTGATCTCAGCAAGAAAAATACCACTCTCACCTCAGCCACAGCCACAGGGAATTGGAACAATCTCCAGTGAGGAAATGAGGGACATCTGGAACTCCCAGGGGAAAAGCCACTGTCATATAAGGGACCTGGTAGAATGACTGTGGCTACCTATGGAGATGGTATCTGCAGTGGATGACAATTACATGATTTTGGGCAAATTGTTATTAACAGCAGCAGAGGATTTCAAGACTACAATGCCAGCCCTGAATTAAGGGAGGAAGTCAAAATATAAAGCAAAGGTCTTTGGGTAGTAAGGATAAGAGCTGAAATACACTAGAATTAAAGGTGCTAGAATGCCAAGGCTCAAAGCAATGGGAACAGCTAAATTGGCTGTCAAGAGTCTGTTTCTGGCCTTTGAAAACTGTATGAAAATTTGGCAATTTGGTTGCAGCTAAGATCCTGGTGACACCTGAAGATTTCAAATCCATGAATAAAACATGTTGCTGCTGTAGCAAACACACTACCTTGCTGAACAAAACAAAACAGCTTATCTGAAAAAAATGAAGAACCAGGCCTCAGAGTGTTTGAGGGCTCAGAACCAGAAAATCAGAATATTTGGAATTCATGATATGCAAAAGTGTAACAACTCAAAAATCAGAGGTCACATATGATTGCACAGGTAGATAGATGTTATCAGTTTCTGAGGTCAATTTACACAGATTTAGAAAAAGATTTTGACATGTGGCTACTTATAAGACATAGTCCAGTGAGCTAGTATATAAAAGTGTACATCTTCCCTGGCTGGTATGGCTCAGTGGATTGAGTGCTTATCTGCAAACCAAAGGGTCACTTGTTCGATTCCCAGTCAGGGCACATGCCTGGGTTGCAAGCCAGGTCTCCAGTGGGGGCCGCATGAGAGGCAACCACACATTGATGTTTCTCTCCCTCTCTTTCTCCCTCCCTTCTCCTCTCTAAAAATAAATAAATAAAAGCTTTAAAGCAAAAGTGTACATCTGACTCCTATAACTTGTAAATAAACCTGCAGTCTGACAGAATCAACTGAACTTTATTCAATGTATTGTAGACACTGATGCCTAAGCAACAGTAAAGACATTGTATCATTTCTGCAGTGGCCTAGTACTATACCATAGGTGAGGCTACTGGATTAATCATGGGTGGTTGTTTTTTTCTGAAATCTTTAATCTATTCCTGAAAAATGCCTATTGATCTCTCTTTGAAGCACATGATAGTGAGTGGGCTAGGGATTTCTTAAACTCACAATGGAGTAATACTTCCTAAAAAATAACTCAGGATGCAGAGGAAGAAACATGCATTGAATTCTGTTCATTCATTCACTCATCCAATGGGACTGCGTTTGGTGATTATGATTGCTAATGATTACCCTACATGCTAAGGTAGCAGTTGATGAAGCCATGACCCTTGTCTTCAACAAGCTAGCAAAGGTACAAAGACAGAGCTGCAAGATAACTTACCACCCTCCAATTACATACCTTTTGAACTTGTTTTTATTGCTAACAAATACTCATGCTGATAATCTATTTCTAGCACTAAGTATTACTGGAGTCAAGACTTAAATAGATGACTCCTAACTATCTAATATTGTAATATCTTCTCATCATAATAGCAATAAGATTCATGGAGGCAAAACGATTGTCAGTAATGACTCAGTGCTGCTTAATACTGCAAGAAAGACATGGCTAAATAAAAAAAAAAAAACAATACCCAAATCATGGAGTCGTGTGGTCATTGCATGTACAGTTTTTAAATGGCATCTCTTTAAAATCCAGAGCTGGCTAGGGCAGTTTTAGCACTTAGTAGTGGGAGAATAGACTGATCAAATCCACATTCTGCTTCTTAAGTTAAACAAAGAACAATAGAAAACTGTATACCAAAATCATTTCACCTAAAGAAATAGAGGAACTGTTGATTAAATTCTTATCTCTGAACATCCAGTCAGTTTAAATTTTATGTCAAACTACAAATTGTCATTGACATCTATCAACACAGAGCTTTTCAAACAAAAAGCCACTTTCCCCGGTGTGAATTCATCTCCTGCCTCTCAGCAAAGTTTCAAATGTTTTCAAATGTGCAATATTCAATGCTTCTCACAAACGCTGAGGAACTCCCAAAAGAATTTCATTTCTAACTGTACCTAATATGAAGATGAATCAGATTTCCAAGTGAGTCTCAAAAACTCTCTTATGAAAATTATGTCCCGTCAGCAGAATGAGACTGGATCTCTGCATATAATGAAAAGTCCACTCTTCCACTTGCAAAATGTACCACATGCTAAAGTTATGAGCTGCACTAGTCAGTCAATCTAGCCATAATTTTCTTATCCTCGGCTGTAATGGGCGGGGCGGGAAGGGAAGATGAGAGAAAACTTCTAGAAACAAGACATAATTTTCCTTCAATAATTCTGCTTCTTCACCTCTAATCTTTCTGTTTGTCATTGGGTCATTTTGTGTATTCTGAACTTTTCCACAAGGACTTTTTTCACATTGTCCTTACTATTGAGTTCAACAACTTTTGAGAATCTCCTGCCCAAATGAAACCTTCAAGGCCAAATGGCGAGCAACATGGTGACTTCCTGCCCTCTCCCTACCAATAAAGTATCCTTAAATTATATAACTAAGTAAAGAGTCATGTCTCAGTTAGCCACCATCTTCTCGAAATGTTCACATTTTAAATTTCTGATATTTGGCTTATAAAAACACTTAGTGGGAAATATAAGACTTAGTTTTTATGCACAAGAAAGCAAAACCCCTTGTTTAGTGAATTCTGTCAGATAAATTAAACAAAATCTAGTAGGTGTACGCATCATAGAAATTATTGGCTTCCCAATAATCAGAAGGACAAATTCAGGGGAAGGAATGTTCACACTTCTTCCCATCCAAGTGAACTAACTTGGGGAGAGAACTACCACACTGTGCTTGCACCCTTTCCTCCAGCCCTTTCCTCCAGCCCTTTCATAGTGTCTCCCATGGGGGGTAATGTGATTTCCATTGGTCAGTGGAATGCATACATTATGATAGTTTTTACTATCAGGCACATTTCCTAAACCTTTAAGTTTGGGTCTTATTGGCTTCCTCTTTTAATTCATATCACATTACATTGGAAAACAGTTTCAACTTCAACAAAAGAAGACCATTACAGTCTGTCAAGATCTTAAGAAAAGTCAGCTACTGATTTCAGTCAGAAAGTAGAAGTCAGTTAAGCCCTTTATGAGAAGGTACGAAGGTGGATAAGCATAGCTGTGAAAACAGGTAAAGGCATTGAAAAGATTATCCTTGTGACTATCTTCAATATACTCTCTTCCTCTAGCTAGCATACCTGTTTCTCTAGAAGCACCCATACAAATTACCAGCAATCATGGCTTAAAGTTAGCCTTATGAGGAAAATACTATAGATCAAAGGGCCTCCCACACTGGACGGATATTAACATGTTGGTTATTTAGAGACAAATATTCATGGTACAAATTGGCCCAATTCATTAGCAACATCACTTTTTAAAAAGACTTTTATGAAGTCTTTTTTACTTCATTTGAATACATTTATGAAATGTATTAGGGTGACATTGGTTAATAACATTATATAGGTTTCAGGTGTACAATTCTATAATACATCATCTGTACATTGCATTGTGTTCACCACCCAAAGTCAAGCCTCTTTCCGTCACCATTTATCCTCCTTTACCCTCTTCTACCTGCCCAACCCACTTTCCCTCCAGTCATCACCATACTATTGTCTGTGTCTATGAGTTTTTTCCTTTGCTTAATTCCTTCACCTTTTTCAACTGGCCCCCAAACCTCTCCACCCTCTGCTGCCTATCAGTCTGTTCTCATTATATATGATTCTGTTTCTCTGTTGTTTGTTTGGTAGTTAATTTTGTTCATGAGAGTCTACATATAAGTGAAATTATATGCTATTTGTGTTTTACTGACTGGCTTATTTCACCTAGCATAATACTTACCAGGTCCATCCATGCAGCTGCAAAAGGTAAGATTTCTTATTTTGTCAACCACTGGGTAGTATTTCATTATGTAAGTGTGCCAGTATTTTTTTATCCACTCATCTACTGGTGGGCATTTGGGCTGTTTCCAGATCTTTGCTATTGCAAGTAATGCTGCAATGAACATAGGGGTGCATGTATTCTCTCAATTTCCTGATTCAGGATTATTCAAGTACATTCCCAAAAGTGTAATAACTGGGTAATAAAGATGTGCCTTTTATAAATTTCTGAGGAAATTCCATACTGTTTTCCACAGTGGCTATACAAATCTGAATTCCCACTAACGGTGCATGAGAACTCCCTTTTCTCCAAGTCAACATTCCTTGTTTGTTGTTCTATTGATGATACCATTTTGACAGGTGTGAGCAGGTGTCTCTTCTTTTGGTGGTAATGAACTCCCTTTTAGCTTTTCCTTATCTGAGAAGCTCTCTCTACTGACTTTCACAGCCAGATGTTATTCCTTCCAGAATCTCAGTCACCGCCTGTAGGAGCAGAGCCACCTCTTTTTGCCCCTCTTACCTTGCTACCATTTCAGATGTGGCTTCTTCTATACATTCTTAGTTATCAAGATTTCTGTTTAGGTGGTCCTCAGTTGTTTACTCATGTTGATAGCTCTATATTTTAGTTGTATTTCCACTTTGTCATGAGAAGAGGTGAGTGTAGCATCCACCTAATCTGTGACCACCTTGGCTCTCCAGAATATCACTGTCTACCTTCCAATTCTCTTCCCTCAAATTCTCTTTTCAACCAGTGTCATGCTACTGGACACCAGGTACAGCACTCACTTCACTCACCTGATACTCTCCCAGCCCAAGCCAACTGCCTACATAATTTCCACCCCATGGATCCAATGCCCCTTTGTACCAGTATTTGCACAAATTCCCTGAATTACTTTTGGAACATAACTGGGTAAAGAGAGAAATAAAGCAGAAAAAAAATTGACATACCTACAGAGAAAAGTGGCACTCATTTCCTAGTCACTGATACAGCAACATCACCCTTTTCTACTGTTGTTCCTGCTAAAAGTTTCATGCCAAGGACAGACACTGTCAGGATTATCATAATGCCCATTAAATCTGGGTAGCACTTTATTATTATGAAGATCTTTCATATTTGTATTTTATTTAATCTCCTAGGTACATGGATAAGTTCAGTCCCTTAGGTAATTTATTCTTCCCCACTTAAGACATTAACAGATACATATTTCAATATAATATTCATTATGACTAATGTCCTAAATTTTGGTAATGTCAATGGGGATGGTCTCAGAGAGTTGACTCAAGACCAATTTCCATCCAGAAAGGGAAGTTTGTCTCAGGAAGCAGTGAGCTCCTTGTCACTAGAGGCATTCAACTAATTGCTGGTTGATTACTCACAGAGAAATTGCAGAGGAATTGCTTGCACTAGATATTGGCATGATTTAAATGATTTATTTGGTCCCTTATATCTTTAAGCTCATGAAAGTAACTTGCCTACCTATTTAGCCTATGGCCTATTATTAATCATCTATATGAATTGTGGCGAATCCAAAGGCCCACCTTTTAAGAAACATTTTCTTTGCCTAGGGCAGAGGTGGCAAACACAAGTCCCATGGGCTGAACCTGGCCCTCCACCTCGTTTTATCTGGCCCAGCACCTTGTTTCCACCTAGCAGCAGTACTGAGCTCCTTGCCCCTAGTTAAGGAGTAGTTACATTAATTCAGTCCTAAAGTTACATTCAGCCCTTTGGAGGCAACAGTGAGGCTTATGTAGTCCCTGGTAAAAATGAGTTTGACACCCCTGGCCTAGGATTTTGTTTCTAGGCTATATTATTGCTTTTTGAACATGTAACCATTCAAGAACTCCTTTCTGTATCTAGTATTTCAACTTTGGGTATAGGCTGACCAATGTCACATATCTGTGTAACTCTGAATATACATAACATGTTTCGTTCATCTCCACAACAAAATAGCTATGATAGCCAAGGCAAGACAAGTTGCAAATCCAATTTAGAATATATGAAACAAACACATGTATAATCTTTCAAATTCACATTGTTTCTATAATAAAAATGTTCTCTTTCTTATACAGAAATGATGGCAAAAGCCTTCCATCTGTTGAGATCAGTCAGACTCCCAGCCTCTTTACCCACCAGTGTCTGAAGTGAGGACCACAGGACATTAGCCTTTCAGCTCAGCAGCATAGGAAACCCTGAGGGTAAGTTAACCCACTTTCTAGGAGAGAATATATTTTAAAGAATGCTATATCAAGAGCTCTAAGTTCAGACAAAAGTGAATATGCATGGTAAAATTACATCATCTGGATCTTTATCCCACCCCCTCATTCTTCACACTCAGAGGTATACCCCATATCATGTTGCTGCTAGAGTTTCCCTCATTCTGAATTCAGCCCTTCTGGCTACAGTAACAGCAGGATCGCACAAAACCTTCTATGGTGCATACTTGATCCATGATGAAATAATGCATTGTTCTTGTACCTGACATAGAGGGTACATGCTTTGCTATTTCTGGACCCTCTCATTGCAGAAAGTTCTCTCCACTTCACTTTTCTCCTATTGAACCAGGCACAGGGGCACAACAAGCAAGTCCACTGCATAAACTTTGGTGTTCATCAGGACCACCTGGAGCATTTATTAAAACACAGAGGCTGAGATTCCACTTCAAGAGTTTTTGATTCAGTAGGTTTGAAATGGCACCTAATAACCTGCATGACCGAGAAGTTTTCAGAGGATGATGATGATGGTGGTGATGGTCAAGGACATTTACTTTAAAAGTAAATCACTGGAACCCTAGTGCTCTGTTGATGGGAATGCAGACTGGTGCAGCCACTGTGGAAATCAGTATGGAATTTCCTCAAGAAACTAAAAGTGGAACTGCTTTTTGACCCAGCAATCCCACTGCTGGAATTATGTCCTAAGAACCCTGAAACACCAATCCAAAGGAACCTATGCACCACAATGTTCATAGCAGCACAATTCATGATAGCCAAGTGCTGGAAGCAACCTAAGTGACCATCAGTAAATGAATGGATCAAAAAACTATGGTACATTTACACAATGGAATTTTACACAGCAAAGAGAAAGAAGGAACTTCTATGCTTTGCGACAGCATGGATGGAACTGGAGAGCATTATGCTAAGTGAAATAAGCCAGGTGGTAAGGGACAAATACCATATGATCTCACCTATAAGTGGAACCTAATCAACAAAACAAACAAGCAAGCAAACTATAACCAAGGCATTGAAATTGATAACAGGCTGACAGTGACTAGAGGGGAGAGGCGAGGGGATTATAAAGGAAACAGGTAAAGGGTTTGCAGTAACAATTATAAAAGACATATGGACAATAACAAGTGGGGTTGGGAACAGGGGAGAGAGGTGGGGAGGGCTGGGGTGGTGAGGAGGGGTAGGGGGAAAAGGCAGAAAACTATACTTGAACAACAATAAAAATGTTTAAAAAATAAAATAAAATAAATAAAAATACAAATAAATCACTGGTATAAGAAGAAATTTAACAAGGTAATTAGATGATTGTCTTCCTAATTATTGACATCTCCAATTTCTATGAATGAAATTCTTGGAGCCAATTCATTTATCTTCTGAGTAAGAAAGTCCCCCTTTCCTTCTCCAACAGGGTGAGTCTCCATAAGGCCACTGACACATGCTTTCCAGTACACTACACCTTTTTCTCTTCTCTTACGTTTATATACACTGGAAATGCAGAACTCAATCAGCTGCTCCTTAATAAGCTCTAGGAGGATACATATTATTTTCCTGGGCTGCTGTAATAAAGTACCACAAACTTGGTGTTTTAAACAACAAACTTTATTGTCTCACAGTTATGGAGCCTAGAAGCTATAGATCAAGGTGTTGGCAGGGTTGATTACTTGCAAAGTCTCCAAAGGAAAATGTGCTTTATGCCTCTCTTCTCATTTCTCATAGTTTGCTGGCAATCTTGACCATTCCTTGGCCTGTAGATGGATTACCCCATCTCTGCCTTCATGTTCACACAGTGACCCCCCTCTGTGAATGTCTATACACAAACTTCCCTTTTTTATAAGGACACCAGTCATATTGGATTAGGGTTTACCCAACATCATCATCTTAACTGATTACATTGCAAAGGCCCTATTTCCAAATGTAATCTTCTGAGGTACAGGACATTAGGACCTCAACATATAAATTTGGGAGAAGGGACACAATTAAACTCAAGTTCCAGGCCCCAGTGTAAACCTGCCCCTCTTTCTATAAATTGTAAGTTGTTTGAAGATACTTTGTGTCAGCTTTGGATCACTATCAACAGACTGGGGTTCCAGGGAACACCCTGCTCCATAACCTATTAGGAATAAATACATCGGGGCATGCAAGGCCTTACTGACAGCAGTCGCGAATGCAGTCAACAACTAATTAAACTAAAGAACAAAATGATGTCTCTTAGAATTCCCCTGGCCTTTATTGGTTGTGTATTTTTCCATATGATCTACTAAGTTATACTGTCAAAAATAATGACAATAAAAATAAAACAAAAAATGTCACCCAGGAACATCTGTTGAATGTAAATTTTGTAAATTCATGTGAGGGAGAATGGGCATCGCTATAACACGTATTCAGATTCAAAGTTATCGTGTATCTTTTCATTTATTCAAGGCATCTTGTGTGTTCCTCTGCAAGTGTTGTTTATAATTTTCTACAGTTAGATTCTGTAATGTCTTGTTAAGTTCATCTCTAAATATCTTATGTATACGATATAATGGAGATGTTCTTACTTTTGTTAACATGTATGGGAATCATCCAAAATGTAGCACGCTGCTTCTTTTGGATAAATTATTTGATAAGTCCAGGCAGAAACTTGGACTTTTGGACTTTTTTATTGGTAGGTATATGGGAAGGTAGGCAGACATATCTGCTATGCAATGAAACAATGAAATAGGAAAATATTTGTCTAAGAAAGAACAAATGAGGACAAGGGACAGGTCAGGGAGGAATGGAGTCATGATTGGCAAGAAGAAGAACAATTGACCACAAAGGAGAAAAGCTGTATTTAGTGGATACTTACTCCAGAATGTGGTTGTGTCCTCTAAGATGTCAAGATTGGATTAGTCAAGCAAAACTCAGATATTAATGAAGATATTTATTTGAGAAATTTTGTTGCAACAGAAAAAGGAGAAACTAGAAAGAATACAGAAGAGAGAAAAAAGTGATTTGGCAAGTGTCAAAAATATTTTCCAGTAAATTTCAAGCAAATATCTAGATTCTGAGTCATTTAGTATCTCTAAGGAGCAGTTGAGATGACAAATAAGAGTAAATGTTGACATTTTAAAAGAGCATCTCTTCCTGTTTGGAAATAATGAATGCAAGACATGACTATTTTTTTTAACTTGCAAAATACAAGAAAGTGTATGTCTGGGAAAACTTGGGTTTGTGAATCTATTTTTCATCTATAAGTTTTATGAAATACAAGTGTAGATCTAAGTACGGTATTTCTAATGAATATTTTGTACAAACTGAGATGTGCCATTTAAGTAAAATCAACCAAATTTTAAAACCAGCACAAAAAACTTCATTAGCCATGCAAAAGCTTTTTAGTTTTATATAGTTTTATTTGCTTATTTTTCCTTTTATTTCCCTTGTCCTATGAGATATAACAGCAAAAATGTTGTTACATGGGATATCTGAAAATTTCCTGCTTACATTTTCCTCTAGGAATTTTATAATATCAGAACTTCAAGTCTTTTATCTATTTTGAGTTTATTCTGGGGTATGGTGTCAGCTGGTGGTCTAGTTTTATTTTTTTGCATGTACCATTCAGTCCTCTGCAAACCATTTATTGTTGAAATATTTAGAATATAGTGGGCCACATACAAAATATATAATTAAGAATAATTTCATTTATTTTTTACATTTTTAATGAAAAAACTTAAAATATAGGTGTAGGCAGCATTAAATTCCTATTAAACAGGACTGGGCTCAAACATCACTAAAGACATTTCCATAAACTTATGTGTTTCTCTCCTGTCTCATCACTCTGATTGCCAGCCAAAGGAAACCACCATTAGAAACTCTGTGTTTATCATTCCTTTATTTAAACGAATAATCTACACCTAGGAATATACCACTAATCAAAGTATTATTTTGTTTTGCTTGTTTTCAACTCCATAAAAATGGTGCCAAAATGCAAAAAAAGGTGTGAAGTCAATAAAATCATATATGTCCTCAGTCCCACCCATTCATTTTTATACAAATACTTCACATAGTTCCCTTCACACATGCACAAACACCAAAAATCCAAACATATTGAGCAAAACCAAAAAACACACCTCTGACGATTGTGAAGTTATTTTAAACACATATAAATTTCTAAAGTAATTAAGACATTTGTGATTTGAATAAAATTCTTACAGATATGTAATATCCTTTCAAGTAAGTGTACATATTTTGTGATAAATTAATATATATTAAAATAAACTATTACTGAAACAAGAACAGCTTTTTTACCCTACATTTTGTTTTTACTCAACATGTCCCATGCCACTAATGCGACTATTAACACATAGTCTGATTTTTTTATACTGTAAACAGAACACAAAGATTCACCACAAATATCTGAGATTCATTTTTGTCAATTAACATTACATTGTGAGAAAATGTAACCTGCAAGTACCATTTAATGTTAGGCAGCATAAATTAAATGAAAAAACTAAAAGCTCTTTATTGAACATTAAACTTATTATGTAAACTCTGCTGTTTGTAAACTGGTAGATTTTATTCTTCATTATTCCATACATAAAGTTTATGAAAAAATCAAAAAAGTATGTCCCTTAATTCTTAACAGTGACATGACCTTTTGTGACATTTGATCCTATTCATCAATTGATTACCTAGAATGGGGTGAAAAGTTGCAGATGTTCAGGGATAAGGAAAATTCCCCAAACTGTAATTGGCTTATTTGACTATGAAAGGAAAAGCAATATGCAAAGGTAGGCAAAAACACTTGATTAGAAATCAGGAGACCTGAAATCTAGCCTTGGCTCTGCTACATTATAGCCATAAAACTGTGTTTCAATGTCCTGTTCTCATCTATAATATAAAAGGATTACTCCATTGTGTCCCTAAGGGCCTTTTCCAGCAATGATATTTTAGTATTCTCATATTATAAAGTAAGGTTTAGCATTTTATTACCTCGGCTGGTAAGGTCATAGTAATAGGAAAGATAGACTTATGGGATTGTTTTGATGTCAAGTAAACTTTTTGGTCAGGAAAATCTTGGATTTAGAGAAAAGTTGCAAAGAACATAAAATTCTGATATAGCCTTCAGTTTCTCCTAATATTAATATATTATATAACCTTGGAATATTTGGGTACACTTCTGGTTTTGATCAACCTGTGGGCCATTAATTTTATTGCTAAATCATTTAATTTATTTTCCAAGTATTTATTGGGCACTTATTGTGTGCTGGGCATGCTTTCAAACACTTTGTACTCGGCATTCTTTTTTCATGGAGAAGACAGTCTCTCTCTCTCTCTCTCTCTCTCACACACACACACACACACACACACACACACACACACACAGAATATGAACCTGAATGAATTTCCTGCTGCCAAGAAGCTTATATATGCTGGGAGGGAACAGACAATACTAGAAAAATAAGTGGAAAAGTAGTATCTAATGAACAAAATAAACTAACAAAACAGAATCAGACTCATAGGTAAAGAACACACATTTTTAACACAGCATTGACTGTGAATAGCTTTTTTCTGCACAAAATATTTTTTTATTATTTGTAATGTAAAATTTCTTTTTTTAATCATTGTTCAAGTACAGTTTTCTCCCTTTTACTTCCAATCCAGCCCACCCACCCAACGCTCCCCTCTTCCCTTCCATTACCACCCTCCCCCTAGTTTTTGTCCATATGTCCTTTCAATTTGTTCCTGTAAACCCTTCCCATTGTCCCCTGAAATTCCCTCTTCTCTCCCCTCTGGTCACTGTCAGCCTGTCCTCTATTTCAGTGTCTTTGGTGATATTTTGCTTGTTTCTTTGTTTTGTTTAGGATCATGTTAAAGGTGAGATCATATCGTATTTGTCTTTCACTGCCTGGCTTGTTTCGCTTAGCATAATGCTTTCCAGCTCCATCCAAGCTGTTGCAAAGGGTAGGAACTCCTTCTTTCTTTCTGCTGCATAGAATTCCATTGTATAAATGTACCATAGTTTTTTGATCCATTCATTTACTGATGGGCATCTTGGTTGCTTCCAGCATCTAGCTATTGTAAGTTGTCCTGCTATGAACATTGGGGTGCAAAGGTTCTCTTGTATTGGTGTTTTAGGGTTCTCAGGATATAGTCTCAGCAGTGGAGTTGCTGGGTCAAAAGGCAGATCCATTTTTAGTTTTCTGAGGAAGTTTCATACTGCTTTCCATAGTGGTTGTACCAGTCTGCAGTCCCACCAACAGTGCACTAAGGACACCTTTCTCCACAACCTCTCCAACACTGGTTGTTTGTTGCTTTGTTTATGATAGCCATTCTCAACAGCGTGAGGTGGTATCTCATTGTGGTTTTAATTTGCATCTCTCTGATGGCTAGCGATATTGAACATCATTTCATGTGTCTGGATTTTCTGTATGTCCTCCTTGGAGAAGTGTCTGTTCAAGTCCTTTGCCCATTTTTTAATTGGGTTGCTTGTCTTCTTAGAGTGGAGTCGTGTAAGTTCTTTATATATTTTGGAGATTAAACCCTTGTGTGAGGTATCATTGGCAAATATGTTTTCCCAAACAGTTGGTTCTCTTTTAATTTTGATACTGTTTTCTTTAGCTGTGCAGAAGCTTTTAATTTTGATGAGGTCCCATTTGTTTATTCTTTCCTTTATGTCCCTTGCTCTAGGGGACAAGTCAGTAAAAAAGTTTCTGCATGAAATATCTGAGATTCTCCTACCTACGTTCTCCTCTAGGACTTCAACGGAGTCACGTTTTATATTTCAGTCTTTCATCCACCTTGAATTTATTTTTGTATAAGGTGTAAGTTGGTGTTCGAGTTTCATTTTTTTTGCACGTGGCTGTCCAGTTCTCCCAACACCATTTGTTGAAGAGGCTATTTTTACTCTATTTTATGTTGCTGCCTCCTTTGTCAAATATTAGTTGACCATAGAGACTTGGGTTTATTTCTGGGCTCTCTGTTCTGTTCCATTGGTCCATGTGCCTGTTTTTATGCCAGTACCAGGCTGTTTTGATTACAGTGGCCTTGTAGTATAGTTTAGTGTCAGGTATTGTGATCACTCCTACTTTACTCTTCTTTCTCAAAATTGCAGCAGCTATTCAGGGTCGTTTATAGTTCCACATAAATTTTTGAAGTGTTTGTTCTATGTCTGTGAAATAAGCCATTGGTACTTTAATGGCTATTGCATTGAATATGTAAGTTGCTTTGGGTAGTATGCACAGTTTCATGATATTAATTCTTCTAATCCATGAACACGGTATACGTTTCCATTTGTTTGTGTCTTCCTTGATTTCTTTCCTGAGTGTTATGTAGTTTTCTGAATGCAGGTCTTTTACCTCTTTGGTTAGGTTTATTCCTAGGTATTTTATTTTTCTTTTTGCTATTTCAAACGGGACTTTTTTCTTGATTTCTGCTTCTGCTGTTTCATTGTTGGTATACAGGAATGCCTTTGATTTCTGCATATTGACTTTGTATCCCTCTGTTTTGCCAAATTCATTGATTAGGTCAAGCAGTTTTTGGTGGAGTCTATAGGATTTTCTATGTACACTAACATGTCATCTGCAAACAATGACAGTTTTGTTTCCTCCTTTCCGATTTGGATGCCTTTTATTTCTTTTTCTTTTCTGATCGCTGTGGCTAAAACTCCCAGTACTATATTGAATAGAAGCGGTGAAAGTGGACAGCATTGTCTTGTTTCTGATCTTAGTGTAAAAGATTTGCCCATTTAATTTTTGCCCATTGAGTATGATGTTGGCTGTAGGTCTCTGATATATGGCCTTTATTATGTTGAGGAATGCTCCCTCTATTCCCACTTTGCTGAGTGTTTTTATCATAAATGGGTGCTGTACCTTATCAAATGCTTTTTCTGCATCTATTGATATGATCATGTGGTTTTGTCTTTGCTTTTGTTTATGTGATGGATTACATTTACTGATATGCGAATATTGTACCATCCTTGCATCCCTGGAATGAATCCCACTTGGTCATGGTGTATGATCTTTTTAATGTATTGTTGGATACGGTTTGCCAGTATTTTGTTGAGGATTTTAGCGTCAATGTTCATCAGTGATATTGGCCTGAAGTTCTTTCTTTGTTGTGTCTTTATCTGGGTTTGGAATTAGGATGATGTTGGCCTCACAAAAAGAGTTTGGGCGTCTCCCATCTTTTTGGATTTTTTGGAATAGTCTGTGAAGGATAGAGGTTAGCTCTTCCTTAAATGCTTTATAGAATTCTCCTGTGAAACCATCTGGTCCAGGGGTTTTGTGTGTTGGGAGTTTTTTCATTACTGCTTCAATTTCTTTTGCTGTTATTGGTTTGTTTAGGCTTTCTCCTTTTTCAATGAGTTTTTGGAAGATTATTTTTTCTAGAAATGTGTCTATTTCACCTAGGTTTTCAAATTTCTTGGCATACACTTCTTCGTAGTAATTTCTTACAATCCTTTGCATCTCTGTGGTATCTGTTGTAATCTCTCCTTTTTCATTTCTGATTGTATTTATGTGGGTCTTCTCTCTTTTTTTGTTGATGAGCCTGCTTAAAGGCTTGTCGATTTTGTTTATCTTTTCAAGGAACCAGCTCTTGGATTCATTGATCCTTAGAAGTGTGCTTTTAGTCTCTATGTCATTTAGTTCTGCTCTGATCTTGGTTATTTTTTTTCCTTCTGTTTGCTCTGAGCTGTCTTTGTTGTTGTTCCATGAGTTCTTGTAGACGTAGGGTTAGGTTGTTTGTTTGGAATGTTTCTAACTTTTTTAGGTGGGCCTGTATCGCTATAAACTTCCCTCTCAGGACTGCCTTGGCTTTGTCCCATAAGTTTTGGGTTGTTGTGAGTTCATTTTCATTTGTTTCCCAAAACCTTTTAATTTCTTCCCTAATATCATTCTTGACCCATTCATTGTTTAATAGCATGCTACTTAATCTCCATGATTTTGAGTGTTTTGGTTTTTTTTCCTTGGGGTTGGTTTCTAGTTTCCATGCCTTGTGATCCCAGAAAATGCTTGGTATGATTTCAATTTTCTTGGAATTGTTGAGGCTTGTTTTGTGTCCTATCATGTGGTCAATCTTTGAAAATGTTCCATGTACATTTGAAAAGAATGTGTAATTAGCTTCTTTGGGATGGAGGGCTCTGTATATATCAGTAAAGTCCATTTCATCTAGAGTATTGTTCAATGCCACAATATCTTTGTTGATATTTTGTTTGGAAGATCTGTCCATTTTTGATAGTGGGGTGTTAAAATACCCCACTATAATTGTGTTGCTGTCCATATCTTTCTTGAAGTCCTCTAAGATTTTCTTTATGTATTTGGATGCTCCTATGTTGGGTGCATATATATTTACAATATTTATGTCTTCTTGGTGGATTCTTCCCTTGAGTATTATGAAGTGACCTTCTGGGTCTCTCTTTATGGCCCTTTTCTGGAAGTCTATTTTGTCTGATTTGAGTATTGCTACCCCGGATTTTTTTTCCTGTTTGTTTGCTTGGGAGATTTGTTTCCAGCCCTTCACTTTCAGCCTGTGCAGGTCTTTTATCCTGAGGTGGGTCTCTTGTAGGCAGCATATATGTGGGTCATGTTTTCTTATCCATTCAGCTATTCTATGTCTTTTGATTGGAGGATTTAATCCATTTACATTTAGGGTTATTATTGATAGGTACTCATTCATTGTCTTTTATGTACGTGTGTTCCTCTCTCTCTCTCTCTCTCTCTCTCTCTCTCTCTCTGTCTCTCTTTTCCTTCCCTTCCTTAAAGCAGTCCCTTTAGCATCTCTTGTAGAGCTGGTTTGGTGGAGGTGTATTCTTTTAGAGTTCTTTTGTCTGGGAAGCTTCTTATTTGGCCTTCTATCTTGATTGAGAGCATTGCTGGGTAAAGTAGCCTTGGTTGCAGACCTCTGCTTCTCGTTACTTGGAATATTTCCTGCCATTCTCTTCTGGCTTGGAGTGTTTCCATTGAGAAGTCAGCTGTCAGCCTTATTGGGGTTCCCTTGTATGTTATGTGAATGGCTCTTGATGCTACTTTCTTCTGACCCTCTGAATTTTCCCTATATAAGTATGCATTTGGATTCCTTCTCTGACCTTCTATTAAGTATATTCATCATTCTTTCTCTAGGCAAAACCTTCCACTGCTTGTGCAACCTTTAGTTTCTCTGGGGAACATCATCCCTGATCTCAAGTGTTTGGTCTTCATGTGGTTGGGGTGCCCCAGCCTGATGGGTATCAACCAGACAGAGTCAAATTTTCCTGAGTACTGGAAGTCACTTTAGTAATAGAAAGGCTAGCATACTGGTGAGGGGGATTTGGAGGATAAAGGATAATTAGGCATCATGCTTCTTGATCCACCCCGTAGGTGGCATCTACTCTGTAACAGCCAGCCCCTCCCCACCGCCAGCTAACCAAAAAGAAATAGCCCTTAGTATAGTGTACAGACTCAATTTTTTACTGCCTAAAAAAAAGGCCTTTTTCAAAATTTTTACTTCAAGAGTTTAGGTTCCAAAACATGGCAGCATGCCCTGACAGGTCAAAATGTTGCTAACACGAATGGCCAGCACATGAATCCTGCATTTCAGTCCATTGAACAGTTCATAAAAAAAGCCCATTCTCCGGTCTAGCTGTCTAACTGAGAAGCTCCCTTCCCGAGCTTGCCATTCTTGCCGCTGAGTGTTGAACATTGTGAGTCATCTTTGGCTTTTTTCTCAATTATCTCCTGCCCACAGTCCATTAATCATGTGATCCTGTCAGTTTCTTTCCAGCATGTGTCTTGGAACATGAACCATCCTGTCTTTAGATATTGACACTTCTCTAGCTTCAGGCCTCTTCACGCTGGTTCTCCCTACTTCATGGCTGTGCTCACTCTATTAATACCTTGCATTTCCTTGTCAAATTAATTATAATCTTTAATTTAAGCATCCATTACCCAGCTCAAGAAGATGTCTACAGAGCCTTCTATAGTTTTTATTCCAAGTCTTCATTCAACCTTGCCTTCAAGGATTTCTCAAAATTGACTCCATCTTACCCATATTACCATACTTGTCCATGTATAATGCACAGCCACATTTTTGTGCTAATTATACATGGGAATATTATGCCCATTATTATACCCATGTTATGTAGTCATTATACCCATGTATAATGTGAATCCCTACCTTTCCCTAAAAAGTTTGGGCCAAAAAACTGTGCATTTATACACAGTAAAATATGGTATTTCCCAATATAACACAATATTATAGAGTTCAAAAATCAAATGACTGGATTGAAATGACAACCACCATTTTATTAGTTGTATGAACTTGGGAATTTTATTGAACCTGTGAAAGCCTTGGTTTCCTCATTTGAAAAATTAGGATAAAAATGCTAACATTATAGGACTATTGTGAGGATTAAATTAGAAAATTCAAAAAAGGAATGAGAATAGTCCATGGTGTATAATAAATCCTCAATAAGTTACGATGGTGATGATGATGATATTGCAAAGTGAATCACTTTTCTTCAAACAAACTACACTGTTATATTCAGTTGTTATTTGTTGGCCTGTTTTACTTTTATTTTTAAATTGTCCACTTACTTGGTATTAGTTTTCAAGGAAAAGAAAATGGCCTAATTTCAGCTATATCTCTCGGCAGACTCATAGGCCTTTGGCACTCCTGGAGGGTAGTTTTGATGAAAAAAAGCTGACAACATGTTGCTCTAGAGTGTTTCACTATAACATTTCCAGTTAATGAAACTATCGTATTGAACCACCTTTGAGGGTATTCCCTAACATACCAGTTCATAAGAAACTATTTACTGTAGGTTAAATATCCCTAATAATGACATCACTGATCAACTCGTCCAATCAATGGAATCAATGAAGTGGTGAAACAGTATTGAAACAAAGGAAAGTCACTATAGATCATGGCTTTCAACGAAGATGATCTACTTAATGTTATTCTTTAAACTACAGCCTGTGGGGTAATACAGTGACAGCACATTAAACACTCTGGCTTAGTTTGATAAAAGTTGGACAATTCAACCTTATGTTCTGAACTGAGGACTGGCCTTGAATGAGGGGCCCAGGGATTTCAGCCCAGGCTTCCCTATTGAGTTGTCAAGTCCTCTTCTCTGCCTTATCCTTATTTTCCCCCATTTTAAAAAGTTGGGATTGCATGAAGATAATATTGGCTTTACTACTAGCCTTGATATTTATTTTTCCAAATTTTGGGCAATGCCAAATTTTGCCCACATATTTCACTTTTACTAAGGAATGTTTGATACATACAGTAAACACTAGTTGAGGCCAAGATCATGGGATTCATTCATAAATAGGAAAAGTTTCAGATATAACATTAATAATAGTCATATAATATCTCTATGGGAAGATAAAGTCTATCCCTTCTTGTATTTGTAATTCATTCAAAAATACTTCTACATGCTTAGCATCTACAGCACATTTGATATTGTACTGCATGCCAGGATAAAATTATGAAGACAAACGCAGTTCCTCATTGAATTTACAATTCATTAGAATAGATAAAAATAAAACAAAATCTATAATGAAAAATCCAATAAGTGAAAGAAGCAAGATTGGTGATGCCAAACTCTTTTCATTTGATCTTCCTCAAACTCTTGTAAGTTATGAATTATCATTCATGTTTACAGATGAACAAGTACTATCTCTAGATAAGTTGGGTGATTTTAGAATCCAGAAACAGTATGATATAAATGGCATGTAATTGGCCCAAAAGAATTAATCAAACTTCCAGAAAGAAATATATTAGAAATATTAAAAAGGAAATTTAGATGAACAGTTCACCATCAGATCTCTTGCCTTTTCTCATGTGTGTTAAAAACATTCCCTATCTCCATTCTTAGCATTCAGCCTGATGGGCTCCTTATCAATATTAAAATCATAGTCATCTTTTCAAAGTCAGGCTGAATATTATGCACCTTAGAAGCTAGCCCTATAATCAGAGTGCATTGTTATTCCCTCCACTCTTCTACACAGCATTTTTATGATGTTACTTACTACATTCTGCCTTATATTGCTAGTTTATATCTCATGGAGTCCACTACTCATTTATAATTGATTCACAAAAAGGACTATGCTTTATGCCTCCCTATGTCCTACGTAATGTTTTGGAAATAGTAGGTGCTCAATACAATATATGCTGATGTAAGAGCAAAAAATTGTTCCTGAGTGCTACAGTCCTGTCAGGCATTTTCATACTTTGTGGTACATTGCTTTTCATTCTCATTCATACCTACTGTTAGTTCCTGTTCCTTAATGAAAAGGGAACAATGATCAGCGCAATGTTTATCTGGGAAAGTGGTCACTTAATACTATTTTCAGGTTTGAATACACAGGAAAAGCCCTAAGTCAGGACACAGGTGATACTGACATGCTAAAGGTATATGTGACATCACTCAGGAAACAAAGCACGAGTCCTGGAGATTCTGGGGCCCTGCTACAAGAGGAGAATAACATGCAATTTATTTATTATGTATATGTGATCTGAAGATAGTAAAGACCATAGATGACTTGTAATAAAACAGTGGGAATTATGACTCAGGTCATATGACTCAGATTCTCAGCCAAAATGCTGACATTTGTGAGTGGAAACAGAACTAGAGCAGGGGACTGTGCCTGCCTTAATTACATTAAAGGTATTATTTTCATTTTTAACAGCCAGGGTATTACATTTAAACATAGGACCTTACAAGAGAAAACCAGGTCATTTTTACTTAATTCTCCTCTTTCTTTTCTGATTTTATGCAGATACACTTTAGGAGGGTAGGGTGGCAGATGGTAAGGTGGAGCAGAGCAATATGACACAGAAAGAAAGATAAAAAGCCAAATATCCAGTATTTCAGAGCCAGAAAGCTGACCACTCTTACCTAACCAGGAGGAACCACCCCCTGAGATATAAATTGCTTCAGCAACCAAGCTTAAAGAAACAGTAATTTATGTTAACTCTATTAGCAGTGTGTCTATATATGAGCACACCCATGACTATAACATCACATCCCCTTAAACATATCCTGTATACAGTAGGCACATTTCCTACAGATTTATTAGGATTATAGGCTCACGGACCTCCAATAAGAGGAAATGTTAACACTGTGATTTAACTAAAATAAAATCTTTTTCAGAGTCTCACTAGATACATTGGTATAAAGCCTCACAAGTAGCTTCCCAAAATTCCTCTCTTCTACAGCAAATTGGACAATCAATTAAAAGTAATTTCTTTTCTATGGGCATTATTATTATTTCTATGACAGCAATTACACTTCATTTTAATTGACTTTAGCCATAGTTTAATCCACAATGTAGGGCCTGGTATTTCCTAGAGAAATTTCTAATTCAAAGCATACATATAAAAAAAAGCACCAAAATATACAAATTAAGACTAATTTTACAGAACTGCATGAAAATGATTTTAATTTAACAATGGCACACTTTCAGAAATGACTAAAGCCCATCAACTCTAAGGAACAATTGGGGAAATACTGACAACATTTTACAAATTAGAGTCAGCCAGTACTATCAGTTCAGTGTGGGAAGGGGTTACTCAGGCTGGCACCACTACTTTCTGTTTAAGCTCCAGAGCTCGTGTTGAACCCATGTCTTCTTTGTGTTTTACCTCCAGCCCCATTTTCACTGCCTTAGCTTTTGTCATGGGTTGAATGGTATCGCTCCAAAAGACATTCAAATTCAATTCCCCAGAATTTTTTTGGAAAGAAACTAGGTTCTTCACACATAAAATCAAGTTAAAGTGAAGTCATGAAACAAAGGCCATGTCATTATAAAAAGGGAAACTATTGGACAGGGGCAGACAAGCACAGGGGGCAGATGATGGGAAGACAGAGGGAGAAGATGGCCATCTACAGGCCTGGAACAGACCCTTCCAACAGCCATCAGAAGGAAATAACTCTGTGCACACCTGGATTTTGGAGATCTGAACTCCAGAACCATAAAATAATACATTTTTGTTGTTAAAGTCATCCAGTTTGTGATAGTTTGTTATACAAGCCCCATGAAACTAGTACTATTCTGATTACCATTTCCCTTAGGGGGAAAAAACATTTAAAAAGAGTGTTTTATAACCAAGGTACTTTTAGATGAACCCCTGACTAGCTTGATCATACCACCTGAATCCTTTTGACTATATCCACATATCTAAACATACATACACACACACACACACATATAGTTACAAATTTTATATGTATATTTATTTCTGAAGAACCTAATGTGATATGCTACATGTGCATTATTTCTTTTACTATGACTATGAGGTACATATTGCATTATGTATTTTACAGATAAAGGACTTTCTCAGAAAAATTGAGCCATGTGTCTAAGACTACACAGAGACCAGGCGAGAGAGCTATGACTTGAACTCGACTTTCTCTGACTCTGTTGTGTGAACCCCTCATCATTGAGTTACACTAAGTTAAAGAGGAAGAAGAAAGAAAGATAGATCAGCTTCTATATAAGCAATGTGACCAGAGGATGTATTATCCATGGGGGGAAAAGAAGAAAAACTCATTTAGTTCAGTTGGACAGTGGCACATGCTAGCAGTCGGGCTAACACGTGACTGGAATGGAAGGGTGGGCTGAGCCTACACTGTGGAAGCATTCCAATGCAAGAGTGAGAACTTCTTAAAACCAATCATGGATAGCATTAATCAACTTGCTTTTTGCCTCTCTTACTTGCCCCTTTCTTAGTGAAGCATTCCCATTGCTTTTCACAAGTAGAAAAAATTATCATAATCAACCAAACCTCAGCACAGAACAACACAGGAAACACCTACCTTACATAATGTGCCTGGAAATGACAAAACTGAAGAATCCAGCAGAGATAAAAAGCTGTGCACAAGCAGGGAGTGAAAACACAAAGTAGTTTCCAGGATCTCTTACTGTGTCTTTCAAATTGGACTCCCAGAATGCAACATAGCTCAAATGTATGCCCCAAAGTCTAACATAGTTTTGATTTGCATAATAATCACTGTGCATTTTGATTTACATGCCAGCTTTTGTTAAAACACATTGCATTATAGCCTGCCATATTTTAATACATGATGTATAATATACTTGAAAATAATTGGAACTAATCTGAAAATAATTGGAGCTAATCTCAACAGTAGTATGTATCTTCATATCAATGGAAAAAAATCTAAACACCAATATATATCTGAATTTTTGTGAATGAATGAGCTCCTAGTAGGAATACAGGGATGCCCTTACCAAGGTCTCTATCTCTCTGATATATTTATAATTCAATTACACACACTACATATGTATATAATTGTATCCATCTCATTAACATATCTGTCTCCACAAATATATGTATATATTTGAAATGAGGATTACTTATGCCATTTTAAAATGTGTTGCTATAAATAATTCATTTCCATCTGTTCCTCTGATTTCTCTTCTATATTCTAAAAATTCACATAAAATCATGAAAATCCACATGGATTCCAGAAGTCCTATATGTGTTAAATTATAGCATTTACAGAGAGATTGACCCAAAACTGAGCACTGGGCTAGGAAGAAAAACACCAGGAAATTCTTGATGAATCATTGATTACTACATAGCTGACTTTAGACAAACTTTTTAAACCCTTTAATTCTTAGTATTGTCATATTTACAATGAAAATAATTAACCTCAGAGCCCAAGGTTGCAGCAAATTTTAACAAAGGTGACAATAATGAGAAAGGTTTAAATTTGCAGAGTGCTAAAGAATTTGTAAGTTATTATTATTAACATGCACAGATGACAGTATGAATAAATACGAGCAAGTTTGGAATACTTAGAAAGAAAAAAACTTAAGGCTTTCTCCAGGGGTTGATTAAAAGGTGGGAGTGGTCAAGTGGCTGTTTCTTGATACCTACAAATATATTTCAGTTCAGTTCCCCAACTATCTGCTGAGAATATACAATCGATTCAAGCATTCAATGCCTAATATACTCTGGACATCAGTCTAGGTGCCAAGGATAGAGTAGTAAACAGATCAAAGATACCTGGGATTGTGCAGTAACCAGGAGGACGAGTGGAAAGAAACAAAGTAAAAAAAAATGTATAACAGAGAAAATTAACCATATTTCATTTTATCTAAGATGCCACTGATTTTAAGGTACACTATTGAAAACAAATAAGGCAGAAACAGCTCTGGCAAGTGTGGTTCATTTGATTAGAGCATTGTTCTACAAACCAAAAGGTGGCCAGTTTGATTCCTAGTAAGGGATGATGCCTAGGTTACAGGGTTGAACCGCATCACAACATGTATGAGAGGCAACTAATCAATGTTGCTCATTAATATTGATGTTTCTCTCTAAAATCAATAAGCATTCCCTCCAGTGAGAATTTAAAAAAAAGAAACATAAAATCATTGGTTAGTAAATACAACAGTCCCTTGGTTGCAAAATATGTTCCAAATCAGAGATGGTGAAATGTAAAGTAAGCATTGCACCTTGGGATCGATGAACTCTAGTTGAATATTAGTAGATCATAAGTAAGAGGAAAATAAAGAACTCTGAGGGATATGGTAAGGGATATGGTAAGTTTCATAGGGCAAATTGATTACCACACACCAGTGGCTTAAAATAATGGTCAGTAATTTTCTCATAGTTCTGGACACCAGAAAACCAAAATCAAGGTGTTAGTAGTGCTATCTTTCTTTTGGGGGCTCTAGGGAAGAATCTTTCCTTGCTCCTTCCTACCTCCTCTCGCTCCAAGAAATCTTTGGTGTTCTTTTGCTGATGGAAGCATCACTGCAATCTCCACCTCCATCTTGACATGGCCTTCTCTACGTTTCTCAGTATGACCTCTCTTCTTCCATAAAGAGCACCAGTCATTGGAGTTAGGGCCCACACTCACTGAGTATGGCTTCATGTAAATTCATCAACAAGGACACTATTCCCAAGTAAGGTCACATGTTGAGGTTCTGGGTGAACATCAATGTTGTTTTTGTTTCCATGGGGGTGGGGCACTGCTCAATCCGCCACAAGAATGAATCTAATAACTAGACAAAATCAAACTTAAGACAGGTGAAAAAGAATTCTGGTGTTGTTCATGTCTCTAGTACCAAAAGTTGCTCGGGACTTCTGGAATGCCTATGCTCTAAAGGCATTGGATCTCTGATCTTTTCTTAAATGTAAGAGTCAACAGCCCTGGCTGGCATGACTAAGTGGATTGAGCACCAGACTGCAAAGCAAAGGGTTGCTGGTTCAATTCCCAGTCAGGGCATATACCTGGGTTGCAGACCAGGTCCCCAATAGGGGGCTCGTGAGGAGCAACCACACATTGATGTTTCGCTCCCTCTCTTTCTCCTGCCCTTCCCCTCTCTCTAAAGAAATTAATAAAATCTTTTTATAAATTTAAGAGTCAGCAAATTCTTCCCTTTACTGAAGCCAGTTTGAATTGAATTTCAAGTACTTAAGACCAAGGCACATTGATATCAAATAATTGTCACTAGTTCTATGTGGGTGGAGGATGAAGTCTCAGGCAGGAAGTTGCAATGACAGGTAGGCCGATTCAGGAAGAGTCTTGTGTACCAATGTTAAGAAGCTTAGACTTTACCTTTCAGGCGATAGTGAGCCATTAAAAGATTTTAGGCAGGGAGTCAAGATTGACAGGACCAGAATTACATTTTAGAAATATCAATCTGGCTTTTGAATAAAAGAATAGATTGAATGTTGAGGGAAAACAAGAATGCTTTAGACAGATGCTACATATTATACATCATTCCCAAGGAAATAAAGTCCTAACTCCAGAAATTTCGGAACCCTGCTTCCAGAATTTATTTGCTGCTAACCTCTGGACTAGTGGTATCCAACCTATGGCCCATGGGCCATGTGAATGTGGCCCAACACAAAATTGTACATTTACTTAAAACATTATTTGGTTTTATTACTAAGTTTTATACTAATTTTTATTACTTACTTATGCACATTTTCTATATTGGTAAACACAAACTTGGGACCTGCTCGGCTATATTAAAAGATTATTGAAAGGGCCATTGCATAATTAGTGTTATTATGTTAGGACTTTTTTGCTTATTCGTGGAGGCAGCCATCACATAAATTCTGCACAGAACTTTTTTTGCTCGTCAGTCTTCGTTAGTGTTTGTATATTTAATATGTGACCCAAGACATCTCTCTTCTTCCAGTGTGGCCCAGAGACACCAAACGGTTTGACACCCCTTCCTAGGCATTTCTGTACAACCACACTTCTTAAGGTATTGACTTTATTTATTTTTTAATTTATTTTAGTCTACGACAACACAAAAAAAATTGCCAATAACACTGTCTTTTGACCTGCTGCTTTACCTTGGTCTTTCCTGTAGTAAGTGGTTCAGAATCAGCTGCTCTGAATCATTTTCTAACCTCAAGGGTATATTTAATTTCTCTTACCAACTTTCCATTGCCATTGCTTATATATGCCAAAAGAACTTACATCTCATGCGTTAATCAAATCTCACTCAAATTTTCCTTTGCTACATTTTCTTCATCTAGGTAGACAGCTTTCAATCTGTTTTTTTTAATATTTTTTTTAATTTTTAGAGAGATGGGAAGGGAAGGAGAAAGAGAGGATGAGAAACATCAATGTGTGTTTGTCTCTTGCACACCTCCTACTGAGGACCTGGCCTGCAACCCAAGCATGTTCCCTGACTGGGAATCAAACCTGCAACGCTTTGCTTCACAAGTTCATGCTCAATCCACTGTGCTATATACCAGCCAGGGCTCGACCTGTTTTTTTTAATCATTGTCAAAACTTCAGTACCTTTCCTAACACAGACCAAATATTATCCCCCGACATTGATGTCACTGAATATTTTATTCTTTCATACGAAGACTTAGGCATTCTATGCAAATGATCATTTACATTTCAGTTGATAGCACTCTATACTCTCAAAATAAAATTCTGTATGCTAAAATATTTCTATTACATCAAGTAGCCTGTACCTCACAGTTTTTGTACAATTAATAAGTGAATCTAAATTATTAAAAAGTCAATAAAAGAATACAAATAATAAAATAATTTTTAAAAACATTACACAAATATATTCCAGGTATGTGGTAGGTCATTGGGATACAGAACTTCATATGACATAATCCCCACTCTTTCAAAGCTCATCTATAATGAGGAACAACAATGCTTAATTATAATAGATTTGGTAAAGTGCTAAGCTATCCTTGAGGTATATATACATTTAACTCACTATAAGGAAAAAACTTTAGGTTGTGATTGATTCTGCCTCACAATTCAATATGCATTTGAACTAGATGTTAAAATATAAAGAAATGATTTCTTAAATAGCTGGAGAATTTACCATAAACTGTACAGAAAAGTTGGAGCTACATGTCAAGTGACATGGGTAAAATTTAAAGTAAATAACCTGTGGTCTAAAAAGATTCAATAGTTCCTTATTTTTTTAATTAATTTTGACTTCAGCATGTCATACAGGTGGGAATTTTAACTAGAGTTACTTTTCAAGTGACTTCCCCAAGGCAGAACTCAGTTATGCAGGGGGTTATGCAGCCATGCAGCACTTCTAAGGCTCCTCTGCTCATCAGTCACTGGACAGGGAGCACACCGTCCCAGTGCAAACAATTCTTTAAAGTCCCCTGACTCTGTTGCTTTCATGCCATACTTAGGGTGAAGGGATCAATAACAAACACCATAAACCTAGACCCATTTATCTTTAAATCTTCCATTTTCCAAAAGGCACAGCCAGGAAACAGAGTCCCAGGGCTGTTATTTCTGGGACTCAAATACCTCTTTTTCCTTTTCATTTCAGGAGAATTTCTCCTTAGTCAGAGGAAAATGGCCTCCCTAGACACACTCTTTTTCTCTACTCTTCCTATTAGACTCATGGCATATTTTCCTCAATAGGCTTAATCTTTGGGGAACCAAAACCAAAGAGGAAATTTTCTTGACAGTAACTTCTATTTTATACTCAACCACATTTGTCCCCTGAGTCAAGGAAGCAGAATTTGATTTTTTTTTAAATAAAAACAGAGGAAAGAAAAAAATGAAGGATAAAAAACAACTTTAATTAATTTAAAAAAAGAAAAAGACTCACACTTACAGAGAACACACTGACAGCTTTCATTAGGGAGGGGTGCTGGGGGCTGGGTGAAAAGAGTGAAGGGATTAATGAAAAGGAAAAAACCCTCATAGAAACAGGCAACAGTGTGGTGATTACCAGATGGAAAAGAAGATGGGGGGAGGTAGAGTATATAGGGGGAATAAATGGTGACTTTCGGTGGTAGTACAGATGATGCATTATAGAATTGTGTACATAAAATCTATATAATTTTATTAACCAATGTCACCCCAATAAATCAATTAAATTTTTAAAAATTCTCACAATGTTAGAGTGTTTGATTTTACACACAAGAAAGTCAATTACAACATTTTAAACACACAAGTGATGTCATAACACATTTCTTCAGGAAAGGTGATCTGACAATTAAGCATACACAGCAGAGCTGAGAGAGAGGAGGCAAGGGATCAGTAAAAAGGATTCTGCAAGTGAGAAGATGAATGGATTACAGGAGAATAGTGCTCCTGAGCTAAAAGATAAATAAGGATGTAAAGCACAAAATTTTTCTTTATGGCAACTCTATGAGATCTGTCCAGAAGGTATCCAGCCATGTAATGTGAAAAATAGAGATATTTATTGCAGGAAACATTGTACATAGAACACAGACAGCTTAATCCCCTTCAAAGTAGGTACCTTGGGACCTCACATAGTTCTCCCAATCACCATCAGTGGCCCGGTCATATTTTCCTGAGTCTCACTGACCATATGAAATCTCCTCCCTTTCAAAGGTGATTTTAGTTTTGGGAAAATCCAGAAGTCATAGGGTACCAAATCTGGGCTGTAGTAGGGCTGAGTCACCTGGGTGATTTGACCTTTCACCAAAAACCTCTGCAGGAGGCATGAGGCACAAACAGGTGCATTGTCACATGATGAAGCTGCCAATCACCAGTTGTACATAGCTGAGGCCTTCTGATAAATAGTTTCTGTGAAGGAATGTTTAAACTTCATACAAAATTTGATGCAGATTTGTTGCTCTACTTGCTCAGTCATTTTGAATGTGGTGGCCACACAGTACACTTGCTCATTCAATGTGTCTATGCACCCCCAACTGACTACTACAGTGAAGTTGTCATTAATCAAGTATGCACATTCCAGTCCACTCTCTTGGCTGCCAGGTTACATCAATGTCATGAAAACTGATCTCATTATGTTACCAATGGCTGGATGATTTCTGGACAGACCTCATATGCTGATTACTAAGAAATACGGTGATTTGAGCAGAGGGTTTAACTCCCTTCTTCTGTTCATAACTCACCCTCCCATTTTCTGTTTATATCTCAAATAATTTGATTAAATGGATCAAATTACTTAATATTTACTTAGCCCCTAACAAAGGCCAGGCATTGTACTTGCAAAAAGGAGTACTGAATAGAGTAAACACATCAGAGGTTGAGATTGGAAATGCACAGTTTCTGCTAAGGAGCTTGCAGATATGCCATGACTGCAAAAGAAGCAAGATCAAAGTCTTTCTCAGAATGTGGTGTATGTCACAGGAGTTACGTAAATAAAGTACTGGCAGAATCTACTACTACTTCAAAGAGTTGAAGGTTGGAGTCTGCATTGGCCAAGAGACAGAAGGTAGGCAACTTCCTTTGAGGGGCCCTTGCTGCTTTAGGTAATCAGTATTTGAAAAGAGAAGTACAAATCAGTCCAAGTGAAACTCCAGCTGATAAGAGGGGTTTCTCATACAACACCTTCTACCTGAGAATGAAGGTAAAGATTAAATATACTGAGAATGGATAACAGATATCTAGCACAGAAAAGGCTGAAATTTCAAAAGAAGTAAAACAAAGGGCTAAATATAAGAGCTAACATCATAAAATTTTCAGAAGAAAACATAAGAGTAATCCTTGGTTCTCTTGAGTTAGACATGGGTGCTTCAGATATAAAATCAAAAATACAAGCTACAGAAGAGGAAATAAATACATTTGACTTCATCAAAATTCAATTAAACAAATACAAAAAGCTCCTTTGCACATCATAAGGAAAATAAGTAGACAAGTCACAGAACGGGTGAGAATATTCTCAAATAGCATTTTCTGATAAGATACTCATATTCAGAAAATATAAAGAGCAAAACAAAAAGGCAAATAATCCAATTTAAACATAAGAAAAGGATATGAACAAACATTACTTCAAAGAAGATATATTAATATCTAACAAGCTCATCAAAAGATGCTAAAAATCTTTAGCCATTAGAGAAATAAAAATCAATACCACAATGAGATATCACTTGCGACCAACTAAGATAATTACAATAAAGATGACAGTAACAGGTGTTGACTAGTGATGGAGAAATCAGAACCTTGAGACATTTCTAGTGGATATTTAAAATGGTGAACTTTCTTTCAAAAAGCTTGGTAGTTTCGCAAAATGTTAAACAGAGCTAATATATTAACAAGCAATTCTACTGGTAGATAAGTAACCAAGATGAATTAAACGGCACATCTGTGCAAAACTGTGTTCACAAATACAGCAATACTCTTCATCACAGCCCCAAATGAAAAGAACTCAAATGCCCATCAGCTGGTGAATGAATAAATTATTATATCTATATAATGGGACACTATTTGGCAATAAAAGGAATGAACTAGTGATACATTCTTCAACATTGATGAACCTTGAAAAATATTATAATAAGTGAAAGAACTCAATAACAAAAGGAAACTTTATGATTTCATTTATATGAAACTTCTAGCCTAGAAAAACCTATAGAAAAAGAAAAGGAGATTAAGGGTTTCCAGGATCTGAGGAGTAGGTAGAATATGAACAGTGGTGACTGCTATTAGGTACATATTTCTTGTTGAGGAAGTGATTAAATCTTCTAAAATTGATTGTGATCATGGTTACACAGCTCTGTGAGCATACTAAATATCACTGAATTAGACATTTCTAGTGGGTAAACTTTATAGCAAAAGAATTATAATAAACCTATCCTTAAAAGGCAAAATTCAGCCCTGGCTGGTGTGAATCAGTGAATTGAGTGCCAGCCTGCGAACCAAAGGGTCACCAGTTCAATTCCCAGTCAGGGCACATGCCTGGATTGTGAGCCAGGTCCCAAGTAGGGGGTGCATGAGAGGCAACCACACATAGATGTTTCTCTCCCTCTATTTCTCCTTCCCTTCCCCTCTCTCTGAAAATAAATAAATAAAATCTTTTTTTAAAAAAAGGGAAAAGGCACCAATTCTTAGCACTACCATCTAATACTATTCTCTGGGTTTTAGACAATAGTAGACATCAAATATTGTTATTCAAAAACCACACAAAAATGAATGATTCTGTAGTGTAAAAATATAATTTGATGATCCAAAATCAAATTATTTTCTTTAAACTTTTATTACCACTAAAAAAGAGAGATAGATAGATACTTATCTATCTAAGTAAATGAGATGTTACAAAAATTCCTACTGGAATATATCATGCCCCAGGAAAGAAAATCATAACTTTGCTAAGATTCAAATTATTATTAAAACCACAAACCATTAAGTGAAACCCAATCAAAATGATATTTATTTGCTTCTCATTAGAATCATTCTAAAGGTCTTATGACATTAAAAGTAACTTTCAATATTTTCTTATTATGCATTTGTGTGATAGAGGAATTTTAAATGTTAAAACATGTCAATATGTGATTAACTAGAATCTCAGAAGGAGAAGGAAGAGATTGATAATTAAACATTACTTGAAATATTTGAAAGAGATGATACCTGTGGATTTTCCAAAAGTCATGAAACATATTAGTCTACATATGCAAGTAACCCAAGGGGCTTAAAGCAGAATAATTGAAATAATAATATGCTTAAATACATCTTAGGCAGGGGTGTCAAAGTCATTTTCACCAGGGGCCACAGCAGCCTCATGGTTGCCTTCAAAAGATTGAAATAAATTTAGGACTGTATAAATGTAACTACTCCCTAACTGTTAAGGAGTTGAAATTACATTTGGCCCTTTGAAGGCAACTGAGAAGCCAATGTGGCCCCTGGTGAAAATGAGTTTGACACCCATGATCTTAGGGAACCAAAAACTCAAAAAGAAAAACAAAGACAAACAGAACATTTTTTAAAATACCAAAAGTAATAAGACAAACCTTCAAAGAAGTATTAGACAAAAGATGACCTTTTAGTAGAACGGCAAACACCCAATCTATAATTCTTTACTCAACAAAATATCATTCAAATAATAAAATTAAGACACATATAAAAACAGAACTCAACAACAGTAAACATTCTATATATCCATATATGAACACATCATGTAACATATACATAGAAATACACATACATATTTATAATTATTTATATATACAAATATATATATATATAATTCCAATGAGGATAATATATAAGTAAATATTAATAAGTACTTAACTTTTAAAAGATTTTATATATTTAGTTTTAGAGAGAGTGAAAGGGAGGGACAGAGGGAGAGAAACATAAATGTGTGATAGATACATAGATCAGTTGCTTCTCACAGGCCCCCTACTGGGGACCTGGCCTGCAATCCAGGCACATGCCCAGGCTAGGAACCAAACCGTTGACCTTTCAGATTGCAGGCCAGCACTCAATCCACTGGGGCACCTCAGCAAGGACCAATAAGTGATTAATTTTTAACCAATAATAACAATTCTTCATGACACATTATATAGCAGGTATAAATCAACAAAGGATTCCCTGCTCAACACACAAACACGACTGACTGATCCACATTTTGAAACATCTAAGATGGGCAAGTGAAAGTAAAGTGGTAAGGCAAAGGTAGAAAAGCAAAGCCTAGCCAGAGATGCAGCTCTGCAGCCTGAACCTCATGGTAGGTCTTAGCCTCATGAGGGGAAGAGTCAGGTAGTGGCCAGTACTCAATTCAGCCAGAAGGGTCAAAGAGATTCAGTGGGAATGCCCACAGGGTGGAGATTACAAGCAGTGGTTGAGCCCAGAGACCTAGGCAAAGACACAGCACATGACAACCTGAATTGTCTGGCTGTCTGCATTCCTCATAAACAAAGTCTGGCCCTGCCATGCTAACCTCCCAGAGCTTAACTAGCTGCAGCCTTGCTATTGGGTAGCAGAGTACATCATCAGCAAACCCAAAAACAAGTATACAGAATCAAGTTTTTCTATGATCAAAGGGTGCATATTGTGATGGTCATGGGGTTGGGGCACAGGAAGGAACCCAGAAAGGTCCAAGGTCACCAAACAAGCTGGTCCACTTTCCACAGTCTGCCCCACCCCTAAGCATTGTTGCTAAGATGAAAGAAGCATCTGGCTGCTGGTAACAGCTATGGGATTTCACAGATTTGGAACCTCATTGCCTACCCCATTTCCCTGCAGGTCTGGTCCCCTGATACCCAGGTAACCATAGCAGAAGAGATGAAATAACCTACCCAGAGAACTACCATTATCTGGAGATCTCTATAACAAGAGAAGTGCAAGACAGTTAAAAACATGTGATTCAGTACCACCTAGTGGAAAATAATAGAAAGCACCCCTTTGTATTGGCTAGAGAACTATTACTTATATATAGATGCCTAGACCAAAAAGGAATCCATCGAATACCATGAATATCCAAGGTACCTAAGTAGCTAATAAAGAAAATAAAAAATATCCAGAAAATAAACTTATGGACATGGAAATATGTGATATAAATGACAGAGAGTTTAAGATTGCAGTCCTGAAAAACATCCACGAGTTGCGAGAAAATACAGTCATTTTAATGAGTTCAGAAGACAAATCAATGAACAAAACAAGTACTTTACCAAAGAAATTGAAATGTTAAAAAAAATTCTACAGGAGCCTGGGAGATCGAGGAAGTGAGCTCCGGAGAGCGTGCTTGGGAGCGCCCATATCCACATCCAGGGACCTGCAGGGGGACATCGGATCGGCTCTGGGGACAGCACATTGCTGGCCCCAGGGACGGTGCCCTGAGAGACTGACTGGGTTCTGACTGGGAAGAATGAAAAGCATTCCAAACACCCCTCAACCTGCTGAAGCCAGCAAGACCAGAAAAACTGGTTTGGCCAGATCACAAAAAAGAGTAGGGGGAGGCTGTGAACACCAGGAAACACAAAGGACACTGCACCACATAATCTCACAGGTATTCTCCCACAGAAGTTCACACCATAATCACAGGGAAACAGAACAGATCAATTTAAGAAACAGAGGCTAACAAGAAGAGTCTCACAAACAATGAAAAGACAAAGAAACAACCCCAAATGAAGGGAAAAGAGAAAGCCTCAGAAAAAAATGCTAAATGAAATAGAGGCAACTCAACTATCAGATATTGACTTTAAACCACTGGTTGTCAGGAAGCTCAATGAACTCACAATGAGCTACCAGAAACTACAGGGAAGCTACAATGATCTCACTGCAAACTATATCCACATGAAAAAGGAAATAGAAACTATCAACAAGGTCCAAGAGGAAATGAAGAATACAATTTGTGAACTGAAGAACACAGTAGAAGGAATCAAAAGCAGGATCAATGAAGCAGAAGACCAGATAAGCGAATTGCAGGACAAAGTAGAAAAAAACACCCAGAAAGAGCAAGAAAAGGAAAAGAGGCTCAGAAAGAATGAAGAGGGATTAAGACAAATGCAAGACAATATGACACATAATAATATCCATATAATAGGGATACCAAAAGGAGAAGAAGAGCAAGATATAGAAAACTTATTTGAAAAAGTAATGATGGAAAACTTCCTTAATTTGTACAGAGAAAAAGTCACACAAATCCAGGAAACACCAAGAGTACCAATCAAGAGGAACCCAAAGAGGCCCACCTCAAGACACATCATAATTAAAATGGCAAAATTTCAAGACAAAGAGAGAATATTAAAGGCAACAAGGGGAAAACAAGAAGTAACATACAAGGGAGCCCCAATAAGGCTAACAGTTGACTTCTCAATGGAAACACTCCAAGCCAGAAGAGAATGGCAGGAAATATTCCAAGTAATGAGAAGCAGAGGTCTGCAACCAAGGCTACTTTACCCAGCAAGGCTCTCAATCAAGATAGAAGGCCAAATATATTACTACGAAGAGTTCCCAGACAAAAGAACTCTAAAAGAATACACCTCCACCAAATCAGCTCTGCAAGAGATGCTAAAGGGACTGCTTTAAGAAAGGGAAGGAAAAGAGAGAGAGAGAGAGAGAGAGGAACACACATACAAAAATAGCAATGAATAAGTACCTACCAATAATAATCTTAAACGTAAATGGATTAAATGCTCCAATCAAAAGACATAGAATAGCTGAATGGATAAGAAAACATGACCCACATATATGCTGCCTACAAGAGACCCACCTCAGGATAAAAGACCTACACAGGCTGAAAGTGAAGGGCTGGAAACAAATCTTCCAAGCAAACAAACAGGAAAAAAAGCCAGGGTAGCAATACTCAAATCAGACAAAATAGACTTCCAGAAAAGGGCCATAAAGAGAGACCCAGAAGGTCACTTCATAATACTCAAGGGAAGAATCCACCAAGAAGACATAAATATTGTAAATATATATGCACCCAACATAGGAGCATCCAAATACATAAAGAAAATCTTAGAGGACTTCAAGAAAGATATGGACAGCAACACAATTATAGTGGGGTATTTTAACACCCCACTATCAAAAATGGACAGATCTTCCAAACAAAATATCAACAAAGATATTGTGGCATTGAACAATACTCTAGATGAAATGGACTTTACTGATATATACAGAGCCCTCCATCCCAAAGAAGCTAATTACACATTCTTTTCAAATGTACACGGAATATTTTCAAAGATAGACCACATGATAGGACACAAAACAAGCCTCAACAATTTCAAGAAAATTGAAATCATACCAAGCATTTTCTTGGATCACAAGGGACTGAAGCTAGAAACCAACCCCAAGGGGAAAAAAACTGAAAACACTCAAAATCATGGAGATTAAATAGCATGCTACTAAGCAATGAATGAGTCAAGAATGAAATTAGGGAAGAAATTAAAAGGTTTTGGGAACAAATGAAAATGAACTCACAACAACCCAAAACTTATGGGACACAGCCAAGGCAGTCCTGAGAGGGAAGTTCATAGTGATACAAGCCTACCTAAAAAAGTTAGAAACATTCCAAACAAACAACCTTACCCTACATCTACAAGAAGTCAGGGAACAACAACAAAGGCAGTCCAGAGGAAGCAGAAGAAAGGAAATAACCAAGATCAGAGCAGAATTAAATGACATAGAGACTAAAAGCACACTTCTAAGGATCGATGAATCCAAGAGCTGGTTCCTTGAAAAGATAAACAAAATCGACAAGCCTTTAAGCAGGCTCATCAACAAAAAAAGAGAGAAGACCCACATAAACACAATCAGAAATGAAAAAGGAGAGATTACAACAGATACCACAGAGATGCAAAGGATTGTAAGAAATTACTACGAAGAAGTGTATGCCAAAAAATTTGAAAACCTAGGTGAAATAGACACATTTCTAGAAAAAATAATCTTCCAAAAACTCAATGAAAAAGGAGAAAGCCTAAACAAACCAATAACAGCAAAAGAAATTGAAGCAGTAATGAAAAAACTCCCAACACACAAAACCCCTGGACCAGATGGTTTCACAGGAGAATTCTATAAAGCATTTAAGGAAGAGCTAACCCCTATCCTTCACAGACTATTCCAAAAAATCCAAAAAGATGAGAGACGCCCAAACTCTTTTTGTGAGGCCAACATCATCCTAATTCCAAACCCAGATAAAGACACAACAAAGAAAGAACTTCAGGCCAATATCACTGATGAACATTGACGCTAAAATCCTCAACAAAATACTGGCAAACCGTATCCAACAATACATTAAAAAGATCATACACCATGACCAAGTGGGATTCATTCCAGGGATGCAAGGATGGTACAATGTTCGCATATCAGTAAATGTAATCCATCACATAAACAAAAGCAAAGACAAAAACCACATGATCATATCAATAGATGCAGAAAAAGCATTTGATAAGGTACAGCACCCATTTATGATAAAAACACTCAGCAAAGTGGGAATAGAGGGAGCATTCCTCAACATAATAAAGGCCATATATCAGAGACCTACAGCCAACATCATACTCAATGGGCAAAAATTAAATGGGCAAATCTTTTACACTAAGATCAGAAACAAGACAATGCTGTCCACTTTCACCGCTTCTATTCAATATAGTACTGGGAGTTTTAGCCACAGCGATCAGAAAAGAAAAAGAAATAAAAGGCATCCAAATCGGAAAGGAGGAAACAAAACTGTCATTGTTTGCAGATGACATGTTAGTGTACATAGAAAATCCTATAGACTCCACCAAGGAACTGCTTGACTTAATAAATGAATTTGGCAAAAAAGCGGGATACAAAGTCAATATGCAGAAATCAAAGACATTTCTGTACACCAACAATGAAACAGCAGAAGCAGAAATCAAGGAAAAAAATCCCATTTGAAATAGCAGAAAGGAAAATAAAATATCTAGGAATAAACCTAACCAAAGAGGTAAAAGACCTGCATTCAGAAAACTACATAACACTCAGGAAAGAAATCAAGGAAGACACAAACAAATGGAAACGTATACCATGTTCATGGATTGGAAGAATTAATATCATCAAAATGTCCATAGTACCCAAAGCAATTTACACATTCAATGCAATTCCTATTAAAGTACCAATGGCTTATTTCACAGACATAGAACAAACACTTCAAAAATTTATATGGAACCATAAATGACCCTGAATAGCTGCTGCAATTTTGAGAAAGAAGAGTAAAGTAGGAGGGATCACAATACCTGACACTAAACTATACTACAAGGCCACTGTAATCAAAACAGCCTGGTACTGGCATAAAAACAGGCACATGGACCAATGGAACAGAACAAAGAGCCCAGAAATAAACCCAAGTCTCTATGGTCAATTAATATTTGGCAAAGGAGGCACCAACATAAAATGGAGTAAAAATAGCCTCTTCAATAAATGGTGTTGGGAGAACTGGACAGCCACGTGCAAAAAAAATGAAACTCGAACACCAACTTACACCTTATACAAAAATAAATTCAAGGTGGATGAAAGACTTAAATATAAAACGTGACTCCGTTGAAGTCCTAGAGGAGAACATAGGTAGGAAAATCTCAGATATTTCATGCAGAAACTTTTTTACTGACTTGTCCCCTAGAGCAAGGGACATAAAGGAAAGAATAAACAAATGGGACCTCATCAAAATTAAAAGCTTCTGCACAGCTAAAGAAAACAGTATCAAACTTAAAAGAGAACCAACTGTTTGGGAAAACATATTTGCCAATGATACCTCACACAAGGGTTTAATCTCCAAAATATATAAAGACTTACACAACTCCACTCTAAGAAGACAAGCAACCCAATTAAAAAAATGGGCAAAGGACTTGAACAGACACTTCTCCAAGGAGGACATACAGAAAATCCAGACACATGAAATGATGTTCAATATTGCTAGCCATCAGAGAGATGCAAATTAAAACCACAATGAGATACCACTTCACACCAGTCAGAATGGCCATCATAAACAAAGCAACAAACAAGTATTGGAGAGGTTGTGGAGAAAAAGGGACCCTCTTGCACTGTTGGTGGGATTGCAGACTGGTACAACCACTATGGAAAGCAGTATGAAACTTCCTCAGAAAACTAAAAATGGATCTCCCTTTTGACCCAGCAATTCCACTGCTGTAACTTTATCCTAAGAGCCCTAAAACACCAATACAAAAGAACGTTTGCACCCCGATGTTCATAGCAGCACAATTTACAATAGCTAAGTGATGGAAGCAACCAAGATGCCCATCAGTAAATGAATGGATCAAAAAACTATGGTACATTTATACAATGGAATTATATGCAGCAGAAAGAAAGATGGAGCTCCTATCCTTTGCAACAGCTTGGATGGAGCTGGAAAGCATTATGCTAAGTGAAACAAGCCAGGCAGTGAAAGACAAACACCATATGATCTCACCTTTAACAGGAACCTAAACAACAAAACAAAGAAACAAGCAAAATATCACCAAAGACACTGAAATAGAGGACAGGCTGACAGTGACCAGAGGGGAAAGAAGAGAGAATTTCAGGGGAGAATGGGAAGGGTTTACAGGAACAATTAAAGGGCACATGGACAAAAACTAAGGGGAGGGTGGTAATGGGAGGGAAGTGGGGCGGGTTGGGTGGGTGGGCTGGAATGGGAGTAAAAGGGAGAAAACTGTACTTGAACAATGATTAAAATAAAAAAATGTTACTTAAAAAATTCTACAGATTAAGAACTCAGTAAGAGATTGATAATGAACCAGCAAGCATAGGAAAAACAGTGGACCAGATGGAGAAAAGGATTAGGTATATCAAAGACAGAAACCTAGAAATGACAGAGAAGAAAGAGAAAGACTCAGGTATGAAAAGAAATGGAAGAGCTCTATGAGAACTATCTGAATCCATCAAAAAGAGCAATACAAAAATAACCATTATTTTTGGAAGCAAGAGAGGGAGAAGAGAGGGAGAAGCCAACAAAGAGCATATTCAAACAAATAGGTGATGTGAACTTCCCAAATCTATGGAAAGAGGTAGATCCTTCAATCCAAGACCAAAGAGAACACCTAATCACCTTACTCAAACAAGGCCTTCTCCAAGACATATTGTATTAAATCTGTCAATAATTAATGACAAAGAAATAATTCTCAAGGCAACCAGGGATAAGAGAAAAGTAAACTATAAAGGAAAGCCCATTAGATTATCATTGGACTTCTCAGCAGAAACTACAAGAAGTGAATGGAGCCAAATATTGAAACAACGAAAAGAGAAAAATTACCAGGGAAGAACAATATATTTTGCAAAGTTATCTTTTAAATATGAAGGAGAAATAAAGAATTTAGAAAGAAGGAATTTGGAGAAAAAATTGTAGGTAGCAAAACATTGCCTTGGTGGGAAAATTTGGAGGGGGGATTTAACTTGATGAGAGTATCATATCATTTTTCCTTTTAGAGTATCAATATTTATGATGAGCCCATGTACTTTGTAGTCTTACTCAATCATTCATTCATCAAATATCATTGACTACCTACTAAGTGCCAGATTGTGCTCATCAGCTTTGAGGATACTCTGCTGTCAGGGCATTTATGATACAGTGCAGAAAACAAACAATTCAATGTCTACACAACTAAGTTAGCACAATTATATTGAGTGCTATGATACAGAATATTGAAGAATACATTGATATTAGGTAAGTGACCAGAAAGAGTCTTTTTTAGAAAGTCATATTTACTGGGAGATTATCAGAATGAGCAAATTATGGTTAGGCTATATAGGTTGTCAAGAATGTCCCAAACAAAATATATGTTACGTGAAAGAAGCCAGTTGGTGAAAGACAAACACCATAGGATCTCATTTATATACAGAATGTAATGAACAAAATAAAGTAACAAGCAAAATAGAACCAGAGGCATAGAAACATGGAGCAGACTGAAAGCTGTAAGAGGGGAGGGTGGAGGTGAGGACTGATTGAAAGAAGGTAAAGGGATTAGTCAAAGAACATATATCAAGGACCCAAAGACATGGACAATGGAGAGGGGGCTGACTATGGAAGGGGGGAGGGCTGCATGGAGTGGGGTACAAGGACCCCCCCAAAATAGTGACAATTGTAATAGCAAAAACAATAAAATATTTAAATTGAATTTTAAAAAGAAAATGTAATGGTTATGAAATGGGGAAGACTATGGCAACATGAAAGAATTGAAAGGCTTGTACAGCAGGTATTAGAGATCTGGACAGGTGTCAGATCATGAATGATTTTCTACACTATCTTTTGGATTTGGTCCTTTATCTGGAGATCAATGAGAAATCATTGAAAACTTCTAAGTAAATAAAGTAATAATGAGTTACATTATTTTTTTAAATAAAATCACTGTGACAGCAGGGTAGACAATCAGATCTATAATGCTTCAGGCATGGCGGGACTAAAAACAGGGAAAGATGGTTGAAATCAGATCAGAGAGGGACTTTCAAAGATATGTAGAAGTATGGAGGCAGTTTACTCTGGCAGCTGTGGTGTAACATTGGCTACATTAATTTGATCCATTGATCTAACCTATTCTCTCCAAAGTCAAGTCAAGGCTTTGATATCCCATTTTCCTCTTATAAACTCCAGAAACTTTAGATTAGAACTGCTAGCAAAGCATTAAAGCAATGGACACTCACAAACATTATTCTGATGACAGTACACATTATAAGGGGAACTGGACAGAATTATGTCCCTTCAAAACATTCTAAGGCAGAGGGAATCTTCAGGGGGGCCTCAAAAGCAAGACAGGAATGCAACTTCCGGGCAACAGATCAAGGATGACTGGCTGCTGGCAGCTACTAAATGGCAAATCAGCTTAATTCACAACTAAGAAAGCAGGAGGCTATAAAGGAAAGAGACCATCGGCTAGCTGGCTGTATTTTTGGATGCTACAAAATGAAAGAGGTGACAGCACTCAGGCATCAGAGGCTCTGATTAATATCAATTCCTTGTAATGTTATCAGATTGATAACAGTCCCTTCTATCATGACTGCTTCCATCCCTACTTTTATGTAACTTCTGATTTTGAAATATTCAGCCACTGGCCCAGAGGAGACTTAACCTTGCAGTTAACATCTTCACTGCTACTTTCTTGTTGAGAATATGTATATAGACTTATATTATGTTCTAAGGACTTCCTCTCATGTGTGCTAATATAAATCCTCTGTGTCCCTCTTGTCTTCCACCACCCTTGAACAAAAGGTCAGGCAAGAGTCCAAGGAAAGCAGTTACATAAACTCCCAAATTCTGGACTCACTGTTTGTTCTGCTTTGGTGATTATCTGATCCTTCAGTAAGTGGAGAGCCTAAACATTCATCTGAATTAGCATCTGGAAGGTCTGGGAAAGCCAGACCTGGCAGTAGAGAGGCAAAGGGACAACACTCAGAGCCTACATGAAAAAAGACGGTTGTGGACAGGAAGTTCAACTGGTCATCAGAGAGAAAGTGACCCTCAAGATCCTCAGAGACAATAAGGATGATTTCCCATCATGCCTCCCCCCAAAAACAGCTTTAGATTTAATGCTTCAATAGTGTAACTAAATATAAGATAAATATAGAGAGGCCTCTTATGGTCAGTTTCAACTTTTTTTCTCCAATAATCCAAAAATGTCCAAGTTCATATCAATAAAACAAAAAATTCCAGAAGTTTAATGAGAATACAAGAATTTAAAGAGCAAACTACCTAAAAGCCAAAAAAGATGGGCTAAAGAACAAGCACTAAAGCCTGAGCTTCTATGGGAAGTCTTCCACAAGCTGTGACTATAAAGGAATTTAATTCTCTACAAGTCACACAACAAAATTGCATTCCTTATAGTTGCAGCTTGCACTATATATTTAAGCAAATATGTAGTTTAAGCAACTACTCTTAATATCCCACATGTCAATAATATGTCTGTGTGTATGTTGTGAGCTTGACATGAATGATCGGGGTCGGGAGGCATCACAGGTAAAAACGGAACCTGCCTAGATATTTTCTGAGGAATAAATTTTCTCTTCTACCAGTGCAGAGTTACACTAATAGACACTGAGTTCCTAAGTCTGTGATGGATTTTTTGAAGAATTTTGTGAGAGGGGAAGGAAGGGAGAAAGAGAAGGAGAGAAACATCAATGTGTTGTTGCCTGTCACATGCCCCCTACTGGGGACCTGGCCTGCAATCCAGGTATATGCCCTGACTGGGAAGCGAACCGCTGACCCTTTGCTCTGCAGTATGGCACTCAATCCACAGAGCCACACAAGCCAGGGCATATATGATGGATTTTTTGTAAAATGGAAAATAAAGAAACAAACTTTATTTTTAGCTGATGGTAAACTTGATCATTTACTTAGAAAACAGTACTTTTCTGTTAGAGACATCAGAGCCTTATATAAATTCACCAGTTTATTCTTTTGCACTTAAAAGTAGTTTTTCTAATATAAAGGTCTTATGAATGAATATATCCAGTTTTAGTACTGTATAATATTCAAGATTTTTTATGTGGTGGAATAAAAGGTTTTTTTTAAAAAAAATACCTTAATGAATAATTTCAGCTTGCTTACTGAATAGTTTCTACTAACTACACATGCAATCTATTTTTTCCTTTTGATTCTTTAGCAAATTGCTCAGGTTTGGTTTCTTAGGAACTAGTTCTGTATCAAGGAGAAATGAATTTTGTCTGATTAGCTGCTTTACTTATTTGTCCTATAATTTTGTCATGGGATTGAAAGGTCCACTGTGACAAGAGCAGAGGTGGTATGAATGGCCTATATATACCTATTCATTAGACTTCAATATGACATGACAGCCGAAACTCTGAAATAAAGACCATACAGAAATGGGTTCCAGAACTGACTTGTCCACTTACTGGTTGTATAAACTGAAGTAAGTCGCTCTTACATGCCTTGGATATCAGTGTCTTCTCTGTAAAATGGAAGTAGAGGGAGCCTGCCCACCTGACTCAGAGAGCTGTTGGTGAGATATCGGATGTGTCAGTGTTAAAGGTACAGATAGTCTTCATTACTATGAACTCACCTGATGGCATGTTAGACCCAGAGCATGCAAAAATAACTACACCCATTTCTGATCTCATGCACTTGATTCAGGGGTGTCCAACGCATGGCCTGCAGGCTGCATACAGCCCAGGATGACTATGAATGCAGGCCAACAAAAATCAAAAATTTACTTAAAACATGAGACTTTTTTGTGATTACATGTTGCAATGTATTTGATATGTGGCCCAAGGCAACTCTTCTTCCACCAGCGTGGCCCAGAAATGCCAAAAGATGGGATGCCCCTGCATGAGTCACTCAATCATGAAAAGGCAGGAATTAAAAACACAGTGAGTTTTATTATAGAAGGTAGTAGAAGGCTCACTATGGGGCAAACAGTGGTAGGGTGTAAGGAAAGTCAGGAGGGATTTGGGAGACTGACAACACCAACCTGAGTCTTGATAGTTAATGTAGGTGTTCACCAGGCAGAAAAAAAATGGGGAAGAATATTCTAAGGGCACACAATAAAATGAAATCAGAGACAGTGAGATGTGGGAGGGACAGAAACAAACTGTCTGATGTTTCTGGAGCACAAAATGTGCAACATTGTGGCAACAGAGACAGAAAGGAGCTGGACCAGGGCAGCTTTTCAAACCACAGTAAGGTGTTTGGACTTCCTTCTACAGGAAGTGGGGGCAGCCTCACTTTCGGAGCCCATTCCAAAAGTTCAAATAGTACCCTTTATTGCTTTATTGGAAGTACTAATTAAGTAGAGTGTTTATTTAGGGTACATTGTAATCAACCGTTTACTTTTCTGTGTCCCTGACTACATTGTGAGCTGTACTTATCCCCAGCACCTTTAATATCCAGCATGTAGTAGGAGGTTGATTAATACCCAAGTTAAGATATTAACTAGGGGACTGACATGATATTGATTTTCATTTTATATTAATCACCCTGGTAATACTGGGGAAGAATAGTAGATGAGAGAAGAATAATAATGGTTCCATGATTTTGTATCATTCAACTAAAATGTGGCTGATGATAGTCAAGTTTTATTGGTTTACCCCTGCTAGGGAAGATCGAAACCATAAAGAAAATACTGATGTGTTCACTGAATATGCAAATAGCTTGATCAATATCATGGAGACAGGAAGTAATAGAAAATTAAGAAAAGTAATAGCATGCCTATTTAGTAAAGACCTATTTATTTGATCTAATACCCTGAAGTTCTTTATTAAACAGCTTAGACTTCATGGAGCTTTTGCTACAAATTAATGTAAAGCAATGGATATATATTTTTTAGATGTGCTCATTAGACCTGTGAAAATATAGTTGCTTACAGAATTTCATTTAGCTTCTTATTTTTACACTGGGTGTCTTTATAACATTGAATATATCATACTCTTTTATTCATGACTATTTTAATGAAAGGTTTTCACACACCGGTATTCACTAGCTATTCAAAAAAAATCTCTGAACAAAGCAACGCATCCATAACGGCTCTAGAGTAAGGAGTGTGCAAAATGCATATAATGTCCAGATTTAGGAAATCATCAGTTTTATGAGCATCAGCCCATTTTCTTTTTTCATTAGCATTAGGTCAGCATTGAAGCTGCCTTACAAAACCCTTTCTATGCCAAAACTAAATATTATAATATTGGTTTTTTAAATTTAACGAACAGGGAAAATGAATTTTATTTTTCCTTCATAATCTTTACTCTTTTTTTCTGGAAAAATTATTATCTCCTTGAGATTAGCAGATTATAAAATTGGTACTCAGGGAAAAGATTTTTTTAAAAGGAAAATCAAGTCAATACTTGGGCACTGACAAAATGGAGATTACAACTAAAGAGAAATAGAAAATTTTTCATGTTAATTTTATCAAATCTTCTGTTTCTTGAGTGGATGCTGTTTGAAAGTCATATCAGTTTCCAAATTCTCTCTTCAGCCTACATTTATAATTGGTTTAATAAAAAAAAATCTACATGCAGTCCAGTGGCTAAAAGAGAGAGAGAGAGAGGGAATGACTGAGAGACCTGTGCTGTTAAATGTAAGGAGCTGATAAACACGCTGACAATTCAGTGTAGCAGTGCAACTAAGGAAGGTGCTGAAAACTAAAAAGCATACACAATCTCAGTTATATCACAATCACTGGATATATATTACAGGATGGCGCGTAGTCCCTAGTCTCCTAAATCATTGAAATTCAATGTTATAATTCTGCACACAGTCTAAAAGTCACACTATGTATTCAACTTTCTTTTTTTTTAAGATTTTATTTATTTATTTTCAGAGAGGGAATGGAGGGAGAGAGAGAGAAACATCAATGTGTGGTTGCTGGGGGTTATGGCCCACAACCCAGGCATGTGCCCCGACTGGGAATCGAACCTGCGACACTTTGGTTCGCAGTGTATTCAACTTTCTCTCTTTAGACTAGTCCCAATTTTTGATGGTGAAGACAGCTGAAAAAAACCCTTAGTTTGGGACTACATGAATGTTACAATGTAGAAAGTTCACATAATGGGCTCTAATTTATACCATCCCTATAACATATTCTTTTTTAAGCAAATTTATATTTATTCATATGACTTCAACTCTGTCATAAAATTTTATAATTCTAATGTCTATTTTTCAGATAAGAAACCATTTATTTACTATTTTTTATATTCAATTCTTTTTTTCTAATTTTATTTTAATCATTGTTCAGGTGCAGTTTTCTGTCCTTTACTCCCATCCCAGCCCACCCACCCATCCCTCCCCACGTCCCTCCCCACCTCCCTCCCATTTCTACCCCCCCTAGTTTTTGTCCATGTGTCCTTTATATTTGTTCCTATAAACCCTTCCCATTCTCCCCTGAAATTCCCCTGAAATTCCCTCCCCTCCCCCCTCCTATAACATATTCTTGCTAACACTAAAAGTGATGACAATCTTAGAGATACATTATCTACTGCAAACTTTCCATATTGGAGTCCCCGTGCATTCCTGAAACATCTTGACTAGAAACATCTATTATTTTCTCATGATTTCACAAATCTGGGTACTTATCTCGATCTCAAAAATCTAGATAGACACAATTTCATTTGATTCGATTCTGTTTCTTACAAGACAAGCTTGAATGATTTAACCAAATTCTTTAAGTATTCATGGGGAAACCAGCTGAATCAGATCTAGAAATTTATTTTGAGATATTTGTATACCATGGAATTTCACAAATCTAAACCATTCAGAAAATGCTCCCAGTCATTCAGAGAAGAAACCAGTTTACTTTAGCTGCTCAGCTCCATGTGAGCAAGGACAGAGTGGAACAGCACGCTTTAAGTGGAAACAGCAGCATGGTACAATCATTAAAAGTAAGATTTTTAGAATGACTTAGGATGTTTCAATACCAGATCTGCTATTAATTACTTCTGTGACCTTTGGCAAGAGTATTGACCTCTCTGAGCCCTAATGTACGTATATGCGAGTAGGAAAAATAATTATCTCCCACACAAAGCTCATAAAGATTAATGATAGTATGTATAATGGCCTTGATACCCAGCTAACACACAGTAGATGCTTGGTATACAGTAGCTATTATTGATAATATGATGGTTTTCATGCCAACAGTATATTTATACATTGACAATGATGATTCACCTACCATTTCTAAAGAGGGAAAATAATTTCTTCCTTGTATTTACACCTTTTATTAAGCTGCCATTGTAGATAGCAATTTATGCAACACATCCTGACAATATTTACCCAGTGTTATTATACAGGTTATTTACTGTCCACAACTTGCTTTTAGAGGCAGGAGGGAATTTAGAGCTTTTTTTCTAAGACATTTTGCAAATAGTAGACATCAGTATTGACTTTTTTAAAAGTTTAAATTCAGTACCATGTATTTTTTTCTTTTTACTCTTTTTATAGGCTGAATTAAAGCAAGATGCTTTTACCTGAAATTAATTCAATTTTGTCTTTTGCTATAGAAACATTTATAATTTTTGCTGTCTCTGTTATTTCAGGGCAAGTCCATTAAGACTTTGGATGGCAGATGCCTTTCCCAAAGCAATTTCAGATTTGATGCCATTGTATTTAAATGGTTTCCAGCACTCCATGGCAATCTAATTAGCCAGGGGCACTGTTAGGGCTGATCATCAAGAAGTAAATTATGCTCGCAAGTCTACTAACTGTGAGGGTTCAGACCATCAGATAAATGAAATATCACCATGTAATTTTTTATTCCTTCCATTTTGGCAAACATATGTGTGTGTGTGTGTGTGTGTGTGTGTGTATTTAAGTAAATGAAATTAAAATAAACTGAATATTTGAATAGAGGATCAGTTGATTTTTCTATAAAGGACAGAAATCACTGAAAAGCGTTTTGGCAATAATAAATGGTAAGTGGATATTATTTGTTGAGTCCTCATTATTTCCTTAAAGTATTTCAAATTCCACTGTTCTTTATATTTACTGTGTGACCTTCATTGTTTTGTTACAATGAATCTGACTTCCAAATATTTATTACATCTTGTTTTCAAAGCCCCAAGCATGACTTCTAAGAAGGCATAGGGTCTTTTCTGTGTGTTCTCTACAATAGCAGTCAGCCATGAGGAAATTTTGTGACACTGAATGTATTCACAATGACAAAATTCCCCAAAAGGATGCTTTCCTCTTCCTTTTTACTGTGACCATATGAAGATGCCCAACATAGTTTATACTGCTACTTCTGCCCCTCTCTCCAAAATAGTCTCTTCTCCAATATGATACATCTCTTCCTCCTACAACCAAAAGCACACTCATCCCAGAAAAGACCCACATTCTCCTGAATTATTTATTCCATTTTCAAGACAGGATCCCTGGATCTTTCCCCTTCCATCCTAGTAAAGTGTGAACCCTCCCCAATGTCCTTCCACTCATGGACTAACATGTGAAAGCAAGCACCACCAAATAGTAAATCCTTCCCAATAGAGGGAGGAAGACACATAAAATAATAGAAATGAAAATGAGAAATCTAGAATATGATTCATCTGGTATATTTATATTTCACTGAAATAATAACAATAGAATTATGTTTCCCATAATCCCCTTCCCTGCATATAGATCCAACTTACTATGGGCTATGGTTCCAACTTGTATATGATTTCTAAGGCAGAAATACAAGATTAGTCATATTCTTTTTATGCTCAGGAGATTGTAACAGAGCAAAAGGCACTTCTGCAGCTCATTCATGAAGCTTGTCCACTGATTCATCTTGTTTATATGCAGTAGCAGCCTCAAGTCTTCAAACACCTGCTGGATCTACTATTTCAGTTTTTCCAACTCCTGATCCAAGTATCTGAAACAACTCCATGATTCCAGGCACTAACTTTTCCTGCAAGACATTCCCATCATATAAGTTGGAGGCTTAGAGGCACTAAGAAACCAACATGGGTTCCAGCCTCTCTTCATGATTTTCAGCTCACCCTTGAAGATTCCAGGTGTTTTTACTCTTTCCCCTCTTCACTCCCATATACTCTTCCTGATGGCCCATCTGTTGACTTAAATCTCTGAAAGAAGTCTCAGAAGAAATATTCACCCACAGCACATTGCATAATGAATAACTCTGTTATTACACACACATCCACACTATGTATACACACACACACACACACACACACACACACAGGGTGGGGGGAAATAGATTTACAGTTTTTTATATGGTAAATAATACAATAACTAATAAATAATAATACAAGAATAAGCTCTGTGTCTCATCTACTCACAAATGTAAAATTACCTTTCCCCCACCATGTATATGTATAGATATGTATATTTATACTGCACTATAATAATAACCTTATATAAAGTAGAAATCAGTATTCATAAATGAGGGTTTTTATTGAAACAATATGATTCCTTACACAGAAAACCTCACATAGCCTAAGTGTACATGCAAGGATACAGTCACAAAAATCACACAATTATTTACAATAGCAAAAATTAATTTAGATACAACTTATACTGTAAAGACAATTTTCCTAATCTTCAGCAAAAAAATGAAGTAAGCAAGTTGCAGAAGGATCTAGATAGGATGTTCCCACTTACACAAATATAAAATATGAAAATCACTGTTGTATGTATTGTTTTATGTGTACATGTATAATAAAGTTATGAAGGCAGAGATGAGAAGATAAGTAAATATATGCTGGGTAATGCAAAGTGGTTGCATCTGGGAGGGGAGTTTGTATAGAGAGTAAGAAAGATGATGAGATTGCAGAAGTTTAACCACAGACCTTAAATAGTACTGGTAATATTAGATTTCTTAAACTGAGTAGTGGGTACACAGATTTTTATTATATTTTTCAGAACATCTTTTTCATGTGTTTGAAATAGAGCCTTCCTTACAACTGGGGTCATTTTGGTGAGATTCAGATGGGCTGCTGATAGGCTCGCTCTTCGAGACTTCTGAAATGATCTCATCCACATTTCTTCTCCAAATGTATGTCAAGTGTCCTGAAATTCTGTTCATCCCAAGTCCCTGATCATTTGACCAGAGAAGACATGAGCCATGCTCTGTGACTCAGTGCACATTAATACAGTGGACGAGGTCTCCTTTCCTTCTCATTCTCATTCTACCCCCTGATCCCAGCACCCACACATTCTGGTATGAGAGAAGCAACACTACGTTTTGGCTTCAGAGCTTATATAATACTCAGGAAAACTGCACTTCAAACTCTAATAAAAGTCATCTCCATCCTGTTTACTTCATCGGTTCTTCAATTATCCAGTTCATCATTTTATAAGAGCAGCTGCTTAAGTGCTGTAGGCCAGTGAATGACATAGACAACAGTCGACGTTTCACCTTTTGGGAAGAGATTTAGCCATTGTTTAGGGAAGCATCATTGGACATTAAAGTAATCTCTAAATGTAAAGGCAGGCAAGAGTACTTTCTGCAAATCCAAAATAAAGTCCATTCAGTGCCAGTACCACCACCAAACAATGACAGGAGTAATCCACAATTATTCCTGATCCACGTAACTGGTGGCTGTGCAGTTCCAGGAAGGGTACACAGTATCCAAGAAGGACAAACAGTATTGGCCTCTGTTGTTTGGCAGTTTGGGCCCTCAGGAGTTGAAATAAACAGATCATCTTGTTGAGAGAAGCCCAAATGATGACTCAGCCCATGAATTACCTTTATTTTAGGCATTATATTCTCTGTTCATGAGTTTATTGCACAAGCAGGAAATTGTTAGGGGTGTTCTCAACCTCTGCAAAATGGACCAATTTATGTATCTGATTATGGAGATTTCTCTACAATGAATAATCTTTGGTACATCTTTACATGGGGCAGTGATGTCATCTTCAACATGTGTACACATTCAGAGAGGTCTATAGACATACCTCTTCCACAAGAAGCATTGCCAGTCCTCTAATCATATTCATTCTAAATTCCTAAGAATCCAGCAATGTTCATGAAGCCATATTTTCTGCTTTTTCATCTTCCAGGGAAATTGACAACTGGAGGCACTGCTTCAGGTTATGCCCACAGAGAAGATTATCCTTAGCCCTGTCTTTCAGGGATGCTCCTGAGTGGGGGTAGAACAGGCACAAGTCAGGATAGAGTAGTGTCCTGTCTACCAGCCACAAATATCTCCTCCATATTCAAGCTTCCATCAGAAACTACCTGGGAAGTCATAGATGTGGATTGACGGAGGTATTACCATGTGGCAAGAGTAGTCCCACTGAGAATATTTTATCTGCCACTACAACATCTTTCTGCCTTACAAATCTGCTCAAGACTGGATTTCTAAGTCCCATTTCCACCTGTTAGTGGGTTATTTGTTGTTGGGCCTGATTTTATCACTAGGAGTTTGGATAGTACAAAGTTTGTAAAGGAAAGACTGTATTACATAGTCTCATAATATCCCATGGTTGGAATTTCTGTCTCCACAAAACCCCAGTAAAACACCAGAACCTTTTTATTTAAAGAAAGGTCACTTGAAGAAGGAGCCATGATTCTGCTGAAAACTCAACTTGTGACTTGCCTCAATTTCAGTCACCATCCAATTTTGCCACAGATACTTCTGGATCCACTCTATCTGATGGGTTAACCCTCTAGTATCTAGACAACCAGAGTGTGTTTTTTTAAATGGGTTCATTGAGAGCATTTTTAAAAAGCCTAGGCTGTATTTGAAGACATGTGCATACGAGTGTGTACGTGTGGCTGTGATGAGAAGGGACAATACTCATGCAGTATACACTGGCAATGTTTGTATGATGTCAAACAGTGTTTGCTAATGCTATTTCGGTGCAAACAAAAGTTAAACATGGCCTCCTTGTGGAGAACATGTGAATAGCGGATGTTGGCTTTTACTGACCATGAGGCAGGGACAGAGCTGTAGAGGAAGGGCAGGTGAAGGAAGCAGTGAACTTTTGTTTCTTAGATATTTACAAAGGTCCCCCAGCATCTGCTCTTCTTTTATTTCTTTGTATAGACTGTCAGAGAAAAATCTGCATTGCATTCCCCGTGTCAGCTTTCAAACAGAGAATGTACAGGATCAGCCTGGCGTTAAGAAAGAAAACAAGATACAGGAAACTTGCTGCAAGAGCTGAAGTGGAGAAACAGTTAAATTACAACAGCAATGAAGCCAGGTGATTAACAGAAATTAACATGTTTTTCTAGCAAACAAAAGACATCCAGAAGTGGAAAACTGTTTGGGATTGTTCCTACTGTGGAATACTTAATTGATAACAAGCTGTTACTTACTGTGGGTGTAGAATTTTCAGTACATCAATTTATACATGAATTCCCCCAATATCAAGCTGAATAGCTTATTAACTTTTATTTCTGTTTAATGGGAAAGCAACACCACCTACCATATTCTTGTGAAAGCATATAGCAAAAATGAGGCTAATTCCTAAAAACTAACTATCAGCAGGAGTATCAATGGGCGACACTTCATACTATTTCCATTCCTGAGACACACAATGTGTAGTATAAAAATGCCACCAGGTGATCTCCCAAAAGGGAGTGCCTTCCAAAGGTAGGGTCACCAGCCTGCTTTGTTTACCTTAGTGGAGAGATAATGGTGCTAATTTTGATCTGTCTTTGAATTTATTGTCTTCTTTACCATGATAAAACAAAAGAAGAGAAGGAAAGGCTGGATGTTAATGACTGGTTCCATTAATGCTCAGGGAAACTTGTGTCTTTCAAAGTCATCAATGAAAGAGATTTGTCTCAGTGAACAAATCATGGGAAAATTACTATGAAGCAATGTTTTAAAAATCATGTTCCCTTTTTATTATCTTTTCAGCACACTGTGCAGACGTTTCCCCTTGGAAACAATATTTGTACATGATGACTTCACTTGTTTACTAGCTCAAGCTTACTTAGTTCATAATAGAGGTAAAGTACATACATTTATAGTAGTATGCTCTTCTAATCCTCTATGGAGCCTTTTGCATGCATGTCATATAATGGTATAGGGGAAAAAAAGGATTGTTAATGAAAAGGTTAAGGCTTCCATTGGGCTTCATATCATGGGAGCACAAGCTTTGCACTGATAGGAATGAACAGTGTGTCACCAGGCAGAGACAGTGCCTGGTGTTAGAGAAAGATGTATTTGGACACATGTAAGCTCTCATAATGACAGCATTCAAGGTTTTAAGAACAACTATTTCCACTAAAATTGGATTCTTACAGTTTTTCTCTCTTTCTTTACCTACAGAAACCTGTCCTTTCTCCTTTGTTTTTTCCCATCAATACATTTTCTTTAACTATCTGAAGTCTTTCTTCTTGGCATTTACAACCCAGTTAATTCTTCCCCTTAGAGTGCTTATGCTCCCAGTTCTTCGGGATTAAATGTTAAATTCTGGTGAAGAAGTGACTTAAGGTGATAGAAAGAACATGGACTTTGCAGAAACTCGGGCCAGGGTTTTTACTGCTGGTTCTTTAATTACTACTGGGGAGGTAAGGAGGTATTTTATTAAATTCACAGAGGTTCAGGTTCTTCACCTTTGAATTGGAGCCAGTAACACCTGTCTTAGCTCTCATCACCACACCTCCAGGCCTATGCTAAGGCTGACTGACCTCTCTTCCTGGAATGCCCTTTCTCTACATTGGCACTGAAGTAGTCAGGCTTTGCCCAACCAGCAATTCTCCCTCTAGAAGCCTTCCTGGAGCCCACACATTGTGCCAAATTTCTATTGTGTCCATTACCTTCTTTTCTGTAAAATAAAAGACACATTTTGCATCTTCACCAATAACTTTATTGATTTGCATATTTTCAGTATGTTGCCTATCTCCTGCTACTGACTTCTAGTGGGTAGAGGCCAGGGGGACTGCTAAATATCTTCCAATGCATAAGACAGCCCCATAGCAAAGAATTGTTTGGCCAAAATGTCAATAGTACCAAGAAATTTTCAAACCAATTTTGACATGTTCTAGAAGTCACAGCATCTTCTCCGTATACTGCAGAAATATTTTTTTGCCTTTCATTTGCATTTTTACCTTTCTTGAAACAATAAAGCATAATATGCTGAAGATATTATATATTTTCTTCCATCTTCAGTATTAAAATGGCTCTACAAAAATTCAGCAATTTTGATGTATTTTCTTAAACATGCAAGCTGAAATAACAGCTGTCACAATACCATAAAAGAAAATGGTTTCAAATGAAGTTAAATACAACTAAGCACTATTAGAACCATTGTACAGAAAAAAAACTAAACAAACATTTTGGCCAAACCAATACTTCAGAATTTAATATAGCCCATCAGAATTACATGTATGTATCTCTCTTACAGAACCAGGGACTTCATAAAAAGAAAAGTCACACCATCACGATCTTGATATTCCAACATCCTATATGATGCCTGGTCCAGAGGAGCTGCTAAAGAACTTGATGTTTATAGAACTGAATTATTCTTTGAACTATAATTTGTCTTGAGGATTAAGTTACACATTTACTATAAAGCACTCACTGTGGAATTCCAAATAAATTTCTCATTAGATCCAAAAGATTGAAAACTTAGCACAGGCAACATTAAAATAATCAGACCAATGGAGTGTAACAATACATTTCCCTAGATGTGTATAAATCCTCTCCTGTATATTTCCCCTTGATAATGGTTGACTTGAACTAATGGTTACATAGAATGTTCCCATTCTGTTTTTAACACTGACATCAGTTTTTATTTTTTATTAAATTTAATGGGATAACATTGGTTAATAGAATCCTATATATTTGAAGTGTGCAATTCTATGATACATGATCTGTATTCATTGCATTGTGTTTACCACCCAAAGTCAAATCATCTTCTGTCACCACATATCTGTCCCCCTTTACCCTTAATTTCCCCTTCTCTCCATTAACCAAGACACTGTCATCTGCTTCTGTCAGCTTCAGTTTTATCCCACATGAGTGAAATCATATGATTCTATGCTCCAATTCTAATCATAGGGGATGGGGGATGGCAAGCCACTGCAGCTTTTGTATGTGGTCTTTGACAGAACAGAATCAACCTGGTAAGTGACCTTCTTCTGACTTTTCATCATTCAGACAAAAAAATCCTGAATAACTGCTGATTCAGTTACTATATCCTGAATAACTGCCAAGGAAGGGAAGAAGCCATTCATGCCTTTTAGGCTCCAGTGCCCTTTCTATTCCACAAGAGCATCCTTGGACAGAGATATCCAGGCAATTCTGAAGATCTGCTTTGCATTCACAATCCATTCTGTTTTCTCCAAACATCTGTGTCTATTATTAGTAGAAATTAAGATAAATGAGACCTCCTGGAGATCTTCTAGGGTTGAGTAAGAGTGCTCAAGTACAGCCAACTGTGGAGGAGATTTACTTAAAGCTAATAAAAAGGAAGGAAATGTGTTCTCATTCTCCTTGTAGCTTCTGAGCCACAGCACTGGTGTTACTACCATAGTGGGATCCATTTGCATGCCTTCTGTTTGGGGTGATGACATGGGAAATTACAAAGACATTCATTGTGATGAGACATAGTTCATGGGCTTATGATATTTGATATGATAATAAATGAATAATAAAATAGTCAATCATGCCAGCTTGCTGAAATACATATGCACACTAGAGAAGTTCAGTTGACAGAAAAGTGAGTTGGCATTATTGCTTGGATAATAAGGTGATAAATTGTGGCATTAAAAAAGGGAGTGAACATAGGGAGAAAGTAGATGGATGACTGGACTAGTTCTCATTCTGAGAACAAATATTCAGATGTAATATGAGGAAACAAGAGAGATTAAAGTAGACAAGGATTTACCATATTCTCTGTGTAAAATGTGCACTTTTTTGCCCAAATTTTTGAGCAAAAAATAAAGATGCACATTATAAACGGGTACTCCTAATTCTGTGTCTATATAAATGTTTTTAATTCTTTCATTTATGTGTATGTCTTAAAACTATAACTTTAGAAAGCAATAACAATATCCATATGTTCAAAAATAAATGCTAACCATGGCTGATATGGCTCAGTGGATTGAGTGCTAGCCTGTGAACCAAAGGGTCATCGGTTCAATTACCAGTCAGGGCGCATGCCTAGGTTGTAGGCCACATCCCCAGTAGGGGTTCTGTGGGAGGCAACCACACACTGATGTTTCTCTCCCTCTCTTTCTTCTCGTCCACATCTCTAAAAATAAATAAATAAATACATAACATCTTTAGGAATAATTGTTAAAATGCTTTTATAATATAAAAAATGCATGTATATATAAATAAATAAATTACTGAATCAAAAAACAAAAGATTTTTTTCCTGAAAGTTTGGGCCAAAAAACATAGGTGTACAGTAAACATGTCAAAATATGGATAGTCAAATATTAAAAATATTTCAATTTCATATATTAGACAAGGAGACATACCAGGTTCTTATCAGGATGGTGCTGTAACCATAGGAATGGTGGACTGAGGAATAGTGGAAGTGAATCTCAGGAAATGAAAAGGTTTAAATGTTTTGAAGCCACAGAGGTGAAAAGTTCATCTGTGTGGCACCAGAATTTGTTTTGAAGCTGAAATTATGACTAGGTACAAAATTCTGCAATGAATATGGGGGATATGCAAGAGGTTTTGGGGGTGACAGCAACAAAGACAAGTAGAGGGTTGTGCGAATGCATGACTTCATAAGAGCAGGAGGTTTTGCCAAGTAAAGGAGTCACTTATTCAATTATTAACAAAAATACCACAGCCTGGTGGATTAGACAACATTTAGTTCTCCCAGTTCTTGAGGCTGTCAGGTCTAAGATCAAGGTGTTGACAAATTAGATATCTGGTGACAGCTCATTTCCTGGTTCATAATTAGCAGTCTTCTCAGTGTCCTCACATGGCAACGGGACTCTCTGGGGTCTCTCTTCTAAGGCCACTAATCCCATTCATGTGGACTCTCCTCTCATGTCCTGATTACCTCCAAAAGGCGCCACTTCCAGATACCATGCCATCGGGAATTAGGCTTCAACATACCAATTTTGGGGAGAGACAAACCTGAGATAATTGAGAAGAGAATAAACAGACTCTTCTTAACACAGTGGCTGGGATGGCAGAGTTCTTGGACCACAGCCAGGTTTTTATTAAAACAGTAAAGTCAAAGAGAAAATCATGACAAGTTGTGAAAGTAAAAGAAATAGGCAGCAGTTGGCACAGGAGAAAGCATAGAGTCATATTAACAGAATCAGCTGAAGAAAATAGCTTATATTGTGGGAGATAACTAAGGATGACAAGGATGAGGATAAGAGGCATTATGAAATGATGGGCTCCAAGTATTCCACTTGGATTATTCTGACAGTGCCCAGCACAATGGCAAGATTCTGACTTCTCCACACAGAGTCAGGGGTGATAGGGACCAAAGATAATGCTGAGTGGGTCCTAGGCCAGGTATGCAGCAGTGGGATTATCCAACTTCCAAGATCCTCATTTTAGGTCAGAAATAGGTGATGCAGCCTCAATTTCTAGGCTGAGAAAATCATTAAGCCCTAAAAATAGACCACCTGATCACTCTGGTTTCTCTAAGAACCATATATCTAGGTTTAAGTACAGATGGAAGATCTCAGGAGATTCTTGGCAAAAAATGGATTTGAAGACCAAAATGTTAAATTTAGAAGGAACATAAAAAGCAAATCACATAATCACTCCTGGCATGATAAAACTATTACGTGAGGTTTAATAATGTCTAAGATTTCTGGGAAGGTTGTAGAGACAGTTGAAACCAGAAAACACCTGTCTGCTAATTCCCAGGTCAGAGCTCAGGGAAAGCCAAAGACTTTTCTTCTTATTACTCCTGTATTTTGCCATGTATAATGCGCACCCACATTTTTGCACACATCATACATGGGTTTATGTGCATTACACACACACACGCACACACACATCCCGTGTATAATGCACATCCTTATTTTTCCCTCAAAAATTTGGGCAAAAAAGTGCACATTATACACAGCAAAATATGATAGATCATACCCGTCCAGGACATTCTCTCTTGATTAACTTGAAGTCAACTGATTAGGAACCTGAGTTACATTTGAAAAATCTCTTCTCCTTTTCAATGTAACAGAATAGAGTCAAGGAAGAGAAGGTGCATCATATTCATGGGTTTGATCCACAAGCTGAGGGAGGGGATTACATAAGGGCAAGTGAGTATCTGGGGATATTCTGAAAGAGTGATCTATATATAAATATTCACCCACATATAATGAGATAAAACAACTTCCACTTACATCATTGCATTTGGCAACAAGTTCATCTTCAAACATTATTTCTTTTTTCTGGCTTGCGTCTAGAAAACGTTGTGCAAGTGCTTTTTAGTAACCTGCTTGTTTGTTTGTTCAGCATTACTTCCCTAAGGAGCCCTTCTAGATTTTTTCTATGCAAATACCCTGTACCAATGAACTTTCAAAAGCACAGATGTACTGAATATTCATTTATATGTTGCATATCTGTTCTTTATACATACAATAATAAGATTATGCTCTTCCCTCACCAAAGAACCAATTTTTGTTCCCTTGGAACTGATACACCCATGTTGAGAAATCATGTTCTGTAAGACCATTGACCCAGTAGTGCAGAACTAATCACTGTGCCCTATTCTTCCTTTGACTTTTGCTCTCCGGCCCTAATGTCAGCTCCCCTGTTTTGTCCTCTCTGAGTCTATAGTGAAATTCAGTGATATAAAGATGAATATGGTTGGCTGATTAGTAGAATTATATAACCTGTGTCCCAATCTTGCCTTTGAAACTAATTTTCTTTTTTTAAGACTTTATTTATTTATGTCTAGAGAGAGGGGAAGGGAGGGAGAAAGAGAGGGAGAGAAACAGCAGTGTGTGGTTGCTTCTCACGTGACTCCCACTGGGGATGTGGCCTGCAACCCAGGCATGTGCCCTCACTGGGAATCAAATTGGCAACCCTTTGGTCCACAGCCCACACTGAATCCACTGAGCCACACCAGCCAGGACTACAACTAATTTTCAATGTGACCTTTTGGCAAGCCATGCAAGATTGGGCAGTGCCATTTCTTCAGGATGTCAAAAGGGCACAATATTGTAAGGTACAACTCAGTTATAATAGAGAAAATGAATTTGACATGTCAAAAGCCCTGCCTAGAAGAAGAAAGGATAACTCTTTATCATTTTAAAAAGATAGATGAGAAAAATGAAGTTTCTATTCTAGGAGCAGGGATTTAGAGATAAAAAGATGTCTAAATTATGTCAAAAGTTCTGTAATGAGCTTAGCAGTTCTCATCTGCACTCTGGGGCAGTTGATGATGTTGGACAAGGGGCCAAGGATAGCACCTGCAATCATAAAAAAGGGACTGAAAGTTCAAGAGATCTTAAGCTACTTTTTAACATATTGTCATTTCCTATCCTTGGGGCATATTTGCCATCTGAAACATTCTTTGCGGAGCCAGCACACATTTGTTTTTCTGGTCCACACCAAGGAGGAAGCCATGGCACTCTTTTCAACCACTACCTCAGACATCACACTAGTTAATTAATTCTTCAGCATGCATTCCCCACCGAGGCGTCAAAGGAGGATGTTCTTTGCAAGACATCAACTAAAACAAGGTCTCCCCTTGTCAAGGCCTGGGTTTCACTGCTACCATTTCGGCAATTTAAATGTATGGGCCAAATTCCAATATGTGAGATGTAGCTTTTATATACCCAACAATCTACTTAACATGTTGAAATTTCCACAAGCCAAAGCATGTGAATAACAACAATAACATAGGACACTATATCCTAGGAAGACATATTGGGAAAGTGAAAAAGTGCAGAGGCCAAAGCGAATCTAAAGAATTAGGTTGCAGTTACTTAATAATATGGTTTTGGAATTAAATTTCATCTTTTATATATATATCTTTGTTGAAAAATGTACATTGGTTCATTTTACAATCAGCAAAATGCTCATTACTTGAAAGCCCCTTTTCTATTTTGTTTTCTTGCCTATTTCCAAAGCAGTGAAACTCTATCGGTCCCAATGAAATCAGCATTATGGTTTCAGACGCAGCTAGGATCCTTGGTGTAAGTAACTTATCACTCAGAACACTAACAGAACTATTATTTTCTCAAACAGCATATTGGGAAATGATGTCATTGTTTGGTTGAAAGCGACACAGATATTACACTGGAGTTGATGGACACAGCCTGGAATTCTCCTTGCCGTGGTTTTAGAAGCTTTGAAGCTAGGGGACTACATTTCAAAAGTGTTAGATAAATACTAAGCAGTGTGGCTCAGTTGCTTGGACATCCTTCTATAATACAAAAGGTCACCGCTTTCATTCCTATCAGGCCACATGGCGAAGTGGTGGATTCAGTTCAGGTGGGGTACGAAAGGCAGCCAATCAATGTTTCTCTGCTTCTCTTTCTCCATCCTTTCCCCTCACTATATAATCAATAAGCATGTGCTTGGGTGAGGATAAAAAAAAAGTGTGAGATGATGATTTCCAAGCATTTATAGAACATAACCCATCCCTCACAGATGAAAAGTGAGGTTTTGTTTACAAAAAAATTACTATTAGCAAATGAAGAATGCACTTAAGACCCAAACAATTGATTTCTGTCAATCTCTCTTTGTGGAAAGCACATGTTGAACTAAAGCTAACTGAGTTCAGTGGCAAGATCTGCTGAGGTAGGAAAGCAAGCCATGAAGTTAAAGATTCAGGCTTCAAGTAAAGCCTTTCTACAAACCTCTGCACCACAGATACTTCTGTCTTTCCACCTCTTGTCACACCTTTATGTCCCTTTAAAACAAAGAAGGACCCTCTACCGCATTGTGAGTTCTCTGACATACCTTCATGGATGGCTTTGCTCTCTTCATCAGAGAGTGGAAACAGGAACAGGGTGAAGCGATCAACGACACAGCAGGAAAGGTGATAGGCAAAGATATTTCATCAACTGAAGACTGCATCAAGAAAGGCATAATCCCTCTTCTCAAATATGATATCAAGAAAATTGTCCCTTCAATTAACCATGGTGAACACACTGGGAATGGTTCTCCCTGCCTTTAATCACATGCTCATTGATCTCAGTACAGCTCACTGATTCCAAGCAACCACGGTTCTTCTCTCCCTTTGACCACAACCATCTCTACTTTTAAAGTAGCTCTTTAGCACATGTTGCAATTATGTTGCCGCTTCTGGCTCAGTGTGCAGGCTGACAGCTCTTGTAGAGTACAAGCAGCAGCTTATTTATCTTCATTTCTAACATCTTCCCAGTGCCTGGCACTGAATAAGTGATCAGTCGAATTAATTAATAAATAAGTGAAAGATTCAAAGTCAGTAATTCTGGAGGCTTAATCTTATATGAGCCACATTTTTATTAAAATAAATCAAGGACTTGCTACAAATGTGTGTGTAGGATGGGGTTGTAAAATATGAAGACAGAGCTGTGGAGGGTCCACCGTTTTGAGAGATAATCATCTGTCACAGCCACTTATCCAAGAAGGTAAAGAATGGGTTTTTCTACCACCTCCACAACTTCATTCCATTTATTCTGAAACTACTAGTTGAACACCTATTTTGTGATAGAGAATGCATTTGTTTCGGGGTATAGAAGTAAAACAAGAAGATGAGACATAAGGCTCAACTGCCATGCATTTTATAAAATAGCAGATGGCAATCCATTTGTGATTCTTTCTCCATTAGGCACTGTAATAACTTGATCTGTGTCCTATCTCATTTTGTCCTCCATACCACCCTGTTAAGTACCTCAACTTATTGTTCTCATTTTGACAGTAGGGACATGAAGGCACAGAGAGGATCATATAATCTTCTATAAAGTTTCAAACTTCTTTTCATGGCGTAAATTTCAGAGCTTTTTAAAACTTGTAATAGCTGTCATTTGGACTATGCTATAGTTGCAAAGTTCCTAGTTCTTGTTTACAACAAGAGAGGTTCTCTGAATTGAGAATGATGGACCAATATATTTTTCTTGGAATACACAGGAAAGAAAGATCTGCACAATAGAAAGAAGCAATCTCAGAAGAAACACATTCCTAAGTATATCTATCTTCTCTAAAAGAAAACTATTATCGTTAAATAGCCCAGTCCAATAACATGTTATATGTACATAACATAAAGCATGCATTCAGCCTAGAAAAAACAAATCAAACCTACTCACTTTTCATTAATGCATACCATGCTTCAAATCCAGCATGAATCTCAACTTTTTCAACATATGCAATTCAGAGCATCCATATCTTCTACTTGACCATTGTTTTCATACCCTGTATTATTCAGTCAGAACTTGAACTTATACCTGAGTATACTGTGTAACCACATGACATTAACATGATTAACAAAATCCAAGTACAAGTATAGGAGAACAAAACTTTAAGTAAAAATTGCACAGAAAGGCATCAGAAAACATAATGTAGTCAAAAATATGATAGCAGAACCATATATTAATTCCAAATCAATTTATAATTATCAAGTTTTTAGATGCCTAAATTACTAATTTCTCCAGAGCAAAATAAGCATAAAGGTACCTGCCTGGATCCCTACTTTCTCTCCTTTATCTCATCTTTTATCTTTGTCACTCAAACAGAATCTACCATCCTCTATATTCCCACTGCAGTCTGCTTGCACTGCTGGTAAATGCCTTCTTTCACATTGCCTGCTATTTGAAGAGTTAGTTGTTGACTTGTCTGCTTCTCAAATTAAATAATAAATTCACTCAGAAGGGAAGCTATGGCTTTTTATCTTCCTACCCTCCTATAGCCCAACACAAAATAGGTGCTAAGAAAATGTTTCACGGAAGAGTTACTATCAATATTTTTTTTCAAAATCAAGAGTATTAAATGGCACCAATAATTTATCCATATAGAATTTTGCCTCGGGACATTATACACCCTTCTGAGTGGGCTACATTAACTCTCTTCATTTATTTCTACAAAACTCAAGTCCAGGGATTGATTCAATTGAGTTATAAATGTTGTAGTTACAGACCCCTAAGCATACCACAACTCTAAGGCTGGATCATTTCATCAATAGAGCCACAAGACGAACATTGGAAATCAACCATTTACACACTCTGTAATACAAGGCTTTTAATAAGCTTGAGCAAAAGTGGAAGGTGCTGTCTTGGGAAAAGGGTTAGGAACTCTACAGAGAGATGAACTGAGTGCCAAGCCTGCTCCACTATATACCAGCTTTCCTGCCATTACATGACAGAGGCAGAAGGATTTGTGTAATGACTAAAAATGAAGCAATAAAGCACAGTGCTTGGAACAGAAGGAACACACCACTGCCATCATCCCATGACCTGGTCTGTACAGACCTTAGATCTCTGGAATGAAGCTGCTTTGAACCCAGGTCTGCAGGTTTGCATATTGGATGCTGGCAGTTGTGAATGGGGTTTCCAAAAAAGATATAGGATGCCAGTTAAATTTGAATTTCAGATAAACAAAGGATACTTTTTATTATAAATATACCCATGTACTCATTGGAATATACATATACTAAGAAGGCATCCATTGTTTATTGGAGATCCAAATTTAGCAGGGCATCCTGTATTTTTATTGGTTCAATCTGGCAACTCTTGCTCAGAAACCACCCAGTAACAGCAGCCCCTTGCTTCAAGCACTCAAAGATGAACACAGCTTTGCAGAGTGTGCTTTTTGATTGCTTCCTCATTTACTCAACTTTAAGGTATTAGCAATTAATGAAACACCCAGCACAGAGACTCAGGCTAGCAAGAAAAAGCTGAGCAGCTTCATTCCCACTTAATATGACTGAATTTTTCATTTGAGGATGACAAGGCATACTTAATAATAACTAAATGTGTCAAATACTAAATCTCCAATTCTATTCTTTTTCTGCCCTTAACATACAGAGGTGGCCTCTCATTCAGCACCTATACATTATACGACCTTTGTCTAATAAGGCTGCATCACCACACACAAACACACGTGCGCACACACACACACGTGCACACACACACACACACACACACACACACCCCGATAAAAAATAGCCAAAATCAGTTCAGAGCATTGTGTAGGGAAAGTATTTTGGGTTATGTCTCCAAAAACCAGTACACATGACTTCTTTTCCTTCTTCCACTTAGTGATTCTTGTTATGACATGGACTTTTAAGGTTAACGTGGTGAAGAACATCTTAGTCTGGGCTCAAAGAACCAATATTAACTTGCTGAGCAGAAATCTATCCCAGACCTCATACTTATTTCTGACATTCAGAAATTTTACATAAGAGATCTTTTTCAGAGTATACTGTTGGGTGCTACAAATACCTAATGTCTGTAGTGTAGGGACTGACCATATGATTATGTGTAAAAAAATACATGCATATGTATGTATGTGTGCATGTATGTGTTTATATATTCATAATTGCATGGTCTATTTTAAAGATACATTATTTGTGATAAAATTTCACAACTTAACACTTTCAAGTGTTTAGTATGACAGATTTCTGGCTACTTCTCTTACAGAATTTCCACATGGCCCACACGACTCTTGAAGTTTTTCCTGATAACCCTATTCTAAATAGCCAAATGCATCACTATCTATCCTTTTATCTTACTTCATTGTGTTTCTTAGTACATGATACCTATATAGTTGATATTCCATGTATTGTTTTCTAAGTATTTCTTTCCCATAGAATGTATTATCAGTTAAAGGCATGGGTTTTCTTTATTCTTCAAAGTTATAGTCTCAGTATCTAGAATACTGCTAATGACATACAAATCACACAACACATATTATCAAATGGCCCTGGCTGTTGTAGCTCAGTGGATTGAGTGCAGGCTGTGAACTAAAGGGCCGCCAGTTTAATTCCCAGTGAGGGCACATACCTGGGTTGTAGGCCAGGTCCGGCATAGGGGGCGCAAAAGAGGCAATCACGCACTGATGTTTGTCTCCCTCTCTTTCTCCTTCCCTTCCCCTCTCTCTAAAAATAAATAAATAAAATCTTTTCAAAAATATTCCCAAATGAAGATAAGAATAAAATAGGGGAATAACAACAGGTACTGTTTGTTGAGGGGGCTCATATGTGCTATGCACTGTGCAAAATGATTTGTATATGATGATAAAAATACATGTTTTATTGTTCATCAATGTGTCTGAGGATGGATCCCAGTGACTGATAGATCTTTGTTTCCTTAAGGAAATAATAATTGATAGGTCTGAAAGGTTAAAATTCTAAGAGCTTTATGGCCCTGACCTGTGTGGCTCAGTTGGTGTGGTGTCGACCCACAAAGTGAAAGGTCACCGGTTCCATTCCAGGTCCAGACACAAATGAGGGGCAGCCTATATATTTCTCTCTCACACTGATATTCATCTCTCTTTCTATCTCCCTCTCTAGAAATAAATGGATAAAATATTTAAAAATAATAAAAATAATAGACCTTTATCTCACTAAACAATTTCCCATCTTAAAAAAACAAATATAGATCTTAGAAGATCAAGGAACTAGTATTAGGACTTTGGGAGAAAAGAGGCAAGATGAAGGTGAAGGGGTGCTTGAAGAATGGGTCTGGAAAGAAAACAGTGCTTGGAGTCAAATGAAGTATTTTGGAGGTACAAGAAAAATATATGGCAGGGATTATTAAGGAAATTTTACAATTACCTCATATAAATTCATTCTGCACTATTTCTTTGAGCAAATGTTTTGTAAATTGTTTATTTCACTTTATTGCCTATGCATTTTCTTCAGTGAGAATGAAGAGAATTGCTGTGACTTTGTCCATGACAGGCATGAGAAGAGAATAGCCTACCAGCATGGATCAGTCACAAAGAACAATAGAATGATGAATAGAATACAAAATCTGCCCATTGGGAGCCACCTGGTAGTCCATGTTCCCACCTAAAATGGAATTAACTCCATCAGACTCTCAAAAGATGGCATCTTTGATAGCACGCCAGTAGATACCAGGCACTCTTCCACAGCAAGTCAATTGGGGATGTTTTTGGACAGCTGCATTTTTCTCCACATTCACATCCTTTTTACTGATCTGAAAACTGCTTCTCTGTAAGTAGCTTAATGTTATTTAAATAATATGTTTTTAAAGAGTATGTAATGTATCTAACACTAAGGTCCCCTCTTGAACCTTTTTCTAGAATCCCTGATCATTCTTTCACTTCATGTGACATTTTGTCAGCACAATGAAAACAGCCATATTCCTGGCTATAACAAGGACTCAGCAGATAGTTGATAAACAAATTAATCAAAGAGCTTTGGCAAATGCCCCCTATTCTTTTCTAAGAGTCTAATCATTCCTCACCTTAGGGGTCCTTACACTCTGTTTTGAAAATAACAATAAGAATAAACATGGTCTCATATTATCAAAGAAAATTTAATATTCTAGTGCCACCTGAAACAGAAGAGGTGAACCAACTCAACAAGCAATAGGTTTTGTTCTAAATAATGGCAGATAAGTGGTTTTGTGCTAACCACATATAATGAGTTATGACAATTTCTCCATTTCAGTATCTATTTAAAATGTCTGATGGAACATGACACTTAAAATGGGAAAAAACTTGTCCTTTAACATGCTGTGACAGTTTAAAAGCAATAAAGATATTTAGTAATGATGCCACCCTCTCTCAGTTTCCTGAATAAACAACAAAGAACAAGAGCTACCTATCTCTCTCCAGTATTGGTTTTAAGTAGCACATTCTTTCTTGAAACATGGACTTAACAACTACTGATTCACAAAGAAACACATCCATGCCTGATCATGTATTAAAGGATGGTGTCCCTCCTTCTTAATATACAGAACTATCATTGACAAAAGTGATACATAAAGAGCATACATTGGGGTGGGGTAGACTCTCCGAGGATGGAACATGAATGCGAATGTCTTTGCTGGGCACTAAGTCACAGCCCACACAGAGAAGATAAGTCCGTAACACCCTCAAAGCATTGTGTGTCCTTATGGCAGGAACCCAACATGCTCAGAAAGGATTAGTTTCACTTAGATGATTACAGTGTTAGCTTAAATCTATGAACAGCAAATGCCATTTATCATTTTGATCACACACACACACACACACACACACACAATCCTTTTATAGTGGAAAACGAAGAGCTTATCATACTGAGGAATAAACCAAAAGCAACTGAGAGGAGGATCCTGTGAGCCACAAAAGCTCATTTTCATAGTAAGGGGAAATTCATCTGAAACATGGCCCAGCCTCTGCATTTGGCACCCAGAAAGTATGTTCATCTTTGTACCTGCAAAGAGGAGTCATTTAGCTGTAACTAAATTATTACTGTGAGTAGCCAAATCCAGGCTTTTATTCCAAATACAAGCTGGCTTCTGCATGCAGATGTGGGCATGGCAAACATCCACTGGTATCAACAGATTTGCGTGATAACAGGTTCCACAAACCAATACATGTGAATGCCAAACCTGTGAAGGATACAGTTGGAGAGATGGTATGAAGAGACAAGACACAAGGAGAGAGAAGGGATATAACAGGAAATCTCTCTCCCATTCATCTGGTTTTCCCTATTCTCACTCTGTACATCAAGGGTGATAGAACACTTGAGTTTAGTTCCTACATTTCCCTTCCTCCAGCCTCACCAGACTTCTGGACTATCCTCCACACTAGTCGATTTCTTGACAGTTCTTTCTAGACCATGAAGATAGCAATCATTAAAAGTCTCCAATGGCTTACCATTGCCCACAGGATAAAGTGCAAGTGCAAAGTTCCTTACCCACTGGGCCTAACTCCTCTCCAGGGGCTACTATGCCCACAACCTGCCCACTACCAACACACACAGATGGTACATTTCAACCACATATAACTTTTTTCGTTTTCCATAATTGGTCATGTTCTTTCACAATTCCATGTCTTTCAAAATCAGGGGCACTAGATATGAAATTACATTTCCTCACATACATACCTAGTATAATTTACTCATTCCATGGTAATATTAGCTATATGACGTCTTCTCAGACGTTCATGTCTGAGTAGCTTATTTCCAGTTATTAAAGATGTTACTACATTAGACTGCAGACATCTACATGTAGAAATAACTTTTTGAACACTTTGAACACCTTGAAAAAAATATTATGTGATCTCCAATTTTTTCATTGGCATGGTTTATCATCAGTAAGAAGCCCAGTAATAGTTGTTTGCACTCATCTCAATCAATTGATTCATTCTGAATCTTTGCAAAATTTCCTTCTGTATTGAAATACTACTGAACTTGTGACAACAGAAATACAAACCTATAACACTATGAAGTTGTATTTTACTGAAGCCTGGTCACTCTGGGGTTCATTCTAGGCTGGCCTTGTATAAGAAAGCTCTACTTCAGAGTACTCACACATATAAATGAGGACTATGTCTTTGACCTCACCTCACTTCGGAATCTTAAGATTAACATACATAGCCCTAGGCAGGTACAAAAAGACATGTGGCGATGGGAGCATGAAACTATGATAAATTCAATGTCCATTACACTGAATTTAAAGAAGCAGGTAAATATTTCCAAATGTGGATAAGTCCATTAGACTTAAGCAGCCACAATCTTTGGAAGCTCCAGGCACAGTAGGGGAATGTATGGCTCTAAAACACAAGTAAATTTAGATGAACTGGCTGTTATTTGATTACACTACTAAATCAAATTCAAAATAATGAGATGCACACACATACACATGTACCATATACTGAAATTGTGAAGCCGTAAAATAAATACTTAATAATTCACATCATTCAATAGGTGAAATATTTTATAAACTTATACACAAAATTAAAACCAACTGCTTTCCCTGCAAACTAGTCTTCTGAATTATAGATTTTCTTTTAAAGATACTTATACCCCATACAGAGGATGCCCGTACCCATGACTCCATCCTCCTGATTTTGAAAAATAATTCTAATGGGTGTTTAGAGACTGAGAGATGTAACAAGCATGCCTGTGAAATGGTCTCATTAGGAGAATATTATCAAAACACAGTTAGAATAATGAGAAGGACAATTTAAGAGTTAGGAGGAGAGAGAGCAAATGAGTTCATATTGGCATCTTGTTGAGGCATAAACTGATTTTTAGAAAAATAAAATATTAAGGTGGTGGTAAAAAAAAGACTGAATCACGTGACACTATTGCTTGGGAAATACAGAATACTTTCTAAGCAGGAGGAAAATGGCTGACAGGGAGAAATACCAAAAATAGGACTGGATTTAAAAGGTTCATGAAGAACAGTTTTATTTTCTATTGAACAAAGAAGTAAAAAACATACAAAATATGAAACCTTTAAAAGCTTACATGATGGAATTTAGAAATGGAAGGAGATCTTTGTGACTACAATTTCTTTTTTTAAATATTTGAGTTATTTATTTTTAGGGAGAGAGGAAGGGAGGGAGAGAGGGAGGGAGAGAGAGAGGGAGAGAAACATCATTGTGTGGTTGTCTCTCATGCGCCCCCTACTGGAGACCTGGCCCACAACCCAGGCATGTGCCCTGACTGGGAATCGAGCCAGCAACTCTTTGGTTCACAGGCTGGCCCTCAATCCACTGAGACACACCAGCCAGGGCTTGTGACTACAACTTCTACAGTTAAATTTGATCAGGAGTGTTTTACAGTGAACTATAATGATGTTACTAAGCTTTACAATCCTCTGCTACCATTTGTGAATATGATAAGAAAAAAAACATGTTGCTTATTGGTATACAATCAATCAGCCCTCCTTATGTGACAATCACAGAAGTCACCAGAGAACACAGTACTATTCAACTGTGTGAGATGAGAAATGAAGCCCATTTAGAGCTTGAATTAGACATCAGGCATGACATGTAGGCATAAGTAACTGTCTTAAGAATCTTCTAAAAATATGGTTAGCAGAAAAATCAAGCATAAAACTAAAAAAATGTCTGAAATGGTCATGTAACAGGGTGCAACCAAGAGGGTAGCCTCAAATAGGGATCTGTAATAAGATCCAGAAGAGCCTGGAGATAATTGGCTCCACACCACAGGGCCACACCTGCCCAGAATCTGGCAGCTGTAGCCAATTGTGAGAGGAGCCGGAAATGGGGCTTCAAAGGAAAATTGGCGCCGGGATTTAAACCGAGACGCAGCAGCCATTGCGGGGGGAGAGCCATGCGCAGCCCTGCAAGAGAGAACCCCACAGCTTTGGCAGAGTGAAGACTCCCTTGGCCCTGAGAGGAGAAGGAGAAGCACGCGGACTTGACGGAGTGTAGACTCCTGCAGCCCTGAGAAGAGAACCACGCGGCAGCTCTGAGGAGAGAACCACGCGGCCTGGCAGAGTGGGGCCCCCACAGCTTTAGAAGGGGGAACCACCACCTGGTTTTAGCAGAGATCCCGGTGACTCAGCCGAGGGTGCCGGGAACCCAGGGAGGTCTCCCAGTCGAGAGGGAGTACTAACTGAGAAGAACCAGAGGACTACCTAAGCCATGGACTTCTATTTCCTTCCCTGAGATACGGTACTCTGGACTGGGCAAAGGGGGAAGGAAGGAAGGACTGTGTGTTTGTGGGTGCTTTAAGAGACTTTGGGATTTTGGTGAAGACATTAGGTCACTACTTTAAGTTTGTATATAGCATTAAATAAATGTTTCCTTTCCTTTTCACAAATCTCTGGCATTGAGAGATGTCTTTCCTCTGGCGGCGGACATAACGGACCCGGGGCCTTCTTTCAATAATAGTATATCATCCCAGGCCTCCCTTGTTGTGTGTTCTGTAACAGTCATAATAAAAACATGTTACAGTATCTACACTGTAAATATAGTATAAGTGACATGAAAACCTAAAGAAACCACTTGTTCATGACATGAGAATGAGGGTACCAATGACCCTCTTTGTTACATTATTGATGTCACAGGTTTCTAAGATTTTTCTCCTGAATGAAGCAATGATATGAAGAGTTCTAGAAACCAAGCAATACATAGTAAGATAAGATTTTCAATCACTTTGTATCAAATGGTCCTTACAGTTCCTTAAGAAAAATGTTTCTACTTGTCAAATGGTGGTTGAAACTCAGTTCTCTGGTTATCTATTTTTTCTACTTTTCGATCTTGGCATTATGTTAATTGATTCATTCATTCCCTTGTTCTACCACTTGTTGAAAGACTAGGACATGTCAGACACTATGCTTTTCGCATGGTATCCAATAGTGAACGCAACAAAACTCATGTTCTCATACCTCCCATTTTTGGTTCATATACTACAGTAAACATCTACTACACTGGTTTCCACAATACAACTTTATGGCCTTGATGCCAGGCTAGTAGCTTGAGCAACACTAGGAGACATAGTTAAAAATATAGACACTGGATTTCACACATACAGATTTCACTTAGGTAGGTTTGGGATGGAGTATGGATGGCAATTTATACTTTAACAAAAAACATTCCAAGCATGTGAACTTTCAAGTCCAGACTCATGGCTGGGAACTAGTCTAGTGCACAATGATACCTGATTTTGTAGGATAAAACAAAGCATAGGTTCATTCTGGTCTGTCACAGGGGCTGAGGGCCAGGGCAAGTCCTGTGTGCTCCACTGTTAGAGAGTGCAGCAGGGGACTTGAATGAGCACAGTGTACTTGACTGGCGGTGGGGGATTCATGCAATCACAGTACCAGAGAGTACACAAGTAACAGAGTAGATTGAAATCAATCAAGCCAAGAAACACAGGCAAGATATATCTTTTCAAAAGCTGGGAGGATCTGGGATAATTCACCCTGACTGGTGCGCCTCAGTGGATTGAGTGTGATCCTGGTGAAACAAAGTATCACAGATTCAATTCCCCGTCAGGGCACATGCCTGGGTTGCAGGCCAGGTCCCCATTAGGGGGTATGTGAGAGGCAACCACACATTGATGTTTCTATACCTCTATTTCCCCCCTTCCCCTCTGTCTAAAATTAAATAAATCGGTTTTTTAAAAAAGAGGGGCAATTCAAGATCTGAGAGGAAAAGAGCCAGAAGACAAACACAGGCAAGAGGTCAAGAGGAAAGTGGGAGAAATTTCCAATGTAGTGTACCTGTTTAACTCAGTATTTTGTCTCATAGTGCCTCATGGATTAATCTCTGTGTGGTTAAATCACAAGCCAGACAATTTCCTTGCCACCATAATATAGTTTACCCATTGTGAAACTGCCTTCAGTGTAATTATTCACTACCTACAATTCAGGAAACATTACAGAAACCATTTAATAGAAATGCAGACTGGAATCTATGAATACTCCCTTGCAGATTAATAATGGTCTTGGAGACAGGGTTTAGTATTCCCTTTCATTGTGGGCTTTGGCCACGGATACACAATGGGTCACATTTACTGAGCAGTCCCCAGATCCCGGACCTGTATACTGTTTCCTGTGCAATAACTCATGTAATCCCAGAAACTGCTTTCTGTATTAAGTACTTATTACCCACATTGAAAGATGGGTTAACGGGTCCATTTTAAGTGCTAAGTTGCAGACACAAGACTCAATTCTAGAATTGTGAAGCTCAAGAGCTTATACTTGAAAGATAACTCAACACAAATCTATTCTACTTTTTGGAATATAGAGGGGAGAAAAACATTTCCTTACCCATTTAATTCAAAACTCCATATTCTCACTTTCTGGCCTGCCTTGAAATAATATAATGTTAAAAATAGTACAAAAGATGTGAAATTATATCTGTGATTGCATATTATCTGGAAATAAAGATAATAGTATAACCTTAAAGTTATATAATGAACCATTTATATAAATATGAGTAATTAAATTTTAGATTCTTAAACTTCATTGAAGCTAGATAGAGGACATTAGAGGGATGATCTTTCCTATCAGTAAGACTTTACCTGTGTATTTATAGCTTAGAAATCTCTCCTCATGGGCTATATTTCCAAGATTAGAAATCATAGTTTTTAAAATCCTTTCCTATAAAACCAGACAAGTAATCATCACATATCTGAGCTTCAGAGGCTAGTCATTACATTTTGATTTACTATATATGGAACCCAAAACTCATACAGGTAAAGTTAAGTAAATTAAGCAAAAACAACAACAACAACAAAAAAAAAAACCCCACACACAATTAAAGCCATACCAGTTAATGCCAGACAGAGATTCAAGCCCAGCATTCTGCCCACTCACCCTAAACTTCCTCCCAGGTCAACAGACTATGATAAAGAGGTGAACATCAATTTTGCCCTGGCTGGCATAGCTCAGTGGATTGAGCATGGGCTGGGAACCAAAGTGTCACAGGTTCGATTTCCAGCCAGGGTACATGCCTGGGTTGCAGGCCATAACCCCCAGCAACCGCACATTGATGTTTCTCTCTCTCTCTCTCTCTCTCTCTCTCTATCTCCCTCCCTTCCCTCTCTAAAAATAAATACATAAAATCTTTTTTAAAAAAGAGGTGAACATCAATTTTAATGATGAGTAAAGACAACATAAATGATAACAGATCAGAATCTACTTGTCTCTCAAAATTAATAACATAAAGGTTTATAATGGCCTTATAGCATTTATCAAATGAATAGCCAAAGTTAACAGCCTTTCACTGGGTAATTTTTATCAAAATGTCATTATTTATTAATATGTATGGGTCATTATTCACCCAATTTGTGGATTGTGAATTTTAAAATTAATGATTCAGTCAGCATTGCTTTGACAATGCTGATGCACCACACCTGCAGTTTGATCAGATGACACATAGGAGCTCTTAGTTGTCACTATTTGAAACACAAAACATTTACAGTTGGGTAGACTTTTTACCACAGTAGAAATTATAATCTCCGGCAGTTTAAATGAGTGAATTTTGAGTGGTACGTATGGAAAATAGTATATTTATAGCTGTGTGGATGTGATCAATACAAACACAATATGGTACTATTTTGCTCTTGTAAAATAAGCCAAGGTTGATATTGAAGCACAGAAGTAAACGCATTCATTTTTGTAGAAATTTATTTTTACTAGCTTGCAATGTAAGCGCATATATACAAAAAATAAAAATTTAAAATGTTATTATATAAAAAATACTAGTAGTGATGTATCAATATTTTATGTAAATTTTTTAAATTTAGTATATGTGTAATTTTCAAAGAGAATCTTAGTAAGTGATGCAAATATTCAACTTTCAAATTATAAAGCATATGTGGTGGGAAACAATTCAGTAAAATGTACACTTCTCTAAATCATAGGCAGCCTTCAATCCCTTTAAGAATTGAATTTCACTTTTTCTATGCTTTGGCATTCTATTTATTATTTTTCTATTTTTTATCTTTGTTGAATTTTTTCCCATTACAACTTAGTCCCTTATATCCCCCTGCCCCCAGAAATCACCACACTGTTGTCCATGTCCATGAGTCCTTTTTCCTTTTGCTCAATCCCTCAACCCTCTAATGCCTCCCCACTACCTGTACTCCTATGCTCCATCTATGAGCCTGTCCCCATGTTCCTTCTTAGTTCAGTTTATCTATTAGATTCCACATGTGAGTGAAATCATGCATTATTTGTCTTTCTCTGACAGGCTTATTTCACTTAGCAAACTGTTCTCCAGGTCCACCCATACTGTTGCGAAAGGTAAATTTTTCTTCTTTCTAATGGCCAAGTAGTATTCCACTGTGTAAATGACACTCACCTATTCATGGGCAATTGGGCAGTTTCCATATCTTGGCTATTGTAATGAACACAGCAATGAACATAAGGGTGCTTATGTTCTTTCCAATTAGTGTCTTGGGTTTCCTTGGATATATTCCCAGAGGTAGGATCACTGGGTCAGAAGGCAGACCTTTTTTGAATTTTTTGATGTATCTCCATACTGCTTTGCACATTGACTACACCAGTCTGCATTCCCACCAACAGAGCGAGAGGGCTCCCTTTAATCCACATCACTGTTGTTTTTCCACAGTATTTGTTGTTTGTGATTTATTGATGATGGCCATTCTAACAGGTGTGAGATGGTATGTCATTGTGGATTGAATGTCCATCTCTCTGATGATTAGTGACATTGAGCAGTTTTTCACATGTGTATTGGCCATCTGTGTGCCCTCTTTGGAGAGGGTCTATTCAGGTCCTTTGCTCATTTGTTAACTGGGTTGTTTGATTTTTGGGTGTTGAGTTTTGTCAGTACTTTACAAATTTTGAATATTACCCCTTATCAGATGATTTGGCAAATATGTTCTCCCATTCAGTGGGTTGTCTTTTCATTTACTTGATGATTTCCTTTGCTGTGCAAAAGGTTTTTTTTTTTGTATGCTGTATTCCCATTTGTTTATTTTGTCTTTTGTTTCCCATGCCTGGGGAGATATATCCAATAAAATATGAGCAATGCCCCAAAATTTGCTGCCTACGTTTTCTAAGATTTTTATGGTTTCAGGTCTAATATTCAAGTCTTTGATCCATATTGAATTTATTTTTATCTGTGGTGTATGAAGGTGGTCTAGTTTCATGTTTCTGCATGTATCTGCCAAATTTTCCCAATTCCATTTAATAAATAGACTTCTTTAGTCCATTGTATGTGCTTGCTTCCTCTATTGAATATTAATTAACTATAAAGGTGGGAGTTCATTTCTTGGCTCTCTATTACACTGTATTGATCTATGTGTCTATTTTTATGCCACAGCAAGGCTGGTTTGATTACTATGACCTTATACAATAGTTTGATATTAGGTAGCATGATTCCTCCAACTTTTTTCTCCTTTCTCAGGATCGGTGTTGCTATACAGGGTGTTTTGTGGTTCCATATAAATTTTCAAATACTTCTAGATCTGTGAAGTGTGTTATTGGACTCTTGATAAGAATTGCATTGATTCTATAGATTGCTTTGGGTAGTACAGACATTTCACTGATGTCAGCTCTTCCTATCCATGGAAACGGTATGTGTTTCCACTTATTTGTATCTTTTTTTTCTTTTTTCTTTTTTAATATATTTTATTGATTATGCTATTACAGTTGTCCCATTCCCCCCTTCACTCCCCTCCACCCTGTACACCCTCTCCCACCCACATTCCCCCCCTTTAGTTCATGTCCATGTGTCATACTTACGAGTTCTTTAGCTTCTACATTTCCCGTACTATTCTTGCCCTCTCCCTATCTATTTTCAATCTACATTCTATGCTACTTATTCTCTGTACCTTTTCCCCCTCTCTACTCCTCCCACCCCCCTGTTGCTAACCCTCCATGTGACCTCCATTTCTGTGGTTCTGTTCCTGTTCCAGTTGTTTGCTTAGTTTCTTTTGGTTTTGCTTTAGGTGTGGTTGTTAATAATTGTAAGTTTGCTGTCCTTTTACTATACATGTCTTTTCTTTATCTTCTTTTCTTAGATAAGTCCCTTTAGCATTTCATAAAATAAGGGCTTGGTGATGATGAACTCCTTTAACTTGACCTTATCTGGGAAGCACTTTCTCTGCCCTTCCATTCTAAATGAGAGCTTTGCTCGATAGAGCAATCTGGGGTGTAGGTCTTTGCCTTTCATGACTTGGAATATTTCTTTCCAGCCCCTTCTTGCCTGTAAGGTCTCTTTGGAGAAATCAGCTGACAGTCTGATGGGAACTCCTTTGTAGGTTACTGTCCCCTTATCTCTTGCTGCTTCTAGGATTCTCTCCTTCGTTTTTACCTTGGCTAATGTAATTATGATGTGCCTTGGTGTGTTTCTTCTTGGGTCCAACTTCTTTGGGGCTCTCTGAGCTTCCTGGATTTCTTGGAAGACTATTTCCTTTGCCAGACTGAGGAAGTTCTCCTTTATTATTTGTTCAAATATGTGCTCAATCTGTTGCTTTTCCCCTTCCCTTCCCCTTCTGGTACCCCTATAATTCGGACATTGGAACATTTAAAGATGTCCTGGATGCTCTTAAGTTTCTCCTCATTTTTTTTTTTGAATTCTTATTTCTTCATGCTTTCCTGCTTGGTTGATTCTATCTTCCTTCTGGTCCACTGTATTGTTTTGAGACCCAGTTTCCTTCCCTTCACTATTGGCTCTCCTCTGTGTATCTTCCTTCATCTCTTTTATGGTAACCTGAATCTTTTCATCTAATTTGCGCCCAAAATCAACCAATTATGTGAGCTTTCTGATCACCAGTGTTTTGAACTGTGCATCTGATAGATTAGCTATTTCTTGGTCGCTCAAAAGGATGAGTCCTGGGGGACTGATCTGTTCTTCTGTTGGAAACAGATCTCTCCCTGTCTCTCCTTTTTTTTTCTTTTTTTTTTCAGTTTGGTCACTCTTGTGATGATGGGGGGCAGAGCCTTAGGTGTTCACCAGGCTGGGCACCCCAGTCGCTAGATTGTGACGTTGTATGTGGGGGTGGGGGCAGAAGCGGGAGTGGGGATGGGAGGGAACCACGATGGTAGTTCCGTTCTCCTGGGATCTCAGTCCCTTCTCTGGGATCCTGGGCTCCGAGCTCTGCCCTCATCCATAATCGCTGCCTCACTGGGTCCGCCAGCCGCAGCTTGCGTACTCAGGGCCCACCGCTGCATTCTTGCGTGCCCCAGATGGCTTACGCACCGAGTTTGCGCCAAGTTTTCCCCGACCTCCGCACACCGCCAACCCACACCCACCTGGCTCGTCCTCTCCTACCAGTCTGGATGCACAGGTCTACTTCAACTTCTTGGCTGTCCGACTTCCATTCAGATAAATCCTCTATCAGTTCTGGGTGTTATTCTAGCTCTAAATTGTTGTTGTTCTAATCTTGGTTGTGTGTGGAGGTACGGTGCGTCCACCTATTCCTCCATCTTGCTGGAAGTCACCACTTATTTGTATCTTGTTCGATTTCTTTCTTCAGTGTCTTTTAATTTTCTGAGTACAAATATTTTTTACACTTGTGGTTAGGTTTATTCCTAGGTATATTTAAGCAATTGTAAATGGGATTGTTTTCTTAATTTCCCTTTCTGTTAGTTCATTATTGGCATATAAAAATGCAAATACCCGTATTTTATAATATAGGTATTACAAAAATACTTGTCTATAAATTGAGATTTATTATGCCCACAGTACATTATCATTATAGGCATGTATAATCCACATTCTTATTTTTCCCTCTAAAAATCTAAGCAAAAAAGTACACATTATACACAGCAAAATACAGTGATTTCTAGGTATGAATTTTGTATCCTGCTACCTTGCTAAATTCATGTATGTGTTCTAGTAGTTTTGGGGGGAGTTCTTTCTGAATAGTATCATTTCATCTGCAAGTGAAGACAGTTTTACTACTTTCTTTCCACTTCTTTCAGCACCATTTGTGGAAAAGACTATCTTTGCTCCGTTGTATTACTTCTGCTCTTTTGTCAAATACCTGTTGACTAGATTTATGTAGGTCTGTATCCATGCTCTCTATTCTGTTCCATTGATCTCATTGTTCATTGTTTTGCCAATACCACACTGTCATGATAGCTTTATAATAAGTATTGAAATCAAGTACTGTCTGTCTTCCAAATTTGTTGTTCTCTTTCAATATCTGTCTCTCTATATTAGTGTTAGAATTAGTTTGTCAATAGCCACAAAAAATAACTTGGTGGGATTTTGACTGAGATTGCATTACATCTATAAATTAAGTTGGGAAACACTCAAATCTTGACACTATTGCATTTTCCTTTACAATAAAATGGAATCTCTCCATTTCTTTAATTTTTTATTTTGTTCATCACAGTTTTGTAGTTTACCTCATATAGATCTTCTATGTATTCTGTTAGATTTATAACTAAGTATTTACCTTTTATTTTCAGATTCTACTTATTCAAGGCAAGTATATAAAAAGCGATTCAATTGTGTACAGTAACCTATATCAATAACCTTGTTACAGTCACTTATTAATTCCAGGAGGGTTTTTTTCAATTATTTCAGATTTTCTATAAAGGTAATCATGTCATCTGTGAAGACAGTTTTATTTATTCCTACCCAATGTGTATATCCCTTTATTCCCTTTTCTTGTCTTTATTAATTCACTAGAAGTATGAAGTGGAAAAGCAGTGGTAAGAGGGGACTAATGTGATATTTTGTCTTATATAATGTATTTAACTCATTTTCTTATTGGTTGTTCTAGATTTTCTGACCATCATCCTAAATTATCAGAATCACTTTCATTGTTATACTGAAATGATCACAGAGAGATAAAGGATACTGCTATATATCTGTATTCCCTTACTTGCTTTTTCAGATATCATTACATGTATTACATCTATAAACATTGCAGGCATTGTACAACATTATTACTTTATAAGATTTTATATGTTTTAAAGAAGCTCAGACATGACAATAAAAACAACTAAATAATTATGTTCCTGTTGTGTTGAGCTATCATTTACAGTAATTTTCTTACCCAATACAGCTAGCTGTGCATCTACCATTACCTGGAAACTCTCAGACAGCTGCTGGTTTCTCAGGTTCGAAGCTGAATTTTGTGTTCTGAATAAACCCAGGTCTTTGCTCTTAAGGCACGCTGTGGCCACCCACATCAATTGAAGATAGTCTTTTTCACCTAACAACAGCTAATTGCCAGTGTTAACCACATTAACTAAATATCTTCACAGCAACATCTAGATTAGTGTTTGAATTATTACCTTGGGACTAAAGCCTAGCCAAATTGATTCTGGTGCCTTGCACTTACTTCTGAGGGGGTTTTTTTTGTTATTGTTTTCATTCTTTTCTGTCTTTGTTGTTCAGATTTCATAATGACTGGTCTGTTCAAAATCACTAATTATTTCTTCTGCCAGTTAAACCCCTTGTTGAGCCAAGAAAAATGTAATGATTTTTTTACATTTCAGTTATCGAACTTTTCAATTAAAGAATTATTTTGTTTTTTTCTTATTATTTGGAATCTGTTTGTTAATGTTCTCAGTTAGATGTGATAATGTTGTCATATTTTCAATTACATCCTGATTCATCATTTCCTTAGTTCATTCAATATATTTAAAAATGGCTACTTTGAAATCCTTTTTTTTTTTTTTTAATCTGACATCTGGTTATTCTGGTAAACAATTTGTGTCTCCTGCTTTTTAGTTTTTCCAGCATGTAGATTCAGAATTTCCTATTTTCTTTTCAGGTTTTACAATTTTTGTTGGAACATGGACATTCTATATAATATGTTATAGCAAGTATGGATATTAGTCCACTCCATTCTCTCCTGAGCTTTTTATTGCTATTTACTTTTTTTCTTTAGTTAGTGGCTGGCAGAGTTATTTTAATAAAGTATATTTACCCCAGAAATGTCAAGCCTGAGATGTTACACTTCAGAGTACACACCCTTAAGTATGCCCACGATCTCCCTCAGATGACAGTGGATTGGCAAAGTTAGGTTTACAGATGCCTCTCCTCACCCACCCCCAAAAGTTGAACTCTACTAATCACCAGCTAATTGCTCTGTTATTTTCAATAATGTCCTTGGAAATAAATTGCTCCACAAGTTAATTTAACCAAAGGTAGTCTCTTTTAAAGATATAGATTGTAGGATCAGTGTTACAGCATTTGTTCTGACAACAGGAGGGATCTTCCCAACATTCTCTTTCCTAATTGCCTCTAGAATATTAGTCAGCATATGGCAGAACCTGTATATCAAATAGATCTACTTATCTCCTCTGAACTGCTCTAAAACAGGAGCTCCAAACTGGGGAGCTGCTTAAGTGTTCATGATATTCCAAAAAAATCACCCAGAGGACCAGCAGATGCCGACATGTCATTTATTCCTCACATTACAAGGGAGCGCATCTATGGCTGGGAAAAGTGCACATGCATAAACAATGACAACTTCACTGTAGTAGTCAGTGGGGGCAGTAGATGCACTTGAGTGAGCATGTGTGCTGTGTGGATGTCACATTCAAGATGACCGAGAGTATAGGGCAACTTATCTGTATCAAATTTTGCAGCAAGCTTGTACATTCCTCCATGGAAGCTATTCAGATGATTCAGAAAGCTGCAGCTCTGGGCAACTGGTGAATAGCAGCTTCATCAGGACAATGCACAGCTGTTGCACAGTTTCATGGCATCTCATGCAGAGTGTTTTTGTGAAACATCAAACCACTCAGGTGACTTAACCCCCCCCCCCACAACCCAGATTTGGTACCCTGTAACTTCTGGCTTTTCCCAAAAGTAATATCACCTTTCAAAGGGAAGAGTTTTCAAATCATCAGTGAGATTCAGGAAAATATGACAGAGGAGCTGATGGAGACTGGGAGAACTGTGTGAGATCCCAAGGTGCCTATTTCGAAGGGGAATGAGATGTCGTTGTCCTGTATACAATGTTTCTTTTATCTTGTATCTTCCCCAATAAATGTCTCTATTTTTCATATGACATAGCAGGCTACCTTCTAGACATACTTTGTATATCTCATAGTAAAATATTAGGATTTATGTGGTGTGGTAGCTCCCCAAGATACGTGAAGGATACCACCTTGTTTACAATAAAGTAAATCCCATTAGTAGAAATCCCCACCCAGGTACAAGCCTCATTCACAAAAATGAACCAAGGAGTATCACCAGACATCTGAGGAAACACATGGATATATGCAAAACAAAAACCAAGTCAAATGAAAACAATTAGTCTATAAAAACAAAGAAAAAGATTAAAAATAACTTCAAAAAGGTCTATAATTATTTGCAAAGAGAGGTATAAAAAGATGGAATATTGATAAATTGAAAACAAAGAGATCTGGAAAAGGAAAAATGAGAAGTAAGGAAAGAGGGCTCATCAGTTAAAAATATATTTACCAATGAAAATTTCAATACAAGCACCATAATAAATTTAAGCAAATATCTAAAAAGGAGAACAAAACAACAATTTGTTTTATAGCTTCAAATTAGAACTAATAGGAGTTCTACAAAGGGAGAATAGAATATATGAATAGAAAATATTCAGTAAATAATAAAAGAGATTTTCTCAAAGCAAAAATACAGAACTATTCAGGTCAAAGGGGCCAGAACAATAAAACTTCAGACTCTTTCTTATGAATATAATTCTAAAATGATATAACAACAAAGTAGCAACAAAACTCACTCTGAGCAGTAGGGTGGGTTTAAATGTTGACCCAGACACAAATAAAACAATAAGCATCATATTGAAATCAAATTCTACACCAATTATGCTTGATGCTAAAAATCAATTAAAATGTAGAAAGAACACATGGACAAAGCCAAAGTGGGGGTAAGATCAAGGGTGGGAGGTGGGGGGAAGTGGTGGGACAAAAATGGAGACAACTTTACATGAGCAACGAAAGAAAGAAAGAAACTGTTTCATGTTTGGGGAGGAAAATGTGTGCGCAAGGGAAATTTTATTCTGAATAGACTATTGAATTGCAAAGCAGAATAAAGAACTTTTCAGTCAGCAGGGACTTGAAAGTTTGTGTCCAGTGTATTTCAGAATGTTACTTGAGGATTTACTTTGAAGAAGAAAAAAGGAATAAACTAGGAAGAAGAGGACGCTGGGGTTCAACAAAACAACACTAGAAATTATAGGATTATGGCTCTTCAAGGGTCCTACACAACCAACAGTCCAGCTAAAAGAAGGACAGGGAATTCAGGATTAAAGATTCTAAGATATAAAACAAACTGATAGAGCAGATGCAAAAATGACTGCTATTTTAGAAGAATTTGAGGTTATGGTAAAATCAATTGTGGTTTATGAAAAATCAGGATCCAATTGAAATTGGCTCTTGAAACACTCTCTTAGAAGTTGCTAAGTAACTGTGACACTGCACAAGCAGAGATAGAAGTGTGGTCTTAAACATACCATTTGACTATACAGTGAACTTCATTTACAGGTTTGTAATAATGTAAATTGATTTTCACTATTTTTTCCATTTTAGAGTTTTGGACAAGCCACAGATATTGTAATCATGGTTACAGAACACAATGAAACCATTATCAACTTTGAGAACGTGAAGATGAAAAGATAACAGATAAAGACTGGAAGGTAGAGAAGGTAAAATGGATGGTGGAAAAAATAATATCCTTCTCCTGAAAAGGAGAAACTCCAGAGAAATTAAGCAGTCTATTTAATGTGGCAAGTTTCAGATGATATAATATAACCATATATATTGGGAGGAAGGAGATAGAAAAAGTGAGTGATATAATATACATGAGCTAAACTCCTAACATTTACAAGTGGGAAAACAAACAACAGTTAAGGCTATACCAGCCACTGTTTTAAGGACTTCACACACTTTAAAACATTTATTTCTCATAGTGGCCCTATAATGAACTTCCTATTTTTTCACTGTTTTACACATAAAGAAACAGGCATAGAGAAATAAAATAACCCACTCAAAGTCACAAAGCTGGAGGGGTGGTAAAGCCATTTTTACACCTAGACAAGTTGGTTCCATGGTTCATGTTTCTAACCTACATGCAAATTGCTTCTTACAAGTTTAGACAATGTTTAAAGTTGATAAATAAAAAAAAATTGAGTACTGAATTCCATTATATTATATACTCTGACAATCTTATTCATGGATCATTTGGGTCAATTAATATAATAAGTAAAGTTTGTATAACAGGGCAATTTTCTGCTTTTTAAACAAATAAAAAATAACACTCACTGGGATATATAAAGTTATATAGGTGTATCACACAACAATTACTCACTTAAATGTCATGTAAAACTGTGAAATGAAAAAAAATAGCTGAATGGGAATGTGTAAAAATACTGTACTAGGTGGATAACCATAGAGATGAGGAGTCAATGGAGACATGCACACATGCTTCGGAAATTCAATCAGAGAAGCTTGGTGAGTAGTTTGTGGCCCCTCATCCTTGGCCACTCTTGCCTTAATTTTCTGCCTGACAGTTACAGATCTCCACTGAAGACTAACAGCAAGCATTGCTATACCCCTCAGTGTTATCCTGGCCTATGAACCAAGACATGGTGGGGTCATATGCTACTCAGAGGTTTGGTTACAAAAGGCAGAAACTGAGACTAACATTAGCAATAGTGAAGTTAAACATGACATTCCCATAGGAAAATGCTGTTATAGAAACCACACTACCGTCTTTCAGTAGATCCAACATAGTCATTTGCCTCTAAATTTCAAACAGATTGCTGTTTCTTTGAGTGAGCTGCACAAAAAAATAGCTGGCTTCTGTTTTAAAGCTATATAGTATAATTAAAAATGGTTTTTACAATTTTAATTTATTACAAATGAGTTTGGGAATAGCAGATATCTCATGTTCCATTTATGGACTGAATTCATTATGTGGAATGACAGGTGCTACTTAAATTGTTATATCCCTATTTTTTTTCCTTTTATTTCCTGAGTTCCATAAATAAATTCATGTAAAATAAATGGGAAAAAAGATGTAAATTCTCTGTAATCTTTCCTTTGTGCCTTTTCCTAAAAACTGTACGCTCCTATCATTCTATACTGAGATGACACATAATATAACTTAGGTAGGAAGGCATGATAGAGAATGATGTATTGGTGAGAGGTGGATGAGATGATACAATACTAAATAGATAAAAAATGTTAGTTTACACTTTAGATAAAGATAAAGAGGTTTAAGCCCTGGCTGGCGTAGCTCAGTGGATGGAGCACGGGCTGGGAACCAAAGTGTCCCAGGTTCGATTCCCAGCCAGGGTACATGCCTGGGTTGCAGGCCATAACCCCCAGCAACCGCACATTGATGTTTCTCTCTCTTTCTTTCCCTCTCTCTCTCTCTCTCTCCCCCTTCCCTCCCTAAAAATAAATAAATAAAATCTTAAAAAAAAAGATAAAGAGGTTTAGGGATAGGGACAGATACAAAGTTGGGATGATGACTAGATAGCTTGAGAGACACACTATTAGAATGATAATACATAATGGAAAGATAGTAAGAGAGAAGCTGATAAAGTGATGGAGAAGAGTAGACAGAAATGAATGAAGATACAAATACACAGAGACATTTATACATTCACTCAACAAATATTCATTGTATCACTATTAAATGCCAGTCACTATATGGGGCATTAGAGACACAATGGGTGGGGGAAAGGACTTATGTTCCCTGTCCTCGTTGAGCTCAGAGTTAGACATATTATTCTCAGGATGATGGCTACTACGAAGCATCTTTTTAAATCAAGGGATAAGAAAGGGTTGCAGATACAAGTTTGGGAAGGGATGTCAGTAAAACCCCAAATAAAGAATAAAGAAAAGTACATGATATAATATTATACAGACACCTATAGAGATAAATAGTTGTTGCAGAGCAGAATTAGGTAAATAAATAAATGCAAAAGAGAAAAGAGAAATTGCCCTTGGCTGGTGTGTCTCAGTGGATGGAGTGCTGGCCTGTGAACCAAAGGGTCGTTGGTTCCATTCCCAGTCAGGGCACATGTCTGGTTGGGGGCCAGGTCCCCAGTAGAGAGCACGAGAGAGGCAACCACACACTGATGTTTCTCTCCCTCTCTCCTTCCCTACCCGCCTCTCTAAAAATAAATAAATAAATAAAATACTTTTAAAAATTGAAGAGTATCAAAAAGCCAAAAAATGGTCGAGAAAGGCAATTACTGTTAAATAAATAAGTGCAAAAATTAAGAAATGCAGACATAAATAAATCCACGCTGTGGTGGTGATTTATATAAAAGCTAAAAGTCTGGAGAAATTTATGAATGGTTCATTCAGAAGGAAGTTTCAAGCACTCGCTAAATTTGTAGGCCTTCATACATTATTATGTCTTTCATTCGTATAAGAACACATGAAGCCAGTGTCTCTCCAGAACAAATACAATTATTTCTAAACAGAATTCACATGAAAATAAATCATTACAAAGTGTTCAATTTGAGAAACAACTTTTGCTGTACAACTGTTTCTTCATATGCAATGCATTTTTAATCCATTTCTAAAAGCAGAATCCGACAGTAATTATCTCCCAGAGTTATTGGCTTGTAAAAGCTCCTTAAGCATCCAGAGTCCAATAATATGTTGGCTGCTCCCTATTTTTAGCCATCATTAATGGTTGCTTAGCAGCCCCAGAAACTCTTTTGTCAGAAACCAGTATCTCATTGTGGGTGTCACTGGAAAAATATGTTGCCTACAAATTCTCACCCAGCAAGGAAGCCCATGAGGGAGAACTGGCAAGACGGCCTAGAAAGCAATGTGCCCTGTCAAACAGGGAGATAAATGAGACATGAAATGAGAAGAAACTTAGAAGTTCTTTATTTTAGCTCTAACACCTTCTAATGATGCAATGATGGGAAAGGGGATAGACAAATGTACATTACATGTGTGATGACAAATTCTTCCAATAATATACAAAAGGCCTGAGTGTGTAGGGTGCCTTGTTTTACCTATGCAATCAAACTTCCCATTCATTCATTCATTCATTAACCACTTACCAAGAATATATACAACAGAAATCGTACTATACCATGCACTTGAGACCAATACTTGATTAAAAACATTGGCTAAAACTAGAAATCATTTTACAAATGACATATATGTATCCTAGGCACATTAGTATTAAATCATAAAACTATACAATTAATGCCCTGGCTGTAATAGCTCAGTGGGTTGAGTGTCAGACTGTGAAGCAGAGGGTCACTGGTTTGATTCCCAGTCAGGGCACATGCCTGGGTTGCGGGCCTGGTCCCCAGTAGGGGGCACATGAGAGGCAACTACACATTGATGCTTCTCTCTCTTTCTCCTTCCCTTCTCCTCTCTCTAAAAATGAATAAATAAATTTTTTAAAAAACTATATAATTTCTGTTTCTTGACGTAGGGTGAAGCCTATACACTGAGTGTCAGTCCTCTGTGCACCTTTCTCATGGTCCTTATTCCAGAAACCACATGCTACACCCTCATCTCTGACATCAAGTTTCACTGTCTTTGAAATATAGAGAAATTTGAGTATATTTATTAGGGAATTAAGGTGCAGGATGCTTCTGCATTTTTATTTGTTCCAATCTCTCCTGCAAAACTAATTTCAAAGCAATTTGTTGTATAACTTGTCTCTATCAACTCTTCCCAGAAGCATTTGATTTAGATTTTAAAGAATGGCTCTGTTTTAAGGTTTGTATTAATTAGTTTTTGTAGCATTTAATTAAATTAAATTTGTACAATAATAAGTATACTCAGGAGAGAGATGTTTGGAAACAAACATCAATGGCTTTCAGTAAGCAGGAAACTCAGCAGGTGGAACCAGATATATACAAGTGGGTAAACTATTAGTTGTGAATTTTTATTGTGCCTTAGAATACCGATGACTGTGTCTTACAGTCATTGGAATAAAGAATATTATTTCTCCAGGAATAGGTCAGCTGAGAAAGTTAAAACTCCCTGTGCTGGTCATTGTACCAATGCTTGTGTGCATGAACTTGTAAGCCTCTGTTCTCTGGGAAAAAACAACATTAAAATGAAATTTCAAAAATGCCTTCTTTATACAGCTGAGGTACCTTTCAATCCTTGCTCTCTCTTTAACTCATGCTGTGGCAATTGTCAGTTATTTTCCCTCCCAGACACAATTTTGCAGATAGTGAAACTCTTAAGGCATATCATGCTAAAGTACTTTGTCACTTTCTGATTCTAAAAGCTGGTTTTTGGAGTTTTAGAGTTGGTATACCTTTTTTTGATTAAGATACTTATTAAATCATTCATATTGACATTTTCTTGTTTAGGATTAAGATTCAACATCACTTTGATAATTTTATACTATTTGTCTGGAAATAGAAAAAATGTATTACTTGCGAATGACCTGTGACAATATAATATAATGGAAGGAGCAATGAATCAGAAGTCAAAAGACTAGGAATTGAATTTCAGCTCTGACAATTTATATCTTTGCATTCATGGAATAATGCCATTGACATTTTCAGATTTCAGATAACCTCTTTGCATAGGACAACCCTTGATGTGTAAAAAATCTATATCTTAGAAACTTAAAGCAAAAAATAATTTTTTTGAACATTCTATTGAGGAATCTAGGAATGTCATGTCTGGAGCTTTGGCTCAGAGTCTCTATTAATCTTGCAAGTCAAGCTGTAAGCTGAGGCTACAGTTCTTTGAAGCCTTTACTGGAACTAAAAGTTTCTTTGCAAGCCAAAGCTTGTGGCCACAGCTCCCTCAGTGCCTCACTGAGCACTGCTGGAAGGGGAGGGGAGACAGAAAGAGGAAGGAAGGGAAAGAGAGAAAGACACAAACAAAAAGACAGAGAGAACACATCCACAAATAAGCTATAGTCCTTTTGCAACCATCCAGAGAGACATTCCATCATTTGTGCCAAACTCAAAGTAATTTCAGCTTCACCTGTTTATCAAACGCTTATCAAATAACTTTTGCATATAATTTTAAACCACCAAATACGGAACACTGATAATCACCCTCTTCCACTTTCTAAAGTGTCCTCTATCTAGTGTATTTGAGGGAACAAGCAGCAGCAGCAGCAACAAAAATGCATCTCTAACTCAATTAATTTTATGTGGCAGCTGTTTCTTACATTTTATCTTCCCCAATGAACTTCCCAAGCAAGTGCTTGCCATAAGCTTGTAAAAAAAATCAGTTTCATCTGGCTTCAAATATAAGGGGTTGACACCTTGCCAGATTGTGTTGTAGCCTGACCTATATGAGCAGCAGACACTTCCTGCATCTGGGCTCTCTCTAATTTCTGGGAACAGCAACTCAGTGTGAACAAAGAAGACCTATGTACACCATTTCTCCTTTCAGGTACTTGGATTATAACGCTATCACACACCCAATCTGATCAAAGGGTGAGGGGCAATAGCTAAATGGGAAATGTTTAATGTAATATTCATAGCATAAAATTGTGTCACAGACATTCACATAGACATTCTCCTTTGGGACAGTGCCTTGGGAGATCCCACTGTGCCTACCATACTGATCATAGCTGCAAACACTCTCCCTTGCTCACTCTATGATAATGGCTAACTGACTGCTCCTCATATGCACCAAGCATGTGTCCCCTCAGGCAGCCAGGGATCCATGATTAATATTACCATGCAAATACTTCATCAGAAAATACTCCCCAGACCCTACCCATCACCCTTACAACTATCATCCAATTAGGTTAGCTTTTCTTTATAGGGGTAATATCTATGCACATTTAGTGCTCACAAATTAAAACTGACATGTGAATATATTTATGTTTTCATTAATGTAAATATAGTAATGAATCAACTACACCATAGCCAAGAGGACATTGTGTGAAAAATAAGTGTATTTTCAAAACACAAAATACATAGTGATGAGGGTGACATTGCTTTATATTTTTGAAATTATCCTTTTTAAAGATTTTATTTATTTATTTTTAGAGAGAGGGTAAGGGAAACATAAAGAGAGGGAGAGAAACATCAATGTGTAGTTACTACTCGCGCCCTGTACTGGGGACCTGGCCAGCAACCCAGGCATGTGCCCTGACTATAAATTGAACCGGTGACCCTTTGGTTTGCAGACCTGTGCTCAATCCACTAAGACACACCAACTGAGGCCGGAATTATCTTTAATGTGTGGCTTAAAATGAGACATCAGAATTTCTATATCCAATTCATCAATCTGGAATGAAAATTTTTGCTTGAAGTATATGAATAAAACTCATTAACAAACACAAATCAAATAGGAAAAGAAAGGAGTGTTTTAGTAACTTTTTTGGATAATCTGGGATATCCCTCTTTCATACTACACTAAAATTCAAACATGGTGGTTTCAGAAAGATGACTGGCAGTATGGAATCTGAAAGCAAATAAATGAATATTTTTATACTCCACTGCATTAAACTCCATTGGTTTATTTTCCATTGTGGGCCCATTAGTTATGCCTGATTTGGTGATTCAGAAAACACTAGTCCACTGAGGTATGCAGATCTTTCAACAGCTGACATTTGTCAGTGAAGCAATATCAAAATGCACATCTTTACAGGCATCGCCAATCTCACCAGAATGTCTTTAAGGATCAAGAAGTTGTCAGGCTGCCAAGGAAGATGTGAATTTTCCAAAATTCCAATTTTCACTTGAATTTTCAAACGTTATTGGCAACAAATGTTGTCAGTGGTTGTCTTTGAAGAGATAGATTCCACTTATTTCTGAGAAAATGTTGGCAAAAGTCCAATTCTGAATAACAATGATGTGTCTGACAGTCATCCTGTCAAATAAAATGGTAGACCACGAATAAAAGCCAATCATTAGATTGTAACTCAAATAATCACAGAAGAGTTTTTCCTCAAGACAAAGTTATTATTTTATTATGAAGCAGAAACACTTCATGTCTACTTCTCATTCTCTCATCAATATTTATAAAGATCTGTATTCAAGCCCTAGCTGGTGTGGTTCAGTTGGTTGGTATGTGGTCCTGTAAATCAAACCATCAGAGGTTCAATACCTGGTCAGGGCACATGCCTGGGTTGCAGGTGCAATCCCCAGTCAGGGCTCCTATAACTGATTGATGTTTCTCTCCTATTATCTCTCACTCCCTTCCCTTCTCTCTAATATCAATAATCATACCCACTGGTGAGGATTAAAACAAAAAAGATCTATACTCAAGGTTCAAGATTTAATACAATTGCTGAATTTTATTGCTTCATTAAAGACATTGTTAGGTAACACTTGTCCCTTGCTTTTTTTCTTTCTGGTCTTTTTTTTTTTCCCCATAAGCATGTGACCCTGAAGAAGACAATGTCTTCTAACACATTTGGTATCAGTCCCTCGATTCATGCTAATGACCCACGGCTCATTTTACTCCATTTCTCCATAAGTCAATACAGTGAAAAGGATAAATAATTCATTAGTGTTATCACAAAAATAACATTGCCAATGCTGGCCCTCTAACAGAATATCAGGGATTCCCCCTCCTGACAGCAATCTCTGGATTACCCTTTGAGTAACATGGTTCTAAGTCAGCATCTTAGAGGAAAACCACTGGCTCAAAGAGCATTCACATATTCAACATTACTACAAAGTGTGAAATTGCTCTGAACTGGGTTATAGCAATTTATGTCCTCCGGGCAGTATATTAAATTTCCCATTTCTAGCCCTTGGGATTTTTTAACATTTTAATTTTTGCACAATTGCCTACCTAAGGTGCAACCCTTTTTTTTTTCTGTTGAATTGTTATTAAAGTATCCTATGAATATATAAATTTGCTACTCTAATAAAGATCCCATATATTCAATTATGTTAATATGTATGGATATTTAAATATAAGGAAGCATAATACACATACTGTTCTAAGTTTTCCTTGTTTCTGCTACTACCATTTCTTAGATATGTTTCTTTATGAGAAAATATGGAATGGGTTTACTATTTAACAGTTACAGAGGTTTTTATTTTATGGATGCACCACAATGCAACCAGTATTTTTCCTTTGTTATTCATAGCTCTTTACAGATTGTATATATTAATTCTTTTTCAGCACTACATATTGTATGTAAAATTTCCCATGCTGTAGTTTGCCTTTCCTCCTTGTTTGTGGAACACACACCAGAGATTTTTATTACAATATAAGTCATATTTAGAATTCATTCTTATTTTTTCTCTTTTATAATGTATGATTTCCTATTCTGTATTCATTGAGCCACTTTTCTTTATTGTATTCTAAAAGCTTTGCAGTTTTTGACTTTCCCATTCAGTTCTTAAATCCACATGGATTTATTTTAGTGCCTGGTGTGATGCACAGTCTACTTTTATTTTGTCTTTATGGATGACCAATTTTCCAGCATAATCTATTCTACTTCCCACAGCTTAGAATGGCCATCTCTCTCATATATTCTTTCCCTATGTAAGAGAGTCCGTTTCTAGGCTGTGTGTGGATTTCCATTTGTTTATCTGTAATCTTCCAACAGACACCATTCTGTCTTAATTATCATATTTTTAAAACAATTATTGCTGTGTGATAATAAATTCCCACACCTTAATGTTCTTTGAAATTGTCTTAATAATTTTTATAGATCCATAGCAGAAAAATGACATTGTAGCTATTGATCAGTAACTTTCTTTTTGAATTTTTCTCTTTTTTAAATTGTATTTTCCTATTACCATTTAGTCCCCTTATATCTTGCCCCAGCAACCATCACACTGTTGTCCATGTCCATGAGTCCTTTTTCCTTTTTGTTCAGTCTCTATATGGCCCACCCTCCATCCCTCTTAGTCATCATCGTGCAGTAGAGACAGACTCAGAGATGGCGAACTCTTGGGGGTGGGAGGGGCTTAAGGGTTGGAGAGATCCAGTGAAAATGAAAAAGGACTCAAGGACATTTGAGTGTGGTGATTGCAGGGGGCCAAGGGGTGCAAAGGGGATAAATGGTAATTGAAAATATATAATAAGAAAACATGAGCAAGTACATAAAATTAATTACTAGACTTCCCATTTCAGGAAACTAAAAAGGAAAGATAAAATTAAACACAAGGCAAGCAGAAGAAAAATAAATATCAGAGGATGAGTTAATGAAATAGAGAATAGAATAACACTAGAAAAATCCTAAAGATAAAAATCATTTCTGAAGAAAAGATTACAAAATTAGAAAACTTTGACTAGGTTAACAAAAAGAAAAAAACTCAAATTACTAAAATAAGGATAAACAGAAAAGACATTAACTGACTGAATAGAAATACAAAAGTTTATAAGAAAATGATACTGAAAATGTTTAAATAAATGACATAGATGAAATGGATGAACTTATGAAATAAACTACTGACATGGAATAAAAACAAATTTAAAAATGTAACAGTCCTATAACAAGTAAAGGTAATGGATTTATAGAAATAAAATTTCCAAGAATGAATAGTACAGGTGCAGATGACTTCACGAGTAAATTTTACTATGCTGTTATTTCTTTTTTCAATTTACTTTTACTAAAGTTTAGTTGATGTGCATTATATTCAAGTATACATACTGTTGTCCATCTTCATGAATCCTTCCTCCTTTATGTCTCCATACCCAAAACCTGCTGCCATAACTGTCAGCCTGCTCTCCATCTATGAGTCTGTCTCTATTTTGCTTGCTTGTTCAGTTTGTTCATTAATTTCCACATGAGTGAAATCATATGGTTTTGCCTTTTTCTGACTGACTTTTTAACTTACCATCATGTTCTATGGATCCATCCATACATGCAAAGAGTAAAACTGTCCCTTTTTAGTGACCAAGTAATATTCCATTGCTTAAATGTCCCATAGTTGTTTTATACACTCATCGACTGATAGACACTTGGGCTGTTTCCATATCTTGGTGATTGTAAGTTACCAAGCAAATTACCTGCAATTAACATACAGGTGCTTATGTTCTTTTGAATTAGCATATTGGGTTCCTTCAAATATATTATCAGAAATGGGATCACTGGGTTGAAAGACAGATCCATTTTTAATTTTTTGAGATACTGCTTTCCACAGTGGGTGCACCAATCTGCATTCCCACCAACAATGCAAAAGGATCTCTGGTTTTCCACATCCTCACCAATACTGGTTGCTCATCGATTTATTGATGATGGCCATTCTGACTGGTGTGAAGTGGTGTCTCATTGTGGTTTTAATTTGCATGTCTCTGATGGCTAGTGACTTTGAGCATCTTTTCATATGCCTCTGGGCCCTAAGCATGTCCTCTTTAGAGAAGTGTCCACTCAACTCCTTTGCTCTGGTATCCTTGCTTTGAAGAAGGACTTTCAGTTCCCAGTACCATAGGGGAGTACAACTTCTGGTTTCTGTGTGCCTGCTTCCAAACAGAGAATCTAGCAGAGCTGCAGTGATACCCATTCAATGGGCTGGGTTTAATTTGGTTGTTGTTCATACAGATATGATATTGCTTTTTCATCAGCCTTTTTGTTCTTTTGGTTTGGTTTTCATTTCTTTTTTTTTAATATATTTTATTGATTATGCTATTACAGTTGTCCCATTTCCCCCTTCAGTCCCCTCCACCCTGTACACCCTCTCCCACCCACATTCCCCACCTTTAGTTCATGTCCATGTGTCATACTTATGAGTTCTTTAGCTTCTACATTTCCCGTACTATTCTTGCCCTCCCCCGATCTATTTTCAACCTACATTCTATGCTAGTTATTCTCTATACCTTTTCCCCCTCTCTTCCCCCCCCCCTTACTGCTAGCCCTCCATGTGCCCTCCATTTCTGTGGTTCTGTTCCTATTCTAGTTGTTTACTTAGTTTCTTTTGGTTTTGCTTTAGGTGTGGTTGTTAATAATTGTGAGTTTGCTGTCCTTTTACTATACATGTCTTTTCTTTATCTTCTTTTCTTAGATAAGTTCCTTTAGCATTTCATAAAGTAAGGGCTTGGTGATGATGAACTCCTTTAATTTGACCTTATCTGAGAAGCACTTTATCTTCTCTTCCATTCTAAATGAGAGCTTTGCTGGATAGAGCAATCTGGGATGTAGGTCCTTGTCTTTCACGACTTGGAATATTTCTTTCCAGCCCCTTCTTGCCTGTAAGGTCTCTTTGGAGAAATCAGCTGACAGTCTGATGGGAACGCCTTTGTAGGTGACTGTCCCCTTATCTCTTGCTGCTTCTAGGATTCTCTCCTTCGTTTTTACCTTGGCTAATGTAATTATGATGTGCCTTGGTGTGTTTCTTCTTGGGTCCAACTTCTTTGGGGCTCTCTGAGCTCCTTGGATTTCTTGGAAGACTGTTCCCTTTGCCAGATTGGGGAAGTTCTCCTTTATTATTTGTTCAAATACGTGCTCAATTGTTGCTTTTCCCCTTCCCATTCTGGTACCCCTATAATTCGGATGTTGGGATGTTTAAAGGTGTCCTGGATGTTCTTAAGCTTTTCCTCGATTTTTTGAATTCTTATTTCTTCATGCTTTCCTGCTTGGTTGATTCTATCTTCCTTCTGGTCCACTGTATTGTTTTGAGACTCAGATTCCTTCCTTGCACTATTGGCTCTCCTCTGTATATCTTCCTGCATCTCTTTTATGGTAACCTGCATTTTTTCATGTAATTTGCACCCAAAATCAACCAATTCCATGAGCTTCCTGATCACCAGTGTTTTGAACTGTGCACCTGATAGATTGGCTATTTCTTGGTCACTCAAAAGGATGAGTCCTGGGGGACTGATCTGTTCTGCTGGAAATATGTCTTACGTCTTTCCCTATCTCTCCTATTATTTTATTTATTTATTTTTTTTCTCCGGTCTGGTTGCTCTTGTTATGGTGGGGGGCGGAGCCTTAGGTGTTCACCGGGGCTGGGCGCCCCAGTCGCTAGATTGTGACATTATATGTGGGGGTGGGGGCGGGGGCGGTAGCGGGGACAGGAGGGATCAATGGCAACAGTTCCGTTCTCCTGGAGTCAGACACTTCCCTGGGCTTCCGGGCCATGAGCTCTGCCCTGGTCCATAATCGCTGCCCCACTGATTCCCCCAGCCGCTGCTTGCGTACTCAGGGATCACTGCTGCGCTCTTGCACCCCAATAGCTGTCATGATCCTGCGCCAAACTTCCCCCACCTACGTGTGCCGCCGACCTGCACCAGCCCCGCGCCCACTCGGCTCATCGTCCCCTACCAGTCTGGATGTACGGATCTACTTCAACTTCTTGGCTGTCCGACTTCCATTTAGATAAATCCTCTGACAGTTCTGATATTATGACTGCAAATCATTGTTGTAAATTATTGTTGTTCTGTTCTTGGTTGTGCGAGGAGGTACGGTGCATCCACCTATTCCTCCATCTTGCCGGAAGTCCCTGGTTTTCATTTCTTATATTTTAAATGTCACTGCCATATGCTTGCAGTGATAAAGTGGGCACTTGGACCTTCTCGACTACATCTGTTACAGCCAACTAATGGATTTAGACACAATCTTTCATATTGATCTTTGCTGCTTTTGTTTCTTTGTTTTGTTATAATTTGTTTTTGAAGTGTGAAAAGGGCCATGATTGTAAATAATTATGTACAAGTGGATATTTCAGTACTCTAATTCATTTAGTTATCTTTTTGTATTTGCTAATACTTCAATTGAAATTTTCTGAGCCTGCTTTTCAATGACTGATTTAAATATAACAATCAAGGAAAAAAGCTTACCATTAATATATTTATGCAAGTTCATCTTAGGAGCAAACCCCATCCTCTGGAGCAGAGAAGGTCAGAAAATCCTGGGCAGTCACCATCCACATGGAGACATAGGCTGTCACATTAGATCACTGATCTGGTCAATCTAAGGGTCAGCCACCAGAGATGACCATCTTGGACTTCAGAGAAATGTGTGGGCCATTCATAATGCGAGGTGACAACTTAAGGTAGAGCACAGCATGCACTTTCCACCTCAGGTCTCCAGTAGTAATGGCTTTCTCTCTATGACCAGGTGACTGTAGAGTTAGCATGTGCCCCTGATATTATGCACACTGAGGCTTTAAGTTAAAATTAAAGGCTTGGGGAAGTAAGACACTTTAAAGCAGTGCACTATTTTAAATGTTAATTCTGAGGATTTTTATCTCAATGTATGTCTAAAAAGAAGCTGTAATACTTGGAGAATACAATGGGAAAGTAATATCTTGGTGTCATGATTTTCACAGTTTCTGCAAATCGCATTGAAAAAAATCTTTCTTTGCCTTAAGTGGAGTTATAAATTAAGCTAACTTGCACCATTAATAGCAGCAAATTGGAGCCCTTCAAGATTTCATTTTTTATAAAAGAAACAGAATTTTCAGTCAGTCACACAGCCTCCATTTTTGCCCACACACTCACCACTAATTGACATAACATTAAGTAGTTTCCATGGCTTCATTGAAAATGATTCTAAATATATTAGTCTCTGAATATAGGATTGAAAAATTAAACTACATGTGAAATTTTTTCAGTTAAGTAATATCCTGAAATATGTTTTCATCTTCAACTAAACATGGACTTGCACATACACACATGGACACAAACCATTTCAAAAGCTTAAATGTTCATGTGTAACATTAAAGAGGTTAAAGACTTCAAGCATGCACTTTAGGTAAGGTTGCAGATACATTTTAAAAATAGAAATGATGATGACAATATAATAAGTGGGAGAATGTGTAATTGCTAAACAGACATGATTGCATGTCTCATAGAGAAACATTCATGTATAACTCCTGTAGTATATATTTGTTTCTTTCTGACCATAAAAGAACACATGCTTTTTATTGTGAACTACAACTACAGAGTTTTGACTAAAAAAATTAAAAAAAAACTAGTAATCTCGATACCCTGGATAGATGTTAACAGCTTCTTAGAACTTTCCAGTTTTTCCTGTGTATGTGTTTAAACAACAAAATAGAAATCACAGTTCATATGCTTTCTATTTCATTATTTTGCATTGCACTTCATATTTTTGACTGAAGATGAATTTTTCAACAACTTTATCATTAATGTTATTGTTAAAATGCATCATAACAGTACACCCAAATTCTAGGGAAATAATATCCAAACTTCCCATGATTTATCCTGGGACATATTGGAATATTTAGGCTCATTTCTTTTTGGAGGTAAGCCAAACTTAAAATCTATATGCATAAATCTAAAAATTGCCAAATAAAAATATTTCTCACATCGACATTTAGTTATATTTTCTGTGCATTTATGAATATAATATTCAATCTCATTCTAATGTACTACAATTCTCCTTCTCTGTCCAGCTATTACTTTACTGACCTTCAAAGCCAAGTTTTCTCATTGTTTACTCTCTCCAGTTCCTTAGCTCCCACATACTAGAAAGGCATTCCTGTCTGATTCGGTTCTCACCACTAATAGTGAAACCTGTCCAACTAAGGTTACTAATCAACTCTGTGCCACTAATGTAATGTAATATTCAGAAACTGAATTTCTTACTCTCAATCATTGGCAATCCATCAGACACATACCTACTGGCAACACCCCTTGCCCTTTCTTTCACATTTTGTTTGTCAATTTATCAAATGTAACCTACCGTTCAATGTTGGACTTCTTCCAGGGTTTGGTCCTAAGACACCTTCTCTTCTTAGTCTATACATTTTACTTCATTTTGCATATATGTACTATCAAATCTTTCAGATAAAACTATCATATTGCATCACTGCCTGCTGAAGATATAATACTCAACACCCACTCTACTTTAGCATTCACTACACTGTATCTCACTTAGGTTTCATTCTTCTCAACTATCTTACTTCTTTGTATTTTCCAGGGTGCACCCCTCTGCCTTTCTCTCCTCCCCTCCCTCCCTTCCCCTCCTATGTCAATTCTCCAGAAACACACATGGTTGATCTGGGGTATCCCAGAGGTGAAGCCTCAACACATGAATCTATGTGACTCTCAGACTTGATAGGAACTATGACTGGCTCAGTCACTGAATCTCAACTCTAGCTTCCTGTATAGAATTGGAGTGTTCCGATGAGGGTCTGCAGGTCAGCTTTCCAGCCCTATTCCATTAACCTTTGGCCCAGGATTGATAGTATCATGTAGTACATGTGTCAATACACCCTATAGGCTGTGAACTTGGAATATTTTCTAAGTTTGTGGTATCAACTGGATGGTCACATGGTCACCACTAAGACAAACAATGCAATGATTGCCTTTTTAAAAATGTCTACTGTTTTAGTTTTAATAGCATTGCAATGGAATCTTTACATTTCTATCACATGATATCTTCTAATACTGACCGTTTTAACCTCTTTGTTTCCAATTGAGATTCCTTTCATTTTTTCCCTGCCTCATAAATACAGAAAGAAACTCTGGAGCTATTGAAGTTGCATGAGGTAGGTTCTTCGTGAGTCACCAGGTAGGGGCAAGTGTTGGTCACCAGACTGATAAAGGTTCAAACTCAATGTTAGTGCTAGGTCTGAGGCCACTCAGCAGAAGTCCCAAGTTTTAACAGTTTAGCTGCCATCTCCTGGGTGCTGACTGATACACCTTTGTCGTTGTGAAGGGTCTCAGGGAATCCTCAGGTCGAGGCCCAAACAGACCTCCATTGCTCTGGAATGCCTAGGAAAATGGCCCCCATTCTAGAACCTTACAACTCAAGTATGTAACAGATTCTACCCTATCTCAGCAGGGAAGACCTCCAGGAGTGCCTAAAATGGGGCCAATGGATATGCTCTGAGGGAGAGTTGCCAGTCAGGCTTGGTATAAAGTGGGGGAAGGCTCCCTACCCCAGAGCCATACAACACACGGTACCCTAGATTCTGCCCAGACCTTGGCATGATGGAGACACCAGGAGTCAGGATGGTGTGGCTGCCCGGATCCCAGAGAGTACAACTACTGGATCTTCCATACAGGGGAAGCTCCAGTCACACTCAAAGTAAAGTGGGTGGATGACCCCCACCCCAAATATGTACAGCTCAGTTATTGACACATCCTGAGTCTGGGCAGATCTAGCTGTTTTTCAGGGCAGAAGCTCTACTGGGTGTGGACAGAGGAATTCTAGAGGATGGAGCAATTGCTTCCTCCCAGGCTGATGGTACAAGACAGAGAGTGTGCCACCCAGAAAAGATAGTGTTTTCGATTTGAGACTGTGCACAGTAATCCTAGAGGCTGTCACTTCAGTGCTATGCCCAGACCCACAAACCCAATCTCTCCTCCTGAGAGTCTAGCTTCCTCGGCCCTGTGACCTCCACACCCCAAGGTGAGTGAATGGAAAGTGCATTTGGTGAGGTGGCCCTTTCAAATGGCACCTGTGTTTCTAGCAAAGTCCCTTCTCTCCCTACAGAAAGAATCCTCGCTGGTTTTCACAGGCAGATATTATATGGGTACCTCTACTTCACTCTGGTGCTCTAGGATGGGGAGCCCGAGTTGGGGTTGAGAACCCATGCTCCTCAGGAGGAACCTTTGTAGCTGACATATCCCTCGGGGTCCTCAGCCATTGGCCCCTTGGGAACAAAGCCAGCCCCTTTCATATCTCCTCCCTTCCTACCAGTCTCAGTGTGGTTTCTTCTGTAAAACCTTGGATATAAGGCTTCTCCCCAGCTACACTTCAGCTGGTTATTCAGCTTGATTGTTCTATAATTTAGTTATAATGCAGGTTGATCCTGGGAGGAAGTGAGTGTAGCTTCTACCTATGCTGCTGCCATCTTGTCTCTCTTAATCATACATTCTTGACAAAATTAAAATTTGTATTAAATCAAATTCTCCCTATTCAACAAATAAACTAGTAATCCTTAACATTATTCTCCCTCTTCCATTCATAAAATCTTTCACACATTCCAGTCTATTTTATCTCTTAAAAATGTCATTGTCCTATTAATAATGGTTACTTCAGTCCACCCTTAATTTTTGGTAGTATTACTTGAGAAGCTTCTTCAGTCTATTTTTTTGTTTATGTCTGTCTTCCTCTATTCTGATCTCCACAAAAATGCCAGAATTTTCTGTAATTCAAATCAACCTGTACCACATCACTGCTTAAGATTATTTAGTAGCCCCCTATATTCTATTGAAAAAAATCCAAACATTGGAAAATACACTACACTGTTTCCAATTCTTATTTCCTGACACCATTTTACTCATACTTTATCCTGCTGCATCACTGAAATGCTCGAGCCATAAAGTTGTGTTCAACTGTACTGGCTGGCCGAAATTTTTGATGCTAACACACTATTATTTCATGACCTTGCTAATTCTATGATTTTCTTTCTCTCTCTCTCTCTGTAAGAATACCCAATTTATCTCTCCCTAGGGATATGGACTGAGATACAGGCACATATTGTTTAAGGATATCTATGTCCTACTATTGATTTCTTCAACTCCTCCAACACCAACCTCACTACCACCTGAGTGAATCTGTGGCTTTTTTGACACTAATTTGGGTTTTCAAACTGTATACACTTGCTTTAAAGTGATAGATTGTTTCTGTCAATTCTTCTATAATGGCATTACAAATTCTGGGTATAAGAATGGGGTAGAAAGGGAAGTCTAAACTTGATGAATCAAGCAGGATGAAAATTTGTCCAAAAAGGATAATTGTCAACTAAATAGAGCCATGAAAAACTATCAAAACATGCTATTCCTGCTTTGTGTGGCCATTCATTTCAAATAAAAACTAGTATACTTAGCAATTTAAATTATATCTAATCTTATACTTTCAATGTGTGTGCTAACATCTCTGGCATTTAAATGTGTTTTTAATAAGTATCATGTTTGTAACAATTAAGCAGATGTTAGAAGTGAAAATTGCTCAGTATTCATAATGACTTTTAGAAATATACAGGGTCTGGCACAAATAACACCCTGATTTATTACAAAATCATAAGCATGTCATTCTGTAACAACAATATGACACTCAAGCACACTGTGATATTTTAGGTGAGATGTTTGAATTAAAACCATAAATTACTACACCTATATTATTGCCCTACCAACCACACTCAAGCAGGCATTACTTCTGTTGGGCCCTGTGCATTAACATTTTAAGTTGCAATATTCTTTCCTTCAACAATTTAAATCCTTGTAATGTATCCTAATGAAATAATATAAAATTTAGCAATGGTATACAGACACATAAACAAATAATTTAGTTAAAAATGTTTAAGTAATAAGAAATTGGAAACAGATGCTTAATAAACTCTTACAGTAAACCCATTAAATGTTGAACTGTGAAGTAATTGACGATAATGAAGAATACTTATATTAATTGAGACAAAAAAGAAGCACATGTTTTATAGAGGAATGAGAGAGGCAGAAGTCATAGAGTATACAGAACAACACACACAAATACACATACACACTGAGACATAGTTATGTATGACTAAGGATACATCTAAAAATAAATTTTAACATAATATACATTTTTAATTCTATCACTTGGGATCATCTTATTTTTTCATTATATTTTCCTATAATGTTCAAATGTTTCAAAATGATCATTGAAGTAGATGATAACTATTCCTTTTGTTTTAAATATTAAACCATTAGAGTATGAGAACATAGTAGCAAATGGTTTCATACTCTTTGGAAGGATTTAGAAGGATGTTGGAAGCCTAATACCTGAGCCCAATTTACTACAGAAAAAGATACATACTTTTGAATACATAATAGTTATGAATTTCAGCAAGGCAAATTACAAACAAATGAACCTAAGTGTCTTTTGATAGACAATGGATAAAGAAGATGTGGCATATGGGATACCAGACATAAAAAAGAATGAAATCTTGGCATTTGCAGCAATATGATGGACCAAGAGAACATTATGTAAGTGAAATATGGTAAATGAGAAGAGAAAGATAAATACTGTATGACTTGACTTATATGTAGAATCTAATAAACAAAACAAACAAATAAAACCAAACAGAGATAGACTCAAATACAGAGAATAAACTGATGGTTGCCAGAGGGGATAGGGTGCATGATGGGTGGAAAAGGAAAAGGGGAATAAGAAGTACAATATTTCAGTTATACAATAAGTCTCAGTGATATAATGCACTGCATAGAGCACATTGTTAATACTATTTTAATAGCTATGCACAGTGACAGATGCATACTTGACTTATTGTGGTGATTATTTCATAATGTACATAAATGTTAGATCATTATGTTATACACCAAAAACCCATATAGTACATCAACTACAATTAAAAATAAAACAAATGAACAAACACAAACAACCATAAGCAAAAATTATAACTATACGGAATTTAAGGAAAGATTTCATAACATGTTTAAAAAGCAGTGGCCGTATACTCCTAAAATATAAGGAACACATTCAAATGAATGAGTATACATTGGTCACTGGAAGAAGGTTTGAATTGTACTGGTCAACTTACATGTGCATTTCTTCAATAAATAACTGTTCTGTTTTCCAACCACAATTTGAAAGTCTGTACACCAGTAGGACCAACTGAACTATACCATTTTATATAGGGGATATAAGCATCCTCAGAATTTGGTATCCTAAATTCTGAGGAGTCCTAAAACTAATTTCCAATGGATACGATCAAGGGAGTCAAGTGTCATACATTTGATTTTTGACTGCATCTGTGTGTGTGTCGGGCAGTGGTAGAGCACTGAGGGCTGTTGCCTGAAACCATCACATTGTTCCAAAGTGTCACTACTCACTAATTTAAATTTTTAAAGTAATGTGAACTTAATAATCATTCATCTATGGCTAATAGAAAATGTCAGAATTTTACTGGGCATTACCTGAATCATTAGGATAGACAAGCCTTTCCTGAAAAGTCATAAGCAAAATCAGTGAAAATATTCATGGCCTGGCTATCTGTGTTTTTATAGGCATGATCCTTTTTACACAACAGAAAATTCTCTATTTCGTTTTTACAGACATAACTGTTTTGTCTTTTGAAAATGTCATGATACTTTAAACAACAACAAATAATTCTCCAAGGAGTCCAAAAGAAACAAAGAAAATCTGCATCTATTTATCAATTCACACTGATGAGACTGAGTATACAAATGTAAACACACTTCTAAACTTTCCTACGCCTCTTCCCCTTTAAACCAAGAACCTGGGCATAACAATGACATCTCCTAGATCTTTATGTCTGTACTTTAAAGAAACACCTACAATCTTTTGATAATCACATGAACTTTTCCATGTCATAAGGAATCACATGGAGTTGTAAGAATATATTTTGAAAATCACTTCTAGGATTTACTAGTTTGGTTGATTCTTTGTGAATAACAAATGTTTAAATGTTCAAAATTTAAAAATACTAAGCCAAGAAGCACGGGGTTAATAATGTCTCTTCACGTGGCCATTTGGAGAATATAAACTAAACATCTATCATATAACACAAGGCACATAACATAGGATCAATAAAAAAACCCTAAATAATAGTAGGGTGGTAGGGTTGAGGGTTATGCATCTCTTCCCTGAGAATTATAAATACATAACATTTTGTAGGAGTTTTACTTCTCAATACATGCAGTGTGAGGAGATTGGAGCCTTGAAATTGTGCCCTTCTGAGTTGGTCACTGACATATTTCTGTCAATAAGTCATTCATCTCATGCATGAAGGGCTACTTTTGAGACTCCAGCTCAGAGTTAATTGTATTTTTTAATTGTCCCTATTTTAAATTCATTAGTGTCAATAAAGTTATTTAAACACAATGAAAAACAAAATGAAAGAACAAAGTTTTGAGATGTCTGTTTGAAATACCACTGGACTGGGAATTGCTAACCACTGTTAGCAATTACAATGGTTTCTCATTATGGAGAGAGACATGGGGAAGATTCATGGTAGTTTTTCAGAATTCACTCTGTGCATTGGGAAATTTGAAATGTATCTTTTCCAAAAGGATATAAGGAACATAAATTTCTCTGTGCCTGATATTAATTCAAAAAAATAAAAGTGGATAAACTAAGCAAAAAAAAAAACCTGTATTTCAGCTTTCCATAGTGATTAAAATGCAAAAGTACAATGCATACGCAGGGCTATAGGACCAGTCACTGGGGAACTCTGTGTTGCGGCCCGTTTTTCGGCATTGGAGTCTGACTGGAGTATGAATCCGTACTTTACAGCCTAGCACAGGTTTCTGGAACTCTCTACTTCCATTAATAAATTAGGATATCAATTTTTAACAATGTTTAAAAATTTCAGCCCTGCCTGGTGTGGCTCAATGGATTGAGTGCCAGCCTGCAAATCAAAGGGTTGCGTGTTTGATTCCCAGTCGGGGCACATGCCTGGGTTGCAGGCCAGGTCCCCAACAAGGGGCACATGAGAGGCAACCACACATTGATGTTTCTCTCCCTCTCTTTCTCCCTCCCTTCCCCTCTCTAAAAATAAATAAGTAAAATCTTTAAAAATAATAATAATAAGATAAAAAAGCTTTAACTTAGATATACAAAATATTTTTTTAAAATTCAAAAAATATTGCCCTGGCTGGCATAGCTCAGTGGATTGAGCGCGGGCTGGGAACCAAAGTGTCCCAGGTTCGATTCCCAGCCAGGGTACATGCCTGGGTTGCAGGCCATAACCCCCAGCAACCACACATTGATGTTTCTCTCCCTCTCTCTCTCTCTCTCTCTCTCCCTCGCTCTCTCTCTCCCCCCATCCCTTCCCTCCCTAAAAATTAAATAAAAATAAAAAATCTTAAAAAAATTTTCAAAAAAATATAATTACTGCAGTCCTTGATCTATACAAGTGCAACCAAGGAATATCACTCCTTTGTTGTCTTATCTACTTATGACAGTCATTTTGATAGAACTTATAACTTCTTAGAGCAAATTTATCTATCTAAATCTAAATATATTATCAAGTGACTATTAGAGAGCCAGTCGCTTATTGAAAGGACTGACTATACAGTGACTTAAGGCAGACATAGTTAGTTTCAGTCCTGGGCTTCTTAGCTACCCAAACATGTGTTACTGGCATTAAATAGCTTTTTCTGAGGGATATATTCTTTAAAAAAACAAAACACAGCTAACTGTGAAAGTGAATGTCAAAAGCAATTTTATCACAAGAAAGAAATGATAAAGGACGTATGAAAATCATTTCTGGGTAACCAGCTGCAGCAGCCAATTCTCCAGGGCTGAAAGAAAGGAAAGCTGACATTACTATGTTGCCTGTTCCATACTCTGCAGCAGGAGGGAAGAGGGGAGAGACCATGACTTGAGAAAGAGACAAAAAGCTGCATCTCAGAACACCTGTGAAAAGAAAATGGCCCCGAGACCATCTGACCTCATTTCTGAATGCCTCAGGGAAGATCTTTCTTAACTTTTGGACTGATGAATCTGATTAAATGAAATTATATTTTAATGAAATGATGCAAGGCCAAATCACAAGCACTTAACAGAAAAGGAAAAGAATATTTTACAATGCACATAAATGAAAAATACATCACAAGCACCAGGCATGAATTCTTAGAGACTGTGTGCTGCAAAAGATGTGCCAGTTGCTTTCATTCACTAATGAGCTCTCTGCCTGTATTGCTTACAAATGTCCTGATTGTTTGCTGAGGACAAACTTATTCTGAACAGCAACTCGGGTATAACAATAAAAGTATAAATAGAGAATGTTCTCGTTTCTATTCCAAACATCTATATTTAAATTTGATAGCCCACAAAGTGTCCAGAACAATAATATGTAGTTAGTAACTAATCTGGGCCACATTCTGAAAGGTGATGCTTTGAAAGAATCAACTATCTCAATCACAATCATAGCAAATTTGTCCCATCAAAAAGTATCAATTGTTACATTACCGGTGCTTAATGGCTAATCAAACTTTTCACGTTAACTTGCATCCTATACTCCTTCTAAAGTGCTGTTAATATATGTCACCCTACCACTACAAGAAGCAAACAAGAATACTAGGGATTTAGTAAATTCCCTCCACAAGCATTTCCTTTATATTTTATACTTTGGTGTTGAAATGATTTTTAAATGAAGGGGGCAAAATTATACATGCATTCAATTCTGTGTGAAATGCTCTAATGAGTGAAGTCTCACAATGCCTTTCATTGCTCTGGAAGAATTACCACAGTTTCTAATTTCTTTTTTCTTTGCATGAATGCTCACAAATTTTCATAGAAATTTTAACTTTAAGAAAACAGAATGTTTCTCTTTCTTCTCACTCCCAGCCCCCAACAATAGCCACCCAGGAATGACATTTCAAGCTCCTGGACAAACCAATTAACACTAGATTGTGAACAGTAACTCTGTAACTGAATTTTGTGAGAAGGAAACATAATAGCTTTGTCATGATTAATGGCGATTACACACCCTTTCAATGAGCATAACACTCTGATTTTTTTTCAAAGTTCTAGGTTTCCTTTTCTACCACTTCAAAGCAGAGGACTTGAATCATCTGTTGCTGAAATTTATTATAAACTCCAACAAATGTATGTATGTTTTATTTACAATCTAAAATTTCTAGTGATATCTGATTATAATTTCTGGAACACAGTTGGAATTAATAGACATAAAATTCACAGGACAGGAATGGAACTGGAAAGATGTTTGGGGGTGTGGAGAGGAAAAGGCAAACAGAAGCACAAGCATGCATTACCTCTTCATTCTATTCCCAATTCCCAAAGATGCAGTGGTATCAATCCTGATTCCATATTGCCCCTCATACATGCAACCTGCTATTTTATTTTTATCTCTACCCATGCATTTTGCACCTCTTACTCACACCAGTCTACAGGAAACAAAAGATTTGCAGGCTCAGAGATGGTTCACATGGCAAAAGTAGGATTACAATCCAAGTCTTGCAATTACCAGCCCCCAAACTTTCAAACATTTCAAAATTAACAAAAATAGCACAATTGCTTGATGATACAACTAAAGAAGCAACGACAACAGAAGGATTGTCACCAAAACTAAAAATGGAAAAACATTTTTCCACTACATGAAGTATGTCTCTACTACTGCAGGTCTACATTTTTCCTAAAATTAGGAGCTTGAATATGATCTTATTAAATACTTTAATACTGTTTTTAAATTTACCAGATAGATATATTTAGTCATTAGAGCAACTTTCTACTAATGAGCTCTTTAATATATTACTAACTATACATATGAACCTACTACTTCCTGGGTTGCAAAGGAGTTGGAGCAGAAGCTGATATTCTACTTACACTGCCTTGACTATCAAATACTAGTTCCTGTTTCATTTTGCCATAAGTACAAACACAGGATCAAAAAACAGTACCAAGGGAATATCATACCAAAGGAATGTCCAAAAATGGCTGACACCTTCCCTTCTTGTATCTTCCACTACATTGCCAGCAGTTCGTGACTCTCTTGAATTTAATTTAAATCTTCATTCTCCTTGTCATTTTGCTCCATTTTCATGTGGTACCCTAGCTCAGGTAAGGCTACATACACTATTAACTACCTGGCAATGTAACCCAGTACAGAATTGGTTCTGCTAAATCGCCCACATCATGTGGAAAAGAACCTAAACGTCAGTTCTGTACAGATGGCCAGGATAACTTGAAAATGGCCCTGTCTTCCAGAAAGGGCCACCTATTCTAACAGTTTCTTTTGCCATATGGTATTATACAAAGAGCAACAAATTGAGTATGAGGACAATGATGTTCATTTTGCTTTGTGACTTCAATGCTCATCTCTCCACTCCATGTTCCTCACCTATAAAATGAGAAATTTAAGTGGTTCAAGTTTTAGCAATCTTAGATGCTCATTAATATGGCAGGGATAGTTTTTAACACATAAATTCTTAGCAGTGTTACTTCATGTATTAAATCATAATATTCAGGGCCTGGACTCAAAAAGCTGTAATGTTAAAGGCTACCCAAGGGGCACAAAAGTATTCATTACATTAGGCATCCTCCTCTATGGTCCTTTCCAGATTTATACTCTTCTCATATATTTTAGGCAAATTAACAGAAACTGAGAAATAGCAGTAGAATGTAATGATGCTTTGTTATATTGATCACTTCCAAATCAAATGGCAGATTTTTAATGTTTTGACATTCTAGATTTTAAGCCCATGTAGAAATGAGATCATACTTCCTTTTACTATTGGTGTCTTGCCTATTTCACTTAGCAAAATGTCCTCCATATTAATCCACATCTTATCAAGTGGCAGAATGCCTTTTTCTTTAGGTTTTATTTATTTATTTTTAGAGAGGGGGTAAGGGAGAGAGAAAGACAGGGAAAGTAACATCAATGTGTGGTTGCCTCTCGTGTGCCCCCTACTGGGGACCTGGCCCAAAACCAAGGCATGTGTCCTGACTAGGAATTGAACCAGTGACCCTTTATAGGCCTGCACTAAATTCACGGAGCCACACCAGCCAGGACAGAATCTCCTTCTTTTTTAATCCAAAACCAGAATAATGCCCCATTGTGCATGTAAGTGTATCATACTTGTTTAATACAATCATTTGTCAAACATTATGCTGTTTCTGTATATTAGCTAATGTGACTAAAGCTATACTGCACAAGGAATTGCGCATCTCTTTAAATGGCTAATTTTGTTTTCTTTAGGTATATATGAGAAATATGGATTGCTGCATCATATAGTAGATTTTTAGTTTTTTTTTTAGAAATTCTGTACTATTTTCTATAATGGCTGCATCAATTTACATTCCATGTGCAAGGATTGCTTTTTCTGTACATCCTCACAAACACATGTTATAGTTTCCTAAATTTTTTAGATAACAGTCATCCTAGCAGGTGGGAAGTAATACCTTACTTTGAGTTTGATTTCCTTACGATCACTAATATGCAACTTTTCATTAACCTGTTGTCAATTTCTATGTATTCTTTGAAAAAAAATAGTTGAATGAGTTCCTTATAAGTTTTTCATATCAATGTCTTATGAGATACCTGCAAAAGACTGCTTTTCACATGGTTAATTGTGTCCTTTTCTCTACAAAAGTTCCTTATTTTGCAGTTATTCCATTTATTTATTTTTGCTTTTTCTGTCTATGCTTTTGGTGTCACATCCAAAAAAGTAAACGTCAAGTCCAATGTCAAGAAGATTGTTCCCTATGATTTCTTCTAAGAGTTTTATACTTTCAGGTCATACTTGTAAGTCTTTAATCCATTTTCAGTGGATTGTTTTTCTTTTTTGGTGTTTTGTTTTTGTTTTTTGGGTTTGTTTGTTTGTCTGTTTGTTTGTTTTGGCTGATTAGTATAAGATATAGAGCTTTAATGTCATTCTTTCACATGTTTTCCCAACAGCACTTATTTGAAGTTACTATCCTTTCCCCATTATGGTCTTTTGGCACTTTTGTCATGTACTAGTTACTGTATACTATGGGTTTATTTGGGGGCTCTTTATTGTGTTCGATTGCTCTATGTGTCTGTTTCTATACCAGTACCATGCTGTTTGAATTACTATAACTTTGTAACATACTTAGAAATCAGAAAGTGTGATGTCTCCAAATCTGTTCTTCCTTCTGATTATTTTCTTTTGTCTATTGGAATTGTATTGTCTTTCCATAGAAATTTTAGGATTTTTTTTCTATATCTGAGAAAAGTGCTATTGGTATTTTGATAGGAAATATACTGAATCTCTAGCTCATTTTTGATAGAATGAGCATTTTAACAATATTAAGTCTTGGAATTCATGAATACAAGATTTCTCTCCATTTATTTGTGTTTTCTTTCATTTCTTTTTTAAATTTTATTTTAATCATTGTTCAAGTACAGTTTTCTCCCTTTTACTCCCAATTCAGCCCACCCTCCAAACCCTCCCCACTTCCCTCCCATTACCACCTTCCCCCTAGTTTTTGTCCATGTGTCCTTTAAGTTTGTTCCCATGAACACTTCCCATTGTCCCCTGAAATTCCCTGTTCTCTCCCCTATGGTCACTGTCAGCCTGTCCTCTTGTTTTCTTTAATTTCTTTCATCAGTGTTTTCTATCTATGTACCTCTACCTCTTTCACTGAGTCATGCCTAAGTATTTTATTTTTATTGATGCCAATATAAGTCAGCTTGCTACATTTTTTTAGATACATTGTTGTTAGTGTAAAATCTGCAACCAATTTTTGTATGCTATTTTTATACCCTTCAACTTCAATGAATTCACTTATCAGCTCTCATTTATCAAGAGTTTTGTATATGGAGTTGTTAAGGTTTTCGACAAATAACAACATGTCATCTGCAAACAGGTACTTTTACTTCCTTTCTGACTTGTGATCTTTTTATTTATTTTTCTTGTCTAAATGCTTGCTAGTAATTCCAGGATTATGTTAAAATAAAGTGCAGTGAGTGAGCATCTCGACCTTAAAGCAGATCTTAGAAGAAAAGAAAGATTTCAATATTTCACACTTTGATTCTGATGTTCATAATCATTGTTACTTTTCATAAATGTTCTTAGTTTGTTGAGAATTTTTATTATAAATGGACATTGAACTTCCTCAAATGCACTTTCTGCATGTATTGAGATGATCAAGTACTTTTTCTTTCTGTAAATGTGTTGTATCACATTGATTGATTTGCATATGTTAATCCGAATCCCAGGTGTAAGTCCCACTAGTCATGGTGTATAATCTTTTTGATGTGCAGTTGCAGACATTGTATCTGCATTCATCAGGAACATAGCCCTGTAGTTTTCTTTTTCCTATGGTGTCTTTCTCTGGATTTGGTACTACACTGATGCTGACCTCCTAAAGTGAGTTTAAAAGTGCTCCCTATCCTCCTATGTTTGGAAAGCTTTGAAGATAACTGATATTAATTCTTTTTTAACTGTTTGGTAGAATTCAGTTGTGAAGCCATTTGGTCCTATGCTTTTATTTATTGGGAGATTTTTTATTACCATTTCATATCTTAATTTCTCACTGGCCTGTTTAGGATTTCTATTTCTTTTTCTTCTTGTTTCAATCTTGGTAAATTGGGTGTTTCTAGGGCATTTATCTACTTCTTCTAGGTTATCTAATTTGTTTGTATATAAATGTACAAAACTGTCCCTGTTGCCCTTTCTCATTTTATTTACTTCAGTCTTCATTTTTTCTTAATCAGTCTAGCTAAAAATGTGTTGATTTTTTGCCTTCCTTCTTTTTTAAGTAACTCAGCTTTTTTGGTTTTTCAAATCATCTACTTGATTAATTTCTACTGATCATCTTCTAACTTTTCTTTCCTACTTTTAACTTTAATAGATTACTTAATTCTTTTATTATTTCATTGAATGTAAAGTTAGGTTTAGCTTGTTTATTTCAGCTCCATCTCATCAGTTTTTGTAAGCTGCATTTTTATTTGTCATTGAAGAGAACAGAACACTGGCTATCAGGGGTAAGGGAGGTAGGGAAATGGAGAATTGTTGGTCAAACTGTAAAATGCAGCTACCTACAATGAATGACTGAGAGATCTAATAGCATAGTGACTATAACAGTAGAGTGACTACATAGATATTATCATACGGAATACTGGAAATTTGCCAAGGGAATAGATTTTAAGTGCTCTCACTACACACAAAAAATGGTAACTGTGTAAGGAAAGGATACATTATTAGCTTGATTATGATTAACATTTTAGTGTGTATATATAAATCAAATAATTGTGATATACACCTTAAATATATACAAATTTTATTAAAAATAAACATCATTTCCTTAGATGTGGCACACTCATTTTTCTAAACATTATAGCATGTGTGCATTATCTTTTTTAAAAAGCTATTCATAAGATTGTTATGTGAACACTTGTAATTGCCCCATTTGTATATGTTGTTATTCTGAGTTAAACAATTGAAGCTCTTTCTTCAAAACAATATTTTTTTAATTATCTGGCAGATATTAGCATTCACACCTCACTTTGGAATGCCTTTGTCTATGCACACTGCCACATTTGGGAATGACTCATTCACCAATTGTCAAAATGGTATGGGTTTTAAATTCTTACACTAGCCCATTACTGGAATAAGGTACAGCTCTACAAAGGACTTTTTCACATCTTATCTCACTTAATGTTAAAAAATACCCCACCATAAAAGAATCACCCCCTTTGTTTTATCAATGAGGAAAAAAACTGATTTCAGAGAGGTTAAGTGACACAATTGAATGTCACTCAGGAATGGGACAAACATGATTTCAATCCAAGTCTTTCAAAGTCCTTGTGACTTGACAATAACATATCTCATTGTGTGTCCACAACCACTGCTTTTATCACCAAAGGAAAGAATACGACCTGAGAGATTCCCTTTGCGACTTGGTGCTGGGGAAAGGCAGACCAATACTAAATAGTCAACAGAACTGGATTTAGAAAACTTCTGCTGTCCAACAACTTAAACCAGACAGTTATTGCCAGGCAGGTCCTTACAAATTCTCCCAATCCCATGTACTCACACAGCCAGAGAAACTGCAGCACAGACAAGCAATATCAATGCTTGGGACTTACACGAAACTTCTGATACAGATGGGACCAAAATGGAGGTTTTCTGAAACCCTTCAGAGTTCTTTTTTTCCTTCCTTCCTTCAATACTATGTGATGTAATTTCCATTTTTACAGAGAACAGTCAGTGAAACAATTCCACATAATCCTGTAAACAAAAGTGAGAAAAGGGGCTTTGAAGTAGTTTTTCCCTCCAAGAGAGTTCCTTTCAAATAAAAATGCATCTAAATGTTATCCAAAACCATCTCTAAAATAAAAAATCAGAAGCCCCATTATTGCTCATCACACATATAATTCATATCTATTACACTTAGCACATTTTACAGTCTCAATAATTTGCTCCTGTGAGATGGTCTTCATCCTATATATAATGTATTCAATGCCAAATTATTGGTTAAGAGTAAACCTAAAACAAAAGCATTATTCCTTTAGGAAAATAGAATTCACTTTACAATAATTTCCTGTGCCTTCTAGTACACACATATGTATTGTAGAGGCAAAAAGTAGAGGTTACGTGTTTGTTTAGTAAGTGCCTAATTTAGCATGATAATATGGAATTTAGATGGTTTATTAATGTTGGTTATTTAGGATCAAGATACATATATTACTTCTCCTTCAATTCCATAACTTTCAAAAGTTCCAGCATAGATTATGTGACATTATATGTGCAAAGTCCCAAGTGTACTACCCAGAGTATAATAAAATATTTGGTAATTACTAGACATAATTGTTATTCCAACATGTACATTATGTGAAAGGATGGCCATTCCCATATTCCTTCACCATTATATGCAAGGCAAACATAATAGATACAATATAAAGTGTATCTTTTCATTAGAAAATTATTATTCTTCTATTTCTCTTATTTTAACAGGTATAGCCTAAAACTTCTGAAGTAATGTATAACATAAAGGAATTACAAGCTCAACATTAGTACTTTACTTCCTTATTGTTGACTTGGCCACTGTTTCATATATTCCTAATTCTCAAGTAAGAGCTACCAACAATGATCTTCCTCACACCCAATCAGATATTCAAATATATCAGAAATAGGTCACATGTCAAAGGAAGCACACCTATTATCTCACATAACCCCCAAAACAGTCCTATGAGCCAGGTATATTACTGATACAACTATTTTGTAGAAGAAACTGAGAATCAGAGGGATTAAGTAATTTATTCAAGGTCACAGAAAGTATAAGCTGAGTCTCCAAAGTCAGAGCTACACTGTACAAACCACCCCAGTGCCTGTTCACTCTGGCATCTCTGTTATGTAACTGAGTAAGGATGTTTTGCTCATGTCTATAAACACCAGATATAGATTCCATACAGAGCCTCATAAGTGCTTCGATAGACCAACTATTTTCTGTTGTTATCCTTTCCCTTGTGTTCATTATTCCAAAAAATTTAACTGTTGGTGACAACTTCCCCACTCTAGTTCATGGAGGTAGATGGTGATAGCATTACAGGAGGGATGGAAATTACCTGGAGAGCAGAAGAGCGATAGTGCAAATATCAAAAATTATGAATATTTGGATCAACTCCTTGGAGAGACAATAAATCAGGCTTTGTTTTTCCAATTCTTTCCTTATAGGATGCTAGCTGGATTACATTAGTCTCTATCACTTGTGTTGTTACTATTTGGAGATTTAAATATTTAATAACTTAATGTGGTGGACTATTCTAGAACGTTATTAATATTTTTGGATGCACAGAAGTTTTGATATATACTTCCTCTGTATGAGTCTCATCAGAAAGCAGAGCCAAATGTTTTGGTGCCCCTGCTAAGAGACGTGCCTGGACAATGCTGATGTTCCCCCAGATCAAGTATCTGCTGTAATTTTGCAAACTGTCTTATCCATACCACAGATGGGTTTGCCAACATTTCTGAGGTATCTTGAAGCTAATATACTTTAATGAATTTGATTTTTTTACTGTTTGAACTAACCAGTTGTTTTTGTTTTTTCAAGTAAGAAGCCTGACTGATTAAAGGTTCTCATATGATTTACACAGCTAATCCATATAAAGAATTTAGGCCTTGGCTGGTGTGGCTCAGTGGACTGAGTGCTGGCCCATGAAAGAAAGGGTTGCCGGTTCCATTTCCAGTGAGGGCATGAGCCTGGGTTGCTAGCCAGGTCCCCAGTAGTGAGCACGGGAGAAGTAACCACACATTGATGTTTCTCTCCCTCTCCTTCTCCCCCGCTTCCCTCTCTCTCAAAATAAATAAATACAATCTTAAAGAATTTAGTAGAGTTCCTCGTATTAAAACAACTGCACAGTAAATGAGTGTGACTTATGAATGAGTTATAGAGAAATCAAAATATATAAAAGAAAACAATGGTTAGCTCAGCATACTGAGATTACTTGACGTTATTATTGTTCCTTATATATATTTATAGAAGTTCCTGAGATAACTTATGAAATTAATGTTTCATAAATTGCAAAAGTATATGAACAAATACTACAAACATTACTGAAATTTGAATTTTTATAGCATTTCAAAATTATGACTTTATTATTACTGCCAAGGTTAAAAGAAGTGCATTTTGAAGACCCATGTGAAAAGAAGAAAAACAACAACAAGAAACGTGGTTCAGAAGGCTGGGGGGGTGGGCTGGGATGGGACTAAAAGACAGAAAACTGTACTTGAACAACAATTAAAATAAAATAAAGTTTAAAAAAAAGAAATTTGGTTCAAAAATAATTCAGAGTAAATGTTTATTATTATAAAACACTTATGAGTTAAGGCTCCATGAGATTAACATAAAGTTAATGTTCAATATCACAGGACTTGTGTCAAGGCTAATACTCCACTTACAGTTGAACCTTAACGTGAGTACTGCCAATTTTTAATTTACATCTTCACCCTCCTCCCACATGGCAGAAAATTGTTCCTTCTGAAACCTGACAGAGCTAAGAAAATACAACTATATTTTCCAGTTGCTAAGGGGAAAGCTCTGAGTAATACTTGATATCTTTCATTGTTACCTCTGCATCTATCATAATGGTTCAAGTCCCTATAAACTCTCACAAGGGCCTCGAATCTCCATACATTAATCCTTGCCTTCCTTTAGTTTCTCCTCAATGAAGCACCCAGAATCGTCACCTTAAAAAATGACATCCTGTTATTGCTTTGTTTCAAACCTTCTGATGGCTTTCCATTTCATTCAGGGAAACACAATGACCTATATTATCAGTTTGGAGCTACCTCCCCAACTTATCTCCCCGCCTTTGCTCATTGAGCTCCACCCAGATTGGGCTCCTCTCACCTTCAATAGTCAAAGGACACACTCACCTTTGGGGCCTTCATTCTTGCTTTTCCCTCCACCTAGAACATTTGTAAGACAAATACTTCCTTACGGCAATGCCTCACTTCCTTCAAATATCTACTCAGTATGATAATAACAAAGAAACCTTCTCTTGCCATCCTATCGAAATAGGATCGCCAGGATGCAACAAACACCCATTTCCTTTATTTTGTTTGTGCCCATATAATTTATCTCCACATACATTTTAATATTGTAATTATTTTGTTTCTTCTATCTCTCTTCACTAGTAAATAACCTCCATCAGGACAGTGATTTTTCTTTTCTATTCTGTTCCCATCCCATGTGCTTAGCAACCAGAAATACAGATGCTTAGCAATCAAAAATGTGTGCTGAATGAATGAAAGGGTCTCACTAAAAATCTCCTTCAGCTCAAACTAAACATAGCAAATGATTCAGTGTCAGCTAGCTGAGTAAGTTTTAAGTAGAACTATAAAGAATTAAATTGACTGAATAAACAGGCACACAAGTCAAACAGAGCTATAAATGATTTCTAAACAAAAAAGCTGTCCTCATTATGGATTTTCAATTATTAACCCGCTCTCTTTTTGGCAGGATTTAGCACCATTAACGGAAGCTATGTTTTTATATATGCTGTGCTCTGAATCCACACTAATATCCCTTAAAGCTAGCATAAAAGGTTGAACAGGGAGCATTGCTTACATTTCTACAATTTCATGCACCTCGATGCACGCCTCTGCAGTCCCCCGCCCTGTATCCCCTCGACTTCCATATTCCATCCCTCCATCTTTCTATACATTCCATGCCTTCTTTCTCATGTCCTCTACTATTAAAATATTCAACCATTGTTACTACTACTAAAGAAACCCTAAAATTGCTTCTTTCTCCACTGTTTCAAATTGGAAGCACCATAGACTTCTGTGTCCTCTACTCACATCCGTAATAAACTACTTACGGACATCCTTAGAAACCAGAAACCAGTGGCAATCTGTGGTAGAGAAGCAAAAACATATTTTACTCCAGACATACTGTTAGGAGATGGCCGGATGTGGTTGAAATGGGAGTAAATGATTGAAAATGGGAGTAAAGGATGTTGAACAAATTCCCTAAGGACTTAAGCCCTTTGAGCAAAAATAACAAAAATTTAACATTTACTGAAGTACTATTATTATTAAATCTCCTCTGGATATTAGGTGCTAATATATACGGGGTGGGTAAAAACAGGTTGACAGTTGTTCATATGTTAAAATAATACATTACCTAATAAAAATACATGAATAAGCTCTGTTTCACATACTCTCAATTCTGCACCCACTTCTGTAAATCCCTGTGTGTCTGTGTCCTTTCTACCAAGGTCACAGTTCAATTTCAAGGACAGCATTTTTAATAAAATTACTCTTTTTCCAATTAATTTACTCTATTCACTGATTATAAAATTCTCTAGAATAATGATCCATAGACCACTTAGGTGGGCCAAAACACCTGTATGCAAAATGGAGAGTTATAAAAACATTACTGGGTAATCATTTTCAGTTAGAGGGCACTGGTATGAAATATAAAATGATGGAAGTGTGTTCGTAGTCTTGTCAAGTAAAATAAAATAGACAATTTACTCATGTTCTTCCCTAGTTACTTAATGATTGATATAGGTGGATCATAGAAACCCTAATGCCTTACACACTGCCTGCCCCAACAAATGTTCATTGAATCAATAGGCATATGATGCCCTGGCTGGCGTAGCTCAGTGGATGGAGCGTGGGCTGGGAACCAAAGTGTCCCAGGTTCGATTCTCAGCCAGGGTACATGCCTGGGTTGCAGGCCATAACCCCCAGCAACCACACATTGATGTTTCTCTCTCTCTCTAAAAAATAAATAAATAAAATCTTTAAAAAAATAGGCATATGATTATTATTTCGCCCACAGCCCATGCATGTTTTATAATTTAAACATTAAAAAAGAGTTCCCTAAAATATCCAAATTTGCACCATTACACAGTATTATATACATTCTTGAATAATCTTCAGCCACATCATTGTTAATTCACATTTTCAAGTATCGTTCATTTTCATTACTCATTTGATAATAACAAAAGCTTTGAAGATAAGCAGCATATGAATAAGATATACTAATTTATAGATAAAGACATAAAAAGTTAGAAATATGGCATTATGTCCCCAAGCATATTGAAGGTTCCAAATCTGCCCTTGGTGGCAGGTTTTTTAGCCTCCTTATATAAGGTACACTTAGCTACACCCACTATATCAGTTTAGAAATTTTATGACAATAAACCATTCATGCTTTTTTGCATTACTCAAACGACTTCATCTTTAAGAAATAGGTGGCATGAAATACAACACAAGTGAATTTTTATTAAATATAATATCATGAGAATGGCCATTAAGCCACTATCTGTATAACAGGAAGTGGCACCTAGTCATTATTAGCTCTAAAAGTCTCATCCTTCTAAATTTTCAACCATATATCTACTGTCTACATTACCTTTTAGCATGTACATGATGCATTTCATCTGTTAAAAAATACTTACATAATTGTCTTCAAAAGCCTAAGCTACAAAATCAAACTGGGAATCAAAACTGTCTACAGGAAATTAATTCATCAAAATTGGCATAAGATTTTTTGTTCAGGTTCAGTGGTTTCCATAAGTGAAATTGACCTTATTTTCTTTTAAAACTATTCATACATATGTATATATAAAAATCTAATTCCCAAGATAACCAGGGAAATTTCTTCTATGTGTTTCCTATGTGTAGGAAAAGAATGAAGAACAGTTTGTAAAAAAACATAGAAAGACCTTTTAATATTTGTGTAATTATTTTGCACAAACCACATTCATTTAAATAATTTTGACAGCTAAGCAAACTATTAATGTTTTCAAAATAAACAGATTACATGACATGCTTGCAGATTAATTTTCTTTCCAAACCAAATAATTTGATATTGATTCTCTCTCTCTCAGAAGTGATGAGGCCTCAGATCAGCGTTTTGTTTCCATATCACTCTGGAATTCTGGATTTCTCATAACCTTTTTTCAGTCTCTTTCATCTGTAAAAATGGGGCTAAACACCAGTAATGGATTCCACATTTGTGGGCCTAAAACCTACAGGTTTGAAGAGGATGTCTTAAAGAAAAATACAAAACATGCCCTGGATGGGGTTTTGGCAGACACCAATGAGACTGAATGGCTCTTTACAAGTACACAGTGCATCCGCTTCTCCTAACACCAATACCAGCTAAGGCTAAGGTTTTGTGCCATCTATGCAGAAATTGATAGTTAAATAACATACTATGTTTTTATTCATCTTGTAGCTTAGCAGGCTTTAAAAAAAAAAAAAAAAGGTTGGTCTCTAGAGTAAGAAAATTCCTTCTCAGTCCCCCAATTTGCATCTTCTGCCTCAGAAAGTAGAGAATCATAATATGATTATAGGAGATGCTGGATTTAATTAGCTATAGGAATGTCACTCAAAGCCATTTACAGAGGGTTGAAAATGGTCAAATGCACATGGTTACATCACTGAGCGAGATATCATACCTCAACAAAGCTTGTGCTATCAGAGACAGATAGGCATCGCCAACTTAGAAAGTAGTACATTCTCAGTAAGTGCAAAAGGGGAAACAATTCAGAGTGTTGAAGGACATAAAAAGCAACCTAGTATCTTCAAGGTGGGAGGTATAGGGTATTATTTCTGACACATAAACAAAGAAAAAAGGGATGATCTATCGATAAATAGCAATTTGAGCTGAGAGGCAGGTATGTTGGCCTGTATCATGAAGGTTTCTGTCACTGCAATCCTGCCTTAACTACATTATAATCCATCAGATAAATTTTTAACATTCAAGGAGTATTGATGAAATCCCAACACCTCTTTAACCTGAAATTGTTTTGAACTCATAAACTCAAAATATTCAGAAGCAATAAGAATGCGTTCAGATTCATAACACTAAACCATTGAAATAAAGGATTTAACTGAAATCCATATAGCTTATGCCTTTCAACACGTTAAATCAACTTGCTGCTGTCAAGCACTGTTGTTAGAGTTAAAAAAGAATATTCTTCAAAATAATTCATTAAGTTGCTTCCTAATCAATGGTAAATAATCCTCAAAAAATTATTAAATTCAAAAGCTAAATAACTTGTAAAGTAACAATTTAATTGTTTGCAAAGAAATTACACATTCAATCTTGAATTAATTTACTTGGCAATGCAACACTTAAATACTAATAACATGAAATAGTAAGTGTTAACAAAAATAAATCACACCTATCCATTTTTGAAACCAGAAAGCAAATATGGATGAGTTTCAGTAACCCTAAACCCACTGAATGCATTGCCTCTATTACTTTGAATTTTGCCAATGTATTTGAATTGATAAAACTTTTAATTTTACTAGAACTCTGCACTAGTCGAAACCAAACATGGGTTTTGATAGGAAAGAATACCAATCCACATTTGAGGCCTGCCTGGTGTGGCTCAATGGACTGAGCACTAGCCTGAGAATGGAAGGATCACTGGTTTGATTCCCAGTCAGGGCACATGCCTGGGTTGCGGGCCAGGTCCCCAGTAGTGGGTGCACGAGAGGCAACCACACATTGATGTTTCTCTCCCTCTCTTTCTCCTTCCCACCCCTCTCTCTAAAAATAAATAAATAAAATCGTTAAAAAAAGACACATTTGACTTCAGCTTATCTACAAGGCTCACCTGCCTCTTCCTTCTACCAGTGCCCCTCAGAGTGCTGCTCCACAGTTTCAGTACAGGAAACACCCAAGGCTAGATATCTGATTGGAAGTCTGGCAGGATCCATTGCAGACCTTTACTGAAGGGGTGTTCACTGCTTCTGTCTTACTTGGTACATTTGTTGGAGTGGGAAACAGCTTCCCATGTCACCCCTTGGCACTGTGACTGTACGTCGTCGGTGTTCCTCAGGAACCCCAGACTTCAACTGTCTCCTCTCTTGCCAAAAGCTGGCCAGAAAATGTCCATGATTGAGAAAGACCTTTGGCAAATGTTAGCCATCATTTCTCTCCGCTGCCGAAGATACACCTGGGCTTCATCTGCTCAGCTTCCTACAGCATTTCAGCACTATTTTCTCATCTGTCATCTACTGTTCAATAAGCCAGTCCTATAATGTGCAGCTTTGAATTTCTTTAGAAATCCTGCTGAAAATATCATCCATCTTTTTTTCCAGCAGCCCTTATATAATAATAATCACCTAACACATGACAGGTATTCCGAAAGGACTTTTCCCTAGACTATGTTTAATCCTCACAACAACAAGGGGACATGACTTTGCTTGTCCTCATTCTACAAATGATGAAACTCAGGTTTAGAGGGGCTAACATAGATACATCACGAAAATGGGTAAAGGTGGCAAAGACAGTATTAGGTGCTCATCAAATCCTCCTTAAGTTTCCCTGTTGGAGGTAAACTATGTGTCCCAGCCTCTCCTGTAGTTAGATAAGGGATGTGACTGTACTGGCAAGGAGAACTTGGTTACAAGTAATGTATGACACTTCCTGTGGCCTTTCAAGCCTCCCATACAATCTTTCATTTGGCCTTTAACCCTGAGCCAGGAGGTAGCAGTGCCTCTGTGGAGTGGTCTAGTTATTTGAATGTCTACCTAAAGAAATCCTCACCCATACTCATGCTGCTAATGCATCTGGACTTAAAAATGAGTGAGAAAGCAAGCTATTGGGTCCTGGCTGGTGTAGCTCTGTGGATTGAGCACCAGCCTGCGAAGCTAAGGGTTGCTGGTTTGATTCCCAGTCAGGGTATATGCCTGGATTGTAGGCTAGGTCCCCAGTAGAGGGCACGTGAGAGGCAACCACACAATGATGTTTCTCTCCCTCTCTTTCTCCCTCCTTTCCCCACTGTCTAAAAATAAATAATTAAATCTTAAAAATAAAAAGGAAGAAAGTTATTGGGACTTGGGGGCTTTTAAATTAAAGCAGGTACAAAACCTCTCCTAATACAGTGGAGCTCCTACTGTAATCCTTTTCCACCTTATCTACCTGCAATCGCTCTCTTGCAATTTACATTCTAAGAACTTGCTAGAACATCATTCTCTGGTTCATCTGTCACCAAACTCTCACTTATCCTCCAAGCCTATTTATAAATGTTGTCTCTGAGGGAATGTCGACTTTTCCTCTGCTCTCACCACATTTTCTTTATACCTCAAAGCTAGTAAGTTACTTCAGTGCTGCTAAGCAAGAAAAAGTAAACAAGTCACCTTCCCTCTGTGGGCATCCACTTATAATAATGCCTGCCTAGCACTTAGTATGTGCCAAGCCCTGTGCTAAGCATTGTCTGTGCTCTGTTTCATTTAATCCTTACAACAAACACTGGGAAAAAGATAAAAATTAGTATCCTCAGTTTAAGATAGAGACATGTAGCGCTAGAGGTATGCCCCATATCCCCTAGCTATTATGTAGCTAGGAAAACATCACAACTTTTTGTCCACATAGATATCTCCTCCCCTAGATTGAAGAGCAGGAATCTAAATAAATCCAGTATCCCCTGTACCTAATAATGGTGCAGATCAAGGAGGCTACAATAACAATTTTTAGAATGCATAAGTGGAGAGATGAATGAATCAGAACCAGAACTGAATTCCTCTGTCGCCAAACCTTTCCTCTCTTTGTTATACTGCCTTATATTACAGGTGCACATTTATCCCAGAAAAAAAAGTGCTTCCATGAAACTTGCTACATACCAGACATTAAATACATATTTGAATAAATAAATTGATACACAAAGAAAAGTTCATGCAAGTGTAATTTGAGAACAAAAACAATTCTTTGTAACCATAAACCCCTCCCCAGGAACATAGAGTCTGTCAGAAACATATTTTATATTTCTGAGTATTTTTATGGATTTTGGATATGTAGGCTAGAGAATCAAGTCTGACCAGAGCCAAATAAATGTTCATAACAGAAGGTGAAGAATTTGGAATTCTTAGTGCAGTGCTGGGTGGACCATGTGAAAACTAGGAGAAAGGGGAGAAATCAGCAAGTATCACTTGTGATGAAAGTCTGTAGGAATACTCCAGAGAAAAGTGGCTAGTTCACATTTTTAGAATAGGACATCTAATGTTGAAACTGAAATTGTTGCCACATGGACAATGCAAATTACTCCTCCTTAACTTTGTGATCCCCAAGTTTACTGCCTCTTCCTAGAATGTGAGGCACATTTGATGGAAACCAAGAAAGCAGCTATGTTTCACATTTGAGTTGGTACTGTGAGGAAACAGACAAGGTAATTTCTCCAGGAACTTGCAAAAATCGTGGAAAGGGTGTTCGGGATCTCATAAGGGTTCAAGTCAATTTATCATAGCCACAGTGTCTTGGTACCCCCGCTGACACCTGTGCTACTTGAGATATTACAAAGTGCTACATTTTCTGATATAAATGTATCTGATGGCTAAAGGAACATTTGCCTGCAATAAGTTGCAAGAAAAAAAAATGTCTCATGCTCTCTATTGGCAATGAATTATAAGGAGCTAAATACACTTTCATAGATGGATGCCAAGGGAAAGGAGTTAGATATGTTAAAACATTTCCTAACAGGAGGTGAAATTTTAAAATGGTCTGTGTAACTCACATTTAAGTCAGCAAAGGGACAGCAAAATGGCAATTTCTCCCTTCACCAAGGATGAGGAGGTATTCTGTCCAGGATGCAGGCAACCAAAAAAGTAATAAATTTTTCACTAGTGGACAGTGAGAATTTCAGGCAGCTATCAAAATAGAATTTGTCCTTCCCGGGAATCAAATACAACTCCCTCTACGACAGCTGCATTGGCCTTTCATTTGAATGTATAGGCAGCTGCAAAGGCATTTGCAGAACTGAAATCGTCAGATCTCTAGCATTTACACAGATTGTATAATTAGCAATTAAGAGCACGAACAGTTAGGGCACGAGTAATAACTGTACGTTCAAGGCTGAGTTTTCAGCATTTGCCAACACATAAACTGAATTCTTTCAGATGCTTACATTGTTTCTGATCCAGGGAGCCACCGCTCAAGGAGGACACGTACTGCATTTGCACAAAAGAGTCTTGAGACCTAGAGCAGGGGCATTAAACTCATTTTCACCGGGGGCCACATCAGCCTCGAGGTTGCCTTCAAAGGGCCAAAATAATTCTAGGACTGTATCAATGTAACTACTCCTTAACTGTTAAGGAGTTGAAATTACATTCAGCCCTTTGAAGGGAACCCTGAGACTGATGTGGCCTTCCATGAAAATCAGTTTGACACCCCTGACCTAGAGCAAATCAGTGACAACACCTGACCAGGCCCCATTTGGGACTATCAGGACGTTTGCAACACCTGTGTTCTGTGCACTAAATAGCACCATTATGCTGGGTTCATTCTTGTTTTCTTTTTACTCTGTTGAAAACAAAACAAATAGCAACAAATAACCTCAGCTTACCATTCTGATAATTGTCTGGGAAGGCATGATGTGAAGCAGACCTTGAAAGGCAGAGGAAGCCACAGGCTCAGAACCATCTCTTAGCTGAAATGCAGCTCTGATGTCTGTTTTGCAGTCCGAAACTCAACTGATGTGCTGTTTCAGACAGAACCCCTTCAGAACTTAGAAATGGGCAGAGATACCCAGGGAGATGCTCTGCTAGCCTTCTGCTATGCTAGTTAAGAATCAAAGGATTTAAACTAGACAATAAAAAATGAGAATAAAATAGATGCTCAGGTGTTCCACACATATCAACAAAAGCAGTTCTGACCATTTAGTCATGGAATAGGTCCTACTCAAAAGCCAGGCTGAAAAGGAGGAACCACTAAGTGTTTGGAGAGGTGGGGAGAGCGCCCACCTATTAGTGTTAGGGTGAAAGTTAGTTCAGTCACTGTCAGCAGAACCAACAGAGTTACCTCTGAATTTTAGAGTTGCAAATTGACCCCATAGGCCTCTGGGTTAGCCAATAAATGGAGAGGAGTTCAGTATTTTCACATTTTTGTCAAGGTGCAATTCATCATTTCATAGTACCAGCGCTCAGAAGCCTTCACAGTTAGTGCAGCCCCCTTCCCTAAAGATGAGAGACTTTTACTATACAAGGGCTATGTTGGCAGGAGTGTGCTCAGTGGATTATATACATCCTCATTTAATTCTCATCATACTCCTACCCAGTATTTGTAGGGTGAAAACATGCCTGTCTTCCTGAATACCTAAGATCCATCTGTAAGTATAAATCATTGCTCATCCCCCACCTTTTGCAAGTGTCTCCCCATGTGAGGAGCATAGATGCATCTCCTCGGTTAGATGGCAAGAATCGGATCCAGACACGCAGTGATATAAGTATCCCTAGGGAGTAGGGAGAATGAATGAAATGTTGATGCTTCCCTGTGCTATTCACCGGCAACTCTCACTACGCTGTGAGGAAAGCCAGGATCCTCTCAGCAGCTAGGTGGCAGTCCCAAATATCCCTACTTAGGGGCCAAAGTCCAGAATTGTCTGCAAGGAGCAGGAAGCCTGGTTTATCTGGGGCCAGCTTAGTTCAGAAGTTAAAGCTGGTATTTTGATTCCCTGACCTTTGTGCCTATATCTCAATATGGTAAATTATTTCCCTTACAACTGCCAACAAATAATGTTAACCCATATTGTAAGAAGTTAAACCCTGGCTGGTGTGGCTCAGTTCATTAGAGTGTCGTTCTATAAAATAAAAGGTCACAGGTTTCATTCCCAGTCAGCACACATGCCTAGGTTATGGGTTCCATCCAGGTCGGGACACACAGGAGTTGCAATGGATCAATGTTCCTCCCACACATCGATGTTTCTCTTCCTCTCTCTGTTTCCCTACCTACCCCGCTCTCTAATCTCAAAAAGCAATTCCTCAGGTGAGGATAAATAATAATAATAGTAACAGTAATGGTAATAATAATTATTATAATTATAATAATGTGTCCTTTAGAAAAAAAGAAATGGAGATCTAAGTAGTGCATGTGACTTACCAACTCATTTCCTACTCCACATTTATTAGTAACTTCAGTCTAATTTATTAAATTTAAGGCAGGAATTGTACTATTATTTTTTAAATCAAGACAAGGTATTGCTCTGACAGGGCTTGGTAATACATGCAGGTGATATATACTAAAGCATCAATTAAATATAATTGAAAGAAACTTACTATGATGGAGGTACTACAAAGGGTTTCATAAGACATTTAATTTTCAACACTGTCAGATAGATATTATTATATGAATTGTGAAGACAACAAAACAAACACAGGTAACAAATTGGTGAACTTCATAATACCAGAATGATTCCAAGATGGAATCTCTCCACAGTCTTGTCTACTTCTAAGTCAAGTTTTTGGGTTGTTGTTTTGTTGTTTTTGTTTTTGGTTTGGTTTTTTTTTTTGCATGACTCACACTTGCTTACAACAGCTTGGACAATTTCCTACTGACAGATCTAATCAGGAAGGAGCTCGAATTTTCCCATTTTTCACACCGTTAACAGAACTCAATGAAGAATGCCAATGACAACAGATATACTCCCGTAGGCCCCAGAATACCTAGCACACAAGTTAGCACAGAATGGGTATTTAGTCAATTCTTATAGACTGAGCAATAATGATGAATTTTATTTAAAAAAACAAACAAGTTAATATGTATCTGAGTTACAAAATACTGAATTCCACTTTAGCAGACAGGATCTACAGTGGGGTTTCCTCCCACCATATTTGCTACTATAATTGCTCTGACCTACAAAGCCTTCAGCTGAGCAATGAGAATATTAATAATGCCTGCCTCACTTTACAGGCCTGTAGGAAGAAAGAGAGAAAATTATTCTAGGGCATATATCATACCACTTATGATAGTGTATTGTCATTTGGTTTTGCAACTAGACTATGAAGGCCTTAAAGAAAAAGACAATTTTATTTTACTTTGTTTCAGTTCTCAATTATGTTTCAATATAAAACTCATTAAAGAAATGAGTGATATAATTAAATCATGAAATAATAAATGAAACACTGTTCTTGTAGAACAGCATCATGACATTTTTATCTTAATGTATGCATGTGTATGTAACTATGTATAAAGCTATATATGTAAATAACTATATAATACAAATGCATATAACTACACACAGTTATATATATAAAGAAGTAATTGAAATTACTTTTTAATTTTCATCTTCTCTGTCACAAACCCCCTTCTTGATCAGTGCAATTGGTAATGGTTGCACAGCCCTGTAAACATACAAAACACAACTGATTTGTGCATTTAAAAATGAATAAATTTGATGGAATGGAAATTAGACCTCAATGAACATTTCTTTTTCTTAAATTATTATTCAAATTGCAAGTTTTGTTTTGTGCTCTGTTACTCTGGCAGTTTGTTTCAGTAGGCATCAAATGCCCTGTCAGGATGTTTTTCCCTATTCTCAGTGGCCTACAATATTCTCTTTATTTCCAAGTTGGTATCTAGTTTCCATCTCCTGTGGCATTAGGAAAGATCCCATGAGCTGTGGGCTGTCCACTGAATTTATACCCAGTTCAGTGTGGCATCTCTGACCCTGTCTTGTGATGGTGCGAGATGCAATATGGCTACACCTTCCTACACAGTCTCTTGGGGCATAAATCAATGCCCTTGCCATGGCCTGTGACCAGAAGGTCTCTGTATTTGATGAGTGTTTTCCACAAATCCCAGGCTAATTTTGGTTCACCAGTTAGGTAAAGAATTAACGGCCCAGGAAATCATAGTCACTTCCTCCATATCTTTCTGGAAGACAGGACATAATCTGCTGGAAGGCCTGGTGCTGTGCAACTCTCCTGGTAAATACAGATCCAGGACATCTTCACCAGGCACTTTTAACCCTACCTTCAGGGGCACCTTCTTCCGCAGCTGTCATGTTAATTTGAGTGTATTTTTTACAACGCTTTCTATTTCCCTAGGCTATTCTCTGACTTGCCCTGTGCTGTGACTTCAGCAAAACTCCCTCCTGTCTTCTGCAGTGTGTCCAAACATAGGAAGTAAAAAAAATGTTCACATAAGGTCACTGTGCCCTATTCAAAAGACTAACATCTGAAAACTGACTCTCAGTACTTTCTTGCCATAATAATCAGAACCTCGACCACCTCTCCTCCACCACCTGTTGGGAAATGGGTGAAGCCAGAGCAGTCTCAGGATGAACACAAAGAAGAACAAAATGAAAAAAAAAACCCACATCAACACATTTGAAAAATATGACCTGAATTACATGAGATTATTGTTTTTAGTATCTGTGTATCTTCTAAATCATTAGGTGGTTTAAAATGGAGAGAATATTCAAGGAAATTGGAATGCAAATGACTTTGAGGTCTGCACCAATTTGGCATCAAATTCAAAACACACATTTTGAAAAAAACACCTTTTAAAATGGTATACTGTTAACACATTAGAGTTAATAAACCACATATATACATATCACCTGAAGGTAGCAAGTGACAGGAAGACTTTTCTTATGCTAAAAGATACTGTTAAAGTGTCTCTTTATGGGTTTACCTCTAAAATGTTAAGATAACTCCATGACATTTATATATTATTGCCAGGTTTAATAGATCTAACTAGCCAATTTCAATTCACACTCTCACATACATCTAAATATTGGAATCCTTAGCACTCGACAAAAAATATATTCTAATAGAAAATCTTCAGGCATCTCAGAGAATGCTTGGCTGTATCTACATCAGATAAATTGACTCCAAAGATCTCTCTTTATCTAATCCATGGCTTCAGAAAAAAAAAAAAGGTTTTTTTGATGAAGCTGTGAACTTTGCTCTAGCTATTCAAGACAGCTTGACAGCTAATAAAATTCACAGCCAGTGGAGAAGAAAGGAAACTTTACTTGATGTCAGATCCAGCCACTGTCATCATTGTCCCTACCTTTTGAGAGACTGCAAAACCCTTTCTCAGAGCTTCCCAAGTGGGTTCTGGTTCATTTCATCCCATGAGCTTTGTGGGTGGCCTCTCACAGGTGCACCCATTATCTCTAGCCATGAGTAACCTTTTCTGTTAATGGCCTGGGGGTGTACACACATTTCATTACGTACATGTGCTATAAAGCGAAAGAGGTTAAGAGGTACTGATGTACACCCACAATAGAAAAGTAGTTCCACCTCCTGAAGTCAGTCCAAAGCACAGGTAGCAGCTGCCTGCACACACAGGTTAGTGCCAATGGGAGGAAACGCTAGGCCTATTACCAATAAGCACCATGTGTGTGGGGGCGGGGACAGTGAGAACCCACAGCAACTTTGTATTTGTTCACCTAGGCACATGCTATGATTCTAAGGGTGCGAACATAAACTGACTGTTTTTACTAAGGAAGCAAGGTATTATACATACAAAGAAGTTAGGATGTGTAGAGGAATAAGAACCTCTTAATCATATTTAGTGTGAAGAGGCACTTAACGCCAAATCTTTCCAAGGGGCCTGCAGTGTGTTTGTATTGTATGTTATGAAGCGACTGGAGGAAACACAATGGCCCATAGAGTCCTGTTAAAAATAACTGGTTATGATCATGATGGCTTCCAGCTCCACTTAGGTAAATGCAGTCAGGGCGGGTTATCCTGGCCTAAGGTGGCACAGCGGATCATTTTACTCTGGCTCTCCAATACACGCCAAGTCAGCAGCTCATGTTGCCCTATTTGGTATTCGGAGAGAATCTGCTGAATTACAGCATTCTAGCTAGAATAAATGCAAAATTAGTCTTTAAAGACTCAAAGTTTGACTATAATATTCCTTCCAATATTCTCAACTTAAGTGATCATTATTTTAAAATCCTCCGATTACTTTGGGGAAGGGCTATCCTGTCTTACCATAATCAGATGGCCTCTAATTAAATTTGTTTATTTCTGTTACTAACCATGTCTCAAAAGTTATACTAGATAATATTTCTCAAAGACATTCCGCTTTAATACTGTCTATTAGACGTTTGTATAAATGAGACTTAGAAGAAGAAACACTGCTTAAAAGACTGAAAACAATCTAAGCGTCAGCACCAAACACAGGAAACATTTTTATCATCTTACAGCTTCAAGTGCCATTTCATTGCTTTCCTTATTTCAATGTAAAGGAATAAATGAAAAATAAAAAGATTTCAAATGATAAGAAGCAATTATCTCCACTTTAATATTTAAAACTATACAAAGGTGTGGCATTAAGTATAATGTTTTAATATTAGCCATTTTCAACTTAATATCCCCATTATAATTAGAATTGTCTGCTCTTCTGCAAGATTCCTAAAAATCAATTGCAAACATGTTACCAACTTCTGTATCAATATAACCAACATTTAGAATGCAGTCCTCAAAAAGTCCCAGAAAACTTGTTTTAAGTAACTTTTTTCACTTAATTGACAATAAATGTTACTACATCAAAAAGAACCATAATAGAATTACATTAACAGCATTGTGTATATTTACATTCAATTCTAGGGTCAAATTCCTCACAATACCCACTTAGTGACATGATAGCATGATTTCTCTAAGTTAACGATGATGGCTACCCTAGAAATGGTTACAGATTAAATTGGATTACTGTGAATGAATACAAAACCATCATTAAGGAAATGAATTTTGTAAAGATCCTCTTATTGCAAAGGATTCTCTACACGGTCTCTTAATATATATAGCCTATGGAATCTCTTGTTTTAGCCTTCACAATTCATTTCTAACTTGACTACCCTCAAGAGGAGCATCTGGGGAGTCAGCGGGCTGGCTTTACTCAATTTCATCATTTCCTGTTAACTCCCTTCAAGGCTTCCTAAAGAGAATGCTGTAACCACAACTAACGCAACATACTTTAATCACTGTGCATTTAAATTATCTGTACAAGTGGAAATTTTTCAAGGAAAAATAGAGTTCCGCTGTCTCAGAGCTTCAGCTAGGCTCTATCTAATTCATAAAACACTCTCAGTTTCTAAAATTCTCATTACAAAAATTGTAAGGCTCTGGCCATTGTGGCTCAATGTATTATAGCACTATCCTGAAAATGAAAGGTTGTGGGTAGTTCCGGTATCGTTCCCAGCCAGGGCAAGTACCTGGGTTTGCTGCTCCATCCCAATCCCAGTTCGATCAAGTACAATCACCCACAAGGTTGAGAATGGGAAGCAACAAACCAAAGCTTCTCTCTGGCCTGTTTCTGCCTCTCCTTTCCTCTCTCACTTCCTTTATCTGTTAAAAAGCAATGAAAAAATGTCCCCAGTTGAGAGTTTTAAAAAAGTATATTTTAATACAGAAGCAAACAGTTCTTTTCTTGCCCACTAACGATGGGACCAATAACTTGTACAGAGAGCTGCTGAAAACTACACAATGATTTAAACATTCCATGTGGCTATTAAAGAATAGAGTTATATTGCCAGTCTCAGTAGAACAGATGTAAAAAGGTAGAATGTGCTTTTGGATTTCTCTACCTACAACAAACTTACCACCTATCAGATTCTCCTGGAATTCTCCAAGGCTCCTTCTTGCCTACCACAATCTTTTAATCCAAATCTCATGAAGCCTATCTTTCTGAACAATGTTTTCCCCCTTTCACCTCAGTATCACTTTTTTCGGTGCTAGGTTTTAGAAATAAACCAATAAGAATGCATTAAATATTATTACAAAATGAATGGCTGACAACTTCCTATTAGCCTTCAACCACTCACCCAATAAATTTTAATGTACAATGCATCCTATATACCATGCACTGGGGTTGGCCATGGAGATAGAACAATGACCAAAAATAGACATAGCTCCCAACTTTATGGCTTAAAATCTAATACGGAGAGATAAGTATTAATAAAATAATTACAATAAAAGGACCTGATGTCATGAGTGTATATGATGTAATCATGGAACTCAGGAATATTAAACATTCAAGAATGTGATGATTGATTTGATATCTAAAGAAATATGAAGAGGAAGGGGAAGCCAGTCCCAGAAAAACAACAAACAAAAGCTCAGCACAGCCAGAGCAGAAACCATGTAGGAGCCTAGTTGAAAATGAGGCTAGAGTAAACTAAGTAGAAACCACAAGATGCAGGTACTTGTAGGTCACAATAAAGGGCTTTTATTTTTTCTGTTAGCCAAAGAATGGCAAGAATTTATTAAACTGTAGAAGGCTGTGAATGATGACAGAATATGATTAAATTTGCCTTTCAGAAAGATCAGTACTGCTGCTATATGGAAGAACATCAGAGTGTGGAGTAGCGAGGAGGCGGGTGAAATAGGACACAAGAGAAATGATCATTGCACAAACTAGTAGGTTAAGTATGAGGAGTTCAACAGGCACAGCCACCTGGATATTTTGATTTGGCTGATAAACATGGCCTTGGCATTCAGATCAGATATGCAACCAAGAAATATGACCCATCTCCCTGGGACACTTACTTTCTTTTTAAACTGATGCTTATTTATTTAAGCTAGTAATGAGCACTGGCAGGTGTGGCTCAGAGGATTGAGTGCTGGCCTGCGAACCAAAGGGTCGCTGGTTCGATTCCCAGGCAGGGCACATGCCTGGGTTGCAGGCCAGGTCCCCAGTGGGGGGCAAGCAAGAAACAACCACACACTGATGTCTCTATCCCTCTCTTCCTCTCTCCTTCCCCTTTCTCTAAAAATAAATAAAATATTTTTTTAAAAAATAAACAAACTAGTAATGAAAGAAATATATTTTTACAAAAGTTTCCTACCACTGCCTGTCTACTTATCAATTCACCCCCATCTCACTGGCCTAAGTACCTTTCTGGGAATATGTCTTTAATTGTAACAAATCATCAAATACAAAAACAATCAACATTGTGAACTCACACGTTCTCTTTTTTCCTCATAGCTCTCCCAGGAATTATGAACTGAAGTCTAAGGAAGCACAGTCTAAAGTGAAAACTGAAATAAAAAACATGAAATATATCAAAGTACAGAGCCACTATTAGATAGGCCAAGACAAGGATAAAAGAGTTTAGAAAATTTTCCAAAGAATTCTGGAAATGTTTTATTAATGACAATTTCCTATTATCTCAAAAATTGATTTGTAGTTTTTAAAGAAACACAGTGAAAAAGAATAGAAAATAAATGTAAAACAAAATCAATTAAATGGAAACAGAGACCTTAGTATTAGTCATATGAAATTATTAAATAACATAATTGGGTTCTTCGTTAAGTACTTTGCATTTCTTATAAGTCAAAAAGTGAAAAAAGAAACGTTGACTTCTATCAGATATGCTGAATAAAAATTGGGACAGATCATGTGATAAATTTTCAAGTTGAGACTTTCCGGGAATATCTGGAATATCAGATTCTCTTTGTTGTATAATTCTCATTGCTTTATAAAAGACAACATACATATTTTTTGGAAATGCATTATCTTCTGTTAAATTCAAGAAGGCATTAACAGTGTCTCTAGAATTTGATAGAAACTTTGGCATAAAAGAAACATAACCAACTGGCAAGATAATTCTTTGATCCTCTGCACTCGGTTCAGCATTGTGAATGGCTGCTCAGAGCTCCGTGTCCTCAATTTGTGCAGACATCCATTCTTGATCTCATTTTATAATAAAGCAATTTTAATGGGCTTTAGCTCATAAAGGCAGGGACACAGCACCGACCTGGTATAAAGACCAAATTCTCTTGAGGTATCTTCCCTTCCCACATGGGCTACACTTCCCTCCAAATCAGTGATTGACTGACTTTTTTTTTTGCTCAGTTCACAAATGAGTAAGTTTTCTAATTTATAAGGAACTATCCTGAAAGACATTTCTAATAATAAGCTACATTGAATGTATTGGGTTGGCCAAAAAGTCCCTATGGTTTTTTCTGTAAAACAAAAAGACCCATTTTTCATTTTCACCAAAAATGTAAGTGGCTGTCATCTTAGATTTTAACTGCAATATAAAAAAGCACTGCATTTTTTTTTCCTTCCAAGAAATTTGCTTTGGCTCTCCACAGGAAATTGTTAATTACCTTTTAAGGGCTCTGTATTCAGGAAACATCAGAGACTAAGTAAATGGAATCTCTTGAGAATGATAGTTGAGATACCAGAAAGATACCTACAAAGGTAGTTTTGGGTTAGGTAATATCATAAGGTCAGGCATCATTTGTATGGAACTTTAGGATTTTCCAAACCATTTTTACATATTATGCTCTTGAATATCAATACCATTCTGGTATCTAATATGTAAAGTACAACTTTAAGACAATATTTCACACAGATATAAAATATAGGTACATTAAGATGTCTTACCTGTCTTCTGAGCGTCTGCTCATTTTTATTGGCATTAAGTATCCAAGAGCTTTTCTTGTTACTCCTGTGAGTCCCTTGGCTATGGCTGTATTTAGCACACTATAAGGAATACTTTCAGCCTCCTCCACCTTTCTACCCTGGGGAATTTCAAGGAAGCAAATGGTCTTCAATCAAGATGCACTAAGTGTACATTCCTTGCTCACCAATGACATGTATTACTTGTTAAGATTCATATCAAATGGACATTTATGGAGTCTCCACCTTCTGAGTCTCATACCAGGGTTCTGGGTGGAGCTAATGAATAATTTCTGCTTTCAAGGAGCCCGCAGTCCCACAGAGTTGAGAAAACTGTACACCACTGAACACAAATATAGGTAGAAGGAAATAACTTCTATATTAGAAGTTTAAGTACAGTGTTTTCAGCATACAGGGGAACAAAAAGCAATAAAAAGTTTCACAAAAGAGCCATTCGTTGATCTTAGGCTCAAAAATCAGTATACTATATAGAAGTATGTACAGAAAGAAGAATTATGCAAAGGGTTTGGGAAATCCCTAACCAAATTATACTTTCCAAAATGTCAAAAATAATGCATACAGCAGTCTCTTCAGAAATAATTATGTGTGTGCCTCAGGATAATATTTCCAAAAGGAGCATCTTCAAAGTTATATTTCACACTTTCATAACTGTCCAAAAAGATAACCTGTGCATCTTTAACAAACCTCCAATATAAATTTCCCTTTGCTAATCTTGATCCCTTAAGGTGAAATCAATAATTGGCTCTTTTCTGTGAGGGCCTCGAGAACTTCATTGTACTCAGTTACAGACCAGTGTCACCAGTATCCTCCCCATCCCCCCCCCCGACCATGTGGCACTTCTGGGTTGACCAAATTTGGGATACGACATTTAACTGGAGTTCACAGAGAACCCCGTGTTTACAGAATGCAAAAGATTCACTATAACATTTCCCCAAGCCTTTCTATTACTGGATAGAAAATAACTTCAACTGTAGACCTTATTCCCCTCAAACAAAGCTGAATTGCATGCTGTCTGAGTAGTACACAGATGGATTTTACTTAGGGCAGAATCAGCCTAACCATTAGCCTTCTGTTCCATTATAGAGCTGGGGCTACATAATCAAGCTCACTCATACTTTAAAACATGCATTACCATTCATGGTGCAGATCTGCAATTTTGCAGAAAATAAAAAAAGTGATTCTACCACTTTCACATTTACAGTAAAGACTAAGAGAGTTTACACATTTGTTCCTCTAATACCACCTCCAACTTTAATCTACACAAAGATGTTTCTCTTCAATAGATTTCTTACCTGAGATTGAATGATTCAATGGACTAGTATGATTTACATTAATGTCCACAAAACAGAAGCATCAAAATAACAACTGCTATGATTTGCTAACAAAGTCATTCAATACAGATATTAACCTGATTATTTAGTACCACAGGGTCACATCAATAACTTAATTGTTTCACTGTTCATCTTCTAAGAAGGGTACATGTATAAAATACATTCCTCGTTCCTGAATAAATGTTGTTTAAATATTAAAACACTAAATGAGAAACAGAAATAGAAAGCAATTTCTTTCACCAAAGTCCACACTCACTGTTGTTCATATATACATATCCACACACCACAAAGGACAATGTCTATAATGTAATAGGTACCTATATATGTTGATTAAATGTAGGTATATCATTGATAAATTAGAAGTGTCTACAAGCTGCTGCTAGAATTTTCTCCAGACTTAATTTTTAGTATATTTGATAGCATTTAATCTTTGGCTGAATCAGCATTATTCTAGTTCATTAAAAAAGTATTCCTCTAAGAAATCCATTTTAAAATGTCAGTACAGCTGTACTCAGAGACTCAAAGATAAAATATGTTGACAAATAAAAATTAAAATATTAAACATGATGTCAAATTTATTTTCCACATTTAAGAAATACACTTCTGAGAAACTGATGAAGGATGCTGTTTCAGTTTCATATTATGGCAAAATAAACTACCACAAGCTCCTAAACATAAAATAACTTCTGTTCATTATGTCAAATGTCTGTAAGTGAGAAATCTGAGCTGGGGTGGGCTGGGGTTAGCAGAGTTCTTTGATTAAGGTCTCAATATGAGGCAGCAATCAAGGCTCCAGGCAGGATTGTCTTTTATTTAAAAGCTCTGGGTGAGAAATTGCTTTCAAAGTTATTGAGGCTATTGGCAAAAATGACTTTCTTCACATTATAGGTCTCATGCCCTGTCCGCCTTCTTTGCTCATTGTTAGCTAGGGACTGCTCCTACAGGCTGTTCACATTCCTTCGCAAGTGATACCCTCCATCCTCAATCCATTATATCCAGCCCGTGACTTCAATCCATTCTATGCTTCCTCCATAAGCAGCTGCACAAAATTCTGATTGCTAAGGGCTCTTGTGATTTGGTGTAAACAACCTAGATAATCTTCATGGTGAATGGCTAGATTCAGCTACTATTCCCTAATGATCACAACGCCCTCAGTTGCAGCCCACAGCAACTCCCACTGGCTCAGAATCTCCCAAGGAGGATGCAACATACTGGTTGGCACAAGGTATTCCTCACACACAATAGAAGAGATGCTACAAGGTTAGTGTTGGGAGTGCACGCTGCTCTCCTATGGACAGATGATTCTGCCCAATAGCCAACACAGAGTGGCAGAGTACACACACCCAATTCAAGTTACAGGAGAAGACCACATTCTCTTTCTGTAAGGGTGCTTACTACATAGTGGTGGGGCCATCCTGGGGCCTTATGAAGCACATGCTTAAGCAATACAAGAAAGTTCACCAAGGAACCAGAACAGGGGAAAGATATCTCCCACTAAGGAAGAAAAATCTGGGGCCAAGTGACAGCTCAGCACCTAGCTTCTCTATACGGAAATGTTCCTCTGTGGGAGTGGACAGAACTGGAGAGGAGCAGCAGCTTGGATGCTGGCTGCTTCCACAACAGCTTATCATAGAACCTACTGATTCAGGCCCTTAATTCCATCTAAAAACCCCTTTGTAGCAGTACCCAGATTAAAAAACTGGAACAAGGTTAACAGCGGGTACAAAACGCTGGGAATTTGGGGGGAGGGGCATTGAATAATTTTACCAACCACAAATAGACTCCAAAAAACATGAGAGGAATCTAAGAGAAAAGGATAGTCTGGACTCGAAAAATAGGGCCTCCATACAGGAAACAAGGGAAAGGGAAGGGGAAGGGCAGGGCCGTCATTATGAAAGTTCCACCGTCTTAGAGAGCTCCAGGCCCTGCCAGGATCAGGACTACAGGGGACCACAGAAAGAAATCCTTCAGAGAAAAATCTTTAAAAAGTGATAAATGGGTTCATAGATTCCAAATGCTTGGAAAAAAAAAAAAAACATTGAAAGCCCTTTTACAGATCTGGCATACTTAAAATGAAATTGATTTAAGGTAATCAAAACATGAAAATTTAATGTTGAAATGAAAAAAATTTACAAAAAAAGTGTAATTATAGCACCTTATGTGGCTGCGTTCAAGACAATATTTACATAGTCTAATAGACATAACTGCAGAGTATTAATTTAACCAAAACTGAAATTAAATTATATGAATAATATTCAAAGAAAGAGGAAGCAGATTAGGACAACTAAATCCTCGTCTACTGTTGAAAACAAAGTTAATAAAGAATATATACAGAGGAACTATACAAACATAAGAATCAAAAATATTTGTCAACAATGTGGAAGAAATATAAAAATCAGGAGGCAGAGGAACACAAAGTGGTTGATTTGAAGGGAGGATTCATGGGGTTTGCCTTCCCCAGTATCATCACTTCAGTGTTGATCAGCTTTGATAAATATCATACCAATTACAAAGACATTTTATGTAGACGCCCTTTGGTCAATGAGAACTCATAAAACTTTATTTCAAACTTCAGGAAATTAAAGTCTCAAATTCTAACTTGAAACATGCCACTAGTAAATATCAACAAATTACTCAGAGGCATTGTGTCCAGCTGAAGGCTCTATCATCAACTGAATTAGTTAAGATAAAACATGAACAACTGACTACTGTCTAATTTTATGAATTTTCCTGAAAGCAGCATTAAATAATAAATACACTTATGACTTCACACCAGACCTGTTGCAGGTGCCACATACTGAATATTTAGCTAGTCTCTGCATCATGATAATCTTTGTCAAGCTTAGAAACAGCATTTTGCTAATATGTCCTAATGTTCATACCAGGGAAAGTCAATTAACAAGTCTTTACTTGGGAGAAGAGCTATCAACAAAGCACCACCCACTAATATGCTAATGGTTAGCAGACAGTTGCTAGGCAACTATTAGTACCAGCACATATACTCTGAAACTTCCCTTGCTCCGCAAGGAGGGAATATTTTAGAATTTCACTTTAATACCTCACTTCTCTTCCTTCCAAGACAATTGTAAAAAGTCATGGAAGCTCTCAAGAGATACCTTAAAATGGTTAATAACTACAAGTGATATGGAGAATGCAGAGAGACTTGTCGGTGTTGGAATAAGAACACAGTTAAGGTGCTTGGATGCTGAGAAAGAACTCCATGCAATTGTCAGTGTTGAGACAGTAGTGACTCATGAAAGATATGTGGTCATCATTTACTGCAATATCCTAATAATACACACACTGGAAGCCAATTACCAAGCTATTATATAGGGAGTGGAGCAGTCAATCAGATTGGTTCTCACACTCAGAAGCACCAGCATCTGATTTTATTTTTAATATTAGTATTCTTTCTTATCCTGACCTATTCTGAATTTAAGGCTTTATTATGGTCTTGTATCATATGTGTAAATGTCAACACAATGCCAATGTAAATGATATAATGATTGAAGATATTAACATTCAAATTACCTTTCCTGACTATCTTGAAACTCAGACACTGTATGGATACATATAACCCACTGATTTATTACCAAAAAGTAACTTTGCATCTCTCAGTACAACTTTCGAACATCCCCTGCATTCTGCAAGACAGCTGTAAAATATCCAGAAGTCAATAAGAATGTGGTTTATAAGCCAGCAGAATAATGTTTCAGTATCATATTGGAAGTCCATTGGAAAGGAAGATTCCCTTAACACAAATTCAGTTTACAAAAACTTGGCTAGAACACATCACTTCCATTTAGGAAAGAATATCTAACAAGAAAAGAAAAATCACAATATTCTGCGTATATTTTGATTTCGATCTTCGATCTCTAATACTTGCTTTCCTATTAAGTTTGATAAAAACTGTAAGAGCTATTGATTTTACTTTACATTTGAGATTGTTCTAACACCTTAAAACTTTAAGCAGACCAGTTCTTATGGTCAGCAAATGTGACTGTCCAGCAGGCAGATTTACCTTCTTTCATAATGCTTTTTTAAAAGTCCTGAGGAATCGCAGTAGTAAGGTTCTTATAGGTATATTGTGTTAAGTACAGGAAAAGCAGAGTACTGACATTGTGTGGATGTGGAGTCTTCTTTTTTTAAAATTTTATTTTAATCATTGTTCAATTACAGTTTTCTCCTTTTTACTCACAATCCAGCCCCCCCTCCCACCCCTCCCCAAGATGTGGAGTCTTCTAATGCCAGGAATAATGTCTATGGCCATACCACCCTGAAAGCTCCCCATCTCATCTGAATGCCAGGAATACACACCTATTTTTCAACGAGCAAAAAGGAAAAAGACCAATAGATGGATTTTAGTGTGACATCCCGTGTTTTTTCAAATAGTCAAAAACTAATTCCCTTTTTGACTTAAGTGAATTTTTATTTAGAACAATTCACCCAATGCATACACAATCTAGTTAGGTGTCCACTCAGATATGAAATCATTTGAATTTTTAACATATTCTGCTCAAATGCAAATTTTCCCTGTGACTTCATTTGCAAATTATACAGTGTGCCAAACAAATGCTTGTGCCAAATAATCATAAAGTATTTTCATGTTATTGAGAATCACTATCATACATCCAATTTTAAAGGTAATGTCTCTTCAACATTAATCCCTACAACTTCTATATAAGAATGACGGACAATACAGAATTTCAATTTTATAATTAAAGAAACTGAGACACAGAAAATTAAGACATTCTTCTTTTGGCCTTATAAAACGATGCCAAAACACAGTTGTGATTCAATTAAAATCATCCTGACTCTTGTTTATTATGAAGGATTAAGATGTGTTCGCTCTTTGATGGGGGCGGGACAACACACTTTTTAGGAGACAGGTTCTCTGTTTTCAACTCTGGGAAGTATGCCAACCCATGGCAAAAATCATCATTCTTATTTGTCAGGTTTTTATCCCATAACGAAAACTATACAATCATCCTGACTCAAAACTGTGGGTGAAGTTTGCTTTAATGACTTCCATGAAAAATGATTCATTTCTTCACATTAATCAGAGCCATGTAACACATTGCAAATTGGCTTTAGAATGTCGATTAACACTAAAGTGCAGTGTCAATTGAGATTGTCGTTGGTTTTCTGTGTAAAGTTCCCCACAGGTCCTTTGTTAACTTCATTGACAAGCTGTATCAGAAATTTTGTCACATGCCCTGGCGGGTATGGCTCAGTGGATTGAGTGCTGGTCTGTGAACCAAAGAGTCGCTGGTTCGATTTCCAGTCAGGGCACATGCCTGGGTTGCGGGCCACCACCCCCCTTAAGTGAGGGATGAGCAACAGCTGACCAGTCAATATATCTCTCACACATCTGTTTTTCTACCTTTTTCTCCCCTCCTTCCATTTCTCTCTAAAAAGAAATAAATACAAAGTATTAAAAAAAGAAAGTTTGTGACCTATGTCACCAATGCACTGTTGTTATTTTTTATATTACTAATTTTCTACATTGCTGTGGCCCCTAAATATTTTGGGATGGGGGTTGTAAGTCCTACAAAACTTACAATGTAAGCAAAAGACATATAAACCAAAACATGGAACTTCTCTGATCAAACATTTTTTTTCATAAATTTTGATTTGTTATTAGCCAAAGTTCACTAAACTATATACCAAAGGCATAAGAATTAGTGTAAATTTGGATTACATTACAGGCCTTTATGTTTGTGTACATTTGAATTAACTTGTAAAGACAACCACATCATAAGATTTTTAACATCCTTTTCAAGCATGAAATAGTTTTCCATGCCCCAACTGACTTTTTATTTCCTTTAACATTTCTCTATTACATCCGGTGTTTTTTATTTAACGTTTTTCTGCAATGTTTACATTTCTTAAAAAAAAAAGAAATCACTTCACTTCTACGATGCTGCTGTGATTCCATTTATACTCATATATATTTACATATACATTACATTTGAAATTTAACGAGATTAACTAATCATGTGAATTAAATGACTAGTTTTAAATAGTAGCATCATCAGATTCTTGAATCCCAGATTTGGAGAACCTTGCCTATGTATATTGACTCCAGAGACCTCATCTGGGACTGGAAATCTATTTTTATAAGTAATTAAAGTGTTCTGTCACAGCAGGCTCTCTAGACCAAGTCTCTGTAAGAGAAGCCTTGAATTTTTATAACTATAGTCAAAATTATACCACATATTCAAGTTATAGTAGTTAAAATTCTGAATTCTCTTATGCCATTTCACCAGTTGATTTAATATATCAAACACTGTTTCCTTTTTAATGCTTTTGGCTTGACCAGATGTTGTCCATAAGTACATGCTCTTCTGAAAATACAATTTGGTGACTCTGATTCTTCCTCCAAATGCTTTCTTTCTATCTACAAAGGTCAATATCTAAAATAATATAATAGACATTTGCTAAATTGTTCAATGCTGCTTTATTTGTTTAAATTTAACCAATTTGGTGCACAGCTATAATTACATTCTTTTCATACACCACATGCATAGTAAATAAGCATTGTTACTCAATATTTCATGATGTAAGAATAAAGGTCATACAGCATTAAATTTTTCTTTTAATTATTGTTATGTAATAAACAAAATCTATTTCCAGCTCATGAAGCAGTACAGCAAGTTTATTTATTCCATATATCTGTCATGGTTTTACTCGATGAATTCTTAATAAGAACTTCCAAACAGTTTAAATTAATGCTAATAAAAGAAAGACTGCTTTCTAATGAGACTCATTGATTTGGTGGCTGATTGTAATGACTATACAATGTAAAAACCATTTAGCACCAACAGCATTACTAGCTAATAACTCAGGAATATTGGATCATTAAAAAATGGAAATACACTCCACTAAGTGTCTTATCTTTGTGAAAATAAGGAGAGTGTCTACATTTTTTAAAAATTTCCAGTTCACTAAGGTTCTGATCTCACCAAGAAATTCCACTGAAATTAAACAAAACTTAGAAAATATAAAAATGCCTTATCCTTACACAGCATAGACCTAGAGGGTATTGTACTAAGAGAAATAAATCAGTCAGAGAAAGGCAAATACCATAGCATTTCACTTATATGTGGAATCTAAAGAACAGTGTAAAGAAACAGATCCATAGATACAGAGCAGGAGTGTCAAACCCATTTTCACCGGAGGCCACATCAGCCTCTCTGTTGCCTTCAAAGGGCCAAAATAATTTTAGGACTGTATAAATGTCACTACTCCTTAACTATAAGGAGTTGAAATTACATTCAGCCCTTTCACAGCAACCTCGAGGCTGATGTGGCCCCAGTGAAAATGGGTTTGACCCCCCTGATACAGACCACACAGACATGGCTGCCAGAAGGGAGGGAGGTTGGGAGATAAGGTGAGAAAGGTGAAGGGATTGAAAAATACAGATGGGGCATGGGCATGTACAGTACAGCACAGGAAATATAGTCAATAATATTGTAATAACTATGTGTGCTGATGGGGTACTGGGAATATCCAGAAGAACACTTTGTAAAGTGTTTGATTGTCTAATCACTGTGCGTTACACATGAAACAGATACAGAGCAATATTAAGTGTAAAGGCAAGTGGAGAAAAAAATAATTAATTACATTCTAAAAATGACTTCTCCTTCCTGCATTTCCTGTCAATGTAACTAAACTTGATACAGAGGATATTAAGTAGAGCTGAACTTTTCTAACCAGAGTCTCTGGAGTCAATCTTGAAATATATGCAAGTTACATCACTGCCTAGCAATGTAACCTTTGGGGGCTTGCTTAACCTCTCTGTATAGTACTTTCCTCATTAAAAAAATGCCCATAATAATACTTGTATCCTATGGTGATTGGGTCCATCTAATGTATTAATCCAGTATGTGCCACTGATGGCTCCCACTAGCTCATGACAGGCAACGTGATGTGTTTCATCCCAGTGTTCATGGTGGAAGCACATACATCATGGACTTCAGCAAAAGCTACAATCAGGCCATCACCTCACAGGGAAATAGGAATTTCCAATTTAGTGCACCACTGATTAATACACTGAAAATCATGCAGAACAGAGTGGTTCCAAGAACAAAACAATCACACACAACATAAGGTCTCACAATATTCTCACAATATTAGAATTGAAAAGTCTAGAGAGCAAAAATTGGTGTGTGTTCTGAACATCAGTAACTTATCTAGGTGTCTAAAGTATGGAGATGACTGCATATTGATAATGGTTATAATGTATAAGGCACAAGGAAAATACATGAATATACTATAAGCTGTATTAGATGAGAGACATGCTCTAAAAATAAAAAGTGGGAAATAAAGATGAGTTAAGGGAGAGGTACTTTAAGTACAATGCCAGCCAAGGCAACTGTCAATAAAAACATGACATCTAAGAAAGGATGTGAACTTGGTAAGGAAACAAATCCTGAGGAAATCTGGGAATAAGTATTCCAGGCAGAGGTAACAGCCAGTGCATAGGTTCTGAGGTAGAAGCAGGCTTAGAATATTTAAAAACATAAGAACAAAGAGGGTGGTATGGTCAAAGCAGGAAGAAAGTCCTAGGAAATGAGTCCAGAGAGGTAAAAATTGAGGGTTTTTTTTTTCCATTTGTGTGCTTTGTTATTTAAAGAGGTAGCACACGGAAAATTTTCAACAGAGGAGAGCCAATTACGGATATGTATGTAACAAGATTATTTCAGCTGCAAGGCAGAAAATAATTTACGAAGGATGAGAACAGGAGTAGGGAGAGCACTCAGGGGGATTATTGCAGTGATCTGGGCGTGAGAGGAAAGGTCCTTGGAACACAGTTGCAAAAGTGGGGAAACACGAATCAATGTAGAAAATTCCATTGCTAAACCATCATCAAAAATTTTGGCCCACAATTTATTTAGATTTTATTCATTTGGTCTCATGAGTACTTATTAAGTCTTTGATAAACATGATAAGCAAGGTGTTCTGTTTCCTTGATTTTGCTGTACTTGAAAGGAGATTCATATTTGCCTATTAGTAACATTTTAAAATATGCAATTACCTGTAAATAAAACAATGCAGTTGGCTTATGACTGAATTTCAGCTTCCTTTGATATTTCTGCTAATGCCAAATGTTGTTTCCTTAGTAATCTTTCCATTTAAAATGTCACCAAAACACTGTAAGTTACACTGTCTTAAACACATTTCGATCACATCTCGGAACACTCCCAGTAGTATTTCATATCAAAGTATCAGTGCAGAATTTTTTTAAACTTTTTAAAAGATTTTATCCATTTATTTTTAGAGAGGGAAGGGAGGGAGAAAGAGAGAGAGAGAGAAACATCAATGTGTGGTTGCTGGGGGTCATGGCCTGCAACCCAGGCATGTATCCTGACTGGGAATCAAACCTGCAACACTTTGGTTCACAGCCCGTGCTCTATCCACTGAGCTACGCCAGTCAGAGCCAGAATTTTTTTTCTTAAATGTGCCCCGCAGATTTAATTTGACTCCCCAACTTACCCAAAGGAATTTTCCTAGAGATCTTCACTGAGTAAATGCCTGTATTTCCAAAAATACAAGAAAGAAAATCTGATAGCAATTAATTGAAAGAAAAAATGAAGACTATGTGCAGACAGTGGAGATTAACAATGCTACATCCTATTATTTCCCAAGTGTACTATAATTAGTTTTTTGGCAGTATGTATGAAGCAGATAGTGCTAAACATGAGCTCTTTGAGGGCAGGGGTTGCTCACTCATTATTTTATCTTCTTTTCCTAGCACACTGCAACTGAAACCTATTATTTGTTGGAGGGTCTGGGTTTTTTTCCCCCCAACAACACCAAGCAATTGTATGACAACCAGCTGGCCATTCTACTGAAAATCTGCAGAGAGATAAAACAAATTAGGTGTTTGGCCATGCTGATAGTGGGGAAAGAGTGATCCAGAGATGCGTAATAGCAAGAGCAAAGGTCTCAAGTTGGGAAAATGTGTGCTGTGTCGAAGGAATAGCAAATGGGCCTTTGAAAGAGGAGAAAAATGAAAAGAAGCATAAAAGATGAGATCAGAGAAGGGGTTGAAACCCAGATTTTAGGGCATTTTGTGCTTTTCACTTTGAATTAAATTGGAAGCTGGTAAACATTTTTAGCAGACTCATCATATGATGTGCCTAAAATTTTAAGGACAATTATGTTGTTTTTCAGAATGTAGGACAGCAAAGGAAGAGCCATGGAGAAGTGAGAAAACTACAACAGCAATCTGGGTGCAAAATTTTGGATGAATAAAGACAGAGGTCAGGGTTGGAGTGTCAACTGTGGTGGGAAGTGGTGCACGCTGAACACCGTTCAAAGATTTCTATCAATTCAACCTGCCATATTTCTTCATTATCAGCAATTACTATGTATTTCACATAATAATAAAATGAATTGAATGAACACTGTGTTCCAGATACTTCTTTAAGCAGTCATAGAGTAAATGGGCAGAAGTAAAGAGATATAACACTTTTTTTATTAAGCTTGTGACAAGACTCTTATCTATAAATCCATTCATCCTCCATGAGAAATTGAGATCTGGGAAGAAAAACAACCATGTCCAATTGCTTTTAACATCTCTAATACTATGCAGAATAGGACTCGAACATAGAGTTTACTAAGTAAATGTTTGTTGGGTTTCTTACTGACAATGGAATAAATTCCCCACACCTCACATACAAAAAAAAATGCTTATTGCAGAAAATGATTTGGACCCAAGAAAATTGGTGATTATTATCAAAAAGTTCAATGAACAACTCAGAAAACTATTTCACCAGATTCCCCTCCTAATAGGCATCACGGTATCATGGAACTTGCCTTCACAGAACCTAACACAATGACAATTTCACAATATAGGAGTGACCCCACTATATGATCGATACCTGGATCCTCCATAAGATTGTACACTCCACAAGAACATAAACCCCAACTGTTTTCTCTGTATTCATCCCCAAGCCCAGCACAACCAATGGGCTATAAAACAACATTTGATATATATTAATGAAATAGGAATAGGTAACAATAATGACTTTCTACTGTATGCTAAAATCTCTTCCAAGCAATTTAAACATATTAACTCATTTAATCTTCACCACAACCCTATTAAGCAGATATTCTTTTATTTTCCTTTTACTGCTTTGAATGAATAATTAATGAACTATTAATTAGATATTTTTATTTTACTTCCTTAAATGAACTAATGAATATAATAATGATGATCATTACTGAAGAAGTTATGCCACAGCACAAGCACACACACAACCTGAAAAGGAGATCCATATATTAATAATCATTTCTGCTGGGCATGGCAAAGACTCCAATTTAGGTTGTCTCTTTTAAGAACTTACTACGATATTTTGAGGACTATAAGACGCATTTCTCCCTTTTCACCCCCATCCCTGCCTCCCAAATTTGGGAGAAATAATGGTTGTTAATACTGCTGTTGAATTCTGTTTACATTTACATTGGTGAAATATTATGTTATTTATATTATTAAATATTTTACATTTTTTGCTTGAAAATTTTTATTCCTATTTTCCTCCTCTAAAACCTAGGTGCGTGTTATGGTCCGAAAAATACAGTAATTGTTTCTTTTCAAATGATACTATGTTTCATCTATGAAATTCTAAAAGTAATGATCTGATAGGCTTGATCAATCAATTACCATGTCTGATTAAATTTGTAACATTCATTTGTAACAACTCACTGATGTAGCCAAAGACTGTTTCAATCAAAAGAAATATATACTTGTGATTAAATGTACAGATCAAGGTCTCTTTTGACAGCATCATAATTACCTATGATTTTTTCCCATTAACAATAGAATGCTTTACCCTAAGGTATTTATCTTTGCACAAATTAATTCCCACAATTAATCTGATGAATGTGCTTAATTAGATGTCTATAAAATTTTGATAATGACCATGAATTCATAAGGCTCATTCTAAACAAGGAGAAGTTCATGGAATTAAAATACATAGCTGCTGCAGTGAGCCACCCTCATTCCCATACTGGTGAACAACATTACAATTACAGTACAGTGTGGCACTTTTTGGTCAGACTGAAGCTTCAACACAAAACTATGTTCGTACATTCTAATTATAAAACTATGGAGGAAAACAGAAGAAAAAATCACAATGTTTATCCCTTTAGTTTTTATAGAAGGACAGACACTGCTTCATTCTTGCAAAACATAGAAACATAGGGTAATGTGGACAAACTAAAAACTCAGCTAAAAACTGAAAATTTGCAGGCATTCTCAAGTCTATTAGAAGTCGACTGTTAAGACGCTGTTTTCATTGCCTGGATTGCATGTTCACAGCCTGTTTCCATCCTTCTGGGATAATTAAGAAAATATTATTGCAGCTGCCAGAGGTCCTGCAGCAGTGAGGACTTCTCACAATTTCCTACCAGTTCTTTCGTTATCACAGTTGTATCCCACTCATATTAATAGATAGCAGTTATAAGAAGACAGATTTTATGTTTAGCTCAAATGAAGAATGTGCTGTGTTCCATACTTGCCACTACATTTTAGGTCTTCCGAGCAGATCTCTCCAACACTAAAACCTGCTGCTTTCCAAATTAGCAGCCTTTAAACCAACATGTTTGATCTGAATTTGCGAACAGCCATCTGTCAGAACGGTTGTATGCCATGATTTTGTACTGGATGCATAGTTAATCAAGATCTTCTATCTTGTTACCTATTATTTAAAACAGGAACTGTTATTTAGAAGTCCCAAGAGAAACACAGATTTATAAATTATGACTATGAAACAGCATTTTTTATGGTTGTTTCTTTCTAATGGCTAGATGACCTTTCCAAGCAGTAACTGATATGTGTTATATATGGCTGGAGAGTTTGTTGATCATTTTTTCCTCCAGTCATAGAACATATAGACTGAATGTCAGAGATACTCTGACAATAATCTTAGAAAACATATCCACTAACCCACACTGTGCCGCAATATTGCCCAAATCTCCTATGGGGCATCATGAAAGTAAGTTTAAGGTTATGAAATATGGACATTCATAAAATATTTTAATGACACTTGACAACCTACTGAAAATCAGGACTATTCTTAAAAATTGACTTACATGCATTTGCTCATTATGAAACACCTCCACATATTCAACATACACAGGGAAAAAAAACCCTTAAAGCTGCACTTACGGTGAAGAAAACAAGAGAAATATCTTTCTATAAATTCACTGTATTCCTTCATTTAGGAGCCATGTAACCATATGAAACAATTACTTTCCTTGCACTCATGAAGAGCTTTTTCAATAATAAAAAATTATCTTTCTAATCTCCAAAGTAAACATAGGATTTAACTATTATGAAATGAAGCAATTGAATTTAATTGATTATTTCTTTGCTGTCACATCCCAAATTATTACTTCACCCTTTGAAAAGTCAATTATTAAACCTCCAGATGAAGGAAATAAAAGAGCCTCTGAGACTGAGTGGAATTAATGGATTCTTATGATAAAATCAACTTAATATCTCAGCACTGGATAAGTCCATTTTTCTACTTTCACATGCTCTGTCCCCAACGTGTATTCATAATACAATCACTTTCATGTATTTTATTTTAAATTCTATTTTATTATTTATTTTATTACAGTTGTCCCCACGTTTTCTCCCTTTGCCCACCTCTACCCCACCCCCTGGCAATCACCACCAGGCCCTTGCATGAGTCATGCATGTATGTTCACTTGCCACTCCCTTCAATTTCTACTTTATGGCTTTGTTTTCTACCAGTAAATGTAACCAAAGATCCAAAAAGTAGTCATTTCAAACACATCATGCATTGTTTTTAAAATACAAAGAGCCCAATTTTATTTACACAGAAAAAAGATTTTAAGTTGGTACCTAATTAATAAAAAGTTGATAATCTAATATAATATGAGTCAAAAGAAAAATAAAAGAAGTCTTTATTCTATCAAGTTGAATTGCAAAGAACTGTGTGTATGACACGAGGGATGAAATCAATATGCATGGCCATTGTCACCCAGGTCAATCACCAACCAGTGGCCCAGGTGATATTTGGATTTTCTATACTCAATTTGAACTTGGGAGACATATCCTCTTTAAAACTGTTTCAAACCGGTGGTGCAATGTGCTTCAAAATAACACATTTCAACTTTAGGTAACAGAATGAGTTATACAGCTCAAACTGTCATAATCTATGCTTATGTATATTTTGAGGTTTAAACAATTCATGATCCAGCCCTGACTTGTGTGGCTCAATATGTTGGGCTTCATCATGCAAAACTAATGGTCGCTGGTTCAATGCCTGCACAGTGCTCAAGCCTGGGTTTCAAGCCAGGTCCCGGTTGGGGAGTACAGCAGGCAACTAATTGATGCTTCTCCTCTGCATCAGTGTTTCTCTCCCTCTGTTTCTCCCTCCCTTTCCCTCTCTCTAAAAATACCATCTTTTTTAAAAAAATCATGATCCATAATGCACTTCTAACATTACATCTCATTAACACAAATAAAAATGGATTTACTAACCACATTATCTAAATAGAATTGTAGAAAAGAGCAAGCAGATGGAATATGAAGATTGTCAAATGTACTTTTAAGGTATTAGACTATAAATTATTTACTAATTTATATTAATTAATTGTCCCTACAGAAAAATTTCAATTTGTCCTCTTATTTTTCTCTAACCTGTAATTGGTTCATACCTTATTCTCACTCCCTGACATATTTTCTACAGCACCTAGCAGTCCACATCAGACCACTTTAAGTCAAGCTACATTTTATTCTTCATTAAAGAATTTATTTCTTTATTTTGAGAGACCAGGAAGGGAGGGAGAAAGAGAGGGAGAAAGACACCAGTGTGTGGTTGTTTCTCGTGTGCCCCCTACTGGAGAACCGCCAAACAACCCAGGCATGTGCCCTAACTGGGAATTCAACTGGCGAACCTTTGGTTCACAGGCCAATAGTCAATCCACTGAGCCACATCAGCCACAGCTACATTTTAAAATACATATAAATCACATTCATCAAAATAAGAATAATATGGCAAATGAATGGCGTATTAACAACATGGTAACATTCTTTTCACCACTGAAACAAATGCTTGCTGACTAATTTAGTAAAACAAGGTAATTATAAGGAAAAAGACTATTAAACCAGTTACTTAGCACGTATAAAAATTCAACCTCTTTGAATAAAACTCGTATTTTTCACTTCACCCTTATAAATGAATCTAATTTATAGACTATGTATATTTAATAGAAAATGTTACAATGGCTCAAGGGAATGTCAGAAAGTCAGCATTCTTCAGGGAATTTTCCCCATGCTCAGTTCTAGAATCAGAATCACAAAAATTAGAAAGGCCCTGCCCTTGCCAGGGGCAGAGGGAGTAAGAAGAGTATAAAGGGGTGATAAACCATAACAAAAGCAGATTGGACTATGGATGGCAAACACACAACACAATATACAGATGATGTATTATAGACTTGTACACCTGAAATCGATACTTTTATTTACCATGGTCAACCCAGTAAATTCAGGAATTTTTTTTTAATTTGTAACTGAAATATGAAATAATCAGAAACTTGCATAAAGATTTACATATAGGGATAGTAATAATGGCTTTATGCATGAGAAAAAACCTAACAACATGGAATTACTTATGATTAATATTATATCCACAATGTAATAATACATAGTGATTAAAAATCATATTTTTCAGGACTATTTAGGGACATGTAAAAATGCAGATAATATCTGATGAAATAAAAAGGGAAGATACAAAGTGCTATGACTCCAGTTTGTAAAAAGAATATACCTGCAAAAGAAAAATTCTTGAATGCAATAAAATAGTTACAGTATTTTTACAAATAAAAATATAACTGACTGTACATATATACAAACAAAAATATCCTTAATGTTTATTGCATAGAAGTAACCTATTTTTACCTAAAATTGAAAAATGTAGGTAATCTGTCTGCTAAATTCACTGAGTAATATCACGGGCTTTGAAATTCATTGTGTTAGTGTTTCTGTGCCAAAAAACACCTACACAGAAAAAGAAAATTCAAAAACTAAATAGGGAACCAAGGAAGAAAAAAGGATCTCAGGGGATTCTCACGAGGAGAAACACTGAGAGGTGAGCTACCAAGAAGCACAATAGTCCCTCCTTATGCATGCAGGATAATTTCGAAGACCCGCAATGGATGCCTGAACATATACTGCACTGAACCCTAAATATACCATAGTGTGTCTTATATGAACATGCCTACCCTAAAGTTTGCTGTATAAATTAAGTGGAGTAAAAATTAACAACCACTAATAGTAAGAAAAAATAATTATAATAATATATTGTTATGGGTAAGTGAATGTGGCCACTCTATCTCTCTCTGATAGCAGGAAGTTTACTAAGTGACTTCAGGGCACAGAGCCTGGAGATGTTGAAGGTATAATTCAAATTTCCAGTACAGCATAGCTAGATAGCCTGAGATTTCAACACACTACTCAAAACAGCACACCAGTAAAAACTTATGAATTATTCAATGAGGAGGCAAGGAAACAGGATGGAAATGAAAGAGAAGGAGAACCCTGTAGAAAAAGAACTAAATGAAAAACAACTCTGGACCAGATACAGAGTTCAAAACCCTGGCTATAAGGATGCTCACAAAACTTAGTAAGAACTTTAACAGAGAAAAGGACAGGGAAACTACAGAAAAGAACCAGTCAGAAATAATATACTAGCTGTGATGAAAAGTAAATTACAGACAATCAACAGTAGACTAGGTGAAACATAGAATCAACTCATTGATTTGGCATACAAGGAAGAAGAAATGACCCAATCAAAACATCAAAAAGAAAAAGAAATTCAAGAAAAAATATGAGGATAATATAAGATGTATCATAGAGAAAGTGAAATACACAGCATTTAGGACATAGAGTGTTCAAAATTACTATAGAATATGAGGATGTTCATTGGACACCTTTGTCTTAAATGCATCACCTCAATACCCGCAGATATATACAGAAGTGGATATCTGAGTAAGTGCTGGTAAAGCTGAGTTAAGCAGGTCTATGTGAAAGACGAAAGGATTACCAAAGGAACACATATGCAAAAGCCACCGACAAGGACAGATTAACAGCATGGCAGTGGCCTGAGAGAAGAGGGTGTTAGGGCCTGAGTGGGAATCATCGGTAAAGGAGGGGAAATGGAAACAACTGTTGTTTTTTTAAAAGCTGAGTTCAACATACCTTTTAGTTCCACGATCTATTGGGTTGGCCAAAAAGTTCCTTTGGTTTTCATCTGAAAAGTTGGGTCTAGTGGCACTTAGTTGAATTTAACTTTATATAAAACAATTTTCTAAGATTGCATTGTGACAGCTGTCACATACACATGCATTTTAAAAACTTAAATATTGAAAATGGGAAAATAAGCAACATTTTTGTCATTTTATGCTTGATTATTCCATGAAAGGAAAAAATGCAACTGAAATGAAAAAAGATTTATGCAGTGCATAGAGAAGAAGCTATGACTGATTGAATGTGTCGCAAGTGGTTTGCAAAGTTTTGAGCTGGAGATTTCTCGTTAGAAGATGCTCCACAGTCGGGTAGACCAGTTGAAGTTGATAGCAACCAATTTGATATTTTGAGAACAATCAATGTTATACCATGCAGAGATGGATGACATACTGCAAATATCCAAGTGAATGCAGTTATTGGTGAAAATGAAAAATGTGTTTTATTTTATGGAAAAAATCATACAAACTTTTTGGCCAACTAAATAGTACCACCAGTCTAAGCACCAGGGTGACAAAGTATGCTTGCAAACTGATTATCCCAAACCTGATTTCATTTATGTAATTTCTTGATTTTTTATGTGCTCTCCAAAAGGTAAAATAGTAATGAGAGACATTCACTAGATTTGCAATTACATAGTCAGTGGTCACTTCATACTGCATGACAAGATCAAAAACAATGAGAAAAATGAAAATTGAAGAAGTAGACTACTGATAAAAACATTTTAATGTAAAACTGGTAAAGTGAAGAGGTTATGATATTGTAGTGTGTGTATTAGATTATTCATAAATATTGCTAAGTACTTTAGATGAAAAGAAAAATTATGAAGCAACCCCCAACTGCCACCAGAGTACAGTTTAGTTTCCAGAGCACATTAAAATTCCTCAACAAAGAAAATCAATTAGTGACAAATTTATTGACATTTTAGAAGCTAAATTTAGGGTGAAATGTTAAGCTAGTAAGAGAATGTATAATATTTTCAAGGGAAAATGTGAGCTGATAAAATGTTTAAAACTTAACTGTGAATAAAAATGCAGAGTAATCCTAAATTAAAGCACTTTTTGACTTTATCCAGGTCAAGTCATTTTTCAGAAAAGGTGTTAAGCACTTTTCCTTAGATGAAGAAAAACAATACCACAGGACTGCTAAGAGGTAAACTGCTGGATGCTAGCAAGCAAAATAGAAGCAAAGTTATCCTTTGGGATTCATTGTGCTCTTGGATATTTAGAGTATGCTATACAAAATGATTATAAAATAAAAAATCAAACACAAATAACAAATATAGTTGCACTTTCCATTACTTTTCCATTCCTCTGTCCTTCTGCATAAAGACAATCATGTTATGAACTTTGTGTAGCCTTCTAGATATAATGATGGTACAGGGTCCACAAAAAGTAATGCCACTAAGTGTGGTTGGTAGGAAACGGGAATGTCTTGCAGGAGATGGACAGCAATTTTACTGCCTATGTTTTCTTCTTGAGACTGATGTACCAAAGTGGACTAATTTTATTTTTCTGCAAATATCTGCCCAATTTTTCCAACACCATTTATTGAATAAACTATCTTTAGCCCATTGTGAGTGCTTGCAAACTCTGTCAAATCTTAATTAAATAGAAAAGTGTGGGTTTATCTCACTAATTTGAAAGAACATAAGAAGCCCTCTGTTGATTGCAGCATTATTTACAATCACCAATATATAGAAGAAGCCGAACTGTCCATCAGTGAATGATTGGATAAAACAAATATGGGACATTTACACAACGGAATACTACTTGATCATAAAAAAGAAAATTTTACCCTTTGCAGCAATATGCATGGACCTGGAGAAATTATGCTAAGATAAGCCGGTCAGTGAAAGACAAATACCATATGATTTCACTCATATGTGGAATCTAATGAACAAACGGAACTAACAAGCAAAATAGAAACAGACTCATAGATGGAGAACAACTGAGGGGGATGGAGGGATGGAGCAAAAAAGAAAAGGGAGTCATGGACAAGTGTGGTGATTGCTAGGAGGAAAGGGGTGTAAGGGGACTAACTGATAATGAAAAAATACATAAAGATTAAATTTAAAATAAAAAAAGTATACGTGTTGAAAGCTCTGCTTCGTATAGCTCAGTTGGTTGGAGTGTCACTCTGAAAACCAAAAGGTCACATCTCATCTTTCTTTCTGGCTCACATTGATATTCCCCGCCTCTTTCCCAAATAGCCATTAATATAACAGTACGCATCACTGAAACACTATAACCTCATCATTTCTTTATTTTTATTATTTTTACTACTTCTACAAAATGCAAGATTCTTACACAAGTATGTATAATTCTATTTGCCCTATTTACATGTTTTGTGTTCTTTACTGTATATTTATATATAGTTTATTATAAATCTTACAAGGCATTGTTATTATTTTTACATTATTGTTATAACTAGCCACATATTAACAAATACTGATGCTCTTTACTTTCCTCTTATTATTCTTATCAATGTGGTAACATTAATTACAGTTTGAAGAATTCACTTAAATATTTTTATTTAAGCAGGTCTGAAAAATTCTTTCAACATTTTTTGTTTGAAGATGATGTATTGAAACTTCAATTTCATTATGGATTGCTATAGTCTGAATGTTTGTGTCCTCCCAAAATTTGTAGGTTGAAATGTGAATCTCTAAGATGATGGTAATAGGAGGTGAGGCCTTTGGGAATGGAATAGGAAAGGAGGGTAGAGCTCTAAAGACAGTGATAAGCGCCCTTATAAAAAAGCCCCAGAGAACTTGCTTTCTCCTCAACCATGTCAGGACACAGAAATTAGATGCCATCTATTAACAAAGAAATGGATTCTTATCAAACACTGAAATTTCTGGCACTTTTATAATGGACTTCCCAGGCACCAGAACTGAGAAATAAATGTCTGATGTTCCTAAGGTACCACACTGTGCAATTTCCTTGTAGCCGACCAAATGGACTAAGACAAGGATAATATGACAGGTGTAGACTTTCTGTTAGGATTTTATATTCTGGCTTCCTTTGCCTTTGGAAAAAATCCACCTATTAGTATTACTGATGTGCATTTTCAAGTAACCTTATACATCTTTTTTTCCTAAGTGTTGAGATATTCTTTTTTGGCTTTGCCTTTCAGAAATGGGATTGTGAAATACATATGTGTGATTTTATTTGCATTTATTCTGCTTGGGGTTCACTAGGGTTCTTGAATTTTAGTTCAGGGCTTGTTTCCAATTGTAGATGTCAAATCTTCAACTACTCCATCTCCTCCATTTTCTCTCCTCTTTCAGGAGAGTGTAAATTTAAATGAAATTACATTTGCACATGTTACACTTCTTTTTTACCATACCCAAATTTTTCCTGTTTTTTTAAAAACAAAAAATTATTTTTGCCCTGTTTGAAAATGACATATTTCCCCTGTTATTTATTTGTCTCCTACGGTGTCCAGACTTCTGTAAAACATATACTATATGGCCTTCATTTGAGATACTGTATCTACAGTATAAATTTGGTCTCTCATCATAGATTTTAATTATCTTTTCATTTTCCCCATAATTTCCACTATTTTCCTAAAAATTTTTCCCTATTTTTTTAAATATAGTCAGGCTAGTCTTTTTTTAAAAGATTTTATTTATTTATTTATTTATTTATTTATTTATTTTATTTTTAGAGAGGGAAGGGAGGGAGCTAGGGAGAGAGAGAGAAACATCAATGTGCGGTTGCTGGGGGTTATGGCCTGCAACCCAGGCAGGTACCCTGACTGGGAATCGAACCTGCGACACTTTGGTTCGCAGCCCACACTCAATCCACTGAGCTATGCCAGCCAGGGCTTAAATTTTCCCTATTTTTTTGAAAGTAAAACCCATGTGTATTTTAAAGTCTATATGATAAGACCACTGCTTAAATGCACTGCCAGTCTTCTTCTTTTTATATGGTACTGCTCACTAGTTAGGGGGACATCAATTTTTTTTTTACATTACCTTCCCAGTAGGACTGTAGATCAGCACAGGTGTTTTACAAAGTAATGTGGCAATACAAATGAGGAATATTAAATTTTAATATGCTTTAATCTACTGAATGCATAAGGAATATAATTAATGGAAATTAGTATATGTACAAAAAATATTTCACTACATGTACTTTCACTGTTGAACTGTTAATATAATTAAAAATAGAAAGCAATCTAAATATTCAATAAATAAATGACATATACTATAATGTATTGTTCTGATTTTTTGTGTAGTCCTATTGAAGTAACATTTTCAATGATTACTAACAGACAAAAGAAGGCTTGTGAAAACACTGTATCATATCAGCTGACACAGTCAGCTTAGTGTAAAAAGAAATTCATTATCAACAACTTTCACATGTTCTACGGAAATGCGAAGCTGTCCTCAACATTACAGGAAATTACTAGAAAGCATTGTTTTTTCTGACAATTAAGTTTCTAATGTTTTTATCCTGCTGACATCTCAATCTCATTTGTGTGTCATATCCTGGGGCTATTTTCTTCAATATCCTACAAACACATACACACATACCTACAACTAGAATAAACCTTATTTATTTAAAATTTATTACCGGCCCTGGCTGGTGTGGCTCAGTGGATTGAGTGCCAGCCTGTGAACCAAAGGGTAACAGGTTTGATTCCCAGTCAGGGCACAGGCCTGAGTTTCAGGGCAGGTCCCCAGCAGGGGGTGTGTGAGAGGCAACCACACAGTGATATTTCCCTCTTTCTTCCTCCCTTCCCATCTCTCTAAAAATACATAAAATCATTAAGAAATAAAAATAAAATGAAATGTATCACTGGATATGTTTGCATTTTTTAAATATTAAATATTTTTATTTTCTTCATTTTTTTCAAAATGTTATGCCAGCATTATATTTTCACCCACAAAAAAATTTTAATGAGTAAGAAAAAAGAGCTCTTGATAGAAATTATAAGAAAAATAACAAAATTGAAAACATTCATCAGTTGATATTTTTATTAATAAACCTGAAAATCTAATTCATGACCAATGGATGTGACTACCTAGGCAACTCAGTCAGAAATAATTATCATACCAGCAAAACTTAAACATTTCTTATTGGTTAACCACAGATGGGTTCTCCAAGCATACGCACACACAGAAAGTAAGGATACCCATATTCAAAGCCATATTCAAACCCTCTCACCCATATTCAATGCCCATATTCAAATTCTCTCACACTCATACCTTTTATGAATTCATTACAGAACATGTAATATGTATACAGCATATATACTATCCATGGATGAACTGAGAATCTATACAAACATCAACACACACAGGAACTTTTCCTGATACTTTTGAATTCACAGTTATTATTTTCATTCCCTGAGGCCAGTGAACTTGTTCAGCACTCATAGCAGCATAATCGACAAATAAAATTGATTGTATTATATAATTCTATTTTTAATTCTGAATCAAAGTAAGAGCCTACAAACTTTCCCACACAGATGCAAGGAACAGTATCCAGAATTAAGCAGGGGTGTGAAAAAGAAAGCAGAAAACTAAGGACTCTTTCGGATAATTAAGAATTAAAATGCCCTCTAAGGATGATAGCAACGAAACAATTTTTTTTACATAAAAACACTTGAAAACAGTAAATTAGTACTCTCCATTGCTAATAAATTTTAAGTCAGAATTGTACCAGTCAAAATTAAAAGATAAAGAAATTATGTGTTATTTTTCAGGAAAATATATCTACAGAACTGAGGGAAAGTATTTTCTACATACCTAGTAGAAAATATTTCTGCTTTGCTAAGTAGAGGTCATATATCTCAGGCTTTCTTTTCATGGAGAGAAATTGGCAATGGGCAAAGCTGGCTCCGAAGCAATTTTCGATTGGTTAAACTCCCTCAGTTCTTAAAGACACTTGCATTTGATTAACATCAGATATTTAGAAATGTAAATGATGACATAACTTTCTATGAGCTTGACAGGATAGGTGTTTACAAACACCAAGGAGCTCAGTAAGTTTATGTATGAAACAAGTATTTGCCATTACTGACTGATTACTAGACAATTTGCAATGTGCTTTACGTGCCTTGTCTCCTTCAATTTCACAATGAAAGTATAATTAAGATAACTTATTCCAATTTCATGTTAAAGAAAGAGAAGCTTATCTAGATTCCTTGAAATTCCCAACACGATAAAGTTAAGAGTGAAAGAGTCCCAATTGGAACCTAGATATATCTGATCCAAAAACTTGTTCCTGCAAAGGTCCCTCAATGCATAAATGCGCAGTATTGGAAGGAATACTTCCTGTGACTTCATGCAGCAGCCTGTTCCAACACTGTGCACTATTAGAAACTTCTTCCTTAATACGGAGTAAAAATGTTACTTCCTGTAACTTTCACCTCTTGCTGCTAGTTATGCCCTCTGGGCCTAGAGGAGAAAGTCTACTCCCTCTTCCACATGACAGCCCTTCAAATATTTCAAGACAACTAGCATGTCTCCCCGTAGTGTTCCAGTCCCCAGGCTAAACACCCACAGAACATTATACTGTAGCATTAATATCTCCACGTTGCATTTTCTGCCCACCCACAACTTCTCCTTTGTTCCTTCCCTCTTAAACAGTGGGAGCAATAAGAAATTATGTCATCCATGAACAAAATTATATAATATAACACACCTCCTACTTCACTCCCCTACATAACCTCTTTGCAGGCCTTCTCAGTAGTTAAGTACTACAGGATTGAGAGGAAAGAAATCATTCAGAAACAATTCTTAAACCAGTTAAGTTCTTTTTTCAACCCTAACGGTCATAGAAATATAAAACTCAAGTGCATTCTAGGATTTAATCATGATTTCCCATTATAACTACCCACAGTAGTAGAGACTTATATGAAAAACATTTGAATTTTTAAAATTGTAATGAACTTGCATTTGATTGTAAGTTCAAAATGTAAAGGAGCAGCTATAGTCACAGCAATAAGAAATGTTGCTGCAAGTATGTTGAAGAAAAAGATCTGTGTCTGAATTCCAGCTCTACCATTTACTAGCTGTATTCTTACACGATTGACAAATACAGAGTCACAATGTTCTTGATTGAAGAAAATTCTTAATTTGCATGGTGATTTTAAAGAAGAGAACAAACCTATGTAGGCATTTATTGGAAAATTTAATCCACATGTGAACCTCTGTTCTCAACCAAAACCCCACAAAAATGACAACAAACAATTTGAAGTCATAAATCAGCAAGGACAAAGAAAAAGAGAATAAACAACAGATTACAAGAAATGGAACACAATTTTCCATCCTGGAAAGCAGATGGACAAGTAGAAATTGACTTAGCAGTCTAGAGCAATTTAAGTATCTACAGGGGAAAAAGCCAACAAGCAAACCAATTTGTGTCCAAGCACCGCATAAAGATCAAGGAATTGCACACATCACTTAATTCTAAAGGCAGAGAAGGGTATGGCAATAAAAAGAGAATTTGAAGTCAGCCACTTTTTTGTCAGTTGGCATGGAAATCTCCTCATTTAATTATAACTGCATCACTTACATGTTTTAATTTCGACAAAACAGTAGAACATCATTGACACAAGCCCTCTCTCTCACTTAACAAAATTGACGATTTTTTCCCAGGTTTCAAGATCCTGTCCTCATTCCACCAGAGCAAAAAGAAACACCAATAGTGTTCATATTACTATCAACATTCTGTTGAACAAAAAAATATATGCGTTCTCAAAGACAGAAGCTTTCTCTACAGTGATCCTCATTTCTTCCAGAAACCTGACATGAATTTCATTTAACACACTCGGGATGGATATTTTCAAATGTTGACTTAACTGACCCATGGAGTACACAGACATATGGCCAAACATTGTGACATTGTGGGTGTGCCCATTGTGGGTGTTTGTGGATGGTTTTAACATTTCAATTGGTGCACAGAGTAAAGCACACTGGCTTCTCTATGCGGGTGGAGCATATACACTTAATTGAAGATCTAGAAGAAAACAGCTGGTGAAGAAGGAGCCCTTATGCATGAATGCTTGAGGGAGACATTGATATTTTCTGACCTTCACACTCAGACTAAAACATGAGTTTACCTCAGTCTTCCACCTGTTGCCAACTCCAAAATCTGCATGATAATGCACTGCAGATCCACTCCACAGGCAGAATGATGTGTTAAAGGGCAGGTCAGTCTTTCTCATGGACATCATTGAGGTTCATCCACACTGTGTATAATAACAAGATTTTTATAATGTCTACTACTTTAAATGTTCACATCATCAAGAAGTAACCTCCACAGCAACAACTACACCTCTTTGGTCAAATATATAGGTACCAGGGCCTACCCAAGTTGGCACATAAAATTAACGTTCATAATTGAAACCAGGTTACAAACTTCTATGTTAATATTCCTAGCAACACAAGTTGTAACAACCAAAAATTGGAAACAGCCAACTGTCCATCAGCTGATCAACAGACAAATACAACGCATCATGTTCATGATGAAATGCTACTGAGACATAAAAAGGAATGGTACATGATGAGCCTTAAAGACATTAAGCTGAATGAAAGCACCCAGATACAAAAGTCTACATATAACATGATTCCATTTATATGAAATTTCCAGAGGAGGTAAATCCTATTTTGACAGTTGTTGAGTCAATACATGACTCCCCCACCACCTGTGACAAGGGCTGGCCTGGGGACCCCTGGCCAGAAGGAATATATACAGATTGGGAATGGACTGTAACTCTCTACTTATCTCCCTTTGGGAACAGCTTCTTTTCCTGTGATTGCTTCTTGTCCTTTGACTTTTGCACACACACACTGATGTAACGTAGATCTGGGTTGTGCAACCTGGGCCTGAGCTCCCTTCGTATGGGACCCAGTATAATGAGCCTCGGACTACAGGAGGTGTGGTCTTGCTCCCACTTACCTATGACTGTAAGTGCACTCCCCTGTAAGGTGAGTAATGAACGGCATGTCCCCATCTTCTACTTGACTGGGAGGGGTTTTATTTTTTTTCCCAGAATATCACAAACACTTAAGCAGAAACCTGTCTTGGGGCTTTTGTGCTACAAGAGTATGCATTGTATGTATGTATGTATATTGAATAAAATATTGAACATTTTAAACTGGTTAAAATAGTAAGTTTTACAATGTGTGAATTTCACCTCAATAAAACTATATACGTGATGGGGAATTTGTATCCAGAATATGCGAGATTCTGACAACTCAACAGCAGAAAGCACCACCATTCAAATAAATAAAGGGAAACATATTTCAAAAAGAATTTCACCAATGAAGATGTTCAGAAGGTAAATAAACACTTTATATGATAATGTTATTAAGCTGTCAGATAAATGCAATTTGAAAACATAACGTTATATACTTGTATACCCACTGAAACTACTAAAATGAAAAACTGAACACTAATAATGCTAATAGTGGCAGATGTTGTGTAACACCTGAAACTCTGACACACTGCTGGTGGAAATGCAAATGGTACAGCATTTAGAATCTTTGTGTTATTCTTAACTGTAATATATAAACAAGAGGATAAAAAATCACCCAGGTTAAACGTCTTTTCACAAGTTACTGAGAATATCCACATCCATTGAACAAGTAACTACTGAGATATTACCCCACGTTTGTCACTGCTCTAACAATGAGGGATACGTCAGGAAATAAAAGAAAGGTTTCTGCAATCATCAAGTCTATGATGATAATTGCATGCATTCTAAAGTAGCAGTTACAATCTTATTCAGCTAAAAATAAAAGTAAAGATATATTGGCCGAAATAGTCATGTGGCAGCAGCAAAAAATAACTTGTGTGCTAATTTATATTAAGAAGCCAACACATCACTAAATGCTCTGTTTCTGAGAAATCAAATTCATATTCCAGCACCATACATGAGTATGGTCTACAAAGGTCATTAATGGTCTGCTTCATTCCTAGCATTTGAGTCTAAATGGTGAATCCCAATGTATCCACTATATTCTGTTACGAAATCCAAACTCTCAGCAAATTAGCTAACACTGCATTTTCTTACTTGCATTTGTCACATTAAATGCATTTCTTTTCCCACTCTTTTTCACCCTTGAAACTCTCTTCCACCTTTTAATATTCAGCTGCAATATGCTAAAAATATCTAAAAATTCTTTTTCACTAAGCTACAGGTGAAAAAATATCTTTCTCAGATTTTATTTATTTATTTATTTATTTATTTATTTTTACAGAGAAGGGAAGGGAGGGACAAGGAACAGAACAGAAACAGAAATGTGAGAGAGAAATTATCTATTGGTTGCCTCCTGCATGCCTCCAACCTGGGACTGAACCCGCAACCTAGCTGTGTGCTGTGACAGGAATTGAACCAGCCAACTTTTGTTTTGAGGGACAACACCCAACAAACTGAGGAACAATGGGCCAGTCTAAGCTGAAACCTATTTAGTTCTTGTGTGCTGTTATTGCTATGTTCTATACTTTCATGAAAGCAAACAGCAAGTAACATGATAATCATTTATTCTAGTCACCTATTTTTGACTATATAGTGAACTCCTTAAGGGTAGGACATTTTGATACTGATTTATAATTACACAGTGAAACTTACATAATTATAATTACATACGAAACTTACTTATTTACCAAAGATTTTAAGTAATTGTTTATTGAATAAATTGAAAAAAGCACATTTTGTTGCACTTTAAAAAAATATAGTGTTTTATATTTTATAAACTACACCGTGTGTGCAAAAGCTGCTAATGGCCTATCTGTGGTCCAGTGGGGATTATTGTCTACTCACCTTCAACATGTGTTTGCTATGCCCAGATGAATTTTGGCTACCTAAATTTTAGAAAATGGTTTCTTTTAGTACCCAGAATAGAAAGTGGGAATTAATCACCATAATGTTTTCTTCAATTGGTACCTAAGTGATCAGGTGGACAGCATACATTTCCCATGCCCTGCATATAAATAGGTATATATAGTTATTCCTTCAGATTGGATGGTTAATTGTCACTAGTATATTCTAAACTATAGTAACAGTAATAATCACCGTAGTACAATAATAAGTTCTACAATTGTATAAAGGCTGCTCTTGATTTGGAGAACTTCATCTTTATGAACCAATCGAAGATTTCTGTCTTTTCCAGAAATTAGCATGGCCTCACTTCCTTATGTTGGTGCCTAATGCCCTGGAAGAGTATTTCCAAAGAGCTTCTGAAACTCAGAGAACACAAAGCTATTGTACACCTGACCACATGGGTATTGATGGTAAACCTCCTGGGTTCAAGTCGTAGCCTTGTTACCCACTAGTTTTATGACATTGAGCATTTTAACAAATCCCTTCATTCCTCAGTGAGTGGGGTCTATAGATGTACTACACTCCAGCAACTTCTGTTTCATAAGCCTCTCCCTTAGCCTATTAAAACATATAGATTCTCCTGTTGTGTTCACAGCAGCAAACCACCATGATGTGAACTCCCTATGGTAGGGGCCATAGACAGCAGGAAACTGAGACCTGACAACTCAGTGTCCCAAAGAAATAAATTCTGCCAACAACCTGAAGGACTTAAGCACATTATTCCTACAGGTCAACACACAGCTGGCTGTGACACCCCCCACAATGAAGCATACTAAACTGCATTTGGATGCTTCACCTATGGAAACTACCTAATCCTGAAGTTGAGTTATTTTAAATCACGAAATTTATGGTAATTGGTTAAGCCACTATAGAAAATTACCTATGTCAAAGCATTGTTATGAAGATTAAATGATGGTAATACTTACATCTGCATAACTGCCTGTTAAATAAAAAATGCAAATCTGCAAATCATTCAGGAAACTAAAAATAAAGTGTCTGTATCTGCAAACTCATACAGAGTAGGAAGCAATATTGGGAAGATATATTCAAAACTCAATCTTTGGTTCCATAATTAGACTCGGGGTTTGTAATTACACTCCTTACTTCTTTCAAATTTCAAAGTCCACTGTGACTACCTCCACAGAAATGGACAAGAACATAGTCAATATTAACCTATTATATACAATAAACTCAGGATCTTCAACTGTATTTTCTTCTTAATCCAATTCTAACTTAATACCAGTTCACTTCTCTTAAGGTCTCTCCAAGCCCATCAGCTCAAAGAAACTAATCAGATTAAAAATATTTAAATTAATGAAATATATGCAACTAAAATGAATTACTTTTTCACAAATTAGGCTCAATTTGTGTAGGATGATGCAAATTGAGCTTCAGTTCTTTGAAAAATTCATTTGGATTCTTTTTCGCCTTGCCATTATACTTAGAATAAAACATCTGTAGTGGTTTAGAAAGCTTAGACTATTAAAATAATCGACATTTTAGCACTGATCTCAAGCTGTTCCATGAATAATGAATCACCAAAGTTGCCAATTTTACACTATGAAGGAAAAACATTTCATACAATAAAAGTTTATGTTCCTGGTTTTATTTAGAAAGATTCATTTAACATACAGCTGTTGTATATGAGGTATATTTTGAAATAAGTTGTCACTTAGATATTGATTTACATGCACCAAGAACATTTTAAAAAATCAATGATTTTCTTCTTTTGAATGACTCCTACCAAATCTGGCTGAAGTCCTGCCCACATTTTCACTGCTGTATCATATAAAATTAAAATTTGCCCATCAACAAAAGAATTACTTCACTAAGTTATATTCCTGCATTTTAAATTATATTGACGAATAATGTATGTACCAAATAAAAGAATGTTAATCGCGCACAATTTTATGGTTAGAACATGACTTACTTCATACCTTGCATTGTGTAAGGTAACCTTTGCTGTCCAGTCTGCAACTGTCAATACCTTATCAGCCTGCGATGTGGTTATCCACAAAAAGTGTTTTTGTTTAATTCCTTTTTTAACATTTGTTAATTGTATTTTTGTATTTTGTTCATTACCATGTATTCCTCTCATAACCACCATTTACGTGCAATTATGGCAATGTTGTCTATTTCCAATGCTCTAGTTAAAAAAGGGCCCAATGTAAATGTGACAGAAGCAGGTAGGCCTGGAAGGAAAGGAAAATCATCAGGCAGGAAACTGGACCAGCAGGAAACTGCCTGCCTACCCCAACCAGGACCAACAGCTAGGACCAACAGACGCTTGGCCAAGATAACAGGAAGGCCGCCAAGACCAAAGGTCAGAAGAAGTGCCACCCAGTTTCAGCCAATCAGACTTGGACACCCCATTTACCTTCTGCTGGTTTTGTGCTTAAAAACCCTGCCCTAAGAACAACCGGGTAAGTCTTAACCTTCCTTGATTGGCTCCCCAACCTCCCTTGGTTGCCTTCACTTTCCCCTTTTTCCTTGCTAATAAACCCTGCTCCTTAGCTCACTGATGTCAATTTGGTTTCTTGACCAACTCTGACCAAACAAAGTGACAACAGGACCTTCACAGTGAAACCCATTATATGAGACCTATTTAAAAGTAAGTATCCCCACTGCTTCTGAATTTAACAGCCAAATCTGACTTGCGCTTCAACCTGAAAAGCATGAATGGGGCCTCAGTGTGAATTTTCCTTCCCTTCATGTCAGGGTCCCACCCATTAGGGGTCCCTATCTAATACTACTTAAGTCACTGATTCCACTCAATAGCAACCTGGTAAATACTCTGCAGTCACAGCAAGGTGTTTGACTGACTGACGCGCTCTCCTCAGTGCCTATTTCAACAGCCTCCAGCTACACTTAACCTTCACTTTTTTGAGACATAACACACCTTTACTTGAGTACTCAGTGGGACACCTCAGACAAGGTTTTGATGACCAAAGTATATACAGAACTCACACAACTCCACTCCAGGAAGGCAAACAATCCAATTAAAAAATGGGCAAAAGATCTGAACAGAGATTTCTCCAAGGAGGACATACAGAGATGGCCCAGAGACATATGAAAGGATTCTCAGCATCACTAGCCATCAGAGAGATGCAAATTAAAACCACAAGGAGCTACCACTTCACACTGGTCAGAGTGGCCAACATAAACAAATCAACAAGCAACAAGTCCTGGCGAGGTTGTGGAGAAAAGGGGACCCTAGTGCACTGGTGGAGGGAATGCAGACTGGTGCAGCCGCTGTGGAAAACAGTATGGAATTTTCTCAGAAAACTAAAAATGGAACTGCCTTTTGACCCAGCAACTCCCCTCCTGGGACTATACCCTAAAAACCCTGAAACACAAATTCAAAAGAACCTATGCACCCCAATATTCATAACAGCACAGTTTACAATAGCCAAGTGCTCGAAGCAACCTAAGTGCCCACAAGTAAATGAGTGGATCAAAAAGCTTTGGTACATTTACACAATGGAATTCTATGCAGCAGAAAGAAAGAAGTAGCTCCCAACCTTCGGATCAGCATGGATTGACCAGGAGAGCATTATGCTAAGTAAAATCAAGCAGGCAGCAAAAGATAAATAAGTATAAGTAGAACCTAATAAAAAAACAAATGAGCAAGCAAATCAGAACCAAAGACAGATAAATAAGGAACAAACTGAGAGCACCCAGAGGAGGGGGGAGGGGTATAAAGGGGTAAAAAAGGGGGAGGGTTGCCTCAAGAAACATATATAAAGTACCCAAGGAGAAGGACAATGGGGAAGGGTGGCCAGAGGGCAGGGGAGGATATAGGGGAAAAGGGGGATAACTGTAATTGAATAACACTTAAAATTTTCTTTAAAAAGAATGAATAGTGAGGAGTGTTTGGTAAGCAAAACCCTGGGGAAGCATCTCACTTTAACATGTTCCAAAAAAGGTTGAATACATATTGTCAAAGTGTGTTGGGTATTCTGATCCGACCATGCTAAGAGTGGGTACACCATTCTTTCACCACAAATTCCAAGGCCTCAATATTAGTTATTGGTACACAATACCCCCACCTCACCTATATTACAGTCAATCACTAGGACACTATATGGCAGTGAGGAACACATCTCCAGCACTCATACAATTCGACCTCATCCTGAACCTAGTCAATTGCTTTTTGCCCAAAGGGACAAAAGGTTCTGACCCTCATGCCTGCCCAGGGCTCCATCCATCCTTATACTCCTCTAACAAAAGCCTTGGCACGGCTTTTGCTTCACATAACATACAGATAGAAACATCTTAAAATAACTGTATACTTTCCATTAATTGTCCATTTACTGAAGAGTTCTGAAAATAAGGGATAATTGTTGTACACCTCTCCCTGAGTTTCCCATGCAATATATCATATTACCTTGGTAATATATTATGAAACCAACATTTGTTTACTCTTACTAGATTTTATTCCGATTTCATGAATTTTTCCACTAATATCCTTCTTCTGGTTCCAGGACACAAACCAGGAAACCACATTGTATTTAGTGCAATTTGGTTTGCACTCAGCAACATAAAAGAAAGTCAATATCCTCTAGAGACATCAGAACTCCACATTATGAAACCAAAAGCTTTTAGAGAGAGGCAAGGCAAGGTAACTCCCATTATGCCCCAATCTTCCACAGTAGCAAGATGAATAGAAATATTTCAGTAAATTATCCTGCCAAAATAGTTTACAAAGTCCTTTTTCATATAGTAGTCCACTCTAACCACAAACCCATTTTTATAGAGGGAACTGATTGTTACAACAGGAATGTGATTTTCAACATCCAGTAAATGGAGCTTTGACATTCAGACCCAGCTTTATTGGCTCTAATCCTGAGAATCTTTCCACAAGAGCATGTTACTAACCCACTGCTTCTCTGAGCCAGCAGAGGTTCATATAACTGAGATAATCTTGCAAATTAAACATTATTGCAAGATGATGCAGTGAAAAGAAGAGGCGTGATATAAAGAAATTAGTCATTTGGCATATGTATAAGTATGTATTAGGTCATAAATGATAGGGACAAAAATCATTGTTGGTGTGGACACTTGGATACCAATGACAGTATGGTTGGTGACATAATGTACAAGTAGGACTATCTCCATGGGGACCTAATGTCTGCTTCTTATTTTCTGGTTCCAAAAGGAATCCATGCTATCTTTGTGGGCCTAAATATGCAAATGAAAAGGTTTAAAGACACAGTGGAAGTACCCCATGCGTGGTCATAGAAGTATACTTCAGCTAAACAAAGCAGTATACATTGCTTTCTGTGAAAATAAGAATTCAGTGGTAAATATCAAAAGTAGAAACATGATCATTTTTGTCCCACAATTAGTCTACTTCCAAGCACCCATTGCCTTTCAACCCCACAGGCTTCTGAAGATCTCTGAAATATCCACACTGGTTACAACTTAAGTTCATTTCATTTCCTCCTAAGGAAAGGAAACTGTCCACATATAATGACTATTTTACAATTTGTTTCATGATATGTATTTGGTCAAATTTTAGAAATAACTAGAATTAAAAGTTAAAAAATGACCCTTTCAATAGAATCCTCATCTGACACATTAGTTTTCCTTAATATAAAGAGTTCTGCTTTTCGTCCAACATCTTCTCAGGTAGCAGTGAGGTCCGGGGCTCCTCGAGTTTCACAGTGCTGCCCAAGGATGACAAGAAGAAAGATACTGTGAAGTCTGCCAAGAAAGACAAAGACCTAGTGAACAAATCTGGGGGCAAGGCCAAAAAGAAGTGGCCCAAAGGCAAAGTTGGGGACAAGCTCAATAACTTAGTCTTGTTTGACAAAGCAACATATGATAACTCTGTAAGGAAGTTCCCAATTACAAGCTTATAACCCCAGCTGTTGTCTCTGAGCAACTGAAGATCTGTGGTTCCTTCCCCACGGCAGCCCTTCAGGAGCTCCTTAGTATCGGACTTATTAAACTAGTTTCAAAGCATGGAGCTCAAGTAATAATTTAAACCAGAAACACCAAAGGGTAGGGATGCTCCAGCTGTTGGTGAAGATGCATGAACAGGTCCCACCAGCTGTACATTTTGAAAAATAAAAGTTTATTAAATGAGAAAAAAAAAAGATATCTACTCTGGGGGAAAGGATATTCAAAGGAATATTCCAGGAAAACATATGGTTTCCTTAATTATGTCAAATTTTCCATGAAGTTTTTTGCATTTTGCCTAACCATGTTGAGAGGGAACAACCTGCATGGTGGTTTATTGTCATCATTTAAAACCAAACAAAAAAGGTGTCTGAACTGAATAGGCAAAAATATGCTACAGTCACTTCTCTCTTGTGGGCTGAATAATGGGACACTAAATTGTATAGTAAGTCTATCTTCATTACATAGTGTCTCTATATTGACCAAAAACACTTTGCTTTCTTGACCATTTCCCACATGCTTCCCACCTATTCTCTCCAGCCTCACCTCACAAAACATCTTGGTCTGGGCAAATAACCTCTTAGTTTACCCATTCATATATAATTCAGTGTCTCTCTCTGTGTGCTATTGTATTATCAAATGGTATTTTTACCTTCTGCATGTTAAAAAAGGTTTCAAATATTATCTTTAGGAAAAGAAAAAGATGTGACAAAGCTCATGTCCCAAATTAAGGATAAAATGCTTTATTAATTTTTCTATTCTAGTCCTTGAGGAGAGAAATTTCAATAGATGTCTTAGGATATTTCTATGCACATTTGTGCCTTAAAGAAGTGCTAAATCTGATTACCAGACAAGTAGGCTGTTTTCATCATCTATAATTTACGCCTCTTCTAACCTGTATTAACTACCCATCTCTTCTGCCATTATACAAATGAACAGAACACCTAAGTGGTGAAAGAATGGGGGACATGTGCAGACAGTTTTACTACAATACCCTGCCTTTATTCCATACGTGAACTAGTAGTTACTTGATTAATGCAAAGTTGAGTGACACAACATTGTATTTTACAAAGGGATACACACATACATTAAGCACTTTAAAAGTAAAACATATACATAGACATTAATTTGCCAAAAATTTGATTTATGCTGTATCTATAGGCTTTTTCCCACATGTGATCAAGTCTCATGACTCTGTTTCATAAATATCAGTCAGAATGCATTTTCAGTTTCTGCTTCTTTTGGGGAACCTGTAGACTTGTGTAGCTAGGTGGATAAAATACTTACATGGTTTTACAATTTTTCCCAATTATTGTATTTTCATCCTCCCAAATCAAATTTGATAGTAACGTGCTTATTAATAACTCACTTTTACTGAATCTTCAAGATATTCACCTTGCTTTTCACAGATTTTTTTCAAATTCATATTTTGTCAATGAACAACATCTTTAATTAAATTTGGAAACTGCAGCACTAAGTACAAGTGCTTCAATGAGGTTCACCTATAGCTCGGAAAACATACAGTTCAGCTGTTTCAGAGAGCCCTGCACAGTCAGCGGTGGGTACACTGGTCTGGGCCTTAGGCTTGTCCAGTCCCTGTTTGGGAGGACAAAAAGGATATCTGTGGATTAAGTAGATGAGGAAGTTCAGTGAGCTCAACAATATTTAGGACATCCAAAAGTTAGAAAGCGGGGGATGGGACAGAAAGTAAGTACAATAAAAGAAAATTCTTACTGTGGCTGATGTGGTTCAATGAACTGAGCACTGGCCTACAAACCAATAGGTCGCTGGTTCGATTCCCAGTGAGGGCACATGCCTGGGTTGCAGGCCAGGTCCTCAGAAGGGGGTAAGGAGAGACAACCAATATATGTTTCTCTTGCACATTGATGCTTCTCTCCCTCTGTTCCTGCCTTCCTTCTCCTCTCTATAAAAATAAATGACATCTTTATTTTAAAAATTTCTTGGCCAAATGAGAACAGGATAATTTTATAGAAATATATGCAGTATATAATCAAGTAAAATCACAAAATACCTGCTCTAAGATATGCTATACTCTGAAGGAATTCTTTACTGAGAAATAATGTCCCTAATGGGTTCATTTTCTAATTTGAATTAGAATTAATTACCTTAAGCAATTTCCCAAATGCACCTAAAATATCTTTTTCCAAAGATGTTATTGAATTTATAATACATACTTCGAGTTAAAAATAGAAAACTGACAGTCTGACTCTCTCTCCTGCTGTTTCTTTACTGTCTCTTACAAACTCCAGATGTAGAAATAACGAAACCAGTAACACTTGGTTCAACAAAAGGTTAAGATATGTTGAATGAAATGTTTCAGAAGTTTCTCTTGATGTGAGAGTCATACATTCATTTTGCACACCTCATAGCATCATGCTTGAGAATTCTTATCAGAATTAGAGTCTTGAAATTTTCCCGTCATTAACATACACCTTTAAAATTCCCCATTAGTCAAATTATCTAGCAGTATCCTAAAAATACACTGATAGAAAATATATTCCACGAGGCACTCTCTTGCTAGAAGTCTCTATTTTTAGCAAGCAGGTGACTGTTATGAAATTAAAGACTGCTTCTATCACATAAAATGTTCATGCTTTAAAATATTCAGTTTTTCTCAATTGCCATCAATCTTTTCAGAGTGCACAACCCCGGAGACGTTTTCCCTACTACTAGGAATTGTGAAAGGACCACTTTCTTTTGAAGGACCATGATGCAAGATCACACTCGTCAAGAACTAAACATCATTTTTAATGTGGGCTACATATTAGCAAGCTGCTCATTCTAAACAGCCAAAGTAGCAATGTCTAGTTCTGCTCTGTGCTAAAAATCATTTTCTATCTTACAGCTGCAGGCTGCTACCACCCTCTCTCTGGTCTGGTTACTGTGGTCATGAAAATATCTTCAGAGGAACATTCTATTATTTATTTATTTTCCCTGGAGGTATATTTTGCCTTTGCAATGTCTTTGGAAGTTTTTCAGGAATATGATGCTGCATTTATGAATTAGGCAGACAAGGTCCAGCACTAGATTTCATGGGTTTTCATACTCATTTCCCTTTAATTTACTGTGAACGTGAGAAGAGGTTTGGCAGATGCGCCAGTGCACTGAACAGGGCATTCATTCTCATTAAAACACCTTTGTGTAAAATTTTAACACTGAATGGAGTCTTCCCCAACAAAATACAATTTCTGTTCTATTGTCAGTGTTATCAACACAGCTGCATAAGTCTTGCAATAGTCAGATGGCTTTAATCCCTGGTGGTGTGCCAATGGAAGCATTAAGGTTCCCTTTCTATGGTCAGGAAAATCTAATAGCTAATTTTAGGGCGGGGGGGTTATATCCCTATTTTCCCTTTTCTGGTAGATATATAATGTTTCATTTTCAAATCATATTCAATACCCCAGAAATATTTTATAAAACATTTTTTAAGAGCTCTTAGCTTAGAATTAAGACTTCCTTTACACAAACACACATTATTAAGAAAATGAACTTCCAATTACCTGCACCCTCCACAGGCTTACTGATAATTGCAACTATTGATCTTGTTTTTGGTGACTCAGATTCTGAACAATTTGCACTTACTTAACTGTGGGAGGTAATTAGTAGGTTTGGTTGTTGTAACAGTCACGACTAACTGTACTTTTTCAAATGTTACCATGACATTCATTTGACTTAATATTAGATCTACTTCTCTGTGAGCAAATGCTTATGTGGAACTTGGAATAAAAGATGAGAGATTAATATAAAAAACCATTCTGTGACTTTAAAGTAGTCTAATTGGTAAATACTAACATTGTTTCTCATAAAATCTGACCACAAATACAATTCCATATATACAATATAATAATTATTATGACCACAAATATTAGTGTTACCTGAGTTAAATAGATAAAATACTGAAAGGACCCAGACACCCAAAATATATATCCCTTCCTTATCTCACAATGTGCTGATTTATATATAAATATAAAATATCTTTATACTTTATATTTATATGAAAATATATGCATAAAATACATAAAACACTATATTTCTGTGATATATATTATATATAATTATATAATAGATGTATTATAGTATATATTAGATAACAAATACCACATATATAAATTATATATATCGATCATGTATATTTATATATGATTATATAAGTATATTATAATTATAATGTATTTATATAATATTCAATCATTATTAAAAATATATGTTTATGTTATAAATTATATATTGTATAATATATTATTGAATATATATTTATATATTATTTGGTTTTGATATATATTATATTATTATACATTATATATTTAATATAATATTAAATTTATATTAAACATAAATTTTAAATATATTAAATATATTAAATATTCTTATCTTTTCTTAATATAAAACATTGATTTTTAAATATGCATTAAGTATTAGTTTGATGTATTATATTTATATATAATAATATAATAATATAATGTGATATATATAATATGATATATATTTACATATAAATATACAGTTTACATTGGTTTCTGTTGAAATTTATATAAATGAAATTATTAAAGGTATACTGTTAAAAAGTAAAGGGTCTTTTTCTTTTTCTTTTAACACAATGCTTGTAACTTCTATCATGCTGTTCTATGTAGCTATGAAGTGTGATGGCTAGATCTTATGGTAAGACTGCACTATTTTGTAAGAAAACTCCAAAAGGTCATTAAATGCTGCTGCACCATTTTGAATTCCCAATAGCAAACTCTCCAACATTTGATATTCTCAACTGTTCTAGAGCAAGGGTGTCAAACTCATTTTCACCGGAGGCCACATCAGCCTCGCAGTTGTCTTCAAATGGCTGAATGTGATTTTAGAATTATATAAATGTAACTACTCCGGAACAGTAAAGCAAGAGTTTAGTGCTACCACTGGGTAGAAACAAGGTGCCAGGCAGGATAAAGCAAAGTGGAGGGCCGGATTTGGCCCACAGGCCTTCTGTTTGCCACCTCTGGTGTAGACTGTAGCCATTCTAATAAGAGTGTAGTTGAGTGTCATTTTGTTTTAATTGCATTTCCCTGATGACAAATGATGTGGAACATTTTTCACATACCTATTTCCCATCTGTAGACGTTGCAGTCAGAGTAATTTAGGTTTGAAGATGGGTTCTGCCATTTTATTGGCATGTGATTTGGGGGTATTTACACAATCCCAATTGTTTCATCTGAAAAATGAGAATAACAAAATCTATCTCTTAAACTTCTTTTGGCAATTTTAAAGTACATCAATATGCCTAGAACAGCACCTGACGTAGAACACTGTTCAAGATATAGTAGTACTATTTACACAATGGAATTCTATGCAGCAGGAAGAAAGAAGGGGCTCCTACCCTTTGCAACAGCATGGGTGGAACTGGAGAGAATTATGCTAAGTGAAATAAGCCAGGCTGTGAAAGACCATACCATTGAAAAATACTATAGGATCTCACCTTTAACTGGAACATAATCAACAAAAGAAAAGCAAACAAAATATAGCCAAAAACACTGAAATTGAGAACAATCTGACAGTAACCAGAGGGAGAGGGGAGGGGATAATAGGGGGAAAATGGTGAAGGGTTTACAGAAACAACTATAAAGGACACATGGGCAAAACCAAGGGTGATGGAAACAGGGGAGGGAGATGAGGATGGCAGGGGTAGTGGGGAGGGATGAGGGAAAAGGTAGAAAACTGTACTTGTACAACAATAAAATTCAAAAGTATTTAATAAAAAGGTATTTTAAAAATTAATAAAAAATAAAATTGTTTCTATTTTTCTCTTCCAAAAAAAAAAAAAAAAAAGAGATTCGGTAGTACTAATAAAACTATTGGCAGTATCCACATTAGTATTCATAATGTAGCCAAATGAAGTAAACCATGGTTTTCATGGACAACTTTTAGAAGTATAACACATAATATTTTCTCTTTATATAAGTATTGCTTTTACTATCCTTTAAATTCCAGTCTCTTCATATGGCTTTCCTTAAAACACAAAAATTATTAATAACTTCCTTAATCAACTTAAACTGCATTCCAAAGAATACACAGATTAGGCTTCAATTTGACCATGTCTGTGGTTTAAATTTTACTATCTTTATTATTTAGGCTATGTCCATACCTTAGATACATTCAGAAATCTCTCATATCTTTGATTTACAAAAGTTAATATGAAACCATTCAATGAAACCAATTAGTGATGCTGGGAAATTGTTAAAAAAATAACTGGGAATGGTAAATTAATATGACATGTGCTTAAAAATAATTAAGGTCAATGATTCTTTGGTAGCTATAGGCTTCTAACAACATCACCTCTTTTATCTAATTTAATACAGGTTTTTAAATAGAAATATGCTTGGCTGTGTATTGATACCTCATCTGCCAAGGATGATTTTACTTTAAAACAAAATATAACTCTTCTAGAATTTTCTCATTGAAATGACAGAAATAATAGCTGTAATTATCCATGTAGATTCTCTTATAACTCTATCTTCTTCATGATGTAGAATTTCCAAGGTACTACCCTGAAGAGTTAATTTCTAATTCACCATTGCCACATTTACTATAATAACCTATGAGGTTTAAGCTAAAATTCTTTATCTCTTTTGATGATGATATATTTATCATGGAAATCTAAATCTGTCAGCCCATTATGTTCAACAATTTCGTATTCACTTTTGTCACAATTCCATACTCATGACTTGAAATATCCTTCATAAGCCACACTATGAATTTCATGACACCCTTTGAAATCCCTACTAAATTTTCATGAAGGAGACAGAGCCAGACAGTAAGAAAAACAATATGACTACATAAAATCATGAATGGATTCAGGAGGTGATTGGCCAGGAAACAATGACCTGGAGTAGAATTTTACAAATTACTTCTGCTATATAACACTGATATATAGTTGTATATTATATTCATGTGGAGCGTAAAATTATTACAGCACTACTGATTTCTATGTAATTGAAATGACTTAGATGGATATCTTAAAAAAACAGTTGAGCTAAAAATCTCTTGGTTAAATGCAGGCATTTATTTTAAGGTACAGTAAATACTGATAGATTTTTTTAAAATTTGTACCTATGATTTTAAGATATTCAGTTGTTGCTTCCATGATTGTTTTTACTTTTAGGGAGTTTACAAGAGTAATATCCATAACAGATACTTTCCTCAATTACTATAATTGAAGAAATTACTATAATTCACTATTAAATTGTAAAGAAATATTTCTGAAACCAGAGAATGGTCAAAAATCAATTTTTTAACATTATGATGCCTAACACCACATTTTGTTTGGTAAGTACAGAGTAGCTGTTTGCTGACTTTAATTGAAAAAATAGGTAGACTCAACAGTGAATGGCCTTTACCTGTGAAAATGAAGTTCTTAATGTACAACTCGACCTGCCTGAAGACTGTGCTCTATTTTTACATTTTGCATGCTCAAAATAACCTGACTCTGTATGTCCACAGGCATTATCCTGTAGTGAATTCTGACTACAGATTTATATCTGCTGTCTGCTGGGAGAAACCAAGTACTAGAGCAAGGACTAAATAACCTCGTCATGGAAAACTCAACGATCATAACAAGGTGTTTTCAATTTCATGTGAACTTTTCTTCATCATACATATACTTTGGTACCTTTGAATAAGCTGAAAGTATTAGATTCCCATTCACCATGGAAATCTAACACTGCCTAATAAAATGAACTGTCTACTTAAACCTTGACAGTAACTGAGTACTAAATAAGGCATTTTATTAAAATAAATTAACATACATAATTGAAATATTTATAGCACATATTGCACATAATTCACAAAATTAAAAGCACAATAGAAAAAAAGCAATGCAGCCTAAAATAAAAACATAAATAAAGTCATTCACTATGCTGGAATTTAATCAGACCAAGGACCGCTCTTTACTATTTCTCTGATAAAATAAGTGTTAATTGGAGCATTTTTATGAAGATCTTATTCATTTATTTTCAGAGAGAGGGAGAAATACAGGGAGAGAAACATCAATGTGAGAAAGAAACATCAGCTGACTGCATCTCACATGCATCCAACCACAGTCCTGGCCTGCAAGCCAGGCATGTGCCCTGACTGGGAATCGAACCAGTGACTTGGTTCACAGGCCTGCACTCAAGCCACTGAGTCACACCAGTCAGGGCAACTGGAGATTTTTTATTTACAATTATTATAATCAGAAGAGAACACCTCAACATCACCTTCCAATTAGATGTCTAGCCTAGGGTGCCTGACAAGGGTGTCTGTATAAGAAAACAAGGCCCTTACATATTTGGCCTACAACACACCCAACTTTACATTGAAAGACATACAGAGACTGAAATTGAAGGGATGGATAAAGATATTTCCATCCTTTCGGTTCTAAATGGATACCAAACAACAACAAAAAGCTGGGGTAGCAATACTTTTACCAGACAAATTACACATTCAAACAAAGGTTATAAAAATAGATAAAGAAGGACCAAGCAATTTCACTTCTGACTGTTCATACAAAGAAGCCAAAAATAGTAATTCAAAAGATATATACATCCCCATGTTCACTGCAGCATTATTTACAATATCCAAGATACAGAAGCAACCTAAGTGTTCATCCACAAACGAACAGATAGTAGAGATGGTACATATATAGAACAGAATATGACTCACACATAGAGAGAATGAGATCTTGACTTTGGCGACAACATGAATGGGCGTGGGAGGTATTAAGTGCACTAAGTCACACAGAGAAAGGCAAATATCATACGATCCCACTTATGCATGAAATCAGAGAAAAAAAGAAAAGAAACAAACTGAACGGAAAAAAAATCACATATATGCACAGAAAGTTTTGGTGGTTCCAGATGAGAGAAGGGTGGTTAAGAGAATGGGTTAAAAAGGTGAAAGGATTAACAAGCACAAACCGGCATTTATAAAAACATTCATGGGAATGTAGAGTACCACTCAGGGAATATAGTCAATAATGCTGTAATAAGTATGAATGGTGCCAGGTGGGTACTAGACTTTGAGGCCCATCACTTACTAAGTTATAGAAATGTCTAATCACTATGCTGCACACTTGAAATTAATATAATATTGTGTTTCGAATGTAACTGAGAAATAAAAAAGTTTTAAAAAATAAGTTGTATTGCCAACTGTCCCCCTTAAAATGTTTAGGAAGGAAAATTTAATAATTTGCAGAAGCCACACACACATTTAGACATATGCAGATATGTTTTTCTATTTTTAGTTTAAATAAACATCATAGTATATTTGAGGTATGTCATCATCATAGACTTGTACCATTTTGTCTATAGCAATAATTTTCTTACATTAAAATCTAGTAGCTCTGCTACCTACAGACTTCTTTGTTGCAAAGACTAAGGTTTTTCTTCTTAATTGATATTTTAGAGAGAGAGAGACTGAGAGATGTGTTGTTCCACTTATTTATGCATGCATTGATTAATTCTTGAATGTACCCTGACCGGTGATTGAATGCAAAACTTTGGCATACAGGGACAACTCTCTAAACAAGTGAGCTACCCTTCCAGAGCAAAGAATAAATTTAAAATAGACATTTGAGCCCTGGCTGGTGTGGCTCAGTGGATTCATTGCAGGCCTGTGAACCATATGATCAGCAGTTCGGTTCCCTGTCAGGGCACCTGCCTGGGTTGCTAGCAGGGTCCCCGTTTGGCGGGGGGAGGGGGTGTGCTTGAGAGGTAACCACACCTTGCAGTTTCTTTCCCCCTCTTTCTTCTTTTCTTCCCCTCTCTCTAAAAATAAATAAAAGAAAAAATCTTTAAAAAAATAAAAAGTAGCCCTGGCTGGCATAGCTCAGTGGATTGAGCGCGGGCTGGGAACCAAAGTGTCCCAGGTTCAATTCCCAGCCAGGGTACATTCTTGGGTTGCAGGCCATAACCCCCAGCAACCGCACATTGATGTCTGTCTGTCTGTCTCTCTCTCTCTATCTCCCTCCCTTCCCTCTCTAAAAAATAAATAAAATATTAAAAAAAATAAATAAAAAGTATATAAAATTTGAAATACAATACATATAGGTTCTAACTACATGTCTAAAACTTAGTAGTTGTGAAATATCAGGCATCGTAACATATATACGCTTCAGGCCCTATATGAATAAAATTAGCATATCATATTAATATGAAAATTATATAAAATGAAGCGTAAAAATAACCTAGCATTGTCTTTAGTGCATTCTTACAATATAACAAGATGGTAATTCTTTTATCCCTTTCCCCATCAAATGGTTCATACAACAGATCTTAAGATCACCTCTTAAACCCTGCCAGATTTTAAATACCTCTTACAAAACACACAGCCTTCCTGAAAAACATAGTGGACTTTGTGAGTTTTCTTAATCTTTCATGATTATTTTTTTCTAGGTATCTTTATATATTCAGCCTTCTCAATTTTCTCCTGGGAGACATTAGTGTGGCCATATTTTTCATGCTAGACTAACCATTCCTGACTCCAGTATGTCAGATACTTCAATTGCAAAAAAGAACACAGCAAACTTTTAGAAGAACTGAAATGTATCACAAGTATTGAGGAACAACAAGCTATCTATGTTTAGGAGATTCTCTTGTTCAAATGTGAACTTGATATAAAAATATAAACAGCACAATCATTAATCATTATTCACATTGGCAATATAGAGTTATTACACAATTTCTAAAATGAATCTCATGATAACCGATTTTTGTTCTATTAAACTAATAAGAAATCATTTGTTTTCTTGTAATTAGAACTACTTTGAGAACACACAATGAATTGTCTTTTGCATTTTGAGTAAATTAATTTTATGTATCATTTCAAAATATAGTTCAAGTAAAAGTTTACTACCCTTGATCTTTCCTCACCAAAATGTTTTGTAAACTGCGATATATAATGAAGGTTCACTGAGATGAGTATGAGCACCCTGAAATAACACCTTACATTTAAACAGCACTTAATAGTATAAGCTTCTTTGCATATCTGATAGAAGCTGAACACCATTAGTACAGGTAAATAAAGGTGTAATAAGAAATTAAATACACATTAAATTAGATGAGCACATGACCTTGAAATTGATAACTACTGCTTTAAATGCAAATGTATGTCATTGCATGCAAGACCTTTCCCAATCTGATGGCAACGTCCCTTTGCAGGCTTCCCTTTTATAGCAATCCTCCACAAAACACTGTCCCAGCCTCAGTAGACAATTCATGAGACTACGAAAGAACTGTATACTTTCTGGCCTTTGCAACATTGTATATGCTTTTTCTTCTACTTTGTAGTACAGTTAAGTCCTCGGTTACCATAGACTAACTCATACAAGAAAGAGCTATATTCCTAGGGCATCTTGTAATCATTTACCACCTAGCATGACAGAACACATCTCTCTGGCCAGTATTGTTGTAATATCTTCGTAAATTGTCTGTCCAATTCCCACTTTACCCTTATCATGCAGTCAGCAGAAAAGTCTTTTTAAACAGAGTTATCTAGCTGAGTTGTGCCCATACTGCTGATTTATGGAAACAGAGAAATTAAAAAATGGGAGTTTTATTAAGCTATTAAGTATGGGGTGATTTGGTAAGCTAAGAACAATATTCCTAAAGGAAAATGTGAACTGCTCTTTTTCCAAAAATTGTGTGTCTATATCAATAAATACATGTGCAGAGTGAACTGAACAGTGGCCCCCAGAATAATGTCTACATCCTAATCCGTGAAACCTGTGAATGAATCTCCATTTGGGAAAAAAATCTTTATAATTCTATTAAGTACCTTCAATGAAATCATCCTGGATGCAGGATAAATTCTAAATCCAATAACTAGTATCCTTGTGAGACCAGGGGAAGATAGATGAGAAACCAAGAGAAACAATGGCAGGGCAAGGCCCCAGGGAGATAGAGATAAGCATAGATGTGTGAGCCCACTGGACAAGGAACTGCTGAGGCCACCAAAAAGTTTGAATGTGAAGGGAAACATTCTCCCTCCCCTACAGCAGGGATGTCAAACTCATTTTCACTGGAGGCCACATCAGCCTTGAGGTTGCCTTCAAAGGGCCAAATGTAATTTCAGCACTGTATAAATGTAACTGCTCCTTAACTAGGGCAAGGAACCATCAGGTAGAAACAAGGTGCAGGGACAGATAAAACAAGATGGAGGGCCGGATTCAGCTCGAGGGCCTTGTGTTTGCCACCTGTGTGCTAGAGCTTCCAGAGTGTGTGTGGTACTGGTGACAGAGTGATTTTGGACTTTAACATCCAAACTGAAAAAAAATAAATTTCTGTTTCTTTAATTCACCAAATTTGCAGTAACTACTACTATATGGCAGTCCTAAAAAAGAGATAGAAGAAAAAATAGTTCTGTTGTGAAAATAGACATGATCTCACCTTTAACTGGAACATAATCAACAAAAGAAAAAAGCAAATGAAATGTAACCCGCATCATTGAAAATAAGAACAATCTAACAATAACCAGAGGGGCAGGGGAGGGGTCAGTGGGGGGAAGGGTTTTCAGAAACTACTATAAAGGACAAAAGGACAAAACCAAGGGGGAGGGTGGAAGCAAGGGAGGGAGGTGGGTTTGGCGGGAGGGCAGGGGGAGAAAATACAAACAACTATAATTGAACAACAATAAAGTAAAATAACATAAAATTATAATAACATAAAATTAAATTAAAATTAAATAAAATAAACAAAAGAAAATAGATCTACATCTGACCAAGGCAATCAGGTGAGTTTTCTAAGAAAAAAACAATTTTTAATGGAGGTGAGAAGTACATCCCACCACAAAGAGCTACAGGTCGAGAGAAATGCACTAAGTACCTGTGAAATTCTGATTTTTTTTCTTAAAGCAACCTACTGCCTGAAACCCACCGTACATTATTTCCGCTTACCATATTCGACATTTAATATGTTCTCATTTAAGAGTTCAATGTTCCTGTGTACATTGAAAAATGTGTATCAAGTTGTAACTATATGTCGCTGGCTGGTATGGCTCAGTGGTTTGAGTGGCAAATGGTCAAGGGTTCAATTCCTAGTCAGAGAACATGCCTGGGTTACAGACCAGGTGCCCAGTAGGGGGCGTGTGAGAGGCAACCACACATTGATGTTTCTCTCCCTCTCTTTCTCTCTCCCTTCCCCTCTGTCTAAAAATAAATAAATAAAATCTTCTTTAAAAGTGTAATCTATGTGATTTTTTATATATCAGAGAAAGCATATTCTTCACAAGTGTTAGGCACTAGTGTGTACCAGTAGGCAAAATGGTACAAAAATAGAAACTTGAAACTCTTTAAGAATGATGACATAGTACACATGATAAATGTACATGTCTGATGCTGCACACGTATAGCTAATAATATGTGCACTCAATCTTGGTTTTTACATCATTCAGAATTTTGCATTTAAAATGGTGTCCTGGAATATTTCATCAGTTACACTAAACAAGCAATTTGCAGATTCATTTTTATCATTACTGCTCTCCACCAATTAAAAATCATGACACAGTTGGACAGAAGTAACCAGGTTCTTGGTGATGGAGCAAAGAATTGGACCAGACTGACAGAGTTTATAGGACAGGGAGAGAGAGAGTGCGAGAGAGAGAGAGTGCTAGAGAGACAGCGCAGATTTATTAGGAGCCAGTACACTCACTCCAGAGAATGTGGAAGCACACCAACTCCAAATAGAGTTTGGCCCTCAACAGCCTGAGGGATTCTACTCTTATAGGGAGGATGTTTCCTGGTTAGATTTGACGGCTTTTATTGCACATGTGTGAATATTTACACTACTTCTAATCTACCTACCATGCAATCTCCCATAATTCTACTTGATTGCCCACTTGGGGGATGGGCATTTAGGGAACTGCAATGCTAACTTATTATAATGTTATGATGAGCCAGGGGTCATTCATCAGCAGTCACAGAATCTTCAGGGACAGTCACAGTTCATCATGATTCAGTACTTTTCCAGGAGCCTGACAACTTGTTCTCCACCAGGGTATCTGTTCTGTATCTATGTCCTTTGGTGTAGTACTGGAGTACCTCTGGAGTGTCCTCATTCCTGACTATCTCCTGCCTCACAGTAAACTAATCTGCCCATGAAAATTGAATTCTAAAACTTATTATCACTCTGGTAAACAACAACAATTAGAAAGCTTATTACTCAGAGCTTTGCAAAACACACAGGTGTCAAAATTAAAATAGAACTAGTTAGGAAAAAAGCTAATATAATTATTGGTTGCATCAGTGTATAAAAACCCCATTTTATGATTGTATACTGTATGAAGGTGAAAATTTGATTACACCAGAAAATTTCCATGCCTTAAACCTGTAATCAGCTCGATTGGCAGAGAAAAATATGAAGTGCATAACAAGAATCACACCCACATACAACCAGGTAATTCTAAATATAATTTTAGCATCAGGCCTCGAAGTTCTTACCTTCACTTTTGTCACTAGTAAAATGATAATTAAACACATACATGCAGAGACTTCTCACTTTGTTACCTCACAGGAATACTGTGAACAGGAAATGAGATAATGTGCATAGATGTGCTTTGTTAACTCGAAGTCATAACTACATTTAATGAGAGATGCAGATGTCTTTACCAAGGATATTCAAGAAAAAATCAATAATGTTGACACATTTATACTTGAGAAGTACCAAACCTAACAGATTCAAATCTCACGAATATCCCCATCTTTAATGTTAATTTAAATCCTTGTAATAGTAGCATGGCTCTTAGCAAGAACTTGAGGAAGTCTATGAAAATAGCCAGGGGCCATCATCATAATCGAGTTAAAACTGGACAATTCTCACCTCCAGTTTAAAGCCTGCTTCAGCATGCCGACACATGGAAATGAAGCACAAATTAAATTCCAAAACTCCCGTAAGAACAATGTCCATCTTTATAGATGATGTAAATTTCATGAGGCTACACTGAAGGGAGCTGGCAGTGACAACACGGCCAATCTTCCTAAATTTTATTTCACTCATTACTTTATTCTAAATTTCATTGTCAACCAAGGTCGCGGTAATCTCTGTCTCTTCAAAATTTTCTATTTACTTTTAAGCATTCTAACTCCCTTCTCTAAAGATGTTTGAATTTCACATCTCAAAATATTATGCTGCATAAGACAAAATGGGATAATTAAAAAGCACAGTTTCCTCCTCCTTAAAACTACAGTAAGTATGTAAAACACTTCTACGATAATGTGTGTGTGTGTGTGTGTGTGTGTGTGTGTGTATTTTCCCGACACATACAGATTTCTTCTGAAGGTGATTTATCTCTGTCAAGTTAACTTCCCAAAATCCAATTGATGACCTACAGGTCAGCAAAACAAGGCTTTGAAGCTATAGATAACAAAGTTTATGAATTTAAGGACATATATTCACATTCTTCCCACAGGAGAAAAAAATCCCTGGTTCTTCTCCACAGGCTACATTTTACCATTTAAATACTGTTAAAAAGCAATACACACACACACACACACACACACACACACACACACGAAATTATCTATTAATAAATGACATATATTATACAATGTTACAAAACACATAAAATTAGTTAAAATAGTATGTGGAACAATGTATGACAACTATATTATGAATGAAAAACATTCAGAAATTCATTCAAGTCTATGATTATGTCATAATGATAGTATTGCAGATCAGTGGGAAGATGAATTTCAAATTACCTTCAGACATTTTTTGTTTATTTAAATAAATAAGTGTAGTTCAAAGACATAAGATAAAATATTCCATTATTAAAAGGTTTTTTTAATTTCCCATAAATAAATTTCAACAGGAAGGAAATGAACCAAAAGAGAAGAAAAAAGTTTTCAAACACATCAAATAAAAACCAACTCACTACTATGAAACACACTGTAAACAAGTTAAAGTGACAATTGTCAACCTAGAGAAAATGCAACATAGTTAACAATGGACTAATCCATACCATTTGAAAAATAAACTTCCACAGTCCTATAAAAAGACCATTGAAATGTCAAAGAAAACAGAATGGATGTGCTAGGTCTCTGCTGTTCATCCTCACTTGTCTACCCCACACTCTTCTTCTGGCCCCACATCCAGGGAAGCTGACCCATAGAGATTACATGGACTCCACTGCCCCAAGCTTCTGATGGGGTTTGGCCAATGGGAGGCTCTGTAGAGGATGAGAGTGGAAGAACAATGGCAGAGGGCTATTTTTCCCCTGGATATGTTCTTGCAAGGTTACTATGGGTTGGCTGTGTCTTTCTAGCAAAGAACACAACCCCCATCAGGAACTCCTCCAGGTCAGCTCCTCCCCTTGCCGCCTGAGGCTGAGTGGTGAAAGGAGTACATTATTGTTACAACCTTTTGTGCTGCTGTACTATCCCTTGAAGGTTTTCTTAAACCAGAGATTCTCCAAGTGTAGTTCGGAGACTCCCAGAGACACTGCAACCCTTTTAGAGACTATATGAGGTCAAATGGATATTTAAGATGGTAAGATGCTATTAGCTTTTCCACATCAGACAGCGTACACAAGAAAATAGACAGCTACTTTAGAGTCTATTAAACCAGATGTTAGAAAGATTTATAAAACTGTAAAAGAGTGTCACTCTTCACACTAATTGTGTTTTGGAAAATAGTTATTTTTCATGAATTATGTTCCTATATTAATGTGACATAGGTATTATTAGAATCATTAATTTTAAAGTAAATCCTGTTAAATTTACCTAGATAAAAGATTACTGAGCTCCTCAAAATTCTTAAGAGTATAAACTGGTAAGGATTTCAAAAGGTTTGATTACCACTAACTGAAAAACTGCACTGACATGTATAAATGAGCCGTTTTATTTAACCGTCCTAAATTTGCCGCTGAGTATGTCATACATCACTGGCTAGGACCCGGAGAAATACATTGGATAGTATTATATGGAGATATAAACTGTCAGTAAGCCTCACTAGTAATTAGAGGAAAATAATTAATACAATGAAAGAAATGTTTACACCAGACAACTTTTCCCTAAAAGATTTGAAGCATCCAATTTTCTCTGAAAGCCTAAGAAAGTAAGCATTATCATGATAGTTTAGAATATAAATTGGCACAAATTTTTGTAGGGCAATTTTTCAGTAGATCTTAAAAATGGAAATGTGAATGTTTTATGACCCAACATTTTAAATTCAAGGAATCTGCCTTTCAGAAATAAAATTTTGAGTACTTAAAAGCATCAGTACAATATTATAGCACTTTATTCCACTCCAAAAAAGGAAAATAAAAATACAAGGAAAAGATATGAATGTTCATCAATACAAAATAACAAAATATTTTAACAATTAAATACCATGGAAGTGTTTATGAACAAGTAAATGCTAGATGTTTATATACTTAGACTGGAACTATAACTACCCAATATGATATATTGAAGGAAAATTGTAAGTTGCTAAAATACATTATTTATATAAATAAAATACCATCATTTATAAATATACACGTATATCTTTCTGTGAATGTATGAGAACACATGGATCAAATTATTTCATAAATAAAATGGGAGGAGTGGATGTTGCGATTTTCACAGAAAACAATTTAAAAAAAATAAAACAAAGGCATGGGCTTGGGTGGGAGGAGGGGGTAGTAGGAGGCTATTCAACATATGAACAAATTATCCCAGCAAAATTCAGTCTGAGAACATTATTATATTGTTGATAATCACTGATATTCATAATAATGATTATGGCTTCATAAAATAATTTTATGCCCAGTTTTATCTTTGTACAGATTTATAGTACGCTCATCTATAGAGCACACACTCTTTATTATCATCGTAAAATCAGCGAAGATTGCTGTAGCTCTTTCATTCTTCCATGACAGTTTATTCCCAGTGCCCTTGTGTCCTTCTGGTATTTAACTCTCTCCCACCCAGCAGTAATCAGTTCTGGTAGCACATGTTTTGAAGCCCATTCAAACCAATCTATTTACTCTCTTGACTTTGGCTTTGTTAAGCTTATGTCCAGTACATTAAAAGCACACACAGTAAAACAAAAAAAAAAATTAAGCATGTGCAAGATGTGAATTTCAGTGTTGTCCACATCACGATACGTATCTTAGGCAAAGTATGGTATCACTGAGTTCAAGTTTCTCATCTGTAAAATACAAATACTACCTTCTTCCTTGAATTACTCTGAGTCCACAATCAAGTTAGGGATGTAAAAGTGCCTAGTATTTTCAACAAGTTACTGGAATTTCAATAAAAAGCTATTTTTCTCATAAAAATTGTTAAGCCATGATGACAGAGTGAACATAATATTTGGGATGTTGGGGGTATTTCCTTTCCCCTAAAAGTAGTACATTGTTGGGAACCACCCTTCCTGGTTTCAGGAGCTGTAAACCCCCCATGGTTAAGGCTAAGTGAATGATATACAGACCATAAGCCACTAAGGACACCAAGCTTATCTCCCTGGCAGGGGTGCCTCTTCTGCCTCTTTTACTTCACCCTGCCTGGCCCCCAATGCTTGATCGGTTAGCCAATGACAGGTAAGATTCCTCAAGGGAGGGACGACCTAAGACAGGCATGACCATGGGGACCCCCAGGGAAGGACTTGGGGGCTACAGAAAAGGGGTGATGGACCCTGGTCCCTTGACTTTGACATACCCTGAGTCCTCATTCTGTCTTCAAGAAGTCTCCTAATCTCTTGGCTGCCTTGCTTCCCCTACCTGACTTAAGCCTGAAACAATGCCTTACGCCTGAAACAATGCCAGTGGTGGGCGCACCCCTGTGCTGGAAAGGGTGGGTTCCCCGGGCGATCACACCTAAGAAAGAATATTTAAAATCCTGAGAAACCTGCTTTGTTTAGAACGCTCTCAATTAAATGATAAGGGTCCGAGCAGGAAGTGAGTTTGTTCCCCAAAGTTTTATGGCCATTTAGCTATCTGACCCTGACTCAAAAGAGGCCCTCAGAGTTCTTTGTATGTTATCTATTATTTGATCCATACTGCCTGATAATGGTTAATGAGCTTTACATATACACCCTGTATTCCTATGCAAACTGAATCCAATAAAAGGCTCTCAAGGCAAGGGTCCGGATGCTCTCCTCTAGAGAGTGTGACCAAGGTGCTCCAAGGCTTGCTCTCTCCTTGAGAGAGAAGTCTTGCTGTCCCTTTTCCTACACAGGACTCGGTAGTCTGTGTGAATTTATTTCATCTCATCTATAATGCCGTGGACACCATGGACTGGTGTCCTGTCAGTACATAATGATCAAACACCCTTTAAGTCATTGGGTCCCAGTGGTCTGTTACAAGATGAACAAAGCATTTTCAAGACAAATTACAGGAATTGCCTTGTCAAATTTATATTAAACTTGACTCAAGCAAGGATTGTCTGGGAAGAGGGAGTGTCTCAGAAAAACAAGGAAACCAAATGGGATATTTCATACTATAAATTTACTGAATGCACTTCTATTTCAGTTCCTAGATACAGAAATGGGAAAAACAGGTAAGTTATCTGTCCTCTTTGGGATTATATTTGAGTATGAGGCAGCAAATAAAGAATAAACCAAAGAATTTTAAATATAATTTTATATGGGGGCAAGAGTAGGTTTCCACTTGTGAACATGTGAGAGTTTATTCTTCTTTATTTATTGATTATTTTATTATATAATTTTCCATAAAAATACCTGTAAACCTACTTTGCCATACACTGTATAGGTATTAGGGACAAAAGAAGTGGGTAAGGGCATTGTGACTTTAATGGGCTAGCAGTGTTCCCCTCTTGAATGTGGTTGAAGGAATACTCTCAGACAAGGTGACTTGACGAGACTTGAAGGAGGTAGAGGGGTGCATTGGAAAGATATTTGGAGGAAGAACAAGAATAGCATCCCCAGCAGAGGAAAGAGTTAAGTGCAAAGGCTCTGAGGTTTGTTTGGGAAATAGCACATTGCTCAATGTAAGTGGGGTTAAGGGAAGAGTAGCAAGAGTGCAGTTCTGAGAGACAAAACGAGGCCAAGATATAAAGAATTATACGACCTTATTTGTAGTTTGACATTTACTCAAACCTACCTTAACTTGTTTTTAAATTGTATGTTATTGATTAGGCTATTATACTTGTCCTGATGTTTCCCCCTTTGCCCCCCTCCACCAGCACCCCCATCCCCCCACCATTGTTTACGTCCATGGGTCATGTGTATCAGTTCTTTGACTACTCTATTTCTTATGCTGTACTTTACATTCCTGTAACTATTGTGTAACTACCTGTCTGTGTTTCTTAATCCCCTGTACCTTTTCACCCCTACCTCCACATGCCCCTCCCATCTGGCAACCATCAAAAATATCCCCTGATCCATGATTCTGTCTGTTCTTCTTCTGATATCATTTACAATGGAAAGGCAGTTAGAGCTTCCCAGACAAGAAAAAAATGAAAGGAATTCATCACCAAGCCATTATTATATGAAACTTTAAAGGGACATTAAAACTAGGAACAATAAAATGGCAATAAATACTAGCTATCAACAACTGAATTTAAAATACCTTAACTTTTAACAAGATCACAGAGACATTATGATGTGCCAAACTCTACATATATATTGAGGGAAGAACCAGCACAGTTTGCAGACTATGAAGTGAGAGAGAGAGATCGGTATGAAATCCCTGTAGAATGGTAAAATTACAAAGATAGGGAAGATTACAGAGAACACTAGGACTCGCTGATAGATGTAGTTTGGTTTTTGCCCTGTTAAAAGCAGGGCATCTCTTAGTTGTCCAACTGGAGGCATTGTAAGGTGCAACTGAATGTGTTGAGTCTGCAGTTCAGGAATCACCAGAATATAAATTGTATGTAAACTCACGGTATAGGGTAAAATGATTGAGAAGAACTGCTCATGGCAAGAAAGAAGAGGGAAAAGGATGTCTTACTTAACAACTATATGAAGTATAAAGACCAAAAGAAGATAAATAGTAAGTGAGAATCAGGTGAAACAAAATGTCAGATGAATGACAAATAAAGTGATCCTGGCGCCTCTAAGTGTAGGAAGACATTTTCAGAATGAGTGTGGAGCCAAGTGTTTCAACCACTGCTGGGAAAAACCACTGTGTCATGTGAGGATAGTCAATTGTGGAAGATGGGGATTATTGGTGACTTCAATACTGTGGCTTCAACCTGACAGCCATGAGTGATAAGATCTACGATTTAGGCATCTGCTGGTGAAGCAAGATAAACAGAGACTAGGTGAATGATGGTATTAGTCCAGAAGGTCTTTTACCTTAAGTAATTTCTGTGCCATCTAAAAAAAGTTAAGCCCTAAGTTGTTTGGGTGTTATCCAAAACATCAGGAAATTTTCTTGGGTTGAGGGTTCAGTCCCTGGTCTGGGGACAGCTGATGTTCCTCTATTACACTGATGTTACTCTCCCTCTCTTTCTCACTCTCTTCCCTATCTCTAAAAATGAATAACTAAAATCTTCCTTAAAAACAGCTACATTACATCTAATATAGGCTCATTAGAAAGGTTAAGAAACATGTTCTGACTGTGTCCAAAAAGGTTACACATAGCGATATTACCTCTGAGAAGCAGTGTAGTGCAGAAGAGAGCAGAACTCCACATTCATCTCCGCCACCGAATGGCTACACAGCAGACATTGGAAGACAAGTCTAAACACTCTGTACCTTAGTTTCCACATTTGTAAGATGGGGATATTGATAGTATGATGTCACAGGTCTGTTACAAGTATTACATAATGTAATGTATGCAAAGTGTTTAATGACATTACCTCACATAGAGTAACAGACCTAATGTTATTACTATTATTAAAGAGATTCTTTCACTGTTATGCAAAATGAATATACAGGCTAGTTCCTATCCTCCAAATTCTGTACAAATGGGGTGCACTCCCTCACACATGCACATAAAATGACCTGAAACAGGTCAAATTCCCCAAAAACACCATGTTAATCCCTCTGTCCACTTTTCCTTACTCTCCTTTTACTCTTCATGTGTGTATCATTTTATTACAATACAAGGAAATTTATTTCAACTTGTATTCATAATTAAATGGTTCTTTTTTCATTGCAGTGATGTTCCTTAAAGTAGATACTGATTGTGGAATTGACCTGCTGGTCTTAGCTTACCAGGGACTTCCACTGGTTTGAGTTCAGAAGTTATCCACATGCCAACACTGGAAAAAAAAAAAGACTGATGCCCACCAAAAGAATTCATGTATACATAGTTGCCCAGAAAGGTAGTTGTTGTAAAGGGTTAGTGTACTAAAGTTAGTGTACTGGGGTACTAAACCTAGTATTCAAAAAGCTGAGGGGAAAAAGTATGGAAAACTGTGACAGTTGGAAAAGTATATTTTGGTCAATAAAAGTTTCTTTAACTGTTAGTAGCTCAAGTCCAATACAATTTCCATGATTAGAGGAATTTTATGCCTTTAGAATGTACCCTAAAACATATTAAATAATATATGATGATTTTGAAACAATTTATGGATCTCGTAATCATTTAACAAACTTAAGGACTTCCGGCAAGATGGAGGAATAGGTGGACGTACCGTACCTCCTCGCACAACCAAGATTAGAACAACAATAATTTACAACAATAATTTACAGACAGAATAACACCCAGAACTGACAGAGGATTTATCTGAATGGAAGTCAGACAGCCAAGAAGTTGAAGTAGACCCGTACATCCAGACTGGTAGGAGAAGACGAGCCGGGCAGGCGCGGGGCTGGCGCGGGTCGGAGGCGCGCGGAGGTCGTGGAAAATTTGGCGTGAAATCGGCCCAACAGCCATCCAGGGCGCAAGAATGCAGCGGTGATCCCTGAGTACGCAAGCTGCGGCTGGCAGACCCAGAGGGGTAGTGATTGTGGACCAGGGCAGAGCTCGCAGCCCAGGATCCCAGAGAAGGGTCTGAGCCCAGGAGAATGGAACTACCGCCATTGTTCCCTCCCGTCTCCGCTCCACCCCCGCCCCTGCCCCCACATATAACGTCACAATCTAGCGACTGGGGTGCCCAGCCCCGGTGAACACCTAAGGCTCTGCCCCCCACCGTAACAAGAGCGACCAGACCAGGGAAAAAAAAAAGGAGAGACAGGGAAAGATATGTATCCAACAGAGCAGATCCCCCAGGACTCATCCTTTTGAGCGACCAAGAAATAGCCAATCTATCAGATGCACAGTTCAAAACACTGGTGATCAGAAAGCTCACAGAACTGGTTGATTTGGGGTGCAATTTAGATGAAAGGATGAAGATTACCATAAAAGAGATGCAGGAAGATACACGGAGGAGAGCCAATAGTGAAAAGAAAGAATCTGAGTCTCAAAACAATACAGTGGACCAGAAGGAAGATAGAATCAACCAAGCAGGAAAGCATGATGAAACAAGAATTCAAAAAATCGAGGAAAAGCTTAAGAGCATCCAGGACACCTTTAAACATTTCAACATCCGAATTATAGGGGTACCAGAATGGGAAGGGGAAAAGCAACAAATTGAGCACGTATTTGAACAAATAATAAAGGAGAACTTCCCCAATCTGGCAAAGGGAACAGTCTTCCAAGAAATCCAAGAAGCTCAGAGAGCCCCAAAGAAGTTGGACCCAAGAAGAAACACACCAAGGCACATCATAATTACATTAGCCAAGGTAAAAACGAAGGAGAGAATCCTAGAAGCAGCAAGAGATAAGGGGACAGTCACCTACAAAGGAGTTCCCATCAGACTGTCAGCTGATTTCTACAAAGAGACCTTACAGGGAAGAAGGGGCTGGAAAGAAATATTCCAAGTCATGAAAGACAAGGACCTACATCCCAGATTGCTCTATCCAGCAAAGCTCTCATTTAGAATGGAAGGGCAGTTAAAGTGCTTTTCAGATAAGGTCAAGTTAAAGGAGTTCATCATCACCAAGCCCTTATTTTATGAAATGCTAAAGGGACTTATCTAAGAAAAGAAGATAAAGAAAAGACATGTATAGTAAAAGGACAGCAAACTCACAATTATTAACAACCACACCTAAAGCAAAACCAAAAGAAACTAAGTAAACAATTAGAACAGGAACAGAAACACAGAAATGGAGGGTTAGCAGCAGGGGGGTGAGGGGAGGAGAGAGGGGAAAAAGGTATAGAGAATAAGTAGCATAGAATGTAGATTGAAAATAGATAGAGGGAGGGCAAGAATAGTACGGGAAATGTAGAAGCTAAAGAACTCATAAGTATGACACATGGACATGAACTAAAGGGGGGGAACATGGGTGGGAGAGGGGGTACAGGGTGGAGGGGAGAGAAGGGGGGAATGGGACAACTGTAATAGCATAATCAATAAAATATATTTTAAAAAAACTTAAGCTCTTTGGTTCTATGTATGTATTCTATAATTGTATATTATCTGTTGCTCTGGTAGATAAATAATAGATCCAAGCTCCCAAATCTAAGCTCCTATTCTGGTAGGGTCTCCAAAAGGTGACGATTATTAATGGTCAATAAAGTTAAAGTTCAGTGTTATAGAACACAATGCAAACCAGCCCATGAAGAAATCACAACCATTCTCACATTTTAATGAGTGTTTCAAATCATTTCCATGGGAACCAACACTTGGCACAAGGGCGACTGTTATGAAAAACAGTTAAAAGGCAGCTTCTACCACGCCAGATGGTTAATTTGTCACAGGGGACTATAACTAGGAGAAACTGGGTTACATAACCCCCACAAACCCTTGATAATGAATTCAAGTGGACTAAATTACTGGGCGCTCTTCCAACCCTCTGTCATTGCTCCTGCCTGCGACAACAACATTATCAACCACAGGAGTAAGTACTACTAATTGCAAAGTGTCTAAAAAGGTAAATACCACAGCGAGAGAAATATGAGTAAATATTTGTAGACTCATTAGTAAACTTAGGGTCAAGAACCCTGAGGTTCTTTAAATAAAGTTATATGAAGAGAAGCAGCAAGAGAGAGGGGTAAACTGTGTTTGGCTTAACTTCCCAGAGCAATTAGAATCAATCTAATTATCCACATTAACTGTCAGTTAACATTCAAGCCAGCACTGTGAAATGTCACTTTGCATTGAACAGAATCTGCGCATTCTCTGGTTTTAGTGCTCTCACAAGCCCTAGAGATACAGTGAACTACTCAAAGTCATGCAGGAAGATATTGACACAGCTGGGATATGAGCCCTGGGACCAAGACTTGAGATGAGTAGGCCAATGAAATTTATCCGCACACGTTTTTCCCTTGAAGAAGTGCTGGATCCTATCTTTAAAGAAATTGTTTGAACAACTATTTCCCAGAGTCCTCTACTGGGACTCTTCTTACCACACCTGCAGCCATACACTGAGACTCAGAATTCAGATTGACGTTGACCTTTACGCTTCTCTTCCCTTGAGGGTAACAGAAGTTATAAGGCTTAAGTAAAATAAGGAAAGGACATCTCAAAACACAAACACTGTGTGAATGCACACACATACACACACAAACATACTGCTTTATGGAAGTGAGACATCAACATCTTGAGGTTCAATTCCTGAAGCTACAACATAAAATTTGCTGTGACCTTGAGGAAAATTAGTTTCTTCATATCTCAATTCTCCTAGGTATAAAATGGGTTTAATGATGACTCTCTCAAAAGGGTATTATGAATCTAATTAATCCTTTAATTATGAGAAAGCACATTACAACAAAACCAATTTCATAAGAAGGAATGCATTGCCTGTAAGGCTTCATTAACTGGTGTATGACTTTTTTTTCCTTTACTCTTTCGTTTCCAAGTCATCATAATTTATTGATTTTATTAAAGTTATATAACAATAACCATATTTTAGTGAAAACTACAAAAATGATGACATTTACTATGTAAATGAAATACACTTGGACAGGAAAACACTTCTCTGAAAATTTCACATCATGTGAGAAATATTTTAAGAAATGTAAAAATATGAGTACTCTCATATTTGCGTCTCAAATTTGTTTCTTCCTCCTAGGTTTTCAGGAATAGAGTTTTTATTATTTCATCCTCATTGCTGAAAGAAATATCTGAAAATGTCATCGGCAACCTCATTATCTTCCTTTGAATGACTTCTCCATAATAGAAAGTAAAAGGCCTACTCGGCCATCACTTTGGCTATTAGAGATTATTTAAATTGATAATGAGTTTTGTGAATGTGAATTCTATGAACATACTTTGAATCACTCCCTACATTCATTCAAAATTTCAACAAGACAACTTTCTCCCTGCAATTGTCTACAGAATCCAACAGAACTGCCCCAAATGCTATTGCCTGTTCATTAGCAGTGCTCTCAGCAGGCTGTCCTGGAACATTCCTGCACAGCAGGCACTGTTCTGTGCCTCCAGCCATAAATTAATGGAGAAAGCTGTCATGATGGACTCAAACTCAGGAAAAAGCATCAATGCAACATCCAAAGGTACCTCCTGTATCCTGTGAAAACATATCTTGGAAGTAGGATTCACTGATTTTGCTCCATGGACTCCCTAAGACATAAAAGTCCAATTGGGCCTCAAGAATTTTCACTTTCTCACATTGGGCCCCAAAATGTGTTGCATTAGTAATTCTGTAATGAGAACACAGTCTAAATAAAACAATTAATTATTCTCAAATGCATTGAATCATCTTCCATTGGTGCTTGTGTCCTCTTGGGATCACGATTAAAAATGAAAAGTTAGGTGCTGGCTGATGTGGCTCAGTGGATTGAGCACCAGCCTGTGAACCAAAGGGTCACTAGTTCGATTCCCAGTCAGGGCACATGCTTGGGTTGTGAGCCAGATCTCAGGTAGGGGGCACACAAGAGGTAACCAGACATTGATGTTTCTCTCCCTTTCTTTCTCTCTCCCTCCCCCTCTCTATACAAAATAAATAAAATCTTTTAATGAGAAATGAAGGGCTCAAGACTCTGATCCAGGCAGCCAACTTTAAAGACTGACACAACCACACAGGGAGCCAAGTCTCTGTATCTGACTATACATGACCCAGTTCTTCTCACTGCTCAGCACTCCATTCACTCCCTCAATTACAAACAGGACAGTATTACTCTTCCCTTGCCTTCTTCATGAGTCACCGTCAATTCCAACACTACTGACTCATTTATGCACAGGAACTCCTTAAGCATCCATGTTTCCTACCCCCTCCCCCACCATAGCACACCTCCCTCCCAGTAATTTCTCATTCCTGTCCTTTATAATGGGCTCTCACTCATCCTGCGGAAGCCCTATCTATTACTAAGCAGTTGAAATTTCCTACTTGAATCTATCAAGGACTACATATCCTTTGTCTACTAGTGTTTACAAGCAGCAACCCTTATGGTAGTGTTCCCTACCCTAAGTGTGCAATTGGAACCTCTAGTCTTCTCTAAATGATTTCTTCTCAAATACAATCCCATATCGGGGTGGACTTTCCCTATACCTAGAGCCTACCTAGGCTTGAGGTAAAAAGAGGTACACCCCTCTCCACCCTTAAAGCAATATTGCTACAGGCTATAATGAGATTATCTGAGGATTGAGCTCAGAAGTAATGATCACTTGGATCAGGACACCAATAATGTATAAGGTGAGAGGTAGTAATATTTTGGATATAGCTGAAGTTAGAGCTACCACATATACTAACAGATTGGAAATGGGGCTTGATAAGGAGACTGGAATCAAGAAGGACCCCCCTACCCATCCCATATGCAGACACAGCTACTGCAAGAATGGACTTGATATCTATTCACATATAAAACACAATGGCAGTACAAGTTTTGGGGGTGGAAACCAAGCTTTTGGTCCAAAAAAGTATCCCATTTAAACTGTACATGAGATATCTAGTTTATCCATGGTCTCATTGAGAATAAGATCACCAACAGGCCAATAAAACTCAAAGACCAAGAACTGAACCCTGAGGCAATGTTATCTTAAAAAGCTGAAGACAGATAGAAGCCCCAAAATACGAGGCTAAGAAAGACCATAACAGTAATCAAAGAGGAAAATGAATGAAGGGTATGTGCCATCCTGGGATCCAAATGAAAACAGTATATCAAAACAGTAGGGAGTGATCAACTAAGCCCAATGTTGCTGATGGGTCAAGAAAAATGAGGTTGAGAAATTATTAGGGATTTTAGAAACCCTGAAGAAATTAGTGATTTTGATAAGGGCAGTTGTGTCAGAATAGTGGGACCAAGGGTGTTATTTCCTAGACATTTAGAAAGAATACAAGTTGAAGAACTAAACACAGTGAATACACATACATCTTTTTTTAAAGATTTTATTTATTTAGTTTCACAGAAAGGGAGGGAGAACGAGAAAGAATCATCAATGTGTGGTTGCCTCCCACGTGCCCCGAACTGGGAACTTGGCCCACAACCCAGGCCTGTGCCCCAAGTAGGAATCAAACCAACAACCCTTTGGTTCACAGGCTAGCACTGAATCCCCTGAGCCACATCAGCCAGAATGAATATATATACATGTTATAAGAAGTTTTGCTACAAATGATAAAAAGAAATAAGACACTAACTACAAAGGGATCAAAAAGTATTGTGTTTGTTACTTGGTGGATTAAAATGGATGAAATTTTTAAAAATAAAAAATAAAGTTACAATTTTCTTCAGTGACAAATGGTTACTTGTCTTATCGAGGTAATTATTTTACAAGTTTTATAAACACAGGTACACTATGTACACCAGAAATAAATGTAGTATTATGTGTCACTTATAGTTTAATTAAAAATTTAAGTAAAAAGTAGATTTAGAAATAAACAAAGAAACATGTTCCTTTGCTATGAATGAATCTATCAACAATGAACCTAGGAACAGTGTGCTGGGGTGAAATATTTGGCATGTAGTACCTAAATGGGATCAGTATTGACAGGACCATGGAAGTTTTCACACAGCTAACAGACAAGGAGGCCGGCTATTTTGTAGCACATGCTAGACATAGTGGCACAAGTTCACAGAAGTTCTCTTTCGACTGCTTCAGTTTTATCACTGAGGTGTGATGTAAAGTCATCAGGTGACCATGAAGGTGGAGAAAGAGAAGATTTTGGGAAAATGAGTAGAGAGAAAAGTGTATGAGAATGTGATATAGAAGTGGGGGCAAGTGATTTCACTCAGGGAGTATAGTATGATCACTTTCTCAGTAACACAGCAAGGTGTGAATTTAGAGCTAATAAGCCAGAACAGTAGGTAAGCATATACCCTGGTATATAGCTCTTGATATGACTGAGTGCAGGAGAACACTATTGCTTTGCTGGGTACAAAGAAAAAAAGATAATTGAGAAAATACACTGTAGAAATGGGCAGACAATAAAATGTTTATAAAACATCTGTAATAGGATGAAACAGGATGGCAACAAAATCACACAAGCTATATGAGCAAAATATGTAGAAAAAATAGGAGAAAAAATATTCTAGGGAATAAGCTGAAAAATAATCAGTGACTATTTTGAGGAATGTGATTAGAGTTACTTTTCCTTCCGCTTTGCTATACTGAGTTTGTTCACTTGTATAATGAGAAACAATGACCAAATGTATGTTAAAGCAAGAAATCAAAATGTTCCAAAGCTACAACTTCTTTAAGATGTTCAAGGACTGCCTATACAGCAGTCGATTTAATTTAAATGTTCAGGCCAGTGTTTCCTAGATAATTCTTGAACCACTTGAAACTGAAACATTTTAGTTATTCTCTCAACAGCAAATTCCCAGGCTCCAACCAGGAACTACCAAATTAGAATCTCTAGATGTGAGTTTCACGAATCTGTATGTCAAAATGTTTACTGAGGCATCCTTTCCCCTTTCCAGAGCTGATCAGTTAACATCAACAAAATAAACAATCCAATTCAAAAGATGGGCAGAGGACCTGAACATACACTTCTCTAAAGACAACACAGACATGGCGCAGAGACATCCAGCAAAATGTTCAACTTCAGTAATCATTAGAGAAATTCAAAATAAAACCAAAAGGGCCCTAAAAGGAAAAAAGTTTACCCTTTGCACAACTTAGATAGACCCAGAGAACACAATACTAAATAAAATAAGCCAGTGAAACAAAGACAAATACCTTATCATTTCACTTGTATGTGGAATCTAATGAAACTAAACTAAAAAGGAAAATGGAGACAGACTCACAGAGGGAGAGGAGGCTAACAGCTATGTTGGCGGGTGGGGGGTGCCATTGTTTAGTGGATAGAGAGATCAAGGGAAAAGATAAAATGACTCCTGGACATGGACAACAGTATAGTGATTACAGGGGAGAGGAGGATATAAGGGCATTAAATGGCAATGGAAAAAATAACACTTAAAAATTAAAGAAAACAGAAGGGAACCTTCAGGCAGTGTTGGTGTGAATGGAGATTAGTGCAGCCACTGTGGAAAACAGTATGTAAGAGCCCACCCCCCCCGCAAAAAAAATAGGTAACTGCCTCATGATCAAGCAATTCTACTTCATGGAATATGAGGTCTATACAAAAGGTATCGAGCCATGTAATATGAAAAAGAGATACTTATTGAAGAAGATACGAGAAACATTGTACATAGGATAATGACACCCCAGTCCCCTTCAAAGTAGGCACCTTGGGACTCTACACAGTTCTCCCAATGGCCATCAGCTGCCCTGTCATATTTTCCTGAGTCTCATCAATGGTCTGAAATCTTTTCCATTTCAAAGGTGATTTTAATTCTAGGAAAAGCCAGAAGTCACAGGGTACCAAATCTGGGCTGTAGGAGGGCTGAGTCATATGAGGCCCCCCTGTGATACATGTGTGGGCCTGCAGTCAAGGTGAATATACCAATCACTGGTTGCCCGTAGCTACAGCCTTCTGAATTATGTGAATAGTTTCCTGGGAGAATGTTCAAGCTTAATGCAAAATTTGATGCGGATTTACTGCTCTACTGGCTGAGTCATTTTTAATGTGATGACCACATAGTACACATGCTCACTCAATGGTGTCTATCGTGCCCACTGACTAGTACAGTGAAGTTGTCATTGTTCATGCATGCACATTCCAGTCCATTCTCCTTGGTTGCCAGGTTACATCAACATCATGAAAACCGTTCTTATATTGACAATGGCTGGACTTTTTCCAGACAGACCTTATATATCCAAAAAACCCTCAAATACTAATTAGAAAGAATCTGCACATCTATGTTCACTGCAGTCTTTTTCACAACAGCCTAGCTATGGAAGCAACTCGAGTGCCCATCAATGAATCAATGGACAAAAAAAGGTGGTAAATATATATGATGGAATACTACTCAGCCATAAAAGAGAATGAAATATTACCAGTATGGAATGACCTACAGGGTATTATGCTAAGCAAAATAAATTAGTCAGAGAAAGACAGATACTGTATGATCTGAATTTTATGTGGAATCTAAAGAACAATGTTAACTAGGGGTGTCAAACTCATTTTCACCAGGAGCCACATCAGTCTCATGGTTGCCTTCAAAGGGCCAAAATAATTTTAGGACTGTATAAATGTAACTAACTACTCTTGAACACTTAAGGAGTTGAAATTACATTTGGCCCTTTGGAGGTACCCACAAGGCTGATGTGGCCCCCAGTGAAAATGAGTTTGACATCCCTGATGTAAACACTGCAGGGGTTCAAAATGAGATTATAACTTGGACTTAATTTAGTAACATGGCCTTCAGTGATCTGTAAGACCTGATTCCTGCCTCCACTTCAAACCCCTTCCTTCGCCCTTGATCAGCAGTGAGGCACACCGACTTTCCTTCTGTGCCTCTGAGGCACAATGAACTGCAGACAAAGTTCCTGGTTCACACTCTTATCCGTATCTAAGCTTCATCCTGCAGTTCTGAGCTGCAGTCTAGTCCCTTACCTCCCAGTGTAACTTGGTCCCTTTATTACATGCTCTTACAGAAGCAATTTTTTTCAAGGACTTATCACCATTTTCAGCCATTATCTGATTGTGTCTCTCTCTTCATCAAGGCTATCAGCTCTGACAGTTGACAGCGAACCTGCCACCATAGAAGCTAAAAAAATCATTTCTTGATTACATGAGTGAATGAATGAATGAATGCAGTGATGATGTCCTTTGATAAATGCAAACTTTTGAGAATTCCTATCACAGAAATGCTATTTTCTGTCCCGTTTTTCCATATTCATTAAGTCTACATACACTAGTAATGTCTTTCATGAATTCAGGCCTGTCCTGATTCATAAACCCAGCTTATCTACAAGCAAAACTTATATTTAGAATTCTGTCAAAAATCATATGTTGCAAATAAATAGAGAAAACTTCTCATTTGTCACTAAAGTGCAAATTGCTACAAAACTGTCACAGTTTTATGATCCTGTGACCAGACAACTCCCTCGTGCACCCAATGACTCTGGGTTAAGAATGACTCATGACGTATGTGCATGCACGCACATCATGAGACACACACAGGTACATAAGAAAGAGCGTTTCTCATAAGTCAACATTTTAAGCAATGCAAATGCCATCACTAGTTGAAAGCATAAAATGTAGGATGCACTGTAGTGAAATCTTCCTCAGCAATCCAATGACCAAAGTAAATCTATACACACAACAATGGGGAGAAATCTCACTAAGATAATTTCACAGTTGCATCTATATTACAAAGATACTACATACAGAATGTTTTCATCTTTAAAGTCCAAAACCAGGAAATGCTATGTCACAGTATTTTACAGATACATGCATATGCAGTAGGACTGTAAAGGAAATAAGGACTCATTGCAAAAGTTATGATAAAAGTATGTGTACAATTTAGACTCAAGGAAATAGAAGGGCCAGTGATCTGGTAGGGAAATATGAGAGTCCTTTGAGGTGTTGGCAACGAGCAATTATTTTGTCCAGAATTAAAACTATATGAATGTTTATTTAATGGCTATTTATTAAGTAGGCATTTATGTTTAAGCATGTTCCTCATTGCATATCATATTATATACATATTTAAATAATAAATATTTGTTGATCAGAAAGTGCTATACCCTTCCCCTTCTGATCTGTATAAGTTCACTGTAATTCATTTCATAGTCCCAGAGCAAGGATTTAATAACTTTAGTGAGCTTGTTAACATCTTCCCATCATTTATTCATCTGGCAGTCCTTCATTTATCCTCAGACTATTAGAAATGGGAGAGCCACTGAAAACCATCCAATTCAATCCTCTCATTTGAGAACAACGAAATTGAGTCCAAAAATAAAATTAGCTTAACCAAGGTCAGAGTGCAACTGAGTGAAAAAGCCAGTATCCATCGGCAGTGAATTTTCCATAATCACCGCTGCAAAGAACTACTATTACTTTTCCCCTGGTATCCATTCTCTCGTTTTCGACAGTAATAAAAATGTTAACTGAGAACATGGCCGTGATGACAGAGAATGACTTCTCCAACCTGTCTTACAGTTAAATGTGACCAGGTGAATAATTTTGAACGGAAGTTAAGGCTAAGGAAATGTCATATCTTATGGCTACTGTTAAAAATTGCCTGTATGGGACAGCTGGGAAACCTACTTTGAACTTACTGTTCATCCTTCTGTCCTGTTGCTTGGAATGTAAAATCTATCATTTTGAACTTCCAAGATGCAGGCAGGCAGGATGTTGCCCAAGAAGATGAAGATGTACGTTCCTGAGGACCTCATGCAGCACGGCTGTCAGATTAAGCCAGGAAGGATTGCTGTGCCAATCAAATTTCATGTGCAAGAACTATAAAGTCCTACAGCATTTATTCCACTGGTACTTTGGGTTTTCCTATCAGTTACAGCCAAGCTATAGATAAAGATCCTAAATAAGTGTTTATTAAATTAAAGTAGCCTAAGCCTTAGAACCAGTGGATACCTTCTTTCCACCATACCACAATATGCTTCTTCTAAAATATCTCCTAAAATAACAAACTCTGCTTCAATGCTATGTCACCTCTGGGTTTTAAACATGTTCTTTGGTTTTCTTATCAACATCGGATATATAAAGGATAAAGGATAAGATTTTTTAATTTAAAAAGATGGTACCAACCAAGCTGCAAGCTCCTAAATAACTTCATTGTGCATCTGAAGGTATGCTGATGATGTACAGATATGGGCTAAATTACTGTAAATAAACCCAGAACGTTCAGCTGATACCTGCTCAGATATGGCTTTCAATAAAAGTTGTTCTAAGGGAAAATGCATTTTTCAGGTTGTAGCAGTTGTGTATCAGATCTTGCAGGGTTGTCAGTTTCTGCTTAAGTGCTGTATGCTGTCATGAATACAAAAACCTGTATAAATGTAAAGTGTTATTAGAGTTACTACAAAGTGCAACATGAAAAATGAATGCATATAAAGACCCATATTGGGCATTGTTCACTAAATCGACCAGAAAATTAGAAATCAACCCTATATAATATAAAGTTATACAAGGTTCATGACCAAATGGAGGGGAATTGAGAAATGGGAATGTAAGCAATTAAATAGGGGGAAAGAACAATCTGGAAATGTGGGACAGCCAACGTTGCACTCTCCATTTTTGTGGCTATGTCTTGCTTCCATACAAGACAGCTCTATGTCCCCCTGGAGACAAAGCTCCCCCAGAGACACAGACATACGAGGGAACCTGATGTGTTTTAAATCTATCAGGGTTTTAAATCTATCAGGGTTCAGCTGCTAGATAAGAACCGATAGTTGGGAGCCAGTGTGAACAGTGAGTTCCGCATAGGACACAAACTTAGACGGATATGCAGCTTTGAGAAGCTGTCTGAAGGCATTCAGACTTATCTTCTAGAAGCAATAAGGTTGAAAAAAGGCCCCCAATGTAAGACCCTCTTGAACTTGGAAGCAGAGGGCTCATGCTACTGAAGCAATGACCTCTACAGCCTGCAGGGTCTGACTCAGATGCACAGTCTTCCCTTCAGAACCTCAACCCTAATTCAACCCACAAGGCATCTCATCTTTGCCCAGCATGCCCTACTCAAAAGGCAAGCAAGCATCATGCTTGATATCCCCACCTGTCTCATCTTCTCCCATCCTGCTATGCTCTTCTTTCCCCTACTTTCTGAAGCCCTTTCTTTGTACTCTTGGTAGTTAGCTTGCTCTTCATGTTTAAACTATTAATTGTATATTTGTTAGGCAGTTATTTTCTTGTTTTATGCATTTTTGAGGAAACTTTTATTCATGGAATATCTATTATCATCATAAAGAACAATCTTGGGAAATGCTCAGGTAAGGACTAGTAACTTTAATCGGGGGAGCCCAGGTTGTGGTCCTGGCTGAGCCACTAATTTGCATTTTCTCTATTGTTTGGACTTCATTTTTCTCATCTACAAAAGTACATGGTTGAAATAAAGACGAGAAGAGAAAAAAAGCAAAACTACAATTTATTGCACACTTATTTTGTGCCATACACTGATATGAGGCCTCATGTTTAAAAGACAACCTCCCCTTCGTATATGGCTTAATCCCTCTGTTGTCATCATATTCAAATTATTAATCTTTATACCTTTATTTTTTGGATTACAGTTTGAGTTCAAGATTTTTTTGTGGTACTTTCAGGTATATGGCACAAGGGATAAATTCATATATGTTACAGTGTTCCCTTCAATACTTCGTGTCAATCTGGCACGATAAATAGTTGTGACAATATTGTTAACTATGTTCCCTATGCTTTCCCTTACATCCTCCTGCCTCTTTTGTAAGGACCAATTAGTATTTGTTAATAGTATCCCCTGGTTTACCCAGTTTCCAATCATGTCTCCTCTTTGGACTCCATCACTTTCTTCTATGTATCTTTGAGTCTATTTCTATGTTATTTGTTTGCTAATTTGGTTCATACATTCCACATATAAGTGAAATCATATCATAATCGTCTTTCTCTGACTTATTTCACTTACAATATTTTGCCATGTATAATACGCACCCACATTTTTATGCACATCATACATGGGACTGTTATGTTCATGACATGTAATCATCATGCCCAAGTGTAATGTGTACCTTTATTTTTCCCTAAAATATTTGGGCAAATCAATGTGCATTGTACACAGCAAAATATGGTCATATAATACCCTCAGGGTCTATGTATGCTATAAGTGATGGCAAGATTTCATTCTTTTTATGGCTTAGTAGTATTCTATCATACTGTATTTTTCAGTCTATAAGATGCAAGTAGGTTTTAGAGTAGGAAAAGAAATAGGAGGGCCTGCCTCCTGTGACTCCACTCCACTGTTGCCCCCCAGCACAGCAAGCCAGGTAAGCTACATTCAGATTGTAAGATGTGCCCCCATTTTCCTCCTAAATTTGGGGGGTGCATTTTATAGTCTGAAAAATACAGTAAGTGTACCTCAAGCTTTTTCATCCACTCATCTATTGATGGGGCTATTGAGCTGCTTCCAAATCTTGGCTATTGCAATGAACCTAGGGGTTCATATATTCTTTTAGATTAGTATTTTGGGTGTCTTCAGATATAAGTATTCCCAGAAGTGGAATTGCTGGGTCATGAAGCTTTTTCTGTTTAAATTTTTTGTACACTGACTCCACCTGGATGTTCTACAACATCAAATGCCACTGTGGTAGCAGGTGAGATATACTTCACTTTCCAATGCTGTTTCAACCACTGTGAAAATTCCATGTTGTCTAAATACACCAGTTTACCTTCTGTGTTGCTCTCATCTAGGAATTTGATGCCCACTCCTGTATATTGAGTAAAGGTGAATAGTTAGCTTCCTTCCCGGCCCCAAATACTGTCAGTACCATAGATGATTCCATATCTATGTGCCTAACATATCCAATGCTTTGTCCTCACTTATGTGTTAGTTACCTCTATGCCAGTGACTTACATCTTCTCTGCACTTTCATTGGCACAGCCAGGACCTGGTGACCAACCACAGAAATTCCACCTTTCGTATCACAAATACATGGTATATTTTCCATACTGATCCCAACCACCCATCCTTCTAGGTCTTTCACTTCATTCTTATCCCCGTACTTGCTATTATTGAATTTCAGGGCAACTTTCTATCATTTTTCAATCCCATTTCTTCTCATTCTATAGATAATGCCTACATGTACTCCTTCCTCTATATAACATAGGATCTGTGGATCAATCACTCAAACAAATATTTTCCTGATATCTTTAACTGTGAGATACACTTAGAGTATCCTATAGATAGCAGGTTTTCATTTGCCTCATTGCCTTTTTGTTCTCTTTCACTGCTGGTACTTTCCCAAATTCTTTGCCTGGTTAACTCATACACATTCTTCAAGAATCAATTGCATCCTAAGGGATGCTTTCTCAGACATCCTGCCTCCTGACTCCTTCCCCCCATGCTGAGATAAATGTTCTCCCTCTTCAGAGCTCAGTTATTGCCCCTTTCAAAGCACTTCTCACACTCTATAAAATTTTCTTTTAGCTTTTTATCTATTTGAATAGCCTGCAAAATTCATGAAGTTAAGGATCTCTTGTGTCTGAACAACAACTACATCCCCAATACCTTGATCCATTCCTGACAGGATTTCGATGCTCAATAAATATTCAATGAATGAATCCCAAAGTACTAAGGTCTCTTGCATTTCCATGCCTTTCCTTCATCCTCTTTTATGCTTTAACTCCATAGACCTCTTGACCTAATTCTATGTTCTCTTCAGTCTTCTGCCCAATTTCCACCTCTTCCAGGAAGTCTTCTCTGATGTCTCTCTATCCTACTCTGGTCACCTACAGCAATCTGTACATATTTAGTATCATATTATTTTTCATAGTTTCCTGGAGTCCACCTGTTGATGTCAGCTATCGCTTTGAAAAGTAAATTACTGAAGAGGAGGTTCTAAAACTGACTGATATCTCTTACCTAATCAACTACCATGTGACTTACCCAGAAGGAAGGCTCAGTTAATGCCATCTTAAATATATAAATTGTAATTTTAATAAATCCATTTCCTTTATCTAGCAGCATAACCAGTAGCAATACCATCAATCAAACCTCTTCAATTACTTACATTCTCTCTTGAGAACCTGAGGAACCTACAGAGGAATGGGTCACTTGCTAAATAAGAAGCATATAAATACTCTTCATCTGAGCACTTGGTTGCTTCTGAAGGAGTAATATTTAGTTGGTAGGTGTTTCCTTCACATTCCTGAGTATTTCACTGGATTGTAAAAAAAACTACATTTCTCTGCCTCTTAAGATTCTATGCATGGCAATATTTATGATTGTCCACATTTCCCACTTCTCAGTTTATTTTGTCCTGTTGTCTGTTTACCTGATTTCTGATGGATCCTGTTTTCAGACCTACTGCTTAACATGAAATCCCCAAGCTCTTGAACTTCAACCTTAAATTCAGTTCGGAATTCAATTTCTTTTTCCTCACACATATGAAACACTGACACTTATTTTGTTAAAGACAGCATTCTACAAACAATAATGACATTAAACTGTTTTTACGTTAAAGAATGCATCCCATAAACTGATCTGTTACACATCAAGTCTCAATGAAAAGCACAAAAATCTCTCTCGGATGCCAGGGCCCCTGTGGGTTTTGCTCTCATGAGAAGAGCCCTGCCAAAGTCAACGAGGTTCCAAAGTGTTCCATCTGGGAACCGGATGGAAGACATGAGTCTCCGATCACAGCCCCCAAGTGTTGGAGATATAATGTGTCACCTTCCTGTGCTAGGGTATGAGAACCAGTTCTTGCAATGTAGCTTAGCTAAACAGACTAGAGAATTCCTGTGCACCCAATATGAAACATCTACTTTTAAAATTGCAAATTATCTAGGGACTTGCCTAGCTGTTGCTAAAGTTCAAACCTTTGTGCTCTGCATAATTCTATTTTGAGTCCTGCTTATGTGACCAAGGCTGTAGGTCAGCCGCGGATTCCTTTGGCCTCTGACTTTAAGCTATTGTATCTGCTAGGTGGCTCACAAAAAGCTGAACCATAACCTTCCAGCTCATAGGAGAGAAAAGACAAAACAAAAAATTCCACAGAGAAGCTGTACATTACCACCATAACCACATGAACCAAAACAAATGCTCTAGCAAGCTACAGTCCAGAAGGAGATGTGACAGGGAAATACAGGTTTGATACAGTAGTAACTAATAAATAATAACTGAGAAATTACATATTAGGTAGAGATTGCAAGCCAAAAATCACCTAGGGGTTCTAATGATTAAATAATTATTTTTAAATGGTAGGTTTATTCTGTTTATTTTACACCAGTGATGGAAACAATTTTTTTTTAAATACAGATAGATGCTCATGTCCATCCTTCAGAGAGTCTCTTTCTGTGGGTCGACACAGCCTCAGTATTAAAGCGAGGCCATGTGACAGAGGATGAAGATCACTGGATTTGTATTCAGGCACATCTGCATGCAAATATCACGTTGCTTATCTACTGTCTGTATGTGATCTTCAACAGAACAAATGATCTCAATAAATCTTATCTTCTTATACCTGTAAAATCAGAAATATTGCTGCCTGTTTCTTAGGACAAAGAAATTACTAAAAATTACAGTGGCATATATAAACCAAAAATATATTCCTCCCTCATATATTTCTGGAGACATCCAAGGCTGACAGAGTAGCTCTGTGCCTGCCAGACAACTCAGGAAATCATTATTAGCAAAACATTGTCTAATGTCCACTAGACAAGGGTTTCTCAGTCTCAGTGAAACCAATATATTGGGGAAATGGGAGTCATGTGAACTGTAGGTGCATCCCTGACCTCTACCCACTAGATGCTCACACCTTACCACTCCTCAGCTGTGACAACCACAAATGTCTCCAGATATTGCCAAATGCCCCTTAGAGGAAAAACTGGACCTGATTTAGAAACAATGCCTTCAAGTAATGTCCTCGTCTCCCTGGTGAAAGCTGGGTAGCCAACATTCTGTGTTCTGTCCTTGGGGAGTAGGAAAGAAATGGAACCTAGTATATATAACACCTGCCTTCAAGGGAGGCCAGGAACTGTTATTATGAGATGGGATGTGATATAATCAGAAAGATGGGAAGAATAAGTTTTGGGAGGTGAGAAGGGGAACTAGCAGATTGCTACAGGTATATATGAAAGAAATAGTACATGGTTCCCTGTGACCTTAATAGTTATAGTGCGTTTCAAGGGCCAAAGACTTAGATCTGTCACAGAACACTATTTTATTCTTCCAGTGGTTATGAAAGTATCACAGCAACTTATGGCACAACATATGGCAGAAAGGAAGGGCAGGGATGGCCAATGAGACAGTCATAGCAGATTTCAAATTTGAAAAATTCCTTTAATGCTTGCATTTTATAAGTACACTTTTCCCCAAATTATTTTCTTTAGTAGCATGCTATACATGGTTTAAGCCATGTCATGTTTTAGGTTTGTTAACTATTAATCTCATGGTGGAGCATATTTTAGCAGGTTGCTCTAACAACATGCTAAAAATCTTGGAACATTACCCCCTGCCAGTAAGGATGGGATTACTATAAAGGCAAAGTACTCTAAAAGTAATAGCATAGAAAAATACCGAGTCACCAGAACAAATTCCATGGAGGCTTTTAGCAGAGTGTCCCATTTCTATGTCAGCCCCATCCCCCTGTTCCTTCCCACCCACATCACCCATGAGCAGAATCTCACCAGCCATGAGGTAATATCTAATGAATACTACTGTAGAAGACTAACACATGTACCTGTGGCCATTTAATTAAACTCTCTCTGCACTGACTGCTACTTTAGGTGATTTTGAAAGTAGCCCAGCGATACACGCACATTATGACAGTTTTCCTTATTGTCACTACACAGTTCAGGAAACGGAGTCACGTAGATCAGATGGGTCACTTACACAAAATGGCATTAAAGCAGGAATGGTGGAGTGATTGCTTTCCCTAGGAAATGTCTCTGTGCTCCCAGAACTATAAACATGCTTCTCAATGGATTCCCACAAAGGATGGGACTGTGTATATCATACTCAATAGTATACCCCCTCATACAGTAGACATGATTAATTGTCTTTTGGAAGGAAGGGAGGGAGGAAAGAAAAACCGAACTGAGCAAAAGGACATTCCATCCCCCCAAAGAACAAAACACAGGGTGTTGGCTTTGAGGAGCTCCACAATGAGTGCAGCAAATGAACAAGGGAGCCCAGCTGAGACGTGGGGAAGGACAGGGGAAATCCAGCCTGTGCTCCACTCACTTTGGAAGCTCCTTAGTGCTGTATCTGCCTGGCATCTGACATCGGTTTCCTGGTTGCCAGACCAGCTAGCTTGCAGTTTTCTATTCACACAATGCATGATATATACAATGCATAATACCCTAGTGTTATTTAAAAGGACAATGTATTCCAGGAATAGCTTTACATTGGTAGAGCCCAGAATAGTGTGTGAGGAAAAAGGAAGACAGAGTTGGTTTGGAGATAAAATTACAGAACAGATTTTATAATAAAGGTACAGAAATTACATTGATGGATTTTAAGCAGGGTGCTAAAATAATCAGTTTCTTATCTGGCTCAACTAATTCCTCTTGCTTAACATTCTTCATCTTTAAAATAGGGATAATAGTAGTCTAGATCTCAGAGGGGTATTGAGATAATTGACTGTGTCAGTATATAAAACTCCTAATAGAATTATCTGGAATTTAGTGAATGGTCACAAAAATGGTAGTTAAATCAATGTCAGTGAAACAAAAGGCTTACTTAGCACAGTATAAAAGATTAAAAGTGTATACAACCAGAGGCTGAAAGACCAGTGAGGAGGCTGGAGCAATACTCCCAGACAGAGATGGTGATGGCTGGTGAAACAAAGGAACCCACTGGGAAGATGTGGTAGATGGGTTTGAGAGCTACTCCAAGTGTGCCTCAGAGATGTAAGAAACACCTATTAAAAAATCACATCTAAATGCAAAAAAGGACTCTAAATTCAAAATGCCTAGAATACTTTCTTCAAAAATCCTGTATCTATTAATGATTTATAAAATAACTTTGTTTAATTGCTATGCTGAGCCAGATCAAGCATAGCGTGAGGATCAGTATTTCGAAAGAAAAAAGTTTACTTCTAAACTATCAACAGCTCAAAACATGGGATTACATGTTTAAAATGCAGATTCCTAGGTTTCCCAGAAAGTCTCCATAATTAGCATCTTTGTGATACATCTGCAGTGATTCAAAAACACTGGGAAGCTTTGGAACAATGAGAGGAGGCATCTGATGCTTTCTAAGCAAGGAGGTAATATTTTAATTTGTTTTTAGAAAGATTACCATGGTAACAAGCAGTAGGGAGGAAAAAGGGTGAGAGGTGGGTAGAGTGGTGAAAAAAGTAGGGCCAAAATTACTGCATTCCTAAATACACACACTAAGAATCACAATGCAATTTCTAAGGGAGATTTATACTTATGATTCTAATGATGGAACTCATTAATTCACTGAAATTCACTGTGAACATTGGTGGGGTGTTCACCCTTTTAATTAGTACCTCTACAAATGCAAGAATGAAGCTATAGACCTATAGAATCTAATCATGTTTTATTGATAATTTTACTGTAAACATGATAGTTTTTTCATTTGAAGAGAACAAATAAATGTTAGGACTTGCCTTTGCATTAGCCAATAGGTATTGTGGGCCAAAATACAATGCTATCTGCAAAAACAAAACAAAACCAAAAAAACACCCTAAATTTTCTCACTCATCCCTCATTCTTACTCTTCCCTGACACTTATACTGTTAGAGTTACACAGAGACGCTAAGGATCGTAAATACTTGTATCTCCTTTTAAGAACTAATTCAAATTGCTCTTGGCCATCAGTGCCAACAGGAGCCACCTGAAAGCCTTAACAATGACAAAAGTGAAATCTGTCCTACGTTTTAATCCTCAGGCAAATGGACTGCCAGGGGTTTCCCGCTGTTCAGCAGCCTGAGCGCTGGAGAGTTGTTAGGAGACATTATAGTCAGTGAGATCGCATTTTGCATCCATGCTGTGACTTCAGGCAAATTATTCAACATCTTGCAGCCTGAGTTCCCCACTTAATAAATTACAGATCATTGTCCAATAGCAATAAAATATTGTAAACCCTTAAAAAGAAATGTCAATGATACCTGCCTGTTGTAAATTATATGATATAACCCAGGAACAATGTAAGTATTCAAAAAGGCCACTTATTAGAATGTGAGGTTATCAAAATCCATGTCTGTACAGTACATAGGAGAGGCATGGCATGAAGTAATCAGATACTATTCAGTCATTATTATTATCAATTCAATTACTGTCAATTGTTATCCTAGTACTCACAGTAATAATCAACAACAGATGTGAGAATAGCTGCCTATAAAGCACTGCATTTCTGCACACTTCTCTTCTTGGCTGAACAGGTGCTAATAAGCCTTCAGCAATTCACAATATATTTTCATGTGATTGGTAAATCCATTAATAGGCTGCCTTGGCCCTGCTCCAGTGGCTCAGATGTTTGTAATTTCCTCTGTAAACTAAAAAGTTGGAGGTTGGATCACCGGTCTAGGGGGCTGAGAGGAGGCAGCCAATCAATGTTTCTCTCTCTCTCCCTTTCACTCTTGCAGATCAATACACATATATTACTGTCAAGATTTCTGTTTTAAAAATAGGCCCCCTGAACTATTTGATTTAGGAGGTAAGAGAATATGCTACAATTATATTTGAAACTTATTACAAGTCATGTGAGTGCTAGGCTCTGGGTTAGGTGAAAAAAGACATACATGAATAAGTCACATTTCCCATCCTGAAGATGTTCACACAAAAATGGACAAAGGTCCTGGCTGGTGTGGCTCAGTGTATTAGAACATGGGCTGCAAACAGGCAGGGCACATGCCTGGGTTGTGGGCCAGGTCCCCAGTAGGGGACACAGAGAGAGGCAACGACACATGCCTCTTTCCCTGTTTCTCCCTCCATGCCCCTCTCTCTAAAAATAAATAAAATCATTAAAATTAAAAAATGAACAGAGATTTCATCATGATCCATAGATGAACAAAGAGGTCCAGTCACACTTAGAGATTGTAGGCAAGTGTCTGCAAGTGTGTATCCATTTATTCATCCATTTACACAATAGACTAGGCCGACTTCTAAGAACTTTCTGTATGCTAACTCATTTCATATTGAGAAAAACTTTATCAAATAGGCACCATTATCAACATGCACCTATTGCAATAGAGGAAACTGAGAAACAGAGACCTTCAGCAGCTTTCCCACCGTCAGTCAGAAAATGGCAAGATTCACACAAGGACAGACTGTCAGAAGAGTCTAAATGTGTAACTTATTGCTGTATGCCACTATACTTCCTCCAGCTGGAATTCAGAGATTTCCTTTAATTTTTAATGATTGAAATATGACAAACTAAAGTTCAGAACACAGTCCTCAAAAAAGAAGACATACAAACTAGTAAGCATATCAATTTGAGGCAAGATATAATAAAGAATTGTGGTAGGTACTGTGTAAGAGAGGACAAGGAAGAAAGTACTCAAGGATCCCTAAGTGAGTACAAAATGCAAAAATTAAAGAACAGAACATTATTCTACCAACATGAAACACAACTGCCATCCCATCAAGTCTCCAAGAATTTTGCTCTTGTGCTTTAGATGGCAGAGCAATACAACCCTACCCAGGTCACTTGATAATGATTTTCTGTGTGTGGATCATACACTACTGCAGTCCTGCTTAGTTCCACTTTGGAGTAGAGAGACTGGTGTTATTAAGACTCCTCACAATGGGCTATCATTCCATAGGATATAGATATATCAACCCTTGATTATCAGTTTGGGTCTTGGCACATTCAAGCCCCTCGCTATTTAGGGGTGATGCTGCCTAACACACGTTAGGTTATTATGTATTTCTGTTATCTTGCGTTCGACCTAATTGCTTCCAATGTCTGGGTTTCCTGGGTAAAGAACTCCCAGACAGAACTAGACCGGAAATGCCCTTTGCATGGATTGCCCCCTCATCATCAGGTTTCTCCAGGAATCAGGGTCTACTTTAGGATCACGGTTATCCTGTGTTATTTGTTCATTTGTAACCCTATATGGCTATAGACATGGATAAAAGAAAAACATCAAGAAGCCCACAGATTCTTGAATTCATCAGCTCAATAACATAAGTGTGTCTTTACATTATATGTATAGGGTTTCCAACATACAGGAGCTGGCACAAATAAAGCCCCTTTCACTACATAATCTTTTATGACAAAATCTGAAGAATGACATTCTGTCACATAAAAATATTGTACTCAAGCACACCATATGACATTTTAGGTGAAGTGTTCAAATGAAAATTATAAATTATGACACCCATATCATTTCTCTATCAACTGCTCTAGCAGGTGTTTACATCAGTTTGAACCTGTATATCTACATAAATAAACAGAGAATACCCTTGTTTCCATTTGACATAAAGAAATGAGTTGATGACAATACAAACTTGTAATTTTTTCAAATTCCCATTTTTAACACTACAGAATTTAGTAGTTTTCTCAATCTGGAAACATTTCAACAAATATAAAGTATAGGCTTAAGATTAATATATTTCTGCCCTGTGTAGAATGGCTAGAGCACCAGCATGCAAACTGAATCGCTGTAGGTTTGATTCCCTGTCAGGACACATGCCTGGGTTGAGGCCTAGGCCCCCACTAGGGGTCGCTTGAGAAGCACCACACATTGATGTTTCTCTCCCTCCCTTCCCGACTCTCTCAAAATAAATAAAACTTTTAAAAAATAAACACCAAGTTACAAGTAGAATTTGTTTTGTCACTTATGACAACTGGGATTTGGACGAGGAGAGAGTAGGAAAAAATATTCTAAGTGTTGGGGACAAGGTACACAGCTACTTCTGTGTCCTCAATTGGCCCTTCCATTCAACTAAGACTAGAACTTGGACATCCAATAAAAATTATTTCTAACTCTTGTATAGTAATTACTAATACACCCTCTTCTAGATGCTTTATATGCATCAACTCATTGAATCCTCATTTTTTGTATGAGGACTGCCCCATTTTACAGATGAAGAAATTGATAGACATAGAGGTTTGGTACTTACCCAACCTAGAAATGGAAAGTGGCAGAGCCTTCAGAATACTCCACTCTGTTCTTGTGAAAGAAAGCAAAAAGGCTCCAAAGATTTTAGTGTTATGGTAAACTGTTATTACACTGACGCCCTAAAAAGATTTTAGGGACTCACAATAGTCTCTAGACTACAATTTGAAAAGCAATATCCTATAATGTATTGCCTCTTAATATGAATGTTTGATGCTACTTTAATATTTATTGTGCTAATAATTCAGTTTCAGCTCCAAGGATAGTATTAGAAAGCGACTCCCCAAGTCCACGGTGAAGTGTTGGAATGAAGAACTCTTTGGCAGCCTCACAGATATAAAAGCTCCCAAATGAGCACACAGTAAGCAAAACAAACTGTTCCAACTGCTCCAATTTGCTGGCTTCCTCTGTGCTGCAGATTTCTGGCTGCCTTACTTCAAAGGGAACACTGTGTGAGGACAGCATCTGTGGGGAGAAGATAGCAAAGGGAACAGGGCCACTAAAGAACCACGGACTTCAAACATTTTTTTTGTAAAATGTGAAGATACTTGTGCTCTGGGACATAGTGTCACGGGAAACCATAAAAGGAAAGTGGAGCACTACAAGTGTGCGGAGCTTCCAGTAGGAACTCCTTAACCCTTAGGTGCCTCTGCCCACATCCTCCCCACGCAAGTCTCTGGCACCCTGCCCCAGGACAACTTTGAAGAGAAAACTGTGACATTTCAAATCAGAGTGTAGATTTGACCTAATCTGGACTTAGCGTTTAGCGATAGATTGAGTCTCACACTGTGCAATAAATGCTCGGCACTAAGCTGGGGAAATTTTCCTTCGACTTTCACTAATATCGAAGCGGGGAATTGAAAATGAGCAAGTAATTACTATAAGGTGCTTGGTGAGTATAACTAGATTTAAAACAAAACTGGATAAAGTGAACATAAATCTTCGTACATTAAACATTCAACAAGACCTTTGGAAGAAATTTTAAAAATTAATGATCAGAAATTTCAACACCCGAGGGGAAATCCCTCCAAAGTTTAACTTTGTGAAGGGAATTAAATAATGATCATTATTACCGTTCCCTTTGTCCTTCACAACCCAAATAACTTCCCAAACTGATTTTCTCTTTCTGAAACAGGTATTTCTAGGCTTCTAAATTTTTGTTTAACCTAGTTTCATAATAGCTACTGTTTATTGAGGGCATATCATTTCCCAGGCACTTAACTACCTGGCTCGTTACATTATCACTCCTCTCCATAAAATTCCTGAACAGAAACTATCATTATTTCTATCCTACAGATGAATAAATTGAGCCTCAAAGCCATTAAGTGCTTTGACCTAGAACACACATTGCAAAGATAAACTGAGATTAAAGATTCAAGGCAGGTTTCTTAGCTCCAAAGCCATGGTGTCCTGTCGCCTCCTCCTTATTACTGTGCATTGCAGATGGTTTTGAAGTGGGCTTCTTGTACTTGTGTTAATTTATGCTAGCCATTCTTGACTATAAAGGTCTAAATGATGAGTGGCAAAATCATGTTCATCCGTCCTTTAATGCTTTACACTCTAAGATTTGATCTAGGTTTATTCGAACACTCCAACTTGTATCCATGTAAGCAGCTTCAATTGAATTGGTAAAAGAATCACATTTCATGTAAGAAAACAATCTCCTTCAGATACACTTAAAAATGCAAATGACAGTTACTCTCCCTAGTTTTCTGGCCAAAGGCCAGCCTAGTAATTGATTAATATGACAGCAAAAGTATTTATGTACTTCAAAAAGGATCATTTCCTAAAAGGGGCATGCAGTAGTTTCCTAGACATGCCATAACAAAGTACCACCAAGTAGCTGATTTAAAACAGTAGAAAATCATTCCTTATACTTTTTAAGGCTGAAAGTCAGAATTCCAGGTGTGGGTAGGGTCATGTACCCCATGAAGACTCTAGGGAAGAAGTGCTCCTTCCTCTCTGGAGTCCTTGTGATTGACACCAATCCCTGAACTTCCCTGGTTTGCAACTGTTACTCCAGTCTCTGCCTCACCTGCCTTGTATCCTTCCTCCTGTGTACGTCTGTCTGCATAGGAAGTTCTCCTCTCCTCATGTCTCTGCCTAAGTTTCACTCTTCTTGTAAAGACAACACTCATTGCCCTGGCTAGTGTGGCTCAATGGACTGAGTGCTGGCCTGTGAATCAACCTATGGCCAGTTTGATTCCCAGTCACGACACATGCCTGGGTTGTAATCCAGGTGTGCAGTAGGGGGCACTCAGTGATAATCACACATTGATGTTTCTCTCCTCTTTCTCCTTCCCTTCTGCCCCTTAAATGAAAAGTTCAATAAATAAATCTTTTTAAAAGACACCAGCCATTGAATTTAGGCCCACCTCCATCCACTATGACTTCATCTTAACTTAACTGATAAAATCTGCAAATAAGATCATCTTACGAGATTCCAGGGGAATGATTTTTTGCCTTTTATCTGCTACAACCGTTAGCTCAGATTATCAGACAAGATTCCCAGGTCAAGGATTTCTACAAGCATGTGGTTTCCTGGAAGACCTAGGACTGGGCACTATGACACTTTCTGTCATCTCACACATTTGTTTGCAAAGGACACTGGTTAGTGACTTGTCCTCATGTCAATCTTTCACGTTAAGATTATCAATCACCTTGCTCTATTGACTTCTCGGTCTCAAGTCTTACTCTGAAATCATTTCATGTGATTACTGATTTTATCTGTCTCCTCTACAATGTCAGTCCTCTGAAGGCAGGGAATGCATCATTCTTACTTGCCACTATATACCTAGTACCAATAATAGTACGTAGCATGCCGGCTCCCAATATATTCTTAATGGAAGATTTGATAGATGTATAGTTGTGGCTCCTAGTAGCTGAGTTTGATGAGAGTTTTCATTCATGCAGTTCATTCTACCTCCATTCATTCACGAAACAATTACTGAATGCTTACTATTTTTCAGGTGTTATATTCAGCACTAAAGATCCACTTGTTAGCAAAAACAAGCTTATATTTACTGATCTCATGGCACTTTTTTTTAAGTCTCACCAGAAAACTATTCTTTCATTGCTTTTAGAGTATCAATAGGGAAATATTGTGAAAACCATTGACTGATTGCCACCCATATGCCCCCATATCTGAGCTAGAACCAGCAAACTTAGGTATGTATGAGTAAGGTAATCTAGTCCATACAGGGAATAAACAACTGTGCTACACTAGCCAGGACAATCTTCTCCATCTTTAAACAAGAAATCTTCATAGCACCTTCACTGTATTAAGAACTGCTCTTGGTGCCATGGGTACTTTGTCCTACTGCTTAGAAAAGCCTTTGTGTGACTAGCTAAAATAAATGCTAAATCCCATCAGACCGTACAGAAATCAGACTGCAACAGGAAAAATAAGAATAGTAGATGTTAAAATTTCAAAATAGGATTACAAGTAAGTGTTTTCAATAGGCACAGGGGAAAAAGAGGTAGGCATTCCAGTATTACAAGTCTGATGAGATCAATTGGATAAAATATACTGAGAAATGAAACTGAGTAAGTCAAACAGAACAAGTTAACATATTATGACTGCAAGAATAATATTATTTGAAAGATGGTTCAATAATGGTCCCCAGTGACCCTGACTTCCGAGATGGCTAGGCTGCAGAAAATCAACAAAATAAATGCTAAAAAAGATTTAAGATTTACCTTTACATTGCTTACATGAAATAGATTTGGATCAATTACAATGAGTCACAATAGAGGAAACTCCTTGACTGACAGCAGATCCCTCAAAAAATACTTGAGTTTAGTTTCTCAGAATGTCAGTCACAACACAAATGGCGTGTTCTAGCTGTCTATTTAATTCCAATGCGACTATCCACAACCACAGTAGGAAACCGAGTCCCAGAACACCCAACTAATAATCTCACTGTTCTTGGAACTAGTCATTTCACAGCTAAAATAGCCTGTGTCAATTGGAACTCTGACTTGTAAAAGGGGTATTTCATATGGGGGTACATTTATGTAAGAACTAGGATAACGAAGAAAATGAACAATTATACTCTAGAGAAGGAATACTCTGGAACATTTCTTTCACATGGACAAAATTTTTCAAAAGTTTCAATGGACATTATGTAGAAAAGGAATATGTACGTTCAGAGTTTCTCTGGAAGTACACGACACTGTAGTAACAACGACAGAGGATTAGAGCCACTCAGAGATGAATTCCAGTCTCTGTCACTTACTAGCTATGTTACCTCTGAGTTACTTCTGTGAGCCTCAGTTTCTCAATGTATAGATGGGAATAGTAACTATACCTTCCTCTCTCACAGGGTACTGGGGAGGTCTATATAAAGAAAAATAAAACAAATAGTTCTATAAAGCAGAAAGCTATTCTATACAGGACAAAAATTAATGTCACACTTTTAGTGCACAATTGGAACTGCTTCCAGTTGATACTATATTCATTCATTCAGCACACATTTTTAATAGTTACTATGTGACAAGCTCAGTAGAAGACACTAGTGATGCAATAATGAACAAAACCAACCAAATCCTTCCTCTGATACAGATAACCACCTGGCAGTAGACACAAACAATAAACAATCGTAACTGTAAAGTAATTCCAGCCAGAGCTCAGTGCCATGAAGAAATGAAATGAAGGGCTCAGCAGTAGGAGGTGGTTCCATATTGTGTGGTCAGGATGTCTCCGAGTAGGTGACATATGAGCACACTCCGATGGGAAAGGACAAAATGAGAGAACAGATATCTGAGAGAAGTGCTTTAAGCAAGAAAATGTTTGCAAGTGCATCAGCCCTGAAACAAAACAAGCTTAGTGTGTTTTAGCAACGACAATGATGCTACTGTGGCTGGGGCAGAGGCATGGGAACAGAGTGCTGAAAGCAGAGGTAAGCAAGCCTGCAAAGGGCCAGATGATTCGGGACTTTGGAGGCTGGTTAGGAGTTCAGGTCTTAATGTGAGTATTTCAAATTCAAGTGATAAGACATCCATTGGGGTGTTTTGAGCTAGGATGAGATATGATCACAAGAATGTTTTAAACTCTGCAGTTTTGTGACGTTTCTTTCTTCTGCTAATAAGTGTTTCTGTTGCAATGTTACCTCAGATCCACAAAATGTTCCTGGCTGCTGTGCACCTGCAGTGCCGATTGGCACCTGGGATCCCAGCTACAGGGATGGTTGCTATGACCATGTGGCTCTAACATCCCTAAGCTGTTGTCCTGACCTTCATGATTAAAAGTGTTATGGAAAAAATATTATGTAAACAAAGAACATAAGTAGTTAATTCTCACTGCAAAGTTGCAGCATATTTCACGAAGTTTTATTTAGATTGGGTCTCTTTAGAAAAGCAGAATTTCACCACTTTGGAAATACAAAGAAAGGTGTTTACAGTCTTAAGTATGCCAGTGTAAGACACATGACAAAGTACCAAAGGTTAGAAAAACAAGGAGAGAAACCTAAAAGCAGCAAGAGAAAAGAAAAGCAGTTAGTTACATACAAGGGAGCTTCCATAACACTGTCAGTTAAATTCTCAACAGACACTTTGCAGGCCAGAGGGACAGATAGGAAGTATTCAAAATGAGGAGAACCCAAGGACCTACAAGTAAAGCATTCAATAGTAATTGAAATTTTTTTATCAGAATTCTTTTTTTTTAAGATTTTATTCATTTATTTTTAGAGAGGGAAAGGAGGGAGATAGAAACATCAATGTGTGGTTGCTGGGGGCCGTGGCCTGAAACCCAGGCATGTGCCCTTGCTGGGAATCGAACATGCAATACCTTGGTTCGCAGCCTGCGCTCAATCCACTGAGCTACACCAGCCAGGGCTTCAGTAATTGAAAACTTTTAAAAATTTTCTTTAAGTAAAAAATAACTTGGGTGGGCTATCAGGTTGTTGGTCTGAATTACTGGAAGGATGGTATTACAATTAATTGTCATAGGCAAGTCTGAGACAAAAGCTTCTGTGGGAAGAAATTTCTGAGGTTCAAGATCCACTTTGGGTTCCCTCTTCATTACCCTGTATGCAAGAAGATAAGCATTAAATGTTTGTAGAATGAAAATGAATGTGCATGAAAGGATGAGCATTACAGAGTGAATGAGCAAAGGAAGGAGACCATGTTCCTTAGGTTTGTTGTAATTCAGTGTTGACTGGTCCACAGCATAAGCCAAAGTCACATAATATGTATGCATCAGGGCATGATAAACCCTATAGGGGGATTAGACAAGAGCCTGTGAGAATAACTAAGCCCAAGAGACACTGTCATTGGCAATACATCACATTAAGGGAGTTATAAGACGGGACCGAGAGCTCACAGTGAAGAGGATGCAGAAGACTGTGTGAGCACTGAAGCAATAAAAACAATAGCATGTAAAAGAGGGAGACTGAATTACAGTCCCTACATGTGGTTTCCTTCGGCTGTGAAGGACACTTTTGATGCACTGTAACACATCACTTCACCTATTACTTAGTTTTAAAACAGCTAAAACGAAGTCACACTTTTGAAGAGGTTAAATATGTATGAATGTGCTTTTTTTCTCTTCCTACTGACTACGTCGTCTACCTCTTTCTCAAGGTGCTTCTTCCTATTGCATGCAGAAGGCTGAGGGTTTGCATGATGACAATTGCTGGTACTAATTAGAGAAAAATAATTGCCCGAATCCTTTAGCTTATAATACATGTTTGGAAAACAATTTAAGAATTACCTGTGAGGACTTAGAACAAAGACTCGCACAACCAATGCTGTGTACAAGGTAACATTTCTACCTATCCTATTTGATAATGTGTTGTATTGAACTGTATTCCAAGCACAACCCAATGGCCAGATACTCAGGAATCGGGACATGATAAGCAAAAATCATTAGCAATCCCCTAAAAGAATTCCAAGCTGGATTCCAAACCCACATACATGGGACACAGGGCATCACACACAGAACTCAAATTACACAATTACAATAAACTGCAATGACCAATTTTATATTTAAGGAATAGATAATTTAACTAAACCAGGAAACATTTTAATGACCTACTTCCTGACCAAAGAATGAAAATTTCTGCTCCTTGTTTTTGTTTGTTTGACTGGGAGGAGACTTGACTTAAGAATGGGAATTTCTTTCACTGGTTCTTTACCAGGAATTTACAGTGAAGGAGGCCCAGATGAGGGTAAAATAAGGTAAATAAATACATCTATCGTTGTTGAAAATTTTTAATGAGAATATGGGGTTATAAAGTTAAGTTTTATTCTTTATATTATTTTCAAAAATTTAAAGATTTTATTTATTTAGTTTTAGAGAGGGGGAGGGAGGGAGAGAGGAAGAGAAACATCAATGTGTGGCTATCTCTCATATACCCCCTACTGGGGACCTGCCTGCAACCCAGGCATGTGTCCTGACTGGGAATTGAACATATGACACTTACATCCACAGGTCTGCACTCAACCCACTGAGCCATACCAGCCAGGGCAAGATTATTTTCAAATCTTTGTCATTTTATAGCAAAGGGCTCATTAAAATTAAAATCTCAGATTCTGATCAAGAAAGATACACACTATTTGGAGGAGTTCAAAAAATCTGACAAATGTTCAGAATAATGTGAAGTATGACTGTACATCCGTACCCCCCTCCCCTCCTTTAATACAGACAACAAAACATCAGCCTAGATTGCAGTTTATGAACTTCCCAAATGAACTGTTCCATGTCAGTGTTCACAGGGACCAGCATTAGATACAGTGGTACCACATACATCTATCTCCACACATATATTCGTACCACAAGGTTTTGTGACCCAAAGCACAGACGCCAATCACTACCTTTACTACCAGCTGTATAATTTCAACAACTGAACTGGCTGGCTAAACAAGCATTACCACACAGCTGCAAAACCCTAAAGAAATTGTAGACAGGCTATTACACTATGATTTATGAAGTCAGCTTTTGTTCAACCAAGTGATTGGAATTTAATAAGTTAGCCTACTTAGCTCAGAATTAGACACAACCAGTCAAAAAGAAAAAATGTATGAGAAATAAGCTTAGGAGAAGATTCATGTCTCACACCATAATAGCCCATTTTATTCAATTACCAAACAATTCTTCAATGTTCAGTGATAAGCACTTCAGGGAATATAAAATGGTGTAAAACATGATCTTTGCCCTCAGGAGGCTTACTTAATGTAACATGAGAACCAGATTTGTACACAAATACCTCCATTTAGAGGCATCATGGAGGCACAGCACAATCCTGTGCAAACCAGATTGATGCATAAATACCCCCAGATAGAGAGCTAAGAGGGGGCTTCAAAACTTAGGTGAACTTTGATGTATGTAGTGTTTGGATATAAAGAAGGGCAAGATTGCACAAAAATATGCATGGAACAGAATATAATTCACTGTGATAAGTCTTAAGGAAAATGTGGTAAATGAGGCTGGAGGCAGGAAGTATAGGCTCAGATAAAAAAACAACAGAAATATGAACTCTAAACTGTGATTGTAGCAATTCGTAGAGCATACTTTTCATTGTATTTAATTGAACCAAATTCTGAGCAAGTGGCTACTACTGACCATGAGCCAGAAATAAAGAATTAGGAATAAGAAAAATATATGAGGCAAAGACAGCAAATACTAAACAATTTTAATGAGTGGCAGAATGAGGGTGAAGATGAGAAAAGTGCAAGCTAGTAAGAGCCGCGACATCATTGCTCTTGGGCAATTCTGTGTCTTATGCCCTTAGAATATTGACTGATACACAGTAGGTAGTCAATAAATATGGTATATGAATAAATAAACTAGTAAAATAAGAAGTAAATGCAACCCAGAGACTGATGTCTGGGTATGTGGTAAAATAGAGAATCCTTTTCAAAAACTGGAAAAGAAACTAATTTGAAAAAAAAAGTATTGAAGTTACAGATAAGGTATCTTCTCCAGTGACACAATAAAAACCGTTACAACTTTTCTAGTCAACACACTGGCTGATATACTTGCTTTGACTCTGTTCGTAGATGTCTGCCTTTCTGTAAGTTTCATTTTTAAAAATAAATGTGTAATATGAATAGTACAATAGAGGACAGCTTAGCTGATACAAACAAGTAAAAGTCCTTAAAATAGTGAATAAAATACAAGCTGCATTCCAAACCCTATTTTACAGTTCCCTGCCTGTGACAATATGTACAGATGTAATCATTGTCTTGTAACCAACCAGTCAAAACTAAGTTCCCCTCAATACTCAGTTACTTGTGCTTATCATGTATTTATCAATAATCATTTTCTTTTTATTTACCAGGTAATAAGAAAGCAAAGGGTGAAAGAAATTAATGAACTGTTTCTGATTTAAAAATGTTAAATTACTTTATGCATTTCAACCATATCAACATAAATTTTATAATTTGCTTTTGGGATATCCAAGACAATAAATAATGAGGAGACTTCTTATGTCCTCTTCAGATTTAAACAGGAGTTTAAAATTAAGCAGAGTAAAACTCTTCATAAAAAAAAAATCCGAGTCCTTGGGATTCTAAACATTTTATTTAATCTTTTTCATAATGTATTGGTTGATAAAGGTTCCATGATGATGGAGAACACACATTTTACAAATCCACCTGCCCATCCATCAACCCAAGCACGGACACACCCACCTATCCACTCATTAAGCCAGCATTTCTTTTAAAGGTACTTTTTCTCAGTCATTGTTCTACGTGCTGGAGGAAGATAATCCAAACAAATTCCCTTTACTCATAGAACAGAAACAGAAAAGGATTGCATTAATATTATGTCAGGCTGTATTAAGTGCTCTAAAGCAAAAAAATATTCAGGGTAAAGGTATAGATAATGATGGAAGGGCCACATGTAACTTAGAAGTTCTTTCCCAGATGTGAAAGATTTCATGAAAAATTGCAAATATAATGTATGCATACTGTGCTGATTCACACTAAGTGATTTGTTATACAACATAACTGGTGAACATTTTAGAGGCATAATCAACATGAATCATGAAGGTAAGTTATTTAGGTTCTGCCCTGGCTGGCGTAGCTCAGTGGATTGAGCGCGGGCTGGGAACCAAAGTGTCCCAGGTTCGATTCCCAGCCAGGGTACATTCCTGGGTTGCAGGCCATAACCCCCAGCAACCGCACATTGATGTTTCCCTCTCTCCCTCTCCCTCTCTCTCTCCCTCCCTTCCGTCTCTAAAAATAAATAAATAAAATCTTTAAAAAAAAAGTTATTTAGGTTCTGTACACTGATAATTTTCTCATATCTGATTTCAGGCAAGAGAACTGGACATGTTCTAGATATACAAACCAGGCCATTTTTTAAAATTCTTCAATGATTTCTGATTATGCTACACACTGCATACTCTGATCATTAACTAGTTGAGGGTTGTCAAACTCATTTTCACCATGGGCCACATCAGCCTTACAATTGACTTCAAAGGGACAAATGTAATTTTAGGACTGTATGAATGTACCTGTTCGGTGCTGCCGCCAGGTAAAAACAAGGTACCGGGCCAAATAAAACAAGGTGGAAAGCTGTATTCAGCCCACGGGTCTTGTTTTTGTCACCTGTGAACTAATCCCTTTTTGTTTCAAATTTTGAAAACAAACTCCAGCCTGACTAATCACACAGGCCTTTAAAAGAATCCAGATAGTCACTGCCCTGTCCAAAATTCAGCTGTACTATGCTCAACGATTTATCTGATTTTTTTCATCAGCTTATCATATCACTTACTCCCCACTCATAATCTCTCCCCTTGAATAATTCAATATGATTATCTTCCTGATTTATTCACCTTTCCCAAATAGATTCATTTCCACCCCCAAAAGAAGACTCTGATCATAGTTCTGTCCTATTAAAATCTTTAATGCACCCTGGCTGGTGTAGCTCAGTGGGTTGAGTTCAAGCTGTGAACTAAGGGGCCACAGGTTTGATTCCCAGTCAGGACACACACCTGGGCTGCAGGCTGGATCCCCAGTGGGGACCCACATGAGAAGCAACCATACAAGAATGTTTCTCTCCCTCTCTTACTCCCTCCCTTCCCTTCAGTCTAAAATTAAATAAATAAAATCTTTAATGGTTCCTCATTGCTTCTTGAGCTACTAAAATTTTTTCAACAATAATTATGTATTTATACTGCCAAGACAGTCAGAACTAGAAAAGGAGCTCTTAGGCAATGAGAGTCACTGTGTTTGCTGTCAATGCAAGTAACAACTGATAATCATTTTTTATTTTATCAATTGCAGTGGTTACTCTTCCTGCTCTTAAATCTTATAAACACATGGGTTGCTAACAGTGGGCCCCAGCTGGTGTGACTCAGTGCCTTGAGTGCCAGGCTTTGAACCAAAGGGTTGCAAGTTCAATTCCCAGCCTAGGGAACATACCTCAGATGCAGGCCAGGTCCTCGGTGGAGGGCATGCAAGAGGCAACTGCACATTGATGGTTCTCTCCCTCTCTTTCTCCCTCCCTTCCCCTCTCTTTAAAGTAAATAAATAAAATCATTTTAAAAATTAATGTATGTAAACTATATTTAAATTTTTTAAATTTTTTTTAAAATGAAAGACGACTCAACCATAAAGAAAACTATACCAAAAAAAGTACAGATGCACTAGAAAGGAAAATAGTTTAAACTGAGTAATTGAGGTATTATCCATAAGCAGACCAAAAAAAAAAAGGAAAAAAGAAACCAAGACCAAATAAAGTAAAAAGAGATAATGAAAATATCAATAAAAGGAAACATTGGGCAAAACCAAAATTGACAAAACCAAAAGTTAATTCTTCAAAAAGACCAACAAAATCAATAAAACTTGGAAGAGACTGTTTAACAAAAGAGGAGAAAGCAAGAATCACCAGTGCCAGTAGTGAAAAAAAAAAAAAAAACATTTATTAGAAGTTCTGCAGACAATAAAAATGTTTTAGTGTTTTTATGAAAATAAACTTTAAATTTTACATAAAGATACATCCATAGAAAAAAAACACAATAAACGCAAAGTAACAGAAGAGGAGGTAGCAGATGCCAGGCTAAGATGCCTTCAGCAGTGAATTTCCTCGTCATTTACAGCAGCAATAATAATATGGATAATATTACATACACAGTTCCAGAGAATACAAAATTAATATTCCCCAATATCTTTAATAAAGTCAGCATTACTCTGATGACATTTTACAAGGATGTGAGATAAGACAGTTACAGAGCTGTCCCTCCCATAAACATAGATTCAAAAATCTTAGTCACATATGAAATAGTGTTATAAAAGGGATAAAATACAGTTTGACCAAGAGAATTATTCTAATGAGATAAATTGACTTAATATTTGAACATCAATAAATGTAAATTTATATGATCACATCAACATGTACAGAAAATCTTATTAGAATTTAGTAGGCATTCATGGAAAAAATACTCCTAAATTAAGAAGGCAAAAGCTTTTTAAAATTATGAAGTATCTACAAAGTACTTCAGAAGTAACTATACATAGTAAATATACATAGTATTCCCTCCTAAGATCATGAATCAGAAAAGGATAGAATAAAGCTGTAATTATTGCAAGAGGTCATAAGTACAAAATTGAAAAGTCAAATCAATCAACAAACTATTAGAAATAACAAGTAAAATTGCAAAGTTGCACTATACAAGATTACCATAACAATAACTTCTATTTTAATGCAACAAAACAGAACTAATATTTAAAATAAAATACCATTAATAACAGCATGAAGAACGAAGTATACATTCTTAATAAATTTTACAACAGATGAATGACATCTACACAGTCAACAATAAAATATTACAAGAGAACATTTCCGAAGGTGAACATAACTTAGGATATTCCATGTTCATAGACTCATAGACCTTAAATGCCAACTCCACAAATTGATGTACAGATTCAAAGCAACTTGAATCTAAGTCCCTGAAAAAAATGTTTGCAAAACTAACGAGGTAATATTATTGATATAGAAATACAAGGGGACAAAAATCTACAAGATAATCTTGTAAGACTATTACAAGCCTGACATTATTACTTATGGAGACTTATGTTACAGCTAGAGTCACTGAGAGTATGCATTTGGCTTAGGCAAATTGGATAAAAAAGAGAAACCAGAAACAGAAACACATGCATGTATTCAGTCACAAATCAACAACTGAACCTAAAAAACAAACTAAGCAAACAACTAGAACAGGAAGAGATACACAGAAATGGAGATCACATGGGGGGTTATCAGCAGAGGGGGAGATGGTAGAATGGGGGAAAATGTACAAAGGATAAGAAGCATAGATGGTAGGCACAAAATACACAGGGGGAGGTTCAAGAATAGTATAGGAAATGGAGAAGCCAAACAATTTATATATATGATTCATGGACATGAACTAAGAAGGGCTGATGCTGGAGGGAATGGGGATACCACGTGGAAGAGGATAAAGAGGGGGGAAAAATGGGACAACTGTAATAGTATAATCAATAAAATATATTGTTAAACAATTTTTTAGAAGAAAACAAAAATGTGTGTAATAAATTATCTTTGTGACCTTGGGATATGGAAAGATGTTAAGGGTAACAAAAAACAGGCTATAAAATTTGAAATAATTGGAACACACATATCTGACAGGATTTTTGTTTTTATAAAACATCTTTGAAATATATATATGTGACAAAATAGAAACAGTGTTTAAGTATAAAAATGTGCATGTGTATGTATATGTATGTGAGTGTGCATGTCAAACTACTATATGATAGTAACTACCAAGAAAATAGTTGCTGTTCTGACTGGTGTAGCTAAGTGGATTGAGAGAGGCCTGTGAAACAAAAGGCTGAGGGTTCAATTCCCAGTCAGAGCACATGCCTAAGTTGTGAGCCAGGTACCCAGTAGGGGATGCCTGAAAGGCAATCAGACATTGATGTTTCTCTCCCTCTCTCTTTCCTTCCCTTCTCCTCTCTCTAAAAATAAATTAAAAATTTGTAAAAAAAAAAAAAGATGATGACAATAATTATTTTGAGGAAAGATTGAAGAATATTGACTAAGAAGGGTAGCAAGGAGTCTTTCAAAATTCCAGTAATATTCTATTTCTAGACATCAGTCATACAGGGGAATACAGATGGGAGATTGGACCGGCATATTACCAGTGTAAATTCTGCTAAGAGCCTCATGAATTCTTACAGGAGAACTAATTTGTAGAAAAATTCATAATTTCCAATGGGAGAATTTACACTAGTTGTATGGTTTTCTTTTTCTTTAGCTGTATCTCTAAAGACTTTTGAAATATACATTCATATTTCAAACATTTGTCTGCTAAATGGCATTCCTGAGGGTAGAAACAGCTTCCCAAGAGCCACCAGTTCTATCAAGAGCCCCGTCTTCTACAGCACCCTCCCCATTCCTGGGATCTGTCTCTTCAACAGGGTTTGGACAGAACAGACTTGGGGAGGCCCCTTCTTTCCAACTATCTGCCATCAGCTTTTCTAGTCACTCCCTTCAGAACCACCTCAGCCAACCTCAGCCTCCAAGAGCAGCCAACTTTCTGAAGCACCAGAAGCTCCCAAATTCATCAGAATCATCCCAACTGAGGTGGAGGCTCCTAACCACCGCCTGGCCAACCTGCATCTGCGGGCCTCCTACACCTTCCTCTCTTTGGGCTTCTATTGCGACAGTGAAGCTGTGGTTCTGCAGGGCATGGGCCATGTCTTTCCACAGCTGGTGGAGGAGAACTGAGAGGATGCTGAGCATCTCTTAAAGCTGCAAAACCAGTGGGTGGACACGTTCTGCTTCAAGACTAAGCAAAGCCTTACCAAGATGACTGGGATAAAATTCAGGACGCCATAAAAGCCATCGTGGAGTTGGAGAAGAACCCGAATGAGGCCCTTTTGGACATGCATGCCCTGGGTTCTGCCCGCACAGAACGTCATCTCTGTGACTTCCTACACAACCACTTCCTAGATGGGGATGTAAAACTCCTCAAGAAGATGGGAAACCACCTGACTAACCTCCTCAGCCTGGCTGAGTCCTAGGCTGCGATGAGGGCAAGCATCTCCTCGAAAGGCTCACCTCACACAGGAGGAAGAAGCCTTTGGAGTCCAGGGGCCTTTGAGGTGCCCCTCGGCATTTTCCTGGCACCTGGCTTTTGCCTTAGCCTGTCCCTGAAACCAGCAGGCATCATTGTCACAACTGTGGAGCCTGCTCCAATGCACTGTACCAAATGGAAACAATAAAGCTTTTTGCAAAAAAAAGAGAGAGAAATGGCACTCCTGAGATTATTCCCCACTGAGAAACAAAAAGTAAATTTTTCCATAGCACTGGGGATCAAAATAACTCCTCATATTATAAAGACTGCCAGATCGCCCTGGCTGGAGTAGCTCAGTGGATCGAGCTCGGGCTGTGAACCAAAGTGTCGCAGGTTCGATTCCCAGTCAGGGCACATGCCTGGGTTGCAGGCCATGACCCCCAGCAACCACACATTGATGTTTCTCCCTCTCCCCCTCTCTCCCTCTCTCTCCCTCTCTCTCCCTCTCTCTCTCTCTCTTTTTAGAGGGAAGTGAGGGAGATAAATAAAAATTAAAAAAAAAAAAACACTACCAGATCATCCTGTTATGGAAAACATACTACAAATAAACAAATTTGTCAATTAAAACCATTTTGAATTGCATGTTTGTTTATTGAAAATTGAAGAGCAGTATAGGCATTACGAGCAAAGGTCCCTCCACAACTGCCATACTGAGGTAGGAGACAGCATAGAAGGAACTGAGTCTGTGCTGCTGTTACTAGCATCCTGGTTGCCAGGAAACGCCTTTTAGCACTTAGATACAAAGAATAGTAAACCAAGGCAGGCAAGAGGAGGCAGACAGGTCTCACATGCTAACTCAGCAGTCCTGAGCCAGGTCTGATAATATTGCCAGGAGTTCCAACAACATAAGAAACACTATGTTACCAAAAAAAAAAGAAGGAAACTCCTTGAAACCCTGTGTAGTGTTTCCACTATCTGGGAACAAACGCCTGGAAACTGATTTCATCCCAGAGCCTGCAATGCAGGAGAGGGTCCAAGGTGCCCGAAGAAGCAGCCCCATAAAACAATTTTTGTTTACCGTCTACCTCTGGTCACTATTTCTTTTACAAGAGAGTCCTTAATGCTTACAGAAAGAGCTCATAACTTTGGAAAGTGCCCCAATTTAAATTAACAGGCTCCGGTCACGTATTTGTTTGACAACAAGGTGAACAAAGTGGGTCTGGAAGTAGACAAGGATTTGGGGTTAACAGACCCCTATATATACCTAGGTTTATGTGAGGCAGGAGATAGGAAGGAGGAAACTTGGGAAGACCCCCAGGGCTAAGATAAAGGACATGGATACAGAACTGAGACCCTGTTCTAAGACAGGTTGTTCCTGCTTTCTGTAAAAGCGCTGAATCATGGTGACTCATGAATGCACCTGCCCAGAAGATGCTATATGACCACTACTTCATTATAATAAACGAGCATTTTGCAACTCCCTTCTCCCGTGGCCAATTAAGGAAACTCATGGGAGACCACATACGCGTTGGAGCTTCAAAGTAATACAACTACTTGTGCATGTGCAATAAAAGCCCACCAAAACTAGCCAGGAAATATCCCCCATGTAAGATTAGAATCCATCCAGCCCAAGATCAATCTCTGCTAGGAGCTGTCCCGCTCCCATGTTCTCTGCAGTGTACTATCATTTAATAAATCTGCTCTCTCTTTCTACTACAAATTCTGTGTGTTCAGTTCAATTCTTTGTCCGCGATCATCAAGAACCTGGTTACTTCTGCCCACCTGTGACATAGGGAGTCATGTCCCCCCAGGAAAGCTGGCACCACATTTACCCATTAATCAATATGGAACTTATCCCACCAACTATATAAGCCCTCAGAACAAAGGGCTCGCTATTTTGGGGGCTACAGCCACTAGGCCTCTGGCCACCTGGGGGCTGGAAAGAAGTATTTCAAGTCATGAAAGGCAAGGACCTGCATCCAAGATGACTCCAGCAGAGATATCATTTAGTTTCTGGAAGATATAAGGTCAAGTTAAAGGAGTTGATTGATACCAAGCCCTTATTATATGACATGTTCAAGGGACTTATCTAAGAAAAGCGAAAGGTTTCTGGTAAGCCTGGGTTGCTGGTCTGTCCCCAGTTGGGCAGGTGTCAGAGGCAACTGGTTGGGATGCCTGACAGAGACAACCAACCAGATGGGGATGTGTGGGACACAACTGATGGATGCTTCTCTCACATGTTCATGTTCATCTCCTTCTCTGCCTCTCTTCCCCTCTATAAAAGCAGATAAATAAAATCTGTCTTAAAAAGTCCTGACCAATCATTACAATCAATCCAGTGTATATACCACTCTTAGCCTTCACCCTCTTCATCATCTGGCTGAAATCCTGCTGTCTGTATCCCATGAGAAAAATAAACCTGGAAAATGAGAAACTCCACTGGCAATTTTTGCTTTAAAATATAGGATGATGAATAATGTCAGGCTGGGCCTTAATGCTGCTCCAAACTTTTTCCTAGTTCTTCTAACTTCCAACACCTAATTCCCAAACTGTCACTCTCAGCTGATAATTCTGCATCTCCGTTCACCAGGGATGCTAAAGAATAAGAAAACAATCTTTTCAAATGGTCCCAACCTTCCACATCTACCCACCTCCTTACATCTGTGTGTCTAGTGTCTGTGCCAAAACTCTCTAGCAATTGTTCCCTCTCTCTTCTACAGAAGCAATTTCCTCCCTCAGATGGACCATTCAAATCAGCATTAAAATAAACAGGACACTTCTACAAAATAAAAACAAACCTTTTTTAAGCCCATGTTAATTCTACTCACACATCTTCTCGTTTTTATTTACAGCAAAACAATTTGTGTACAATGTATGCCCAATCTTTTCCCTTCCATCCTCTTTAGAAACCACTCCAATGGGACATTTCAATCCACTCACTCCCTAGATGAGCTCATCCAATGTGCTGTCTTTACTGTAGAAAAAGTTTCTACTTGGAAATATGTACCTTAAGAGATTTGTCCTGATCTCTGTAATGACCCATATTATCAAACTGCATCCTTCAAAATCACTACTTGAAATGCTAATAGGTCATTTAACCTTCATTATATGGCCAACAAAGACTCTAATATTCCCGTCAAATACAGCCCATTTGTAGTGCTCCCCGTGTCAGATCATGCCAAATATTCAAGTTGTTTGACCAAAAAATTGTTCAGTCATCCTTGAATTCACTCACTGTCTCACATTTAATTTTGCAGTAAATTTGGTTGACGTTAACTTCAAAACACCTCCAGGATCCAATCGTTTCTCACCATCTGTAATAGTTACCACACCAGTTCAAGGCAACAAGCATCATTTCTTACTTTCATTATCGCAACAGCCTCCAAATTGATTTCCCTGCCTCTGCCCTTAAAGTCTCTCACATTTATACTCAAGCACAATAGCTGAAGAAATCCTGATAACTGTAAAGAACCCTGAAGAATCCTGATAACTTAATATGTTTTCTCCATTTGAAATCCTGCAAAAATATCTGATTATCCATTAAGTGACAGATGAATGCTGAGCAAATCCTGTAAGAGCCTATTGGTCTTTATCTACTTCTGCAACGCCAGCCCCAACAACTGTGCCTCCACACTGGCATTCTCGACTCTTCTTTCACCACACTGAGGAGATCCGTGCCTAAGTGTCTTTGCACTTTTATTTCCTTTTCATATAGTTGTATTCCCCAAAATATATGTACAGCAATCTCTCTCAGTTCGTTCAGTTCTATATTTAAAGACTACATGGTAAGGTTATCTACTTCCAGTCAGGTTGTAGAAATTTGTATTTAAAAAAAAATGCTTGGCTTTCAACCTAACAACTAAAAAAAGCCACATAAGCTCCAAAAGCATAAGTACCGGTAAACAGAAATGATAAAAGCAAGGGAGCACACAAACCACATATTGGAAAGCTGAGAATACATGAAACCTAAATGAACTAAATTCCTGGAAAGGGAAAGCTGTACATGGAAGAAGAAAGATCCCTGGACAATTCTGCACATGGTGAACTGATGGGGGGACAGGGAAACTATTTGCCACTGTCTGGGGAAAAAAAGACACCACCAAATATAATAACTTGTAATGCCTACACACTGGATGGATGGTATGATAGATTAAAATTTCACAGAGCAAAGAGAAAATTACATTGTGTTCATCTTCCAAATCTTCACTTACAACATGGGTGATAGTTTTACAAAACCTAGCAGGGGTATCCAATCTTTTGGTGTCTGACAGCCACACTGGAATAAGGGTTGTCTTGGGCTAAACATTACATACTTTGTCATACATAATCAGAAAAAAAATCTCATACATGTTGTAAATTTACGATTTTGTGTTCAGCCGAATTCATACCCATCCTGAGCCTCATGTGGGCCATGGGCCTCAGGTTGGACAACCCAGAGAGGGTAATGGCAGGGGAGCTGAGAGAAATCCCTTCTAGGTAACTCTGGTTCTTTATAAATTGTAAAGCACATGTCTTCTCAAAACTGTCTCAGTCAGGTCTCACAGATGAGGAACCAGATCCATATTTGTTTCTCTGTCTCGCTCTCGCTCTATCTCACATTAATAAATACATCCTCCAGGGAAGATTAGAGACAAAAAGAAACAAAATACTAGATCAATGTTTATCTGTCTCTGTCACTGTTGTCTATCTGTCTCTGTCACTGTCATTATCTCTCTAAAAATCAATGAACATATCCTCAGGAGAAGATTGAAAAAGAAAGACATACAAGGGAACTAGAGTAACCAAATACTTTCCAAGACCAATATATGGAATTACCTGATTGTAAGACTTACCATAAAGCTACAATAATTGAGATATGGTAGTACTGGTGTCCGACTAGAAATATGGGGCAATAGAACAGAATAGAGGGCACAGAAACAGACCCATGTGACCAGCGTATGTTGAATCAATGCACCAAGGTACTAGAACAAATTTTTGTATGTATGGAAAACAGTGAACTTTAACCTTACACCATATACCACATTCCTAAACATACATTTAAGAATCATAAAGCTTCTAGATGAAAGCATAAACTATCTTTCTAACCTTAATGTAGGTAAAAGTGCTTAGTAAGTTTAAAAGAACTAGCCATAAGAAAATGTTTGCAGAATCCACAAACAAGTGCTGGCGAGGTTGTACAGAAAAGTAACCTTAATGCACTGTTGGTGGGAATGGAGACTGGTGCAGTCAATGTGGAAAATACTATGGAATTAAAAACAAACAAACAAACAAAACAACAACAAAAAAACATGCCCTGGCTGGCTTGGCTCAGTGGATTGTGCGCGGGCTGGGAACCAAAGTGTCCCAGGTTCGATTCCCAGCCAGGGTACATTCCTGGGTTGCAGGCCATAACCCCCAGCAATGGCACATTGATGTTTCTCTTTCTCTCTCTCCCCCCTTCCCTCTCTAAAAATAAATAAATAAAATATTTAAACAAACAAACAAACAAAAAAAAACCAACCCCTAAAAACCCAACTGTCTTTTCATCTGGCAATTTCACTGCCAGGATGATACCCCAAGAATCCTGAAACACCAATTCAAAAGAACCTATGCACCCCAATGTTCATAGCAGCACAAGTTGCAATAGCCAAGTGCGGGAAGCAACCTAAGTGCCCATCAGTAAATGAGTGGATTAAAAAACAGTGGTACATTTACACAATGGAGAGCTAATTACCCAGCAGAAAGAAAGAAGAAAGACTTCCTCCCCTTTGCAACAGCATGGATGTAACTGGAGAGCGTTATGCTTCGTGAAATAAACCAGGCAGTGAGGGACAAATACCATATGATCTCACCTATAAGTGGAACCTAATCAACAAAACAAACAAGAAAATAAAGTAAAACCACAAACATGGAAATAAAGAATAAACTGACAGTCACCAGGGGGTGGGGAGGAGGGGTCAAAAAAGGGAAAGGTCAAGTCAAGGAACATACATAAATGACCCATGGACAAAGACAAGGGATAAAGGACTAGATGTGGAAGGTGTAGGTGGGCAAGGCAAGGGAGAGTAGTGGGGAAAAAATGGGGACAACTGTAATTAAACAACAATATAAGATATTAGAAAAAATGTTGACATGAAATGTTCTATTCAATAAAAAACGCAATGAAAGTAATAGACAAGCCCAAAGTGAACTAAGATAGTACAATAATAATCCAGACCAAGCTGTGGGTTTACTTTCCATGGTTGAGTTAGCCATAGTCTTCCATGGTCTGCAAATATTAAGTGGAAAATTGCAGAAATAAAGAATCCATGAGTGGTATGCATCACTCTGAGAGTGTGGCAAAATCTCCTCCCATCCCGCTGCCCTGCCTCCTCCAACATGAATCATTCCTTTGTTCAGCGGACCCACACTGTATTGTATATCGATTGTTCTATCATTATTGTTAATCTCATCATGTGTCTAATGTATAAATTAAACTTTATCATCACTACACGTGTCTGTGAAAAACATAGTGTATGTAAGATTTGGTGTCAGCATCCACTGAAGGTATTAGGACACATTCCCCGTGTGTATGAGGGGAACTAGTGTACATGTATCTGCAAAGATACTCATACAATCTACGTGAGGAATTTTCAGGAATAAATGATACAAACTCAAAAGACATAATAGGAAAATGATGAAGAGACGCTTTAAGCAAAAGCATAGTGAGCACAGGCAAAGGCATTCAACCTCAGGTGTCATCATCAAAATGCACATTAAAAACACAATGAAATGTCACTGAGTATGCAGAACACAAAAATGTCACACAATACCAAATATTCCGAAGATGTGGAGCTATATCAGGATGCTCAACTAGAGAGTACCCCAAAATGCTGAAAACCCCCTTAGCTATCACTTGGGGGAAAAGAGAAAGCAGAGCAGGGCCACTGAGAGTTACTTTGCATATCTGAAAAACTTGTCCAGTGGTTTAATAATGTTAAAAACTGTGCCTGCCTTCAGACCCAGGGAAATGGGCATCATTCTAACCTGTGATACCATATATCCAGAGGGGCTTGCTGGGCCTGCTGAACCTGCAAGAGTGACTTCAAGATGATAATGAGGAAGATCCTCTCTGGCATCTGAGTCCATGTACCTGAGGGGCTTAACCATGCTGAGCTCAGAGGGAGCTCTCTCTGCCATGCTAGAGCTCCAGATCACAGGGGAAGGAGAGAAGAGCCATGAAAGGCTACCAGGCTAGAGAACTAGCATAAGCAAGCAATCTCTTTCTCTCTTTCTCTCTCTCTCTCTCTCTCTCTCTCTATCAAAAAAGAAACCTCTTGACCATGTAGCAGCAGTGCAGAGTCCTGTGCAAGGTGTCTAAAAGAACGCAAAAGGACTCTCACAGGCCAGCTATGAGACAGTGCCACAAGGTTTTGCATTTGGAATGGGAGCCTAGTGAACCTAGGCACCTCTGGACTGGACTGGTTTGGCAAGGGGAGGCAGGACTGTGCATTTGTTTCTAGGTATTTTAAAGGGACTTTGGGATTTAACTGCGACACTCCACCATTATTCAGAACCTGTATAAACTTTTGAGTAAATAGTTCCTTTCCTTCTTCCCAAACTGTCAGCGGTGAGCAAAATGAACCGGAGTTACAGACTGACCCGAAAAGGGGGGTTTCTGTAACAAAACCACTGGAAATGCCATGCTAATAATTTGGGAAAGTTATTCAGTAGTTTCTTGTAAAAGTTAAATACAAATATATCTATTGATACAGCAATTTTACCTATAAGTAATTACCCAAGAGGAATGAACACTTGTGTCTACAAAGCAATTTACTGACCACAATCAAGGAAGTCTCAAACATAAAATCCTAAAGTTAAAGTAATCCAAATGTCTGACATAATAGTAAATTTAAAAACTTATGGAACTAATGTTGGAGGCTATCATGCCATATGAAGCAAAAAGCTATCGATAGGAGTAAAACTTGCATGAATATTACCAACATTATGTTGAGAAAAGTAGCAAACACCCATACGTGTACCTGTGCACGCACAGGTACACACACACCACAAATTCACAAATACTATACCAAGTCAAAGAACAGGCAGCAAACAACAGCTAGGGTTGCCCTGGCTGGTGTGGCTCAAAGGATTGAGCTCTGGCCTATAAACCAAACAATAAGGCATTCAATTCTCAGTCAGGGCACAGGCCTGGGTTGTGTGCCAGATGCCCAGTAGGGGGCGCGGGAGAGGCAACCACACATTGATGCTTCCCTCCCAGTCTTTCTCATTCCCTTTGTCTCTAAAACTAAGTAATCCTTTTTAAAAGGTTTCACTTTAAAAGAAACTGAGCTAGGGTGATAGAAATCAGTAGAGTGGTGGCTTAAGGAAATTGGCAGAAATGATTTACAGGTACTAGACATGAGAAATTTCTAAAGACTTCCTCTTACCTACCTTTCCCTGTCCAAAATCCTTTAGCAGCCTTCTCAACATGGCACGGAGGATACCAGGGTCATCTTGCTTCCTTCCGAGACCAGTTTGGTATGTACGTCACGCATGGGGTTTGTAAGGAAGGAGGTAACTGCCGCCACTCGCATGACCTCTCTGAAAGTCCATACACTGCATTGTGCAAGTATATTCAGTGAGGGTTTGGTACTTACAGAAACCACTGCAGATATGAATATAGGAAATGACTGAAAAAGGAAGAAGACACTACTACAGATCTAACTGCAACATCATCTCTTGCTGCCTCCTCAAGTCTGTCATCAGTAGTTGGACCAACTGTTGAAATGAATACAGATGAGGCTCAGTCAAGACATTCAAACTTTGCAACTGTAGGAGCAGGTTCAGAAGACTGGGTGAATGCCTTTGACTTAGATCCTCACTAGCCCTACTGTGGCCTTGTTGCACAGGATAGCATAGGAAAAATCCTTAGACTATGCAACTGTTGCTAGCCAACACGTAGGGTCCTGGTTGCCAGGCAAAGACTGTTAACACTTAGGTAGCAGCTAGGAATGAGAAGCCAGAAGGGAACTAAAGAGAGGCAACCTCACCATTACAATCTAACAAAGAACTTAATACAGGAGGCTAAAAGAGGAAGACCGTTAATCCTGACTCAGGTTCAAAAAGGCTGCCAGGTGACCCCAACAACACAAGTAAAGTATGATAGTGCACAGCAAGCCCTTGAAACTGTATGTATCATCTCCACTAGCTGGGAAGAGGAAAACCTTGAGACTATGTATTCATCCCAAGGCCTGGAAGGGAGAAGGGGAGGGGGACTACAGTGCCGAAAGAAAAAGCCCACAAAACAACTTCAGTTAACTGCCTGCCTCCAGACAAGCACAAAATGAGCAAACAGAGTCTGTAGCAAGGTAAGTCTTCAGGCTAACAGACCCCAACCCATACCTAGGATTTAAGCAGTCAAATCTCCAGGGAAAATTAGCACCACCTTTATCCTGCCATCAAAATGGAACTCCCTGACCCCCATCCTGACAACTATGTTAAGTCCTCAGAAAAATGGACCTCTCTCAGCTGCAGGTTCTGTTGCCACAAGGTTGGGCAGGGGGTTGGCCACCTGGCCCTTTGGCCACCCTTGCTCTTGGCTCTCCCACTGTAACAGGGTGCAGTGAAGAGGGGGGACCCAAATAGGGATCTGCAATGGGGTCCAGAAGAGCTTGCAGATGATTAGCTCCACACCACAGCGCCACACCTGCCTGGAATGCCAGCAGCTATGGCCAATTGTGGGAGGAGCCAGAAATGAGGCTGCAGAGAAAGATTGGTACAGGGATTTAAACCCAGGCTCGGCAACCATTTGGTATGTTTTGGGGACCACGCATCTTTGGCAGAGTCAGGACCATGTGGCTTTGGAAGTGCTCCCTTTTTGCCCTGTGGATGGTGGCAGGAGCCTGAATCACGGACTTCTACTTCTTTCCTGAGATACAGTACTCCAGACCGGGCAGAGGGAGAAGGAAGAACTGTGTGTGTTTGTGGGTGTTCTAAAGAACTTTAGTCTGTGTAACTTTTAAATAATCATTCCTTTTTTTTTTTTCACCAGTCTCTGGCATTCAAAGATGTCCTTCCTATGGCAGCGGACAAAGTGAACCTAGTACTGGGGAGGAACCCCTAGAGAAAGAGGGGGTCTTTTATATCATTCAGCCTCTCCCCTGTCTGTTCTGTAACACCATCACTAATGAAATTTGCATGCATGCTAATAAGCTAGCTGACCTGTAAATCATTACTGCATTGGCAAGAAGAACCAGGGTTTCTCCAATAACACCCTACTACCCCTTCTTGCACTGCAGCACCCCTGCAGGGCTCAGTGACCAGGGAAGACTCAGAGTGAGCAGCCAGCCCCAGAAATAGAGCAGCTACTGTGCCCATCTGCAGCTGTCAGAGAGTGTTATCTCCATGGAGACTCCTGGGACCTGTGTGGGCTGCAGGTCATCCATCCCTTGGAGGCTGCCCAGAGTTGACAACACATGAAATCTTGCATTGAGGTCCACACTGAGGTCTCATTTGCTGGCCAGCACAGTAAGAACAAGGTGTGTGGGATCTGCAAGGAGGTGGTCTACATGAAAGCCATCCCCAAAAAGAGCAGCTTTAGGATCATCTCCAACTGCAACCACACCTACTGGTTTCAACTGTATTTGCAAGTGGAGGAGTGCTAAGCAATTTGAGAGCAACTCCATAAAGTCATAAAGTCCTGCCTTGATGCTGGATCACATCTAACTTCGTCATTCCAACTGAGTTCTTGGTGGAGGAGAAGAGAAGCAGAAACTAATTCAGAAATACATGGAGGCAATGAGCAACAAGGCGAGCAGGTATTTTGACGAAGGACTGGGAGCTGCCCATTTGGAGGGAACTGTGTTTACCAGCATGCACACCCTGATGGCCCTAGAGAGGAGTCACAAAGACAGAATGTGGGAACATCAGGCAGATTACGGGCATAAGGAAGGAACCACTCGTGGGAGCTCACTGAGGAAAGGCAGAACAGCAACCCGACAGACCACAATGAAGAAGAGGTTGCCACCTTTCACCTGGGCAAGATGTTGCTTATGCTTTTGGCTGCAGGTGGAGATGATGACCTGACAGTCTCTGAAGACCAGTGGGACTTGATTCAGAATGAGCTGGATGACTTTCATGACTGGAATCTATAGCAGCTGTGTGCCACATGCGGACTAGCCTGCCCAGCCTCAGAAGTGCTGTCCCCGGAGCGCCAGGGCATGGTCCGAGCTCCTCTCCCAGGGAGGCGTACGCGCTGCAGGTACTGTCGGAATAACTTTTATCCAGGGCCTGTTTTCTAGGTCCCTCACCTTTCCCCAAGGAGTATCGTGTTTGCTCTGGTAAAAAAGGTTACAAAATAAATCTTATAGTTAGTTTTTTCAGAACATGAATTTAACTGTCAGACAGTAACTCTAGGCTTGCTGCTTCACCTGTTCTTAACGAGATTCCCACAGTTGGAGGGTATTTTCTATGGACTTTCCCCCACTATTTTTGAGAATCCCAGGTTCAAAAGTCACACTATTGGACCTGTTTGGGTGTCCAAGAATAGGGGTGATGGGTAAAAAGGGTTTGGACTGTAGCAAGAAGCCTTCTGCTACAGACTTAAAGGTGGGCACCTGAGGTTTCCAGTGAAATTTTCTATCTGTTCCCTCTGTTGCAGTCCACCCCCGACTCCCACCCCAAGCACTTGTGTAATGGTTTGGGTTTAATTGCACACAAGTGGATAAACTACCCAGTAACCATAAGTGGAGGGCGGGGGGTGGGGGGGGAGACACTTGTATATACTGTTTCAAGTGCCTGCGTATGTGCACAGGGAACTTTCAAACTGCATAATTGTCAAAAACATGAGAACTATACATTTTATTGTTTGTAAGTTAAACCTAAAAAGTCAACATCCATTGATTTTCTCCCCTCAGCAACTTATTTCAAATCTCAGTGTCATTACTTGATATCCCCTCACCCTACTCACTGCAACCTACTCATTAGGCCCATCAGACAAAAAATTATATTTAACTACTTAATGGTTTATTATCTATTCTTTCCCTGAATGTTCACTTCATAGGGTGAGATACTCTGTTTTGTTCATTGGTGTACCTATTAGCATACAACAATTTCTGACACATAGTAGGGCTCAGTAAATATTAGCTGAATAGATGTGTGAACTCTAAGTAAATATTACTGTAAATCTATAACGTTATGGCTCTGTGGCCCCAAAATAACGTCCCTTGGAGATTCCTAGGCAAAGGACCAAGTGTTTCAATACCCACTGGAACATGCAGAATGTGAGCGCTGCATTTTATTTTCCTGATGTAAATAAGTGAGGTATTTTTAAGCATTGATATCTCTGAATGGCTTAACTATAAAACATTTCTCTGGTAGTGAAATCAAGATGAAGGACATACATCAAAATTATGGGGTCAATTAATGAAAAATAAGCCAAAGTATCTCTTGTGATACTGAACAAACTAACAATTGTAATTAACATTTAATTGCTGAAATACTGAATTTACGGATCTTAATGTGAGATTTGCCTAAGGCCCCAGAGAAAATCACTGCTTAGCAGTTACTCCGGCTGCTATGTGTAAATGATCAAAGTGGGGCAGGAGGACTCAGGGACTGTTATTTCTTAAAAGTTTCCAATTGATAGATGTGAACACACATGTGCTTGAAGCCTGTAAGAGAGAATAAGTACCCATTTTGACATGGGTACCAACATGAAGGTGGTTCAAGTTTGCCCTAATGTATTCCTTTGCAGAAAAATTACAAACTTTCCTCGTAAGAACGACCTGTACTCCTGCCATCCAAGGTTTACTGGTCTTACTATGTTTGTGCATTTCCTGTCAATTTTTTGTTGTTATAAAATTTTAATAAAAATAGCCCTAGCTGCTGAAGCTTGGTAGGTTTGAGCGCAAGCGTGCAAACCAAAGGGTTGCCAGTTCAATTCCCAGTCAGGGTACATGCCTGGGTTGCAGGCCAGGTCCCCAGTAGGGAGTGTATGAGAGGCAACCACACATTGATGTTTTTCTCTCTTTCTCCCTCCCTTCCCCTCTTCTCTAAAAATAAAATAAAATCTTTTAATTTTTTTATAAAAATAAATATAAACATGCAACCACATATATAATACTCACCAGAGTTTAAACAGTCCAACTTCATCTTTTTTTCATGCTTTCATTCATACTTTAAGTACTGCGACTCAGAATATATATGCAGCTTAGGATTCAAAGCAGGCCTCAAGATCATATACATTCCTTTAATTTAATTTTTATAACATCGGAGGGGTTAGAAAGACTTCTGACAATACTGGAATGTTGATTCTTCAAAAGGACTGTGATGTGCTTCCTCTGAATTTCTTTTATCATGTGATAATTTTACTGATCATGTTCCAAATCCAAGCAATCGACATTGCCAATGATACTGTATTAACACAAGGACAGCACTCCTGTGAGCTCTTCTTGTGAAGAACACAATCAAAAGCACACTCCATATACACAACACAGTAACAAACTCTTCAGTAATAGTGGAATTGAATGACATGAATCCTTTCCAGGAGTTTCTTCCTGTTACGAATATTTCCTGCTACCAGGGTTCCTGTATCAAAGTACCTCTAGCAGAAATGATTGGGCTTGAAATTTCTCCTATACTACACTTCTATCTTAAATCCTGTCAATTGCGATATACAATTAGAATTCAGGGACATCCAACCATTTGGCATCTCGGGGCCACACTGGAAGAAGAAGAGTTGTCTTGGGCCACACTAAATATACTGTGACACATAATCACAAAACAGTCTCACAATGTTTTAAGTAAATTTATGATTTTGTGTTGGGCCACATTCACAACCTACTGTAGGTTGCATGCGACCCCTTGGCAGCAGGTTGGACACCCCTGAATTACTAGACTATTCTGCCAACTTCTTAACATTTCCCAACTCCTTGATCTCCTCTTATCTAATGATCTACTTTTCTACACATCCTCAACCCCTGCGTGTATCCCAGACAATCAAAATCAACAAGTGAAATCTCTATTCTCAATTTCACTCTCTCCCTTTTCACATCTTTCCAGGTTATTTCCTAAAGACAGTTCAATTCCACTGTTTCATATGAGTCTGTTAACGTGATTTCTACTTTCCTTACTGAACTTTGTTCAATCTTACCGTAAATCATAACAAAGATTCCCTCAGTCCCTAACTGCTATATCCCTCTGTATAGTCATAGCTCTCTCTTTAGGGAAATCTGCACAACAAATTAAATAAAACTCTCTTCTTTCAAAAGTGCAAAAGAATATGGTTGGAGAGAGATCCATGCTGATTTGTCTCACTTTAAACCCATGTTCATTAATCTCAAGTAAGTCTTTAATGCTCCCAATTAATTCTAATACATTTCCTATTCCATTTTCTCCCAGCTCTGAGAAGACTATCCCTATTTTTTCCTTAAATGCCCATTGACTCCTTTCCCATCCTTAATCTCATTGCTTTGCTTCCTACTGTACTAGTTACACTGAAATGATCAGAAGAGAAATTCTCAATAACACATAAAAATTAGCTTAATTGTCTGCTTAAAAAACAGAAAAGAAATTCCACAAATCCCCATTATCAAATTTACCAAATTGTCTGTGCTTCTGCCCACATATTCTCCCATCTTTTAAAAAAAAATCACCTTTCCCCCCCTGGTCTGCTCTCCCATGAATCCCTAGGCCAGGGGTATCAAACTTATTTTCACTGGGGACCACATCAGCCTCACAGTTGCCTTCAAAGGGCTGAATGTAATTTCAGGACTGTGTAAGTGTAAGTACTCCTTAACAGTTAAGCAAGAGCTCGGTGCTGCCATCGGGTAGGAACAAGGTGCCCGGTTGGATAAAACAACCTGGATAAGGTGGAGGGCTGGATTTGGCCCTTGGGGCTTGTGTTTGCCACCTGTGTCCTAAGCAAATGTGCACGCACGTGTGCACACATATATACGTAGGATCTTTAGCAGGTTTCAAAGGGGAAAATGGTCTCCCCTCCAGAACTGTGAGACCATAAATTGGTGTATTATGCCTCCTAGTTCTCAGTGCTCTGGAACAGCATCTCTAGAAAACTAACACAACTGATCTCTCTACATTCAAAATATACCAGTAATCCAGTCACCTGTACCTTCTCCATTACTACTCCACTATTGGAATGGGTCTTATATAAACATGCTTATATTCATGGGAACCTTGCTTCTGTGTGAGAAGCCACTAAATTTATCAAGATCATAAATTTTAATAATCAATAATCATGCAATCCATGCCAGTCAGCAATATGTAAATATCAGACACAAACAATAAAAGGTGAAGAAATTAAAATCCAGTTGACATAATCAACACCTACAAATTACCACTGAGATTAATGTGCTTATACATAAGTGTTAAGAGTAGTTTTGTTGTACTCACCAATGGAAGAAAAAACCTTGACAGTGGACGGTAACTGGTGAAGGACAGAGAGACGGTGATCCTTTGCAAAGTGAAAGAAAGTCAGGAGAGATTGACTTTTAGGCAGCCATTCAATATATTACAGCAAGCAGTGTGACTTACTGATAAGGAAATGCCAGAGTCTTGCTTTCACCATCATCTCAAGCATCATCATCACACACATATTTTCCTTAATGCCTGGAGCTATTCTCCTTCTTTTTCTTTTCTTCCTGCACTATTTTCTTTGCCAAGGTTTCAAGCATTTGGTAGTTAGTACTCTTGCCCTTCAAAAATAAAGGTAGAGAAAAAAAACAAAGGTAGAACATAGAAAAACACCTTAGGACAAAATAAGAGTTCTACATGAGGGAACTTTTAATTATGTGGAAATAGCTACTGTGCAGAACAGAGCAAAGATCAGTGAAGGATGCTATTTCTTTATTCCATTCACATGGTGCACCTACACCAAGTAAATCCTTTTGGTTTTATCCAAATACAATACATGACTCCTATGTGTTCCATTTTTCCTGACTAGAACCCGTTGGGTTGAGTAAATGAGTCCATCTTAGCCTGAAAACTTAAAGGCAACATAGCATTTTTTATAATGCAGTCACTGAGTATGTTTTTGGAGAAAAGCACTTATGGCTCCACATTACCACCAACCCTACAAACACTCATCGGGAAGAAGGATTTTATGTTTTCAAGGGGTGTTATGGCAAAACAATGAATTGACTAGACATCATATGCGCTGACTCTGTTTTGTTCAAGGGCTCTCACGTCAAGTGACTCTGAATAGTACTTGTTCCTGACAAGGCCTTGCTTTAAAACCGTCCCCTCTCAAGTTTCACAGATCTTAAGACTTCCCTACACTAGGCAGTTCTTTTTTTTTCTTTTAAGGATTCTATTTTATATTTTTTGTATTTTTAAATTATTTCATTGTTGTCCAATTACAGTTGTCTGCATTTCCCCCCACCCACTCCCCCACACCCCGACAAACCCACCTCCATACCCTGCTTCCACCCTCCCCCTTGGTTTTGTCCATGTGTCCTAAGAACTGGAACAGATCAGGAATATTTTGAAACCTTTCTCATCTTCTTACCACTTTAAAAAATGTTCATTTATACTAAGTGCAGCAAACATGACAGGTATATGAAGACTGTGCATGGACTGAGAGCTAGTTACACAATGAAATATTGCAAATCCTTTGAGGGAAGGCACTGTTTCTGCTCCCAGGTTCCACTGGGCTATCCATCCTCATCGACAGAGTTCATCGATTTACAGAATAAAAATACAAGCTGCCTAGGTACATGTCAACTTCAGATACACATTACATAATGGGACATGCAATAATTAGATGCTGTTACAACAAATTGTTACCTGATACTCAAACTCAACTAATTACCCTGTATTTTATCTAGCACCTCATTACTAAAAGATGAGGACTATATTAAAGAACCATACTGTAACTCAACAGAAGCTGCCATCCCTCAGTTATTCCTCACATCACTCCCATGAGTCGCATGATCCCCAATAACCCAACATTCCACAAATATGCACCCACTTCACTCAACATACCTGAGCAAACAAGTGCAGAGCCCTTACCAAATGCTGGGCCCTGGGAACCCAGGAAAAATACAGCTCAGTCCCCAGCCTGGAGAAGCTCACCCTGTAGAGAAGAGACAGACAAGTAAACAGACAATTACAAAACAGTGTGCTTCAAATAGCACCATTAACAGATTCGTTGGAAGCATGGGGGAAAAACTGAGAAGTACACAGATTATTTCTGAAACCATTACTAAGATTCTCTCCATTTTTAAAAGTCTGTTATAATAAGAGGGAGAAATGTATATGACTTTTCTGTACGTGACATGCACATGTAATTGTTCAAGCACTTCTTTGAATCTTTAAATGCTGAGATATGGCTGGCAACCCCAGGCCTTGGCTGAAGACAATGACATTCGCCTCTGTTAACCACAGATGGTTTTGGCCTCTTTAGTCCGTGCAATCTATCTAAATATATCTTTATCGTAAGTGTCTATGTGCGAGGCTGGTTTATGGTCCTTGGTTGGAATGTTAGCCAAGTCATTTTCTGCAAAAAAGGAACTGCGTAGGCTAAAGCTTGGATGACTTCACTAGAAATTACTTTCTATTTTGGGTCTCTAAGCAACTGTGGTTTGGGGATCATAAAATCAGATAGCTTTGTCTTTGGTCACAGACCGTGTAAGTTCTACATGCAAAAAACAATACAGCAGGTTGTGTACACGATAAGTAGAGAGAAACAGAAGGAGAAAAAAATATGAAACAGGCCCACAGAATTTGTTTTTACTCTCTTACTGGACAACTGGTAATAAAACCTTGAACTGATCAAGCCCACTGACACCAGAAAATATATCTTGTCATTTATCTTTATAGTTGAAATTATATTTCCTTATTTTTGTATTAAGTATAGATAAATAAAGAGATTCTGTAAATGACTACAGTACAAAAGATCTCACAAACACTGCAAAAATTATAGCAACATACACATTTAAGTTCAGTTGCTTTAACATTCTGTTTGCAGTAACATGAAACCTATTGAACAGTTAATAATTTATATTCATAAAGTTTGTTATGAGTTGGAGATGTAGGCTGTATCATTTTCATCAATCACAGTTAACAGCGTCAAAATAAGCTTCATCAAGATTCATTCTACCAAACAAAAACACTGCTATACTAATCAATTAAGTCAGTCTTTTGTGCATGTGTCTTTGTCTATCCTCCCTCCCTCCCCTGTGTAATTCTTCTAGCAGAGGTATTATTGTTACAAGGGATTTGTGTTACTTCTGTAGGGTTGCCTGAAATCAATTTGGCACTAACTCTCACCCGCAATGTAGGAAACATTCCATTAGAGAAATGGAAGTGACTGCAGATACTCTGATCCCGAACTGCTAGGAAACATTCAATAACTGAACAGGTAATAGAATCCCTTCAAGGGATGATAATTCATCGGCCTGCATAGCCAATGCACATACAGATACAGCAAGGTCCCTCAAGTCAATCGCCTCCTCCTTACTCTGACTGCAAAATCAAACTTCAATCTTGATGAGGCGCTCTGTCAGAAATTTAATTGGGACTAGGGTGATTGTTAAAATTAAATCCATCACCTGAATCCTAAATACAAATTATTGTATGTGGGTTTACTTTCAAGAAAAAAGTCTTTCAGTGATTGTAAAATTAAAATATATATCTTTTTATTCATGGACTGACATTGTGCCTAATACTTTTCTTCCCTGTATATCATAGCAATTTTTCATTTCTAAATGTAATAAAAAGAAAGCATGTTCAAATGTCAAATGCATAGAAAACTTCCACTATTTTCTTTTATTTTTATGATATAATACATTTCTTTTTTATTTTGCCCTTTTCCAGTTCTTTAATTACAATTCTCTCTATTTACCCCCTTTACTCTCCCCCAATGCCCTACCCACCCCCACCACCCACATTCAATCCTCTCTGCTCCTTGTCCTTGTTGATGGGTCTTTTATACCGGTTCCTTGATGATCCTCCCCTTATTTCTCTGTTATCCCCCTCCCCACTCCCTTCTGGTTACTGTCCATTTGTTCTTTATTTCCATGTTTCTGGTTATGTAGAAAACGTCAAATATTTTAAATCAGAGAAACAGGAGCACATTTATTTTTTTAAATTGTTAGTAATATTGAAGCAAAATAGTAATCTCTTAGGTTTGATTAATTACTTCATCCATTCAGCAAATGTTTAAGGCCTACTAAAGTGTCACATGAACAAAATACACACAGGTCATTTGGGTAATGCAGGCAATATTTAAGGTGACAAATCATTAAACTCAAAGTCAGGATTTGCAAACATTTTGTACTGTGGCATTTGAATACTGTAATGAGTATAATTTTATTAATGTTCTGACTACCTGAAAAACTCTTGGGATTGACCAGATGATATAGAACAGATTCCTATCATTTAAGAAATTATGAGACATTTTTTTCAAGATGGCTGCACAACAGGTCGAAGCTACACTTACCTTCATCTCTTCGTGGCAAACCGCATTTAGCACTCAACTTGAATGACCAACTTAAGGACAGGTGAACAGGAGTATTATATCCAAGAATTTGGAGATGAAGATATATAGAGAATGGTAAAAACAGCAAAGATGCAGAGGGCTGGCACCTGCACCCAAGTGCAGGGGCTGAGAAGCTAGAGGGATATCTCAATGCAGAAGACCCCACTGAGGAGCATGGGGGTCTCATCCCCACACCAGGATCCATAAAGCCAGAGCACAAGGTATGTATAGCATGTCACAGTGAAAGGGGAGTGGGTTAGAATCCCATGTGTGCTCTTAAAGGGCCAACACACAGGAGCTTGCACAAGGGCTCGCACCCAGGACTCCAGTTCAGGGAAGACAACCCAGGGCATAAAGGCAAGATCCTAGTGGTGAAGCTGCTAGAGGGTCAGCTACTGAGGACGCTGTCCTGATCCAGTATTTCACAGGGCCCTCAGGCAAAGTCATCCCAGGGCTAGGCACTGTGACTCTAACGGCACCACCCTGGAGAATGAACTGACCCCATCCTGCAAATACTGAGGACACCACCCAGTCTAATTTATCTCTAGCAGAAAGGACTGTGCGCTGTATCCAACAGGGACCTCTGATGCACTCCTTTCTGAAAAACTAGAGGAAGACACTTAGACATTGAACTGTGAGACTTTGGAAGAGGGGAGGGGGAAGACCGTTCTCCTCCAACTTGCAGGCTCAACCAGCACCACCCCCAAGGGGAGCCTATTTTGTTCTGTCTTCCCAATACTCTGTGGCCTCTCCCTGCTCAGCTCAGTTCCTGAAGGGGAAGGGCCAGTAAGAACTGGAAACTTTCAAGAATCTGTGGCTCCACAGCAGAGCTCCACAACAAAGGGGAAGGACAGAGCTCAATCCGTCCCAATCACCCAGAAACAGAAGACTCATCTGTTTTCTCAAATCGCAGTAGGCCTGCCCTGCTGAGCCTCCTTCTACAGTGGGGAAACCTGGGTGCACCCAACCGAAAGCAGTGGTGTGGTGGTCCTCCTGGGGGGAGCAATATTGGAAATGCTAGCATAAACTAACCAATAAAAAATGGAGAACAGGAACTGATAGACATTTCTCCAAACCCATACAAATGGGCAAAAGGTATATGAATAGGTGGTCAACCATCATTAATCATCAGAAAATACAAATCAAAATCACAATGAGATATGACCTGTCAGAATGGCTACTATCAATAGATCAACAAACAAGTGTAGGCTGGGATATGGAGAAAAGGGTACCCTGGGATACTGTTGGATGGGCTATAAATTGGTATAACTAGCATGGAAAACAGTATTGGGGTCCCTCAAAAAATTAAAAATACAACTACTGTGACCGAGGAATTCCACTTCTAATTAATTATCCAAAGAAATCCGAAACACACACTTGAAAAAATATATGCATCTCTATGTTCATTGCAGCATTATTTACAATAAGCAAGATACAGAGGCGACCAGTATCCTGGGATAAATGGAGACAGGGTGGTATATACATACAATGGAATATTACTTGGCCATAAAAATGAATGAAATCTTGCATTTGCAACAACATGGATGCACCTAGGGGGCACCATGCTGAGTGAAACAAGCCAGAGAAAGAAAAAAATCATGTGCATTCACTTATATGTGGAATCTGAAAAACAAAGTAAATGAACAAACAAAATAGAAACAACTCACACACAGAAACAAATTGATGGTTGCAAGATGGGAGGAGGTTTGGGGGATGGCTAGCAAAAGTGTGAGGCATTAAGAAGTACACATTCCTAGTTATAAAAATACTCATGGGCATGTACAGCACAGCAGAGGATATACAGTCACTAATATTGGGAGGTGTTAGACTTTTTGGGCTCAGCTCTTTGTAAAGTATATAAAATTCAAATTATTATGTTGTACACCTGAAAATAATATTGTATGTCAAGTGTACTTAAAAATAAATTCAGAAAAGAATCACAATGATATGTCAGCACACACATGTGCTAGGGTGTCTGTTATCAAAAACAAAAAATAGCAAATTTGGCAAGGATATGAACAAAGGAAACCCTTGTACACTGCAGGCAGTAATGTAAATTGGTTCTGTTATTATGGAAACAGCATGATAATTCTTCAGATCAACACAACTGGAACTTTCATATGAGATAGCAATCCAACCTCTGGGTACAAATCCAAAATATCTGAAATGAGGATCTTGAAGAAATACCTTCCCTCCTATCTTCACTGTACCGCTGTTCACAACAGGCAAGATACACAAAACATACAGATGATGACTGTCAGATCAATGGCTAAAGAACATGTGATATACACACACTGCAATATTGCTCAGCCTAAAAATGAAACACATCTTGCCATTTGCTACAGCACGGTAGAATCTGGAAGGCATCATGCTAAATAAAACAAGCCAGGCACAGAATACTACATTCTACAACTACATGATGAATGTAATATAGTCAAACTCATAAAAGCTACATAGAAACGTGGTTGTCAGGGGTTGGGGGAAGGGAAGAACAAGGAGGTATCACTTAAAAGGTGAAAGTCTGGTTATGTACAGGAGGGCAACTACTAATGTATAAATGTTACTGTATAAAAAAAGTTACATGTTTTAAGTACATCTTATGTAAAATGATCAGAATAATGATGATGACGACAATAATAAATAAAAGAAGGCATGATGAAAATTTTGGTTGGCAGGAATATGGCACAGATTGTGAGAATGCTTTCATGGGTATTATCCTTATCTCCAAATTCATCAAATTTTATACATTTAAATATTTACAGTTTTTTTTATGTCAATCATACCTCAATAAAGTGGTTTAGGGAAGTAATTAAAATTATATGAGAAGAGTGTCCCAGGTTCGATTCCCAGCCAGGGTACATTCCTGGGTTGCAGGCCATAACCCCCAGCAACCACACATTGATGTTTCTCTCTCTCTCCCTCTCCTTCTCCCTCCCTCCCTCCCTCCCTTCCCTCTCTAAAAATAAATAAATAAAATCTTTAAAAAAATTATATGAGAAGAACACTTGTGTAGGGAAACTGAAAGGTACTTTGGGAGCACATTAAAAAAAAGACCATTTAGTCCAGACCAGAGAAATTCTGCAAAGCATAATCAGTAAAAATAGGTAGACGTGGAAGATGAATTAGAAATTACATAGTCAGGGGTGATGTGAAAAGCTTCCTCCTGAAGAAAGAGCAGAACGCAAGCTTATGGGTGAGGGTGTGCATAGGGCTAATTGGACAAAACACTCTTGATCCCTTGCTTCTGAAGGGAGCACAAGAGCAAGGGAAGTTTAACAATTAGCATAGAATAGCTGGCCAACCTCCATCATAAAGGGCCATGTGTCCCTTCATAAGCTTTCTGAAGTCTTCCCGGAATACAAAAGAGGAATCATTGGAAACTTCTGTGCAGCATGGTGACACTATCTGATTGTTCTTGAAAGTTCTTGTGTGTGTGTGTGTGTGTGTGTGTGTGTGTGCGCGCGCACGCATGCGCACATGCATGTGTGCGTGTTTTGTAGAGTAGGGATTCCATGAAAGAGGAACTAGAGCAACATAGGGAGATCATTTAGATGGGACTGATTCACTCACTACCCTAAGGTTTTGCTTAGCACAAGTGGGATTCTCAGGACTACTTACTTATACAGCTGCATCAAGTTAAAGTGTGAAGTCAATCTAAATGGTTTTGTAGATGAAATCTCCTCAAATACCCTCAGAATCTCCCAGAATAATTTCTATCTGCATTCAGTGACTTGGGAGCCACATGCCTTCCTCAAAATCCACATTCCTAAGTCTCTGGGCATAATTCTGCCCTTAACTTTGTCCTTCTAATGTTGACCTCTAGGTACCTCTTGTCTGCATCAATTCCTGTGTTTTCTGAATGCATGTATATAACATGCCCACTGTAACGTCTCATTTTGATTATAACCTATGACAAATTCCAGGTGGCCGTAGCCGAGCCTTGATCTAGTCCCCAATGTAAACGTCAGTTTGAAAGGCACAAGCCTCATGAAAAAAACCCTGAGTTGGTGTGAGGTACAAAATCACTAGCTGTGAGTATAGAAGCAGTGGTTTAAAACTGTTAACATACAAAATAGCACCTGTTTGGAAGATGGAGAGCGGCCGTCAGTATACCATTTGTCCCACAGGTAAAGGGGCAGAGATGTTCTAAATGCATGCTCTCAAAAAGAAATCCTGCCAGTTTTACAGGTTCAAGAGAAAAAATATTGTAGGAATTGTAGGGTTCTGTAGCACCATGTATTTATTTTTACCGTTGACTCAAAAACAATAAACCTAAATTAGGTAAAAAAATGATACACATAATTTAAAATTATTCTGGACACAAATCAATCTCTTTTATTTAACTCAGGAACACACATTCCATCATTGTTCAAATCTACTTTTTTTTAAAAGATTAAGAAGTGATGTTTATTAGAACCACAATATTCCAGGCACTGATTTTATATCTTTCATGAATAGAATACTAAAATATATTTCACAGGCAATGCTCCTAAATTCAACAGCACCATTTAGGTGTGCTCTCTCTGGAAGAGAAAAAGGTTTCCATTTATTGCCTATTCTTTTAGAAAATCTGTTTTCAGGGGGTGGAAAGAACCTCTTACTGGAAATCCAAGTTGCACTTCCTGGACTATTTCCTGATTCAATTCCCCTTGACATGGTGGAAATTGGAAGCTGAAAATGAAGCAAACAAACAGCTGTGGTGCTTCCTGACAAACCTCTTAACTTGTTCTCAGGGAGTTTCATGTTTTAAATCCCATGTCCTTCACATTACTGTCTCAGTACTGTCATTTTAGGACTACCAGCTTTGGTAATACATACACTCCTTCAGTCAACCACCACGCCATTCTGTTACCCACGTATGTCAAACATGAGGCACATGCAGTTTCACGTGTTCTTCTTTCTTGTAACACGTTTTCATGTAAGTGATGCTTTCGTGGTTTACCTGGTTCGTCTTGATCTAACAAAATCCAATAATGCAGCACGATCTAAGAAAGTTGAGAAAAATGTTGAGATAAGGAATGGTTGAAGTGCCTCAAGCCATATGCATAGAAACAAAGCAAGATTTGAGAGAATTTCAAGTAAAAAAGTGCTACTGACATTTTAAAAAAACTAGTACTTAGGAAAATAACACAGCATCATATGAAACGTTCAGTGTTGCATGACACTGTATAAATAATTCTATGCCCTGCCGTGCACTCCACTGTGAGCCAATATTCCTGAATAGGAGATAATCACACGTGGGCTGAAGTCTCCCTCAGACCCCATCCTACCCACTGAGGAAGCAATAATGAGACACACACACACACTGCCTAACCGGTGTCCAAGCTTTAGCAGGGTTGTATAGAGGAATGAGTAATTAGGGAGGAATATTCCAGTGTGAGAACAGCTAAGGAAGAAGACCACACAGGAAACACCTTTGCCCAGAACACTGAGGATTCTTCTTTACCCCTTGGGCAGCTTCTGACCTCAATCAACATCCATAATCATTAACTCAAGCAAAACTGCACTTAGCATTCACCAGAGGGTATTTGATATTTCCTCATGTTCTGCTGTAACCAAGCACAGTTCAGAACAAAGTGTCTCAGGAAGACATTTAAAATATTAAAACACCCTTCGAATTAAATAATAAGGAAGATCACTTTATTTGCTAAGTATTCTTCTTATTTGTGCTAATTAGCAGATGCTACACTTCCTTAATCATGTGTTATTTCCATTCCAAATAGCAACGGGGTGACATTGGGGATGATATACCCAGAACCTTTAGCACCCTGCCAGGAGTATTTAAATATGGAACTTACATCATTGAACTTGGAATCACTTTGCCATCATATCCATCACTATAAAATGAGAGGACACAGTTCATAGCCCATGCAACCAAATGTGCTTTCTTACTTTATATTTACTCCCCATATATAGGGAAATATTCATATTCAACATCTGCTCCAAAGAAGGTAGAGACCTTGGGTTGACTCCATTTATTAGTAAAATGATGAGAATTCACAGAAGGAATGATTTAACAGTAAATTACACTCCAAGAGCAAGAACTCTGAGATCAGTCATATGCCTTACAATGTACATGGTGCCTATTCTGAAGTAAATAACATTACATCACTTACCCTCCTGCACGGGAGTGCGCTTTTTGTGGATTCTACCAAAGGCATTCGTGTGTTTCAGAGTACATGTGATTACAAAGGGAAAGGAATTGTAAAACAGCTTTTTAGAGTACTTAGGCAAGGCAAATAGGCTAGAAAATCATACTTCGTCTTTATCTCTTCAGCATACCAAGGGGCAGGCCTGGTGCACTGGGTCTCCATTTAAGGAATGAATGGTTCTGTTTACAAACGGAAAATTAAAGAGAAAATAAATCAAATTTTCCTTTTCTCAGCCCTCCTTAGGGCCAATGAATTGAGTGCACTGAGGCAGAAGGAAAATCAAACATCATGGGGGACCAACATCTCCCTGTCTCCCCCACCTCCCCCCCACCCCTGCTTCTATGGATTTGACTTTTTTAGATTCCACATTTAAGTGAGATCATGCTGGATTTTTATTCTCACTGTGCCCGGCATATCCACAGTGTAAATGTATAATGAATCATCATGTGGTACCTTAAATATATAATCTTTGTTTTAAAATCTAAGATTTTATTAAGGTATTTTTAGAGCTAGAGGATGGGAGAGATACATCAGTGTCTGAGAGAAACACAGATCAGCGGACTTGTTGTGCACTGCGACACCTGGGGTCCTGGCCCGCAACCCAGGCGTGTGTCCTAAGCCCAAGAAACTGGTAACATTTTTGTTTGAAGGCCAGCACTGAATCCACTGAGCCACAGAAGCCAGGCCTTAATTTTTTTAAAACAAGACATTATATAGGAACATGAGCTCCCTCTTTATTCTCACAAAATCTAAGTTTTCATTTGAAATGAGATTTAGAAATATTCTGCTTCTTGAGTCTCACAGATTTTTATACCCAAAAGAGGGGCATCAGGCTTGCCTATTCTTTGAATTCCTAACTGCTAATAAAAATAGCCAATATTCATGAAGTACTTCTGGATGGGTACTGTTATTAGTGCTTGAAATACCTAAACGTATTTACTTCTCACAATGTTCATGTTGGGAAGGTAGTAACTGTATCCCCAACTTGGCAGATGAAAAGAATGGGGCATAGAGATATATAGTGGGTTGCCCACGGCCACAGTTAGTAAATGGAACACTCAACTTTAAAACTCTATCTCATGCAAATTGTCCCTTAATTACTATCAGCTGTCATTATTTTTATTTCTAGGGTTAGTTTTTTTTTTCCATCTGGTAAGAGGCATGCCTCACATATTTCCTCAGAAGTACTCAAACCTATTCAGTTTTTCAGGTTTCATCTTTTTTTTTTTTTTACCACCCATATTGCACATCAAAGTGCTATTATGACACATTCAGTTTTGGGACTTGAGTGATTACAGCTGAAATGTCTAATATCACCTTACTTACACAGAACACCCTACATCAGTTTAGCCTGCATGCAAGAAGGTGAGTCTACTCTCAAACGCTGGTATAAAAAAATGAAATACTGACCTTGACAGTGAGAAGATAATGCAGTGCAGAGATTGGACAGACTGCTAAAATGCTTGGCAACATCCAGTGCTATGAAGAGGATATTTGGTTGTTTATACAAGTTCTGATCACTAAGAACTCAGAACTCAATTAAAGGGTATAGAAAAAAACACCTATGCAGACTATGAGTTTTTCTCCCTTAAAGGGACAAGAGCAAGACCAAAGCAAGGAAAATACATGCAATGCAGGCCGTACACAAGGGGACAGACAGACACTAACAGAAGTCTTTGAAGGGCAAGACTCCTGAAGAGTTATTCAAATACCCCTTAACGAGAAAGAATTATACATGACAAGAAGGACTTGTTTACCCTGTGTAGAATTTGTGGCATATACTCCTTACTTTAAACTGAACAGAACTTTCATAGTTTACAGTGGGGTTGTACTCCTTCACAGTATACTTTTATTGGGGAGAGTGCTTATGAAGAGCGAAGTTCAAAAGGACACAGAAATTATGTTAAGTGTAAATGATTAAAATGCACAGGAGGGGCAGCCCCTGCTGTAAGAGTGAAGTCAATTGCTTAGTTGCAGTGAGAACAAACACAAGTAAGCCATGCCCCTTTTAGAATATGTTCCTTCATCAGGAAATGTAACCTACTATCCTGATATTCAGTAAGTATCAATCAGTGCTTGACATACAGACTGTAAGGAGCCCCTTGCTGGATCTTTTATGGGAGCTCTCTCCTCTGGGCTTTGGTGTAACAATGCTGTCAGACACAACTTGCAATGGAAATTGTGCTTGGAGCTCAGGTCTCTTTCTTACCGTGTCCAGTTGCCAAGAGACATTTAAGCAACAAGAAAATAAGCTGACATTATTTCTTCATTTCAGCAGACAATAATGAGCTAAATTTTTACTTAAAAATGATGATGTATCCCATGCATTGATTAACAAATGATCCTTTCCCTTCGCACAATGGCAATGCTGTGGGGCCCAGATGAGAAATGATGAGATGGACAGAAATGGGTTTCATGCCTTGCCCAAGGCCATTACGTATGTCAATGACAGCCATTCCTTTGACATTTTGCCATAAGCTCAGTCTCCAAAGACACATTTCTGATCTTTACTAACAACAGAGTTGCTAAAGAAACACTGTGCCTATTTCAAGATACTGAAACAATTCCAACAAAAAAAATTTTTTTCCAGGGTCTGACATCTCTATTTAGATCATGCAAATTCATGGTTTTTCTTATAATGTGTTAATCAACATTTGGCGGCATGACATTTCCTAATATATACATCAATTTTGTGACCATGGAAAGGCATGGAGTGTATTTGTCATACTAATCACTCCATAGGTGCAGCATTTATAATTCCTTCCTGTTTTAGAGAAGCGGGGTGAGACTTTTGCTGAACTTCTATCAAACAATAATGTCATCTAAGACATTTAGTTCAGCGGCTAGATTGATGTACAAGTGAGGCTAGCACGCTGGATACAATCGTTCTAAAGTTCAGTTAATTTCACAATCATCACAAAGAACTCACCAAGTCAGCTGGGAGCTTATAAGACAAACAATCCCACGCATCACCCTTAACCAAGTAAATCAGAATCTGTACTGGAAGAGCCTAGGGAAGCTGTGTACTTACAAAGGAGGTTTCTATCAGCAGATCCCTAAATGTTTCTCGTTTGCTATGAGGATCCCACATGGGAAATGCCAACTATCCTAGCTATTGAGAAATCAATTATTAAGTCTGAATTTTGACTATGGAAAGAGACTAAGGAATCCTCTTCATGGGAAAGGCAGGCAATCACCCTTCCTTTCTCGAAAGACTACAGTGTCGTTGTTCTGAGCATAGACTCCGGCACCTGACAAGCTGAGAGCAAAGTCTGAATTTGAACCTTTGCCACAGTGTCTGCATCTAGAAAAGGGAGATGATGATAGTGCCTATTACCCATGGCTGTTATCTGTCTTCCCTTACATATTATTTATACATTCGAAGTACTTCAAAAACAATAGGTATTATTGTAGAGTGTTCATCCTTTCTTTAATGTTTTTCACTGTCATTCAATTACACTTGTCCCCATAGCCTTCATTCTTTCAGAAGGCTTTTGTGTTATATATCCGACAGGATAGGTTGTGTCTATCACCCCAACTATTGAGACACCAGAACTTACACACATAAGAAAGTAAATGATTTTTTTCCATGTTCTTCTGAAGTTGCATGGAAGAGCTGGAATAGAGTCAAACCTCATGCCATCAAGCCTCCTCCTCTAATATGATTACAAATCCCAATTCAATACACTCTTGGACTGAGTTATCACTGTGTTGATGACAGCCCAGAAGAAAATCAGTTCTTTACTACTTAACTTTTCAAAAGTACATGCAGACAACAGTTAAAACCAAATGCTAAAGCTTCATAGGGCAAGTCTCACTAATTTGCAGAATTCAGCTATACAGCAATACAGAGTCCCCACCCATGTTAAACTAAAAAAATTCTTTCCAGCCTCATTTTGTGAAAAAATTAAATTAAATTAAATTAAAATAAAATCACTGTTATCAATTTACTGTTGTGTGACATCAACAACTTCTGTGATGAGAGAGTTGGCCGACATGATAAGCAAAAGGTCTTATGACTTCAAATATGTCAAGAACCTGGAAGCAGAAAACTCTAAGAAACAGATAGTGATGACTTTTAAACAGAGACATTCGCAAAAGAAATATAAATTAACACCTTTCTTAAAACTATACACGGCAGCAAGTTGACACTAGTGCCCTCAGCATTCTGCTGCTGACACCGCAACCAATGCCAATGCCTATTTTACACCATCCAAAACTTGGCTATGTGCAAAGTGGGGTTTGTACAATTCCATTTTGTTCTGTGTGAATGGAGTCATACGGCAGCACAATAATTGGTAAGCCAATTACAGACCTCTCTCAGACTCACTCTATTGTCAACCCAGTGCTCCAGAGGGCACTGAAAACACTGAATGTACCACATACAGACTTTCTGCACAATGAAGCGGGGATCTGTCAGGCAAGAGGCCATCATGGGCCTGCACTGCAGGCCTGGAATGCTGAGCAATAAAGGCTGAAGAAAGTTATTGATTCACTTCATTTCTGGATACTTCAAATAAAACTCAATCTAGTTAATTCAGATTAATTAAGATGTTATAATTAGCAAAACAAAAATGTACAGACTAGTATCTTTTCCTCCAGCTGTACATGGCAGAGATCTAACCAAAGAGAATCAGAATCTGAGTTTTTAAAAAACAGCTTTTTGAACTGTATAAAGCAGGGGAGGAGTCAAACTCATTTTCACCGGGGGCCACATCAGCCCCAAGGCTGCCTTCAAAGGGCCAAATATCACATTAGGAATGTATACACATGTAACTGCTCCTCAATCATTAAGTGAGAGCTCAGCGCTGCTGCCGGGTAGGAACACGGTGCCAAGCCGGATTCGGCCCGAAAGCCTTGTGTTTTCCACCTGTAGTATATAGCATACCATGTCTACCCCTTCAATCTTTTTTTAAATTTGTTTTTTTTTTACGATTTTATTTATTTATTTCTAAAGAGAGAGGAAGAGAGGGAGAGCAACATCAGTGTATGGTTGCATCTCACATGCACCCAAACGGGGGCCAGGCCCGCAACCCAGGCATGTGCCCTGACTGGGAATGAAACCCGCGACCTTTTGGCTCCATCCACTGAGCCACACCAGCTGGGACTACATCTTCACTCTTACATAACTGAATTATAACATTAATAACTTTGTGTCATTGTTGCTCAATTTTCAATTCCTTTATCTAGAAGGGAATGTTCTTATTAAATATTATGTTTAAAATATAAACATGAAAACATTTCCTTTACAGCCTGTGCACACACGGGACACTTACAAATGCAATACCAGAAGCAGCAGCAACGTACACAGCAGTGAACCACAGCTAAGGACTGAAGACTGATCAGTGTTAACCAGATATAAAAAGATGAGACATAGGAAAAAGCTTCGTTTGTTACAGATGAATATGCCTAAAAGATTGATGTTAAAAAAAAAAAAAACCTAAGCTTATCCTCACACACCATTTACATACTTCCACTGACAGTCTTCAAAGGGCTAACTGGATCAAACAGAATATGAGTAAAAGGAAATGGAACTCATTATTTTGTTCAAAGGAAGTGCAGAGTAAATAATACTAAAGGCATATATATCAGTGCTCAGTCTAAAAAGAGAGCATCGTCTAATTATGCTACTAAGATATGAGGGGAGGGTTAGGGTATGAAGGGGAAAGCAGCCACCTGTGGTCCACTGTCACTTTTCTGCCACTAGAAGTGTACCAGAACTGAAAGTACAGGGTCTGTCAGAAGTAACACTCATTTGAGTGTGGTTGGCAGAGTTATAAATGGGTATAATAATGTATAGTTTTAATTTGAACATTTCACCTAAAATGTCCTGTGCTGTGCTTGAGTGTGATATTGTTATGTTACAGAATTACATGCTTAAGATTTTATAATAAAAAAGGAGCACTATCTAAGCCTGACCTGTGGAAAGAAACAATACAGGTCTTCACCAGATCTATCAGCCAGGTAGCCAGCAACACCTTTTCCACACCCCAAGGCGAAATAAATTCACACATTTGAGAGCAAGGCAGAATGAACCGAACATTCCAGTGCTGCAATGGAGGTTACAGAAAAGAAAATGCTCCACCTCAAGCAACAAATTTCTGTAGAGGAATATTTTCGAAGACTGCAATCCAATCTGTAAATTGGTTTCTGTGATTCATATCTTTGGTTTGTAAATCACAGAATTACCCCAGGCCAAATCAGTTAATATATCCGAGTGCCTGCTCCCTGAAATAGTGTGCAGGGTGAGTATGCTTGTAGTATGAGGTATCAACAAGGAGCTTAGAAAAGGGTCCCACTGCCAGACACTTATAAACCAAGATTGTGTAAAACAACATGAAGGCAAAGCACATACACATGTTTTTAATAGTACTGAACCTTTTGAAGCATGAGTTACAAATGAACATGGGAATAAACGATAGCTCCGAAGGAGCCCAAAACACATGTAACTGCTAATTATTTGAGTGGCCAGAAGCCACCATGGACATCTATAGAAGCTTTCCACCATGACCCCAGTCATGAGGAAGGAAACAATGTAATATGTTTGCATTGCTCTGCATCTTGAACAGTAAGAATTGGATGGTTATTAATATGTCACTAGTACTTTTACTATCTCATTCAGGCCTTACAGTCACATTGTAGGGAGGTAAATGGTGTCATCCTGGATTATCTCAGATGGCGCAGTGTAAACAAAAAAGGGAGGCAAAAAAAAAAACAACAAACAAACAGAAATGGCAGCTGGAAACACTCAACCAGCCATTGCTAGTTGTGAGAATGGAAAGGGGCCTCAGAGGAAAAGGGGATGGGGGTCCAGGGCCCGAAGAGGTCAGCTAGAGAACACACATGTATATATGCACAGCCCAGGGACACAAGACAACAATGTGATGACAATGGAGAAGGGAGGAAGAACTGGGAGAAAGGAGGAAAACAGGGACCTCTGTAATGGTGTCAACAATAAAATACCCATATTTTTCAGTGTCTGATGTGCACTTTTTTCCCCCAAATTTTTGAGGGAAAAAATGAGGATGCACATTACATATTCAGGGTAACACCCAAAATACCTTGTAGCTGTTCTTGTGTTTTGTAATTATTTGTTACCAAAAATGTCTTGTAGCCTAATATGTTGAAATATAAATGCTAAAAGTCCCTTATAAGAAACAAGTATCTAAATACAAGCCAATAGGCAACTGGATTAAAAATTCAATTCCCTTCTTTATGTTTCACATAGAAAGAAACATCTATGTGAGAAACATCATTCTTTGCCTGTTGTACTAGCCCCAACCACAGAAGGAAACCACAACCTACAAATGCACTTTAACCAGGGATCATACCAGGGATCAAACCTAGTGCCCATACTCTGTGCCCTCCGTATGTGCCTTAATCAGAGATGAAACCCTTCTGGGATCTCTGGATCACACTTGAAGAAGCGTTGCCTTGGGGCACACATTACATACACAAACACTAATGAAAACTGATGAGTTAAAAAAAGAAAGCTTTTAGGTAAATTATGATTTTTGTGTTGCACCACATTCATAGCCATCCTGGGCCTCATGAAGCCCACGGGTTGGACACCCCCACACTATATGTAAGAGATGATGCTACAAGCAACTGATCTTCCCAAGCAGGGCTTCTACCTTACTGTTATTGTATGTTTTTATATATTCTTGATGCAAATAATTTGTAGGACATATGTTTCAATTATTTTAGCCCACTGTTTGACTTACTTTCTCATTGCATTAATACTGCTTTTGATTGATGCCAATTTTAATTTTTCTTAAGTGTAGATTATAATCATGAAAGTTTTTATGATTTTTGCTTATTGTATTCTAAGAAATATTTGTTTGTCCAAAGTGGCAAAGATATCCCCTTAAAAATTTTTTCTTCTAGGACCTTTATAAGAGGCATCTAACTCTCCCCTTTATTATGTTTGTGACTGATTTCAAGTTAATGTCTATGGTGTCCAGTATGGGTAATAATTTGTTCCATATTCAGTTGTTCCTGCACCATGCTTTCAAAATACTTACCTATTCCTATTGAGTTGCATCGGTATCTTTGTCAGAAAACAACTGGCCATACATGTCCGAGTCTTTTCCCAGATTCTCCTTTCCTTTTTACTAAGTCAAGTCAATACTTAACTACCACTACTCCTGCTACTTATGGATTTGTAGTAAGTCTTAAAGTCAAGTAGCATAAATCCTCTAACTCTGTAGCTTTGTAAGCTTGTTTTAGGCATTCTATGCTTTCTACAACATTCACACATAAACTGTGCATATCTATGTGCAGATTATGTTTAAAATTAATGTAAGTGGTATTAATTAATATGAAAATAAATACATGTACATGTACAAGAATAGGAGGATAGAAGGGCACAATAATCATTACAATAGCTATTTCTACCTAAATGGATGAAAAAATTGAATACAATTCTAACTAACAAAAGTAAATCTCTAGTTCTGCAAACTAATTTAAAGTTCATATAAAAACATTTGAAGGATAGCTGAGGTTATTCTAAAAAACAAATAATACAGAGTATCCCTATCAGGTACTGGGTTGTACACATCATACAATTAAAATACAATAGTTCTGACACATAGACAAAGGATAAGACCGTGAGAAACAGCAAAGATAATCTAGGAATAGACCTAACAATATATGGGATCTTAATTGAAAACAAAGAAACAAGCAAACACATGGTCTAGAGGCCAAACACAGGATCACACACTGAAACTGCTGTTTTCTTTTTTAAAAAAACTTTTCAAGTTATGAGATATAACTGAGGTACAACATCATGTAAGCTTAAGGTATACAATGTGATGATTTTAGATGAGTTGATGAACACATATCGTAAAATATATAAAGAAACAGAAGTCCAGTTAGAAACCTTACATATATGGTCAAAACATATTTTACAAGGGAGCCAAGTATAATCAACGGGGAAAAAAATAATCTTTTCAATAAATGATGTTGGGAAAATTGGAAAGTCACATGCAAAAGAATGAAATTGGACCCATCTTACACTATTCTCAAAAAATTAACTCAAACTGGTGTGAAGACTTAAATACAAGAACTGAAATATGAAGGAAAAAAAACACTCCTTCAGATTGGTCTTGGCAATAACTTTTTGGATATGACACCAAAAGCATTAAGTCTCAAAAGGAAAAATAGGCGGAACTACAAAGTTCATGTATAGCAAAAGAAACAGTCAACAAAATGAGAAAAAATCAACCTGTGGAATTGGAGAAAATATTTGCAAATTATGTACCTGACAAGAGTTGATGTACAAATTATATAAACAACTCATATAACGCAATAGGAAAAAATAATAATTCAATTTTAAAATCAGCAAAGGACCAGAATAGGTATTTTCCTAAAGAAAATATACAAATGTTCAAAATGTACATGAAAAAGATCATCAACCTAACTAATCATGGCAAAAATAAAAACCACAATGAGCTCACCCTGCACCTGTCAGCACGGTTATCAGCAACAAGACAAGACTTAACAAGTGTGGAACAAAATGGAGAAACTGCTATGTTTGCAATCACAGCTATGCCAATTACGAACAGCTCCTCTATTTTGACCACTGATGTATTTTTTATTGCAAACCAGTAAGAATAGATCTCTTGACTTAATGCAGTGACAATTAATTGTCCAAAAATGAGAAGTCAACTCCAGATACATTAAAGATATGTGGTTTTTAAAAATGTTTTTGCAATAATATGGTGATTAACAGAATAAAAGCAAGCATAGGGGAAAATATAAGGTAATGTGAGGGTTGGGGGGTGAGGGGCCAGTGATGAAGGCGACTTCACTTGTGGTGAATGGACTACATACTACACAGATGCTGGATTATAGAATTGTACACTTGGAAGCTACAATTTTATTAACCAATGTCACCCCAACAAACTTACAAAACAATAAAAAAATTAAACAATAGAATAAAATACAGGGTTTCTGATCAGAATGGAATTCTTAAGGAAAATGGAAACAGCAGAAAATACACTGATGAAATTTACATGGGATATAACCATGGTTATGTATGAAAATAAACACTATAACAAAGTTAAAAGAAAAGCAATAGTCTTGGATATGATATTCATATAACCTAGGAAATATAAGGACTCAAAATGTTATGAAAAATGCCTATAAATCACAAAGAAAAAGACAATCAACCCAATAGGCAAATGAGTCAAGGATGTGGGTATGCAATCCACACAACTCACAGATGTGGAAATGACAATTAAACAACTGTGAGATACTAGTTCACACATTCTATGTCACTTGGTCTCTGATAAATTCAAGGGTCCAAAGGCATTTTTTTCAAGGATGTAAAGAAATGACAAATCTCATACAGTGCTGGTAGGTTTTGTTCTTCATAGAAGAATACTTAAAACAATGCAAAACTGAGGAAATCTGGAAAGATTATTATGTCAGTTGCACTATTTGGTTTGTTATTATGCTACTTTAATTAAGTAAAAATGTTGAGAAAGGAACTGAAATGAAATGTAAGAAAGAGTAGCTCTTGATTTTGCCATAATGGAGTAATAGGAACCAGCCTTGATTTACTTTCTCATTCAACTCTCTCATTTAAACAACTAAAATACAAGACAAAATGGGTATATCTGTGTAAGTTTGTATAAAATGCACAGTATACTTTGTAGTGATAGATAGGAAATGACTGATTGCCTAGGGATGGAAAACAGCTGTAGCACAGCATAAAGTCTCGAGAAAACTCACAAGAATGAAAATATTGGTTATCTTGATGGTGGCGATAGTTGCACAGCATCAATGTGTATACTATAAATTATTACAATTCTGTTCATTATAGCTCAGTTATGTTATTTTTAAAAACCAACAGGTAAGCTGTTTGACTTTACCCTTTCTATATATCCAATCCTTAATGCTGCAAAACAAGGAAATACAAATACTATGTACCTTTTAGGTACATTATGAGTTAAAATTTAGGCAGTATACATTACTCACTTAGAAACATATCTGAGATATAGTAAGTGCTCAAATTTTTCTTCTACTATTACTTCATGCAAGGTATTGGTATAAATATTATCTCATGTAATCTCAATTTATCTACTGATACGCTCATTGACAGAAGATCAAAACATGAAAGTACAGACCCATGTGACTATAAACTGATGTCCTATTGTGTACTAAGTTTAAATTTAATGTAATTATTTTAAATTTATGAAAAAATTTTATTTTTGAGGGAGCCAGGAAGACAGGAAGAAAGACAGGGGGGAAAAACATCTATGTGTGAAAAAAAACTGCAACCCAAGGAAGGTACCTTGACCAGGAATGGAACTGGCTACCCTTTGCTTTGCAGAATGATACCCAACCCACTGAGCCACACCAGGAAGATTCTTTTGTTAAATTTAATAACAAAAGAGATATTTGCCCCTGGCTGGTGTGGCTCAGTAAATTCAGTGCCAGCCTGTGAATGAAAGGGTCCCAGGTTTGATTCCCAGTCTAAGGAACATGTCTGGGTTATGAGCCAGGTCCCCCACTAGGGGGCACTCGAGAGGCAACAACACACTGATGTTTCCTTCCTTCTTTCTCCCTCCCCTTCTCTAAAAAATAAAGTCCTTTTCAAAACTTTTTAAAAATAGATTTGATTCTTTATGCTATGTTAATGGTACTTTATTTTAAAAAATTGTTTGGCTCTCATATACACATAAATCTTACTCTTGACTCCTGTATCCAGCAACTTAGCAAAACTTCCGCCTTATATCTAATTGTTTGTCGATTCATTTGACTTTTCAATTACGTAATAAAGATGACTTGCAAAAATGACAGCTTTATTTCTTCTATCCTTTTCTCATTCCTGATCTCAGGATGGAACACTATAATTTCTTCTGACTACCACACTGGCACTCTCCTGCTGTGCGGAACATCCTTAATTGCCAAAATCTGCAAGCCCCACATTTCCAGTTTCCACACGCAGCCCCTGGTCACAAAACACACTGGACAGATATTCTTACCTCGAAACCCAGCGAAGTCCTGACACTGCAGGGCTGGGAATTGAAAGCGCTCCCCTCTATCTCAAGCCCTCCAAGTCTGTTTAGGGTGTTTTCCTCTCTAAAATGATTTCCTAAATCCAAATAGTCCTTGTCACCAAATGCCTGCTTACTGGTGAAATTAGGTTTTACGCACATGTATTTACTCCCGCACATCACTAACATACAATATCTCACATGACATAATATTTGGATTTCAAAAGAAGTTTTAAGTCAAGTCCTGTGACAATTTACCTAATCCCCAATTACTGTTTTACAAGTCAATATTCACAAACAAGGTAATCTACCACCAAATATTTTCCTTCTTTTTTTTACAATAAATTTCTTACTGTCTTATCATACTCACTGGCAATTCCTTTCTATCTGAACTTAGTGAAAAGGTACTTCCTCTCTTCTAACAAAGAAAAGATGTAACCTTTATCTGCCCATGTCCAGTACAGTACATGTACAGTACAGGTTTCAAGAGTTCAGGTTCTGCAATTATTGAGATCTCAGTTTGGAATACAGTTATACCAGCTATTACTTGACAAACCTACTTCATCTTTCAGTGACTCGGTTTCCTTACTGCAAAAGGAATTACTGAGAAGCTTGAACAAATTAATAAAAATTAAGTGATGACCATAAAGTACCCCAAAGAGCCTCAGCAATTTTGAGCAAGAACAAAGGAGGATCACAATACCTGATATCAAACTATACTACAGGGCCACTGTAATCAAAACAGCCTGGTACTGGTATAAGTAACATAGATCAGTGGAACAGAATAGAGAGCCCAGAAGTAAACCCAAGTCTCTAGGGTCAATTAGCATTTAACAAAGGGGACAGGAGCATAAAATAGAGTGAAAAGACCTTCCTCAAGAAAAGGTGTTGGGAGATCTGGACAGCTACATACAAAACACACACACACACACACACACACACACACACACACACACACACAAAACAAAACCACACAAAAACCAGAAAACGAAACTCAACCACCCACTTACCACATACACAAAAATAAAGATGAATGAAAAACTTAATTATAAGTTATGATACCATAAAAATACTAAAGGAGAACATAGGCAAGAAAATTTCTGATATTCTGTGCAGCAATATTTTCACAGATTATGTCCCGTAAAGCAAGGGACATAAAGGAAAGAATAAACAAGTGGGACTTCATCAAGTTAAAAAGCGTTGCACAGGTAAGGAAAACATCAGCAAAATGAAAAGGGAACCAACCATATTGGAAAATACATTCCCCAATGATACCTCGAACAAAGGTTTGATCTCCAAAATATATAAAGAACTCACATGACTCCACTCCAGAAAGACAAACAACCCAATTAAAAAATGGGGAAAAGCCCTGGCTGGCGTAGCTCAGTGGATTGAGTGCGGGCTGCGAACCAAAGCATCGCAGGTTCGATTCCCAGCCAGGGCACATGCCTGGGTTGCAGGCCACAGCCCCCAGCAACCGCACATTGATGTCTCTCTCTCTCTTTCTACTTCCCTTCCCTCTCTAAAAATAAATAAATAAATCCTAAAAAAAAGATTATTTAAAAAAATGGGGAAAGGACCTAAACAGATACTTCTCCATGGAGGAAATACAGAGTGCCCAAAGAAATATGAAAGGATGGTCAGCATCACTAGCCATCAGAGAGATGCAAATTAAAACCACAATGAGATACCACTTCACACCACTCAGAATGGCAATAAATGAACAAGTGCTGGTGAAATTGTGGAGAAAACAGGAACCCTAGTAGACTATTAGTGGGATTGCAGACTGGTACAGCCACTGTGGAAAACAGGATGGAATTTCCTCAGAAAACTAAAAATCGAACTGCCTTTTGACCTAGCAGTTCCACTGCTGGGATCATACCCTAAGAACCCCGAAACACCAATCCAAAAGTACCTATGCACCCCAATGTTCACAGCAGCACCATTTACAATAGCCAAGTGCTGGAAGCAACCTAAATGCCCATCAGTAAATGAGTGGATCAAAAAACTCTGGTACACTTACACAATGGAATACTATGCAGCAGAAAGAAAGAAAGAACTCCTAGCCTTTTGTGACAGCATGGATGCAACTGGAGAGTACAATGTTAACTAAAATAAGCAAGGTGGTGAAAGACAAAAATACTACCCTATTATCTCATGTATAAGTAGAACCTAATCTATGGGAGGGAACAAGCAAAATAGAACCAGAGACATGGAAATACAGAACAAACTGACAATAGGGTTGTGGGGAGAGGAACACAGGGAAAGAAATATAAGGGTCAAATGATGGTACGTGTATGAAGGACCCATGAACAAAGACAATGGGGGGGGTGTAAGACAGCATTAAATAATGGGGACAACTATAATTGAACAAAATTTTTAAAAAGAAAAAAAATATATAATAAATTATTACCTGAGCATTTAAAAACAATTTTATTGTTTTAATTAAGTGATCAGCCCTGGATGGTATAGCTCACTAGACTGAGTGCAGGCTGTGAACCAAAGGGTCACCGGTTCAATTCCCAGTCAGGACATATGTGTGGGTTGTGGGCCAGGCTCTGGTCAGGGCCACATGAAAGGCAACCACACACTGATGTTTCTCTCCCTCCCTTCCACTCTCTCTAAAAACAAATGAATAAATAAAATCTTTAAAAAAAATAAAAAGTGATCAAAACAGTGTGTGGTACATGGTAAGTACTTAAATATTCTTCATTATTATCACTAAAATTAAAATTGCATAAAGATGTAGACATGGACAACACGGTGTGATTGCTGGGGAAGCAGGGTTTATGTGGACTAAATGGTATTGGCAAAAATGTAATAAAAGTATGTATTTGTAAGAAATTTCATAAAGTGATCTCTTAGAACATTTTTGGATAGGACATACAAGTAGAAAGACTAACTAGAAGGTAGGCAGTTTAGAACAAATGTCATTATTCATATTCTTTCAGTGTGTTTTAAGATTTTATTTATTTATTTTTAGAGAGGGAAGGGAGGGAGGGGGAGAGAGAGAGAGAGAGAGAGAGAGAGAGAGAGAGAAACATCAATGTGCAGTTGCTGGGGGTCATGGGCTGCAACCCAGGCATGTACCCTGACTGGGAATCGAACCTGCGACACTTTGGTTCGCAGCCCGCACTCAATCCACTGAGCTATGCCAGCCAGGGCTCTTTCAGTGGTTTCAAATCAGGGCAACCCAAGACTGAATTCTGACTTATGAAACAATGACCTGTATGCCCTTGAGCAAGTTACTGCAAAAACCTAAAGCCTAAGGTTTCTCAAATACCAGGAACAATGCTACTAAACTGTATTCTAGTCATGTTGTGATGCTTAAAAATAATTAACATGATTTCCACAAAACCTTGAATAGTAGACACTCAAATATCAGATCACATTGTTAGGTCTAATATTTTACAATACATATTCAATACTTGTTTTATGTTTTTTGAAAAATAGGGAACTGTAAAGAACACATAATGAATGTTTGATAAATACTCTGCTTCAGAACGAAGCTCTTAGACTGGTGGTTTTCATACACATATTTATTTGTATTGCTGCATTTTAATAAATACCAACCCTGGCTTGCCTATTCCAAAAATAAGTTTTTAACAAGTGAAACTAGACAAATGTAAACTTGAGTCCTCATTACTTAAAATAAATGGAGAAATATTCACATGTGCAACATGTCTTTTTTCTTATTCTTTTCCTTTTGGTAACATTGATATGTAAGACCTATTCTAAAAGGACAACCCAAAAAAGTGTTTTCTCTGGAAACTACTAATCCTTTCACAACAGTGGATATTACAATAATCATGTTGCACTGAACTATCATCTAAATTTTTTAGCAATACTACCGAGATAATGAGAACTTAACTGGAAATTATCAATTTTTAAAATGTGCATTTTGAAAAATTTGTCTACAACCCACAGTGGATGAATGATATCATTAACACACCCTCATTACTTCACAGTGACCTCTAATACTACTTAGTTTGAATTTGCCTTTCGGGATTGTAATTGTCCTTAAAAAGTTGTGGTTTCCCATTATTTGCATATCATAACACACTGCATTATACACATTCAAAATGTCATTAAGAGAAGGATTTCAAGAGTGACATTAGAATGAGACTTGACCTTCACATGTTATACCATGTGTGTGTTTTCATTGGAATGGTACACTGTTCCCAGGAAAGGATGTGTCTGTGTTGGCCATGTATGAATGTATGTGTGTGTCCCCAGTAACATACTGTATGGAAAAAGATTTTATCTTTCAATGCTGACAAAACAAAATTCTATCTTTATAACCATACTCGTAATTATCAGATTGGCATGTGAAACTCTACTGCTTATCCATTCTAACCAATATATCAGCTCAGAGTTGTTTGCCCAAGGATGGGGATGAGGTTGCATAGACAAATCCAGAGGTTATGGCATGAACCGTGTCATGGAAAATATGTCGGTAAAATATTCAGTTCCTGGTCCCATACTGATGTTTCACCCACTGCAAGGTTAAATGCAACGCATAAATTTTTAACTAACAAAGATGTGTAAACAGAAGATTAGGTTTTCACTGATCCTAATTCTAACATGCATAAGTATTCAGAAATGTCATTATATGTTTTAGGATTTTTGTATGAGTATGTCTTTCCTATACTTTCATTTCCAGTATGGGTATTATACAATTATAGTCGTTAACGATCAGCTATCCCAAAGTGACATTACTTCAGTGATTATGTATATATTTTAAGCTCTGATACCAATACCAGGTTTACACAGTGGAGTAAGATGTGCACATTATTTAAAGAGTGTCACTGTTTTTGTGCCCTTTTACCCAACAATATACATCCTTTTCAGCAAATGCAAGTAGCGTGGCAAGTCCTTGTCACATCTGTTTCTATTTAAGATACGGGAGATGCTCATGAATATTTCATGGGATCAGTCTTAGGAATTTCTAATTGCCAACATAATTTCTTAAAAGGTAGAATATAGAACTAATACATTATATAGCAGGCATTTTTTAGAGGTTGCTATAGCACATATCTTCCATTTCCATTTTATAACCTTAAGCTATTGATTGAAATAAACATGGTTGCCATTCATCAAAACAATGCTTGGCCCTGGCTGGCGTAGCTCAGTGGATTGAGTGCAGGCTGCGAACCAAAGTGTCACAGGTTCGATTCCCAGTCAGGGTACATGCCTGGGTTGCAGGCCATGACCCCCAGCAACCCCACACTGATGTTTCTCTCTCTCTTTTTCTCCCTCCCTTCCCTCTCTAAAAATAAATAAAATCTTAAAAAAAAAAACAGTGTTTGAATATCCACTATGTACCAGGTATTTTTCTAAGAGGTGAGGATTGAAACAAGAAATGGATACAGTCACAGGTTTTGGAGTTTTAACTATCAGAGTTGAAATTTCATTGCTTTAAAATATTTTATATATAATCAAACATTTCTAAGTCATGAGATGTTATGTCAATTATACTTTGTCTCCACTGGGAATGGAATACCCCCTAAATGAGGTTAGGACAAATTATCTACAAGGAAATGAAATTATAGATGTGTAACATTTCTTTCCATTCTTAAGGTTTTGAAATGTTGGATAGATTTAAAACTGTTTCTTCATCTGACTCCTGCTCTGTGCCAGTGCCTATCTTGATCTTATCCCTCACCCTCACTAGTACTGCTACAAGCTTCGGCGTGTTTCACTCATTCTTGAGACTTACAATTTGGCCAGATGTTTCCTGGCTTGTCTTGAAGACTCTGGGCTAGAGTTCAATCCAGACTTCAAACTTAGTAATGTCCTCCAGGGAATACACTAACAACCCAATATAAAAAGGTTCTACAGTTCAACCTTAAAAAGCAAAAAAGAGCAAGCAAGGACACAGAATGATGCCAATAAGTACCATAGTTTTGGACTGTAAGACGCAATCCCCTCCTCCACCCAAATTTGGGAGGAATAATGGTTGTTAAAGCTGCTGTTGAGTTCTGTTTACATTTACACTGGTGAAATATTATGTTATTTATGTTATTTTTTATTAAATACTTAACCACATTTTTTTACTTCAAAATTTGTTTTCGTATTTTTCTCCTTTAAAACCTTGGGGTGTCTTATGATCCGAAAAATATGGTGCCTACCCTTTGTTGTAAAATTTACTTTACTGTTTAATTCTGGCTTTTGTGCAATAAGAAAAATCTTGCATTTGCATTAGTGTTTTGTTAGTGAAATTTCAATTAAAGTTATTAAGATCCTTTAAGTACCTAATGCATTTACATTATTGGGTCAGGTAGATCTTTAAATGTTAGAAACAATTATACAGTCCAATGGCGAATAAATATCAAGTGGAAACAAAAGCTGTAATAAAGATAAAATTTGAAGTTCTTATTAAACAATCATATATATTTATATGTATAAATCTATTTACACCTCTGGGAATAAATGTAATAACACCACAGAATTTATTATAACTGTCAAAAATCTTGATCACAACAATTTTCTCCCTTTAAAGAAAATAGCATTCATTTCAGGTTTCATATAATAGGAATAAGTAAGTGCAATGATACATTGCCCTTAAAAGTGGGAGTCTAAACTGTCCACAGGGAACAGAAGCCGTCCTGAATACTACAACATCCCGCATAGTAGCCATGCCCATTCCTCAAACTGAGGTAGGCTTTTTTAAGAGCAGGAATAGTTTTGCAATGACTCTGTAGTCTGCCGCAGAAAAGAAGGGATTTTTTTTATTATTATTCCACCAGTTAGACAGAGACAACAGAAACCGACAAACACAAGATATCTATGTTGGTGGGGATGAAACTGGTATGACCATTGTTACAAGGCAATTTTCAGTGTTCAAATCATTTAAAATTTGCATGCAGTTTGACCTTACAAACTCAATGTCCAGGATTATAGCTACAGAAATTTTATAAAAAATAGTATATTGATGGAGAAAATGAACAGAAGATAACAAAAAGAATGCAATCAAGAGAAAATGAAACAGAATCTAAAAAAGGAATCATAACAATTACCAAAGTTACAATATTTAAGTCCTGACCTCTCAATAATTACTTTCAATGGATTCAATTCTCAAAAGATATATAAAAGCTATTGTTATCCAAACAATATAGCACTGTCATATCTTACAGAACTCCAAGGTTATAAGGAACTAGACAAAAGAGACCCTATTATCTTGTTTGCAAGAAGAACATCATGCTTGACCCCTATAAACCCTAAGCCTCCACATCTAGATCACAGCCAATGTATGTTTTCATGGGCATTTTCTTTTCCCCGGCATGACCTACTATGACCTATATGACCTATTAATGCCTCTCCTACCTAACAGCACTGTTTAAGATACAAAGATTTTTTTCACTGTAAGCAATTCCGGAACTTTCCATTGCAATGCCATGAACAATCAGATGTTTAGTAAGCATTTCCTGATGCTGTTGAGAAAAGTTAACTTGGAATATTGTATTCTAAAGCAGATAGGTACTCGAAGAGACAAACATATAATGATCAAATTGCCTGTGGCAGGAAAATAACTGAGGTCACCGAATCTTCGCCAGACCTTGGTAGAGTCCCAAGGAACAGGCTTCCTACAGGAGAAGTGTGGCCTTGGCCTAGATTTCTGTGGAGCACACGATGGTTAAGCAAGTGATACTGATAACCATGCTGCTTGCTGCTAATAATCCACCTAAAACTATTATGTGTTTGTATTATTTCAAGATACAGTCATTAGTCCCCAACTAATAAAGACACTTAAAGTAATCATTTCTAAGTTCCAAATGTTCCTCTGTATGTGGAAAATCGATGATATGTTTCCAAAATAGCATCGGTTGAGAAAAATACATCATTGTTGAATTTCCTCATACTTACAGAAGGAGTGTAGAATGTCCTTTTCCCTTATACCCTTCCATCCTCTATTGCTGGTAACAAGTTCTAAGAGGAAGCCTGTCTCGTGATGCTATAAACCTCTCGTTACAGGCAAGGTCTATAAGCTGCTATGTTTATCAGCCTAATGTAAACTATGTGAAATCCAAGAATACGTGGTTTTTCCATTTAATCTCTTTAAAGTACACCATTTCATTAATACAAAAAATAAACCAAATTTGTAGACATGGTATAAATTATTTAGGTATTTATACTGTTCCATAAATTACACTGTTCCACTAATTACACTGTTCCACTAATTACATTTCCAGTGACATGCAACCTGCTTAAAGCAAACACATTGCACAAGCACTGGACTCAATTGTGTATCATTTGACACTTCGGAAATAAATTCCTTCTTAAGTTGAAAGTGATAAATTTGGTTAACAGTAATTATACCTACACCATATAATGAAAATGGTGTAACAGTTAGACTCTTAAAAATGAGTTCTATTTGAAATTTAGCATTATACCAACTTGGAGAGAGCATAAAGTATAAACGTATTTTTAATCACTTTCTAAAATTCTAGTTAAACAGAGAACACGGTTATGAAGCTAAAATATACCAATAATGTGATGGCAAGCTCAGATGACTAAATAAGGTATACAGAATAGAGATAAAAGTCCTCTTAAAACTATGAAAATACCTCATTCTGACCCCAATCACCAGGATATTGCGTAGAGAAGAAAAACTGTGTAATGCATGGTCCTTTCAAATAGCAGGTAATTCCAAAATAATTCACACTTATATTCTGGCAAGTCACCACTTTTTAAGTAAAATAGTGAACAATACAAAGAAACTTTAGGATGAATGTCAATTTAATTCAATTTACAAAACATTTATTATTTCTCTTAGCAGGAGCTAAGAAGGTTTCTGCCCTTGAAAATAGCCTTCATAAAGCAAAGTCAGGTGTGTAAACACATCTTTTGACAAAAGGCACAGCCTGCTACACTCCTCACATGAACAGGGATCAGGAATGAATTAACATGGGGATCGACAGAGAGAAAACTCCTCAGCTCAGACTTCAAGAATGACTTTGCCACATAGAGAAGCATGAAAATGACATTTTATGAGGATGACAACATGATCAGAGACACAGAAGAATAAATCCCAGCAAAATTTCCTATGGACTGAAACCTGGCTGGTGTGGGTCAGTGGACTGAGTGCTGGCCTGTGAACCCAAGGGTTGCCGGTTCGATTCCCAATCAGAACACATGCCTGGGTTGCAGGTCAGGTCCCAGAAGGGGGTGCATGAGAGGCAACCACACACTAATGTTTCTCTCCCTCTCTCTCTCCCTCCCTTCTCCTAACAATAAAATCTAAAAGAAAATCAAGGTTGTAAACAGAGGGCACATAGTTTGAAGCAGAGAAAGACCAGGCAGATCAACTGAACTACAGAAACAGTAATTGGTACCTACTCTGTTTATACTTTTCTGAAGCCAGGGGACTTGCTGACAACTGCAGAGCAAGTATTTGTGTGAGAAGGACAAGTAGGGAGACTTACATACAGAGTTTTCATGGCTTTTATGGAAAGCAAGAAGGTACTAGTTTTAAAATAGGGGCACAAGGGTTACTTCAGGGGAAGAGCTGTCATGCTAGCAAGTTGGGCCTTAAGCTGACTGATGGAGCATGTAACCAGAGAGAGGTACAATGTGTGTGCAGTGAGGACCAAGGCTCCACAGAGACACAGCTGCCCTTCCAACAAGTCTCTGCACAAGGGCCTGAGCAAGGAGGAATGCTGCCACAGAAAAGCACATGAACCGCAATGTACATGGAGACCACAAAAATCGCCATCATCAGGCCTCAGTGGTTCAACAGAATGGGTGCATGGCCTCCGCAGACAAACACTCAACAGTGGTTGCCCCCGAGTCCAGTCAAGGGCAGAACAGTGACGATTGCAATGGGAGAAAGAACAAATGGAGTGAGTATGGGAGAATAGCTGCCCTCCACACACACAGCCAAAAAAATCCAGTCTCATTATACATACTGTTTCTGAATGGTCTTTCCTACTACGTGGCATGAACACATGTCAGTGGCGATACATATACAACCACCAAGTCATTTTTGATAGCTGCATAAAATGAAAGGGATTGCCAGTATCATTATGTAAACAAACCCTATTTGGAGAAAATTTTGCTTCATTACACATATTTTTAACCAGCTGTGTCCTACACCATATATAGAGAACTGTATACACTAGATTTTTTACAATACATATTTAGCAGCAACATTCTTGGGTCACAGGGTAGTAGACAACTGAGAGATTCTTAACCTGTATGTACTGCTAAATTGCAGTACAGCTTTACACTCCTGTCAAAGGAGTAAGACAGTGTCAACTTCCTGGAACCTTCGCCATGACTACATGTATCAGTTGTACACCGCTACCACAAAAATTACCACAAACATAATGGCTTAAAACAGTACACATGTATTATCACAGTCCCTGTTTTTCAGGAGTCTCAGCAGTGGCAGGGCCTTGTTCCATGCTTTAGAGGCTCACTACCTGCAATCATGTCAGCTGGGCTCCAGTCTCATCAGGGACCGCAAATGGGGTCAATTCCATCTGAAAGCTCGGTATTTGCAGCAGAATTCATTTCCACATGGCTAGACAGAGAGCTTCCCTTTTTGTCAGCTAGAAGCCTCCCTCAACTCACACAGGCCCCAACACTTTCCTTCCAAGTCTCCCTCTGCATAACCAGTTCAAAAACTGGCACTGCCCTTTGTCCAAGTCAATACTACTAGTGGTAAGATGCGGCCAGCTCACAAGGGAGTCTTAGGTAACATTATGTGACATTTGAGCGACATCCCATCGCTGTTACCAGATTCCATTGGTTAGAAGCAAGTAACAAGGACCACTCAAACCTCAATGGAGGGTTTTCTACAATGGGATGGAGGTAGGAGGCATTGGAGGTCACCTTCACATTTGTACACTACACTATATAGTCTCACTTGTTTCACTTTATAATTTTTCACATATTAATCATAGCTTTAATTTGCATTTAATTTGTACTCACTGTGTGTTCATAATGAAAATAATTAAAATAATTTGAACAAAGAAGTGGTCAACAATATTAAATGCTATCCCCCCCCAAAAAGGAACTGTTCTGCAGGAAATTACTTATAAATTACCTAGAGTTCTTTCTGTACTGAATAAAAAATGACCAGGCTTCAAAATAATATCCAGAAAAGTACTAGTACATGACAATGGTCTCTGCAGCGAAAATGCCTGAGTGTAAATACTGGCTTTACTGTTTACAACCTGAAAAACTTTTGGTCAACATGTTAACCTTTTACCTCTTACTAATACAAAATTTCAATGTGATTAAGTGCTTAAACTTACTGAGCACTTTCTATTCAGGGCACTTTCACATAAATTAACTCATTGAGTTCTCCCAGTAACTGTATTAAACAGATGCTTTGAAATAGAGAATCCTAGAATACCGTGCAGATTGAATGAGTTCATTTTAAGGCCATAGAACAGTGCCTGGTACATAATAAGCACTCAATAAATGTTAGTTATCATTACAATACACAGTGCTGTGTTCATGTTCAGTACTCTGGGTAATACACAGATTATAATGTAATATTTAAAGCATAGCAAAATTAGGATGACAGATAACTCATTAGGTAATATATGGTTTAAGTGACTTGCATTATACCTATTTCCAGAAAATCTGGGAACTTCTAGAAGAGGCAAGCCACAAATCAAATTTTTTAAAGATTTTATTTATTTGTTTTTAGAGGGGGAAGGGAAGGAGGGAGGGGGAGGAAGGGAGAGACAGACAGACAGACAGGCAGGCAGGCAGGCAGGCAGGCACACATCACTGTGTAGTTGCTGGTTGCCGTGGCCTGCAACCTAGGCAGGTGTCCTGACTGGGAATTGAACCTGTGATGGTTTGGTTCACAGCCCGAGCTCAATCCACTGACCTATGCCAGCCAGGGCTCACGAATCAATTTTAATGGATAGATAGGTATAGGTTTCTCAAGGGCAGTACTGCAGCCTTTCTTTTATGTTAGATAGAAAGCCAGATGGGAAGAGAGGGAGGGAGGGAGGGAAGGAAGGAAGGAGAGTAGAGAAAAGAAAATAGGAAATGAAAGAAAAGACAAGGAATGGGTAGAATTTAGTATATTTCCCCATGTATAATGTGCACCCATGTTTTTGACCCAAATTTGCAAGGAAAAAATCTTGTTTTACCTTTAATGTAATTGTTTATTTATTTATATCAACATAGTTTTATGGTATTACAAAGGAACTTCAGCATTTTTTTAAACATTTTATGGTACAAAAAATTTTATGTAATAAATTATTACGAAACACAAAACCAGCTACAAGTTATTTCAGGTAGCACCCATGTATAATGAGCCCCCTTATTTTTCCCTGAAACATTTTGGCAAGAAAGTGCACATTATGCATGGCAAAATACAGTAGTTCTAAACAAAAACGTGAATGGGAAATTACAAGTGAATGAAACAATTTTTTCTAAGGCTAAAGGGGAAAAAATAGCCAAGAGAATTAACTATAATAACTGCTAAGTGTTCAGGATAGGACTGAGAGGAGGCTGGACAGGAAAGTTGAAACAAGAATATGGCTGGCTTTGAGGCACTGCATTAACCTGTGAGTATCTATTCGTCTAGAAATATTTCTTAGTCTTATTTACTCAGTGAATACAATGATGATTTCTCATAATGAAGACTTTTTTATTTCAAGATCAAATTCAATGCTACAATTTCCTTCCACATTAGGAAGAAAACAACTGAATGCCCTCAAGCCTTCACTGCCTCTTATTCACCACTAATCTATTCCTCAAGACTCACCACATACAAGATGCCTCCCCAGCCCTGACCAGGTTCAGTCGGTTGGGGTCAGGGCTCATGAAAGGCAACCAATGGATGTGTGTCTGCCCGTCTTTCTCACTCCCTTCCCCTGTCTAAAAATAAAGAAAATATTAAAAAAGAAGAAAAAAATTCCTCCCCTAACATTTACAAAGCTGTAGAATATATAACATCATTTACAACATGAACACATAATATTTTGCATTGTTTAAGAAATTACTTGTGCACACATTGTGATTTCCAATATGAAGACAGGCTCCTGGGTGAGTCAGGATCATGATTTAGAGCAGAAAATGAAGTATTGTTTATTGAGCATCTAATGCATTCTTAGTATTATGCTAAATGTGTTCTATTATTGGTTTATTTAATCCTCACTGCTACCATACACTTTGTCAGCCTAACTCTGTAATTCAGGTTTATAGCTACGCTGAATATATACTGTTTTTGTTAATTTATGTAATATGATCAGCACAAAAATTGGAGCATACAAACCTGTAGCCCTTTCAACTGCACCAACACAAATAGCAACACTCCAAAGTCAGTCAAGTTCAGTGAGCTGAAGTGAGATACGTGTTGACAGGCCGGAGGTTGGGATGTGAGGAAGGACACTAACCTGCAAATCAGCAGGCATGAAGCTCCAGTGCTTGTTCTAAGCCTTATCGTGATAGACATATATGCTACACAACGGCAATAATAATTACTATATTTAATTAATATTTCCAACTGAATTTGAACCATTATTATAAACTTACTTTTTTCAAGATTTTATTTATTTTCAGAGAGCAGCACAGAGGGACAAACAGAGGGAGAGAAACATCAGTGTGTGCTTGCCTTTCGTGCGACCCCTACTGGGGCCCTGGCCAGCAACTCAGGCATGTGCCCTGACTGGGAATCAAACTAGCAGCCTTTTGGCGCTCAAACCACTGAGTATCACCAGCCAAGCCTAAACTTAATTTTTATACACCATGAAACTTGTCCTCTGTTAAGCTAAAAAGCTTTGCTGAGGCTGTCTTTTCCCTTACTTGTGAATTTTGTCTCCTCTCCAACCCTCTTGCAAGGGGACTCAAATTATAGAAAGAAGTGTTTTATCAGTACTTTTTATGTGTAATAAGTGTACTCATCCTCTGCTTATCAAAGGTACTCAAATAATATGAACAGTAACTAGTTTCAAAGACTCAAGAGTGTCTTCTAACTCTCTGCGCCCCAGCCTATAAATATCAACACAATTCTATCTCCTATCTACAGAGAGATTGCCAGCTGAAAGTTAGATTGTGACTATAAAAGTGTTTGAAGAAATTGAGAATTCTCCACATGTGTGAGGATTACCCAACTGGAATACCTGCTAAATGGAAGAAGACCTTATTCCTTGTGGGAGCCCTTACTTTGTTTTCCTTAAGATGTATGTTTACCTAAAAAAATGTTACCTTCCCTGCTCGTTGTACTGCCGCTATCAGAGGAAATTTTCTCTACTCTCCTTTATCAGAGTTTTTCTGCTTCTCTTATCCTTGATAATAATTAGCTGTAGTGAAGCAAGATTACTTTTGGTGTTATTCATATTCATTCAAATGGGTAGCCACAGAAAGTATGGAAAAGCAAAGGGAGTGTGGGAGCTGAAAAAATACAAAGTACTGTTTACATGGCAGCCTAGCAGGGAGCAGAAACTCAAGCAGTCAAGGGAAAACCTTGAAGAATAATTCTACCACAACAGACCCTCTTGGCACTGAGTACCCCTGAGGATTCTCAGCAGCAACCAAAGCTGGTTCAACACGACAGTAAAACATGCAGGAAACTCAAGTTTATTTAGCAACAGGGAGCATTAATTCCAGAAGTAAATGTACAGTGGTGCTGCCATAACTTTGGAAAGTTGTTTGAACAGCTTTCTAAATTCAAAAGCTATAATTAGGTATACACGCACCATGTACTTGCCTGGAATTTTAAAAAATAATGATTCATCATGTTTCTTCATACACAAATATTCCTGTATATTTTGATGGATTCTCTATATGAAAGCACCAAGTTGTCAGAATGCCAACTATCTTTCTTAGTAGCTAATCAATGTTATCAGAGACATTGCTAAAAATAGCAATGAAGTAAACATAAGCCTGTGGATTGGAAATAAAACTGGGCATCCATCATTTGTATTCCTTCCTCAGAAATAGCAGTGCATTTCACTTAGAGAGTATTATGATGAGAGATGAACTCTTTGTATTGCTTCTCAAATAAATGGCAGAGTTTCATTCCACAGATTAAATGCTTTGAGTGCACTGAAAAATGTTTACGATTCAAAGTTCAATATGATGACGCCCATTTTAAAGATACCAAACCTGAGATTCAGGCAAACAACCTTCTGTTATGCAACTACTGTCAAGATCAGACCTTTCACTGAAGGCTGTCTTCAATTCCAATGCTCATGACCCTTTTTTCAATACATTCTGTATCCCAAAGACAATAATAAAAGTAACTGAAAGCACAGATAATGGGTTTCATGGGAATCCTTAAAGAATTTGACAGGTTCTTTGACAATAAAAAGCTCAGAGAATAATGTATATGTCTATATATTCCCAGTAACTAAAATGGAGGAAAGTTTTAAAGTAGTAGGAGAAAAAATAAAACACATATGATACAATAATAACATACCACCCTGGCAGGTGAGGCTCATTGGATTGCATGATAATCAGCCTGCATGCAACCTTAGGGTTACAGGTTTGATTCCCCGGTCAGGGCACATGCCTGGGTTGCAGGCCAGGTCCCCAGCTGGGAGCATGGGAGAGGCAACTTATCAATGTTTCTTTTGCACATGGATGTTTCTTTCCCTCACTTTCTCCCTCCCTTCCCCCTCTCTAAAACAGAAAGGAAACCTTAAAAACAAATAGACAAACAAACCATATCTACTGTCTGAGTGCATAAGCCCCCAAGAGACGGACCACTTGAAGTATCTCTTCCTGGAGCTCTCCAAACAAAATATGGACACATTCCCCTTGATCCTGCCCAAAGAGGCATAGCTGGGACAGATCTCTCTATTGTCCTTTCAGCTTTATGAGCCCATGAGTCTATTACTTAATATTTTATAAATTAACAGTCCATAGTGGTTTCAGATTTCTCCATCTGTGCCTGACAGTAGGGTAAGGAGAATGCAGCAGAAAAATCACTTGCCTCTTACATGCAGTTACTATTAATATAGTATAATGAAATAGATATGTTGATCCTATTTTGATTTGGGAGCTCTAGAAATGAAATAAGGTATGCTCAAGCAGTGTTCACCAAACTATTTTTCTCCTAAATGCCAGTTAGTTAAAAGAGAGCCCATTTAGACACACTAATTCATATAAACCTTCTTCTCCCATGCGTCACATCCAAAGTCATCAAGGATGAATAGTGTAATAGTTTAATGAACCAAAATTTCCCTCAAGTCATAGGTCACAAGTAATAAAAGATATAAAACTATTTTATTACCTATAAATTTTTCTTCAATAATACAATTTTAATAGTATTTTCCCTTAGTCAACTGTATCAAATTGTATTAGTGTGTAGCTGACGCATTTCACTCCTTATTCAGTTGTGTTTTGTCTTTCAAAGTTCAGACCTCAATCTTCAAACTAGGCTGCTCACCTGCTCTAATATTTCTCTTTCCTAAAGCCCGTAAAACTAATGAACTCTCAGATGACATCGGAATTGAAACTCAGTGAATGGGAGGGGTAAATGCATCATCTATACAAGAATGAAATAGAAAGCACATAAAAACCTCAAAACTAAACTAATGGCAAATCTTAAATATCATTTATGGTTCATAATATAAATGTATTTGGAAAGACCATCAGAAGGAGGTGGAAAAAAACATTGTCTAAGGACGTTGAGGAAGTAAGGTGACTTGAGCTAATGTATGTGAGGCTGCCTCCGTGCCCATGACAGTAGCTAGTGTCCGGGGAAAGAACTATAGGATTCAGGGAAACCTAACCCATCGGTAGAAAAAAGAAAAGGTGCCGGACTACCTGCCATGAACTGACTTGATTCCCACTAAGCGACATTCAAATAGGATCACTGTAAATGAAAGACTGACAAAATTTAAATAATCACAGAATACATAAACACAAACCCTAAGAATGAGCAGATAGGCGATACACTGAGACCTAAGCATGGCTGGGATTGCTTGGGAAGAGAATGAAGTCAGAAGAGAAAGGATTTATGCTTTTAAGAAATTCACTATTAGCCCTGGCTGGCATAGCTCAGTGGGTTGAGCCCGGGCTGCAAACCAAAGTGTCACAGGTTCGATTCCCAGTCAGGCCACATACCTGGGTTGCAGGCCACGGCCCCCAGCAACCACATATCACATATTGTATTGATGTGCCTGCCTGCCCCCCCCTCTGTCTCTGTCTGTCTCTCTCCCCTCTAAAAATAAATAAATAAATAAATTGGGTTTTTAAAAAAATGTTTTAATAAAAAAAAAAAGAAAGAAATTCACTATTACTCAGCTGGTATGGCTCAGTGGATTGAGTACATGCTTGGGAACCAAAGGGTCACAGGTTCGATTCCCAGTCAGAGCACATGCCTGGGTTGCAGGCCAGGTCCCCAGTAGGGGGCATGCGAGATGTAACCACTCATGGATGTTTCTCTTCCTCCTCCTCCCTCCCCTCCACTCTGTGTAAAAATAAATGAGTGAAATCTTTTTTAAAAATTCACTATTGAAGGATTACACAAATACTGCTATATAAAATAAACAGATTGCTCTCCACTGAAGAGGATTAAGAGGATATTTCTGAAAAATATTCTAGGAAATGAGATCATATTTTAGTCACCACCTGACAGCTTTCAAATAAAAGCCAACAAAGCCTAGAGGAAAATAAAATGGCTTCTAGTCCCATAAGTAATATTAAAATTAATAAAGAACAATTGCTGCAGGAACTGAACCCACCATCCATCAACCTGCATGAAGCTTCTCAAGGGGTATTCCTGTGGAAGACACCTAACAATCATCACAAAAGTAATTTTGGCTTGGGCATTGGGACATAAACCCAAAGGGCACTGATTCCGTCCCTGGTCAGGACGCGTGCCTCGGTTGCAGGTTCTGTCCCAGGGATGTTCCTCTCTCACATGGATGTTTCTCTCCCTCTGTCTCTCCCTCCCCTTCTCTCTAAAAATAAGTAAATAAATTCTTCTAAAACAAGTGATATGTAGGAAAATAAAATAACATCTGAAATGTACATTAGGAGGCAGTTTTCTCGAATGAAGGAAGACTGCACCTTTATCAAATGGAACGAACAACGTTAGAGAACCTGAAAACCTGCACCTGACATACTGAGAAACACCTACACCTAACCACAGAAAATCCATTTTTGATTTTTACTTTTTAAAATCTTCCAATCCTGTAGTAAGATATAGGCACAAATCAACAAATAATGCCAGCTCCAAATTTATTAACTTACAATCTAATAATGCATTATTTATTTACCTGCATACACATGAACCACTCTCCTCCCATCAATAAAAACATATCAAATATATAATATTAACATCCTTAATATATTACCAAAAACTTGAATGCATCAAATATTAAAGGTATAAAAATTGTTCAGTTCTGTCAGGAGCCAAAGCAACCATGTCAACACTTATCCCCTCCGTACTACATGAGAAAACAGTGTCCTTCCAACAGGATCTCCCTGTACTACCCACCTCCACTGTGATCCACTTCCTTAAAGATCCCTCTGTATCCTTCCAGATGCAAGTCCTTCCTCTTATCTTACCTCAGTTAAGGAACTTTGAATTGCATCTTATTGCTTGGGGGCTCCCCTCTCCACTATTGTTTACAATGGTGCTCTGTAGTAGTTCCTTCCTAACATTTACAGATATAAATTCTTTCACTTTAAAAATGTATCAATCAAAAAAAGGAAAAAAACTTTCCAGCCCAATTTTCTTCTCGTAGCCATCTCACTCAATTTCCAAATTTCTTGAAATTGTTGTCTGCATTGGCTGCCTCTATTTCCCTACTTGTAATCCACTTTCTTCCCTACCTTACCACTGACACCTCTTACCAAGATTAGTGACTTTCTTTTTTATTTAATCTTCAGGGTATTTTTTTCCCATTACCATGTAGTCCCCTTATACTCCCACAATCACCACACTGTTGTCCATATCCATGAATCTGTTTTTCCTTTCACTCAATCCCTCCCCCCCGCAATGGCCCCCCCAACTACCACCAGTCATCCTGCTCTCCTTGAGTCTGTCCCCATCTTTCTTGTTTAGTTATTAGTAAAACCCATTGAGCACTTCTCAGCCTTGTCTTACTTGACCACTAAGCTGCATTCAGTCTGACTGTGGCTTCCCTGGACAACAGGAGTGTCAAACTTACTTACACCAGGGTCCACATCAGCCTTATGGATGCCTTCAAAGAGCCAAATGTAATTTTAGGGACTGTATAAATGTAACTACTCCTTAACTCTTAAGGGCTAGCTTGTTGCTCCCGCCGGGTGGATGGAAATGTGTTGGGTAGAAACAACGGGGTGCAGGACCAGATTCGGGCCTCAGGCCTTGTGTTTGCCACCTTTGTTCTACAACTACTTTTCCCCCTTGTTATCCACAGTAACACACACGCTCCTGATGTTCATCCAATTTCTCTGCTTTCGAAACTGTTGATGACTTCTAAATTAACCCCTCTAACCCAGCTAATAGACACCTTTATATGCATATCCTGTAGGAATTTCAAAAACTATCAGTAGTTTATATGCACTAGCCCTTTGCGCATTATTCTGTACATATAAGTTTCTTCATCTACTATTTATCCAAATGCAACTCAGTGTATACATTAATAAGTACCCTGAAATATCACAATTAGACAGAACAATGTCATTTATATGACATGCTTTTAAAAGTAACTACTAAATATATATGCAGGCATATATAACATGTATGTAGAGTTTAAAGAATAGTGAGGAAAGAAAAAAACTGGGAAAACACACATGTGCCCTAAAGACAAATACATTATAGTACAATCCCAAAATAGAATGGTATAGGGCAGTCAAAACTGAAGTATAACTACATCTAGCAAGATGGAGAACCTTGGCAAAACTATGTCAAATTTTAGCAACACAGTACTGAAGCAGAAAACTGTGAATCCCAGAGTAAAAATTACTCGTTTATGAAGTAGAAATAACCATACCTGTATAATACACTAATGAACAACCCATGTGCAGAATCCAGGTCAGATTGCGTTGTGGGGTTGTAAGGCAAAGGCCACTTACCACACAATTCCCTAAGGTTTACTGCCACCACCTCCCCCTCACTGGAGGCCCACAAAGTCCCATCCTCCTGACTCCCAGTGGGCCCTCCCTGCTGACATCAGGCCAGGGACAGGATGTGGCCCAGACTGAGAGTTGTGGGGCTGCAGGAGGAACATCCTCCCTTCACCTAATCAAATCTTGGCCTTTGGGCCTGACAAACTGTGCCAGAGTCCCAGAGACCCAGCCCACAATTAAGGTGTGATAGCACCCAGCAGGTATCAGCTACATATAGTTTACACTCTGGGACATGTGCTAAGTGACCTCAGAACCAATTACTGGCACTGAGTTTGAACCTGTGTCAATCCTGTGAGCACCCCTACCTGGTGACTCACTGAGACCCTACCTCATGCAGCTTGAGTACTGCCAGAGGCTCTTTCAGTGACTGAGCCTAACATGGAAGCAGAGGTGGGTCACTGGGTGTCTTGGGACTGTTCCTAAACTGCATGAGGGCCAGGTGCCCCTAATCAGCCTTGGTGCTCGAAGCTTAGTCCTTCCTGCACACACCCTGGCCTAGGGGGGCAGCCACAAACTGTGGAGCACCCTGTTGCTCCAAACAGGTCACCTAGCACCAGTCACATGCACAGACTGAAATTTGACTGCACCATAGTCTCACCCAAGACGGTGCAGAACCAACACTGTCAGTGGCCAGTTTCAGACGATATGAGAGAGGGATTCACTTAGTGGCATATCCAGGGAGAGATCTGAGCAGGCATCAGAAACTGCTGAGCAGAATTTCGCGTCCTGTGGTGTGGTCAGCAGCTGCACAGCAGCGCATACACTGCAGTTGTGATCAATCCTTACAGCCAGCCACCCTGAGAGTTCACCCCACACACGAACAGGCCAAGAGCAATCAAAACTCACATCACATACACAAGGGACATTCCTAATGCACCCAAGGATACTGCCCCACTAGGTCCCATAGGGCACCTAGTACAAAAGGCCACTGTACTAAGAATGGGGGGTTCATACCAAATACATAAAAACGAACAGGGGCAGCCAAACTGTGGAGACCAAGACCCATGCCCCAAATGAAACAGGTGAAATGTACAGCACAAGAGCTAAAACAAATGGAGATGCAGAGTTCAAAAAAATGGTTATAAGGATGCTTAAGGAAGTAGTGAGAATTACATCAGCATGAAAAAGGACTTAGAAACCATAACAAAGAACCAGTTACAAATGAAGAGTAAAGTATCTCCAAAGAAAAACAGCCAGTATACAGAAATGCAAATTAACACTATGAAATATCACCTCACACCTGTAAGAATGGCTATCATCAATAAATCTACAAATAAGTGTTGGTGAGGACGTGGAGAAAAGGGAGCCCTAGTACACTGTTGGTGGGAATGCAGACTGGTGCAGCCCCACTTCGGAAACCAGTGTAGAGTTGCCTCAAAAAATTAACGGCAAAACTGCCTTATGACTCAGCAATTGTACTTATGAGAATATCTGAAAAGATGAAACACTAATTGAAAGAATATATGCACCCCTATGTTCACTGCAATGTTATTTACAATCGCCAACATTCCCCAATCTTGTCTGATCTCGTAAGCTAAGCAGGCTTGGGCCTGGTTAGTGCATGGATAGGAGACAGCTACCAACATTCCAAATCAGCCCAAGTGTCCATCAGTATGGATGAACGGGATTAAAAGCTGTGGTAATTTCCACAATGGAATATTACTCAACTGTAAAAAAGGAAATCTTAACAGTTGGGACAACATAAATGGGCATGTGGACTTTTAAGGTTAACTGAATAAGCCATTCAAAGAAAGACAAGGACCATGCAATGTCTCCTATATGTGAAATCTAATGAATGAAATAAACAAAAAAGTATAGAAACAGACTCATAGCTACAGAGAACAGACATGCCTATCACAGGGGAGGAGATTGGGAGGTTATATGAAAAAAGTGCAGGGATTAACACCGGGAAAAAAGGTATGGTGATTATCAGAGGGAAAAGGGGTAGGAGGAGGTAGAAATGGGTGATGGGGGGAGGAGGTGATGGAAGGAGACTTCATTTAGGGTGATGATCACTCAATACAGTGTACAGATGCATAGATATGCATGAGATGCATACAGAGACAGACAGATGGACACACTGATTTAAAAGCAAGTAAGTGAATGACTAATAGAAGGTTCAGAATAGTTATTCTCTCAGGTAGGCCCGGGCATGGGGATAGTATGGGGTAGGGGTACATATGCACATGTCAACATTCTTCTCCTTGCATTAAGTAATGAGTTCACAAGCATTTATTATGCCACTAGTAAATGGATAGGCATATACAGAGATATATGGGCCAATTAGAGCTTTTCATGGACCACTTAATACAATTTATTCGACGCTGCATACCTGAGATGTAAAAATGGTAAGATGAATACATGAAGAATACTTTTAGATTTTATTTATTTCTAGAGAGAAGGAAGGAAGGGAGAATGAGAGGGAGACAAATATCACCATGTCGTTGCCTCTTGCGCAACCCCTGCTGGGGACCTGGCCTGCAACCCAGGCATGTGTCCTGGCTGGGAATCCAAAAGGAGACCCTTTGGTTCACAGGTCAGCACTCAACCCAGTGAGCCACAACAGCCAGGGCTATCACTTTCCTTTATGGTGGTTGTTGTCACACATTCTTACACATTCTTATTTAAATGTAACCAAATTTACATTTGAGTTTCACCTCTTGCTTTTTAAGAATTTTTCCATGGCCCTGGCTGGTGTGGCTCAGTTGGCTGCAGTGAAGACAGGCAACAGAAATGTTGCTGGCTAGATTCCAGGTGAGGGCACATACCTAGGTTTGAGCTCCATTTCGGGTCTGGCTGTGTCCGGGAGGCAACTGATGGATGCTTCTCTCTCACATCAATAGTTCTCAATTTCTCTCCCTTTTCTCTCTAAAATCAGTAAACTTTTTTTATTTTTAAAGAGTTTTTCCATGACCAGAGAGCAAGAGTAAGAAAACTGTACCCCATTGAGCAAATCTGGGATGTTGTATTTTTATGGCCTGCTGAGAACACTTTTTGTAGTTTTAACAGGTTACAAAAATAAACAAAGACTTAACATGCAACAGAGATAGCATGTGACATGCAAAGCCTAAAGTGTTTAGTCGTTACTATATTTTGTCACATATAATGTGCTCCCTTGTAGAATGCACACCCACGTTTTTGTCCCAAACTCTCAGGGGAAAAAAAAAATCATTTTAATTCAATTCAATTTTTATTTATTTATATGTAGATACACATTGCTTCAATGAAACCAATGATCATATTCCAGGGTACTATTTTGTATATGGATATCATTATTGCTTTCTAGGCTTACACTTTTAATGCATAAGCATAAATAAAAGAATTAAGCCTGGCTGGCATAGCTCAGTGGATTGAGTGCAGGCTGTGAACCAAAGTGTCACAGGTTTGATTCCCAGTTAGGGCACATGCCTGGGTTGCAGGTCACAGCCCCCAGCAACCGCACATCGATGTTTCTCTCTCTCCCCCCCCTCTCTAAAAATAATAAAATCTTTAAAAAAAAAGAATTAAAAACATTTATATAGATAGAATTAGTACTAAACATCTATAATGTGCATCCTTACTTTTCCCTCTGAAGTTTGGGCAAAAAGTGTGCATTATATGTGACAAAATGCAGTAAAAGAATGGTGATGCTCTGCCAGAGGATCATAAAGACAATCTGTCATACCTGCACTGGCCTGTAGAACTTTGTGTGATTGATATCTGTAAGCTATGCTTTCCAATATGATAGCCACTGGCCATATATGTCTACTCAATGCTTGAAATGTGCTTAATGGATTCAGGGACTAAATTTTTAGTTTTATGTAATCAATTTAAATTTCAATTGTTAGAGTTATTTTTATAATTAACTTCAATTTTAACATTAACTTGTATTTTTTTATCTTAAAGTTTAATCAGTTAGCCTTTCAAAACTGTCTTTAATCCAACTACAACAGATTTTTGTACATGTCACAGATAAAATATAATCAGCAAAACAGAATGCTTCCTTACCACTTCCCCAATCTGAATAATATAGTATATATTATATTTGTAATATATTATTATAGTTTATATTATTCCAGTTGGGGAAGTATAATATATATATATTCCTATAGAAATATGTATTTACATATTTACATATAAACTAGTGTATATTTATATATTTAAATATATTTGTAATATATGTATGTTTATTAATAGAGTCATCTTTACTATTTATAAGTTTTATGTATATATACTTAAAATTTATACTAAAAATTTGTGTGTAATTTTTATATAAATATTAAGTATAGCTTAATACATAACTATATAAATAATATACATAAAATACACTGGGGTAGATGTATGTGAATGCTTTAGATCAGAGACAACCTCAGAAAATCACTTGTAATTTTTTAATTTATCATTGTCATGACATGTGTATACTAGCCTTATTTATGAGCACTTTACAAATATTTACTAATTTCATCTGCATACTACTATTATTAGTCATATTTGGTACATGGGGAAATAGAGCACAGAATACATCTAAGGACAAGAAAGACATTAGGTTTCCCAACCAAGACTTGGATCAGGCAGCTTAGCACCAAAGTTCATGTTGTTACACCAAATAATGGCTTTGCTTCTTCTATTGAAATTATATACATTTATTTAAATTTGTCTTTATTGTCTTAATGCACTGACTCTCGCTTCAAATAACAGCACTGTTAAAACTGTAATCTTATATTGTCTTACCCAAGGTTTTTAAGAAAATATTTTAGTATGACATTTCCTTCATTTTTGCCAATATCCTTCCAGTAAACTTTGCTAAAATTTTTCATCATGAGTTATGAAAGTCATGAGATTGAAATTGTAATCAGAAGCATGTTCTGCATATACAGTAATCCTCCCCTATCAATGGGGCTACATTCCAGGACCCCAGTGACTGAATGACTGAAACTACAGATAGTGCTGAACCATATCTGTAATACATTTTTTCCTATAAATATGTTCCTATGATAGTTTAATTTCTAAATTAGGCACATTAAAAGATATCTAACAATGGAACAATTATAATAATATACCATAATAGTGACTTTTATTAATGTTATTCACCGTAATTTATTTGCAAAGTACTTTTTTTTATAAGGCAGGTTTTATGCTCTAGATTGACTCAGTTAAAGGAATGAACAATGGAGTCAAAGTATATTTCATTCATATTTCAAAAGAAGGCACTGTTAGGATTCCCGCCAAGGTTCAGTAGTAGTCTTCACCATTCTCATTATAATTTCAGAGCAAAAGTCTGGTGAAGACTGCACTCGAATTTCTAATAGTTGCAAGACAACTTGTTTAAAAAGTATTCATGCAGCAAAACCTCCCTTTCCACTAACCTCTACACAAATCTCTTTCTGCAAAGTTCTCTGGGCCAACTGTAAGCCTTATATTGTCTTAACCTTGGGTAAGACAATATAAGATTACAGTTTTAACAGTGCTGTTATTTGAAGCGAGAGTCAGTGCATTAAGACAATAAAGACAAATTTCCAGATATGATTCTCAACCCCACCCAGGCTGCAGCTTCGCCATCCATAACTAGTTGCTTCAGGTAAGCAGTACACTCCACCTGTAATTTTACAGACCTTCAGAGATGAGAAAACAAACGTTATTCCAGCCTACACAGACCAACTGGTTACATAATACAAGTTATCAAAACACTACGTGCTGTTAAAAGGTTAGTTTGGACCAAACTTACTTCTTAAATAGCTGTTATAATGCTTGCATGAGAATATTCAAAGTCTTATTCAATATTTTTTAAAGAGGTAGAACCTCTGAAGTGTATCCCCAGATGGTTTTGGGCAATCAGTGCGAAGCATGAGCCCAACTATTTGTGCCTCTCCAGTGTGGAATCTGGTTGGTTTCCTACAGCCCTCTATACATAGCACTTTCAATTAGGGAGCCTGACCTATTCTATAAATGCCCCCACGGGACATGATCTAATTTTAAACTCCAATCTTCATTAGTGCAGCATATTCTCAACCTTAATTTCCTGCCTAATTTAACTGTTTGTCTCCTCTTCTCCTCTAACCTGTATAACACTAAGTGTAAAGGTTTTTGCAGTTTTGTATGTAAATAAGTCTCGTGGCTAAATATCATCGAGGATTTCAATCAGCAAGGTAGAAGACAAGATGGATGAATTCTGGGCTATTTCCACAACAAATAACCGAATTCCAAGCCTCTGGCCCTTCGGGTCACTATTTCTCGGACTGGATCAGCCTTCTTTCCCTCTTCCACTGGGAAACTTTCTGTTTACCTTTCCACCCAAAGCCATCTGACTCTTTCCCACAGCAATTGTCTTTGTAGGTAGTTTTCTGTTATCACTCACTAGTCCTAAAATAATAATTAACAAAAGCCTTCAAGGACACAGGCCTACATTTCTTTTTATTCTCCTGCACTTCTCAAAGGAGGAACAGAGTGAGCTGCTGTGCTACATAAGGATTAGCTTAAAATAGAATATATTGTTAATCTTTAAGCAGAGTTGACAAATATATACACCTCACTGGGATTCCAATGCCTAATATGCCTTGCACGTTCATGTGCATCCACTTCAACACAGAGTATTAAGCATTGTAGTGATGCTTCCACCATTTGTCCTTTAATTCTGGGTTCTAAGCTCCCCAAGTCTTCTTCATAGTTCTCTCTCCTTTACCCGTGGTATTCACTCCTTTCCCTTGGTAATGTCATTAATTCTGATGATTTTTCAGTCAGATCTCAGTTCAAAGCCCTGCTCTGCTGTTTACTAGTCATGTGCCCATAGACAACCCACTGAGAGCTTTTTCTCTTGAGTTACAATCAAAATGTTTCTTTTGTGGCCCTGGCTGGTATGGTTCAGTGGACTGAGCAGCGTGGCCTGCAAACTGAAGGGTTGCAGGTTCAATTCCCAGTCAGGGCACAAGCCTGGCTTGTGAGCCAGGTGCCCAGTAGGGGGCATGTGAGAGGCAGGCACACATTGATGTTTCTCTTTTTTTCTAGCACCCTTCTCCTCTCTCTACAAATAAATAAAATAACCAAAAAAAAAAAAGATTTTGATGTTTGGTGTTAAGAGTTCAAAACAGGAAGAAAAACATGGATGATTTTTTTTAAATTCATGGATAAAATTTCTTAAAATGTTTCTTTGCACATTTACCTAATACCACAGATGTAACTTCCTCATTAACATGGATACAGTGAAGTCTTCCAGACCTAGCATAATATGGGATATGAAAAACACAGTCACTGCCAGGACAGATTAGCCATTCATTGAATCCCCCCTTCACTCAGTCTCTGTGGTTGCAAATACCTTGCTTCTACTTCTGTTACACAGCGTTTGAGATGAGGCAGTCCTGCATTCAGACTTTGTCACTACCTGTGCCTTTTCATATTGAGATTTTTACATGTCCAACCTCCCACTTGGTTATAAACTCCTTCAGGTTACAGGGTATATATTACTTGTCTTTAAGCTACTCCCCTTTAAAGGTTATCATGGCAGCTTACAAATCTGAGTTCCATGAAAAACTAGTTTAAAAGCAGTGAACAAGTGCTGTCTGTACATAAGCAACATATTTTTAGGATTACTGCGTTGGTGTCCCCCTCACATTAAAATCCTTCCGTAGTTACAAAACGTCCATGGGCTGCGGTACAACTTTGAGAATGACCAAGATCTGGCCATCAGTTCCTGCTCTTCTACGTGTCTTACCTTCTACCAGTCACTGACAGATGTCGCTGTAGGGTAGCCATTACGGTAGTTACCAGACTGAAAGCCTCAAAATCAGCACATGCTCAATTAACGTCTTTCTCCTCCCTTCTGGCTCAAAGGGTGTTACAAAATGATCTGCCCTTACCAAAATCTACTTGAGTGAACTTATTCTCCAGATGTCTATTTCCAATATTATAACTCTTTAAGAATAGTCAGTGGTCATTCTACACTGAATTTCTCTAAGGAAAATGTGGTGAAAAGGTAAGAGAAGAAAAAAATAAGCAGCCGATGTACTGACGACTGTAAAGAACACTGTGTCTAAACAAGTATCTACCAAGTAGTTGATAAGAGTAATAAGCACTGAAACTTTGAGTGTCTACTGTGTTCAAGGCACTGGGCCGGATACTGTGCACATGTCACCTTGTCGAATCTTCACAACACTGTGCAGGGGATACTATTTGTCTGTATTATCTCATAGATTAGTAACACCGGGAGGTTAAGAAACTTACCAAAAACTATCTGTTCTATCATCAGAACATGGGATGAGTGTTGAGCCCAATAAAGATTTCAATTCAACAATAAGATATCTGCATTTTTGTTACTGCCTTCGAAAGGTAGTGGGCTAAATGGCAGTAGTTCATAAAAGCAAGTCTGCATCATGATCACTTGAAACACTTCATCCAAACAACAACAACAACAACAAAAACAGATTCCTGCCCTGGCTGCTGTGGCTTCAGTGGACTGACCACAGGCCTGGGAACCAAAGGTTTGCTAGTTCAATTCCCAGTCAGGGCACATGCCTGGGTCGTGGACCAGGTCCCCAGTAGGGAGCGAAAGAGGCAACCAATCAATGTTTCTCTAGTGCATCAATACGTATGTCCCTCTCTAAAAATCAATTTAAGAAATCTGTTTAAAAATTTAAAAATGAAAAAAGATTCCTGAGCCCTACTCCAAACCCAATAAATCAAAATCCATGTTGCTGGGGTTCAGTAATTGTTGTTTGGAGGGATTGTTTGGGGACTCTTTTTTATGAAAACCTCAGTATATGCTAAGGACAATTCAGTTACGAATGAATGGTATGTGATAGAAAGAACTCAGTGTTTGGAATCAAACAGAGGGGGAAAATCCCAGCTCTGCCTATAACTACCTCGGTGAGTTTAAACTATTTTCAGCTTCAGATTCCAAATAAGTAAAAAGTAGCATTGATCAACTCAGTCCTCTTTGCCAATGAATTCCCTGATTCAGCAGTAACAGTTTCAAGAAAACACAGATGGTTGGTCCCCCTAATGCAACAAGCAGGACATAAGGATGTAATTGTGCATATATTATATCCTTATTGCAGATCATTTGTTTGAGCTCCAAATACACGTATTTAATTGCACCATTGACCCCTCAACTCCTAGATACCTGTATCTAGTATCCACCTTTCAGTACCTGCTCCTCAAATTCAACGTTGGCTACCAAAGTATAGTATTCTTCCCTCTGTCTATTGAAGCCCCAGCAGTTAGAGATGGACTTTTAGAAAGAGATGAATAGAAATTCTATTCTTATTATATTCAGAGTTAAGTAAACCAAGGAGGGATCTGGAGCACCTAGGAACATTAACAGTGAGATATTGTCAGTCTTAGGTCTCAAGGAAAAAGGAGAAAAGGCCAAGGCTGTGGTCTTAGGTCAGGAGTAAAGTCACTAACAATCTGCGGCCAAAATATAAGTCCTTGGAGAAGAATGACCCAACCTCTCTCTCCTGCGTAGTGGACCACTGCCAGATCTCTCACTGACCAAACAGAAGCTGAAGACACACAGCAAGTGAGATGAACTGATGGGGTCTGTAAAAGGTCAGGCTCCCAGGGGAGAGAGCAGGATGAAGATGCAAAAGCGTGAATCAGGAAAGTTAAATGGAAAACATCTAGCACATGTACCAAATGCAGGCCTCTTCCAGAGTGCCCTATCTTAGACATATGAATATGACCAACCCTCTAGTTCCCTAAGTCATGATTCCAGCACTTATCTTCAACACCTGTTTGTCATAGTATTCAAGGGACCCTCCCAGTAATTTTACTTTCAAAAGCACTCTTCAATCGGCCCACTTCTCTCCACTGGTTCCTGTGCCTAACCTACCCTACTGTGTTGCCTTGGCGACTCTGTGAACCTAACTCATCTGCCTGCTCAAGCTGCAGTCTCTTTCTAACTCAACTGATGAGTTGTAAGACTGAAGAGGTGAATATTGAGGTGCCTTGTATTATTTACCAAGGGATGCTGCAGTAATCCTGGAGCAATGATAAACACCCATTTTTAAGTAGTGGCAGTAAAAGAACTTATCTGTACAACCCATTCACATGAACAAGGAGGGGATGCTGGAGGGAGGGAGGGTACAGGACGAAAGGGGAGAAAAAAGTGGGACAATGGTAATAGCATAATCAATAAAGTATACTAAAAAGAAAGTACAAATTGGTAGCTACATAATAGTCATGGGGATGTAAAGTACAGCTTAGAGAGTATAGTCAATAATGTTGCCATAACAATGTACGGTGTCAAATGGGCACTAGACTTATCAGGGTAATTACTTTTTAACATATAAATGTGTAATCAGTATATTGCATACCTAAAAATTAGTATAGTGTTATATGTCAACTGTAATGGAAAAATTAAAAATTCTTTAAAAACAGAAAAGAAAGTAATAGCTGTTGAGATGGAGGGACTGGAAACAGTGGACAAACCTCAGGGCTTGGTCACTGATCACTGAATAGGTGTTCAGGGTGAGCAAGGAGACATCCTGTTTCTGATATAAGCAAGTGGATAAATGGAGACTGTCACTGAGACAGAGAGCTGAGAAGTTTAAGTTTGGGCAGATACTTGCAAATGGCACTGATACTATGAGAAGATCCCAGGCTGCTCTTTATCTGATTGGGTGCATTTTCTGTGACCTTACACTAATTCCTACAGATTAGCCACATTGGCCTAGAATTAGCTAAAGAGAACCCTTTCTAGTAATAGTTCATGCTTTTCCAGTAATTCTTACATACATGACGATTGTTAACCTCCACAAGGATTGGAAATAAATTGCAGCAAAAAACTGCAGATATGTGCATTGTCTCTCACCACCACTACCACCCACAACTCTCTGGCTATATACAATCTGAATTCAGGTCATCAATAAATCTTACTCTTTTACCTCTGGGCCCTGCATAAGCTTTTTATTTTCCCTGGCACACCACTGTTCTTGGCTTGATTCTGTCTTCATCCTCTCATACCCAGCCTATATATTGTCTCCCAGCAGGAAGTCTTCCCAGGCCCACAAGTACTTAAGTTAGCTGTCCACCCCTATCCACCCTTGTCCACCCCTTTGTCCCATGGCACTTTATGCTTACGACTCATTACCCATCCCAGCACCAATCACACTGTTTTGTAATGGACTCTGTCCTTTTTTTTAAAGATCTTTATTTATTTATTTTTAGAGAGAGGGGAGAGAGGGGATCGGAGGGAGAAAGACAGGAAGAGAAACATCAATGTGCGGTTGCCTCTCACACACTCCCTACTGGGGACCTGACCTGCAACCCAAGCATGTGCTCTGACTGGGAATTGAACCAGTGACCCTTTGCTTCGCAGGTGGGCACTCAATCCACTGAGTCACACCAGCCTGGGCTGGCTCTCTGCACTTTGTTGTTTCTCAGTATGATATAAGGCTCTTGAAAGAATAAGCATATCTTGTTCATGAACACATTTAGAGCAACTATCCTGGTACCTGATTTATGATAGTAGTGCAATAATTGTTTATTAAATGTAGGCAAATTGTTAGCTTAAAATGTTACTCATTTAAACACCACAACAAGGAGGTATTTTAGATTCCAGAAAGGGCTTTTCCCTATCCTTTTTTCATTGGTCCTTTGTAACAACTGTGCTCACCCTCTCTGGGGGCTCAACTTGCCAGATGAAGTCTAAACCTTAGTGCTAAAGCTATCATGTTGCAGGATCCAGAAAATAGAGGAAATGTATCATGTGGCAGCTAGTCTCATTTTCTAGGTACCATACGTGCATGGACTGTGTGTCTGTGTACTTGCACGTGGGAAGGAGGGAGAACAAGGTCAAATATGTAATGAGCATTTATGACGTGCCTAGCTCCATTGAAGCAATTTCAATACATGACCTCATGTAATCCTCATAACCACCCTACAAAGTAGGTACCTATGCTATACGTATAGTACATGAGGAAAGTAAGGCTCAGAGACTTTAAGTACCATATTTTGCCATGTACAATGTGTACCCAATTTATGTCCGCATTATAATGGGGTTACTATTCCCATAGTTAGACCCATTATACCCCATAGATAATCATTACAATCATCATACCCATGGACAATGTGTACCTTCATTTTTCCTCAAAAATTTTGGTCGAGAAAAGTGCACATTGTATACAGCAAAATATGGTAACTCATACCATATTACACAGTGCATAAGGAGAATCAAAATTTCAATCCAGTTCAATCTCACTTCAGATCCTGTATCCTTCCCTATGACAGGGGCTATCAAATTCATTCCAAAACAGGCCAGATAGTAAGTCTTTCTTGTTGTATGGTTTATATGGTCCCTCTGTCACAACTACTTCGCCCTACCCTTGTAGCACAAAAGCAGCCACATACCATACATAAATGAATGGACATGGCTTTATTTCAATAGAACTTTATCTACAAAAACAGGTGGTTAACCAGCTCTGACCCTTGGACAATAATGTGCTGACACCTCCTTTATGATCATCTTCTCAACCCTGGCTACACAAAAAAGATCTCCAGAGGAGCTTTAATGCTGCAGAGGTAAAGAGCAGAACCCAGAGCAGTTGATTTGGTAAATGCTTGAGACAAACAGATGTGAATTTCATCTTGGAACTTCCTTCCCTGTTTTCACCTACATAGGGAAAATGAGATCCAAAAATCTTAAGTAAACTGTTCAAGGGTACAGCTATCAAGTGAAGGGCGAAATGGGCACTTACACCTTCTGCCCATGTATGCTGTTCTCACGGTGCCTTGCCAGCACGTCATCTGTAAAAGGTTTTTTGTTTTACATTGGGGAGACTGATCACTAGTAAGCCTCCAACCAGCCCAAAATGACTCCCTTCCATATTATGTCCTCCATATGTTTGTAGAGGGAAGAATTGTTTTTAAGTGGAAGAACACTACTGCTACTGAGGAAAAATCATTTCAATAACACATTTTATGTGACATGTCAAATATGGCATTATTCTATGAGACAAACATACTGAATTAACATTGTATTTTAAAATGGTGCTATCAAATTTTAAGGTAGGAATCTTGCTCTGAAAACTCAAAACCAGAGTAATAACAGATTTTTCAAGAGTTAAATATATCCTGACCTCTCAAACAGAAAAGCATTTCTTTTCACACAAAACCAGTGGCAGTGGATGATATAAAGATGATTGTTTGACATGAGATTATACTGAAGAACTGTGGGTCAGTAAATCTATAAAAACACCACAAGTCATGGAATATTAGGATAAATAGTTATGGATGCAAAACTGCTATGAAAATAAAACATTTTGGGCTCTATTTAAAAGTTGGAGGGTAGTCATCAGATTTTATTTAGTAGTGAGGAGAATCTGACAGTTTGAGACATCCTTAAAGCTGCAGTAGTCACACGTATGTCTAGGGGGACAAAATTTATCTTAAAAAAAAAACTTTGTAAGTTCTTTCCAATATTCTTATGTACCTCAGATTTTACTGAAATTAAATATAGAAAAGCTCAAAATTGTTCTTGTATAACACCTCAGCTTACGTAAAAAATAGAAAAGTATTATGACTGATAGTTTTACAAAAATCAGTGTAATCCAAAATTTCACCAAGACTGTTATGTTAACACCCAGATATGTTCATTGTTTTTTACCACTTTCTATGATTGTTAACCATTTCCTATCTTTAAGAGCTGAAGTGTTTTTCCTACATGGAAAAGGTCTGCAGTACTTTGCAAAATGTCAACATAAATATTTGTTAGATGTGTCATTTTGAGGTACTGAACAATGAGCACACAAAACTAACCACTTATTTTAACAAGCAGAAAAAAAACAACCTGAAATTAGGACTTTAGTAATCACAGAAATAACATCAGACCCTTGTCTAGTCCCCAAAATTGTAAGGAACAAGCAGAGGGAGTTACACATCCATTACCAGCTGAAATCCCCCTACCTGCGGCAGCTCCTAGCCAACAGAGGTTATTTGCTTGGTCCTTCTGAGTATCCAGTGCTTTCAAACAGATAATCAAACACAGCAGGAGAATCAGCACACTTGCAGGATGAATCACACCTACGGGCAGTCCCGAAGCCTTGTAGACTCTTGCTCTTATAATTGGTCAAATCTGTCTGGTGTCGAGGGAAGCAGGAGTGAAACTACCAAGTATTCAGGCTACTGAAATGTTTCCTTCACCTATTCATTTACAATTTTCACCACCACCCTCCATTTTTAAGTGCCATCCATCAGTGGCACCTGCTAAATCCTATTTTAATTGTCCAAGACAAGTTTACTTTTTAAAGGAAATCTAGGGAAACCTTCTCTAAGAAGAAAATTGTCTGCCAATGAAAGAACTATATACATCCTCTGACTTGGTGACTCTTACCCTTTCTGGTACATTGGACCACTTCGAGAATTGTAGATAAAGTTATGGAACTTTTTTAAAGGAAGAAAAAAACAGGACCGATAAGACACCTTTGCATAGAATGTTAGCAAGTGTAAAAGACCCCCAAAGTCTTCTATTTCAGAAAGAATTTTGGTTTAAGTCATCACTTCTGAGATGTTTTAAACATGGATACAGAGAGCAACATACCACATACCATTTACATCTACTATCAGATTGAAAGTACCCTTGCACCTGTTGCTTTGGCTATAAGTGATTGAATGATTCTTTCATTCATTTACTCAACAAAAGTTTCTTAATTTTTTAAAAGATTGTATTTATTTAACCCTGGCTGGCGTGGCTCAGTGTATTGAGTGCCAGCCTGCAAACCAAGGGGTCACCTGTTCGATTCTCAGTGAGGACACATGCTTGGGTGGCAGGCCTGGTCCACAGTACAGGGCATGCTACAGGCAACCACTCATTGATTATTTCTCTCCCTCTCTTTAAAAAAAAAAGAAAGACAGAAAACAATTTTATTTATTTTGAGAGAGGGGAAGAGAGAGAAAGAGACAGAAACATTGATCGGTTGCGTCTCACAGGTGCCCCAACTAATGACCTAGCCCCCAAACCAGGCATGTAATCGGCACCCTTTAACTTTGTGGGACTGGACTATAAAGCCTAGCCAATTGAGCCACACTGGCCAGGCCAATTTAGTCAACAAAAACTTTTTGGCACCTACCATGAGACACAGTGTGCTTTATATGCTGGGGAGCAATGAACAATGCAGAGACTCAGCTCTCATGAAGTTTACATACTGAAACGCATTTCAACCTGCCTGCAGTGCATATGCCAAAGTAAAAAAAATAAAAAATTAAGAGGCAATACCAGACTTACATTTAAACAGTAATTCTCAACCTTGGCGATATCAAAATCACTGGATCCCTTTAAAAAAATCTGCATGAGTCAGCCACACTGCTCCAAGTTTCTCTCCCTTCTCCTTTCTCTTACAGTTGTACAATCAGAAATACACTGTGAATACTGTCTGCATGGTACATACACGTGTGATCGAATGGACATGTGTGTGGGGAAGTATAAGTGCACTGAGGAGAGTGTCTGAAAGGCACACTGGAATACAGACTGACTGCAGAGGTGGACAAGCACATAAAATGTCTGGGACTGTTCTACGAACAGGACAAGTCAATGAAAAAGAGTTTCAGAGCCAGAGGCAACAGAGAGAATGTAAGGCCACTGCAGGAAAATGTAGAAAACTTCCAGAGGCCATTGAATTCTCAGAGCATGTATCTTAAAGGTTAGACAGACTCCAACATGCACCTGCCTCACAACTGCATGCTGTGCTATCAGTAAGAAGTGAAATTACACAACACTTCCACCTGCACTGAATATAACTGAAATCAAAGAAATATGTGGCTGCATGTTTGAGGCAACACCCCTGGAATTTTAACACTCATTTGAAGGACAAGTTTTGCTATATTGATTCTTTTCCTTTTTTCTTTCCCTTTCTCCCTCCCCCCTTGGTGGCCCACCAGCCAGCATTTCCTGCCCTTCCTTTCCTGTCTCTCCCCACTTCCTTCCTTTTTCTTCCTTTTAATCACTAATCCTAACCCTTATCCAACCAGGGGTGGTAAACAATAAAACCTTGCAACTAGGCAACAGTGATTTCTGGCTCTGAATGGAAACTGTGCTGGGAGGTTGTTTTCGTCTGATTACCAGTATGACTCCAAAGGAAACAACTAATTCATGGACCTTCCTGGATAGAAACTAATTACTGGCATACCTTGGAGATACTGTAGATTCAGGTCCAAGGCACCTCAATAAAGTGAGTCATAATCTTTTTTCCTGGTGGAGGACCTTGCCTTCAATTTGTAAAAAACACACTGTGAAGAACAATAAAGCAAAGTTCAATAAAACAAGTAGTTTTCTATGGTTTTTGTAGCTCTAATTTTTGTTTGAAGGATTACTCACAAGATTTGAGAATACATCCCCAAATGATTTGCAGGCTGAAAAGAATATAATAACCTTTGATGGACACTATTTCAGTGATACCCAAGGTCACCAAGTACCCATAAATTTCATAATTTATATTTGCTTATTAAAGTGTTTATAATCTAGCCCGGGCTGGTGTGGCTCAGTGGATTGAGCACCAGTCTGTGAGCCAAGGGGTTTCTGGTTCGATTCCCAGTCGGAGCACATGCCTGGCTTGCGGATCTGGTCCCCATCGGAGGGGTGCGTATGAGGCAACCACACACTGATATTTCTCTCCTTCTCTTTCTTCTTCCCCCTCTCTCTCTAAAATAAATAAAATCTCTAAGAAAGGTATTTATATAGTACATGAGAGGTCTCAGCCTCAGCACTATTGCTTTTTTGTTTTGTTTTGTTTTTATGGAAAAGTCCTTTAAAATTCCTTTTCGTGAGGGTGCTGTCCTGTTACAGGGTCTTTCACACCACATCTGGTCTCTATTCCCACTAGATGCCAGTACCATCCCTCCTATGTCTCCAGACATTGCCAATTGTCCCCGGGGTCAAAATTGCCTCCAGTTGAGAATCACAGATATATGCTATTTCATAAAAATTCAAAATAGTCTGACCAGTGTGGCTCCCTGGGTTGGGCGTCATCTGGCAAGAGAAAAGCTTCATGCCTGGGTCACGGGTTCGGTCCCCAGAGGCAACAGATGCACGTTTCACTCTCACATTGCTTTGTTTTCTCCCTCTTCCTCCCTTTCTAAAAATGAACAAAATCTTTTTTAATAAAAACATTCAAAATAGCTTGCAAAAACACATACAGTGAAATAAAAATACAACAAACAAGAATTAAGCATAACTACCCTGAATATGTATATCCTATACAGGTGGAAGACAAGAGGAAATAGGGACTAAAATGTCTGATATTATAGAGTCTCAAATATTTCCTTTGAGCATCCCGGTAGCTAAAGAACAGAGGGAGAGGGAAGAGAGACAGAAAAGGAGTCTGATACATAGAGACAGACTTAACATACATGAACTGAACTTTTCAAATATCCTGCAAAGTGCCGTGGCTGGTATGGCTCAGTGGATTGAACACCAGCCTGTGAGCTAAGGGGTCACCAGTTTGATTCCCAGTCGGGGAACATACGTGGGTTATGGGACAAGTCCCCATTGGGGGTTGTGCAAGAGACGGTCACACACTGATATTTCTCTCCCTTTCTTTCTCCCTCCCTTCCCCCTCTGTCTAAAAATAAAATAAATAAAATCTTTTTAAAAATATCTTGCAAACTTACTTCCTCATAAATATACAAAACACACATATAGGCACACACATACTTTCTGCAGCTTAGTAAGAACCCCATCATCTATGCCCATGCAATTATTCAAAGTTCTAAAATGTAAGGAGTACCCTGGTTCCTTTGTTGTCTTCCCCAGCCATCCCACATTGAATCTATTGTTAGAAAATCTTGTCAATTATAAAACAAAAATATCTGAAAGCCATCCTTCTGATCCTACTCCGTTTCCATCTCTCCTAGTCCAAAATTCCATCATTTCCTTCCCAGTCTACACAAACAGCCTCCTAATTTTTTTCCATTTTGTAGCCCCCTTTGACCACTTCTCAGAGGAATCTTCTTTATTGTAAATCAAATCACATGACTCTGCTACTGAAATATCTGAGTAACATGGAATTGCTCTGAGACTGAAACCTAAACTCCAAAGTCTAGCTCCTCCCTGTTTCTCCAAACTCTTTCCCACTATGACCCAATCAGACTGACCTTCTTTCGGCTCCTACAAGACATTAGACTCTTCCAAAATATCAGCACTACAATTATTATTTCTAATGTACTGATGAGAGCATACTTTCATGATTTTCAGATACAAAAACAACATATGTAAATATACATATAATACATATTCATATACATACAGATATACATACAGGTAGATTGCTACCTTGTTACAAGGATTTTATATGAGACAAATATAGGAGCTATGTAAGTAGTATTTATAATGCTGTTGTCTTCATTTCTGATGTTTGAACATGACATTTACAGGCAAGGCAATAAGGAAGTGAAACAGATGTATGGAGGAGGCGGGGGGCAGAGCAAGAACAAGCTGGAACCTAGGAACACAAACTGCAACCCATGAGCTTGGGTAGAAGCCCACAAAGATGCACTGTAATTGTGTTCGTTTTCATTGTCTCTAACCTTGATGTAAGGTGCCTGCCCAGCAGGAAAAGGCAGTGGTGCCTTTGTTCTTGAAACTTAACACTCAACCTAAAAGGGAATTTATAACAATACAGGCCTACACCAAGAAACAAACAAACAAACAAAAAATCTCAAATAAACAATCTCACTTTACATTTAAAGGAAGTAAACAAAAAACAAGAAATGATGCCCAAAGTGAGTAAAAGGAAGGAAAACATGAAGATCAGAGTGGAAATAAGAGTCTTTAAAAAACAATGCAAAAGATCAATGAAACCCAGAACTGATTCTCTGAAAACAGACAAGACTGATAAATTTTTTCACCATATTCATCAAGAAAAGAGGACTCAAATAAATAAAAGCAAAAATGAATGGAAGTGAAAACTGACACCACAGAAATACAAATTGGAAACTGATAGAAATGGATAAATTCCTATGAGCATAGGATCTTCCAACACTTAAGAAAAAAAAACAGACCAATTACAACTAAAACAAAACTGAATCAGTAATTTTAGAAAAAGAAAGAAATCCCCCAAAAAAGGCCAGGACTACATGGCTCACAGTTGAATTTTACCAAACATTCAAAGAATTAACACTTATCCTTCTCAAAATATCCCCCCCCAAAAAAAAAAGAAAAAAAAAAAACAAGCATTATCCTGAATCTAAATCCTGGAAAAAATACCACAAGGAGATAAAATTATAGGCCAATATCCCTGATGAACATAAATGCAAAATCCTCAAAATATTAGCAAATCAAATTCAGCAAAATATTAAAAAGATCACATACCATAAGCAAGTGGGATGCAAGGCTGGTTCAATATCCACAAATCAATTAATGTGACATACCACATAAAAAATTTCAATATAAAAATCATATGCTCATAAGGCATTTGACAAATTTCAGCACCCATGTATGGTAAACATTGTCACCAAAGTGGGAATAGAGGGAACATACCACAACGTAAATGAGGATCCTGCACCTAACACCTTACTCAGCAGACAAAAGCTAAAAAGCATTCTCCTTAAGATCAGTGGATTTCCACTTTTGCCACTCTTAAATCAAAATAATACTGAAAGCCCCCACCACAGCAATCAGGAAAGAAATAAAAGGCATCCAAACTTAGAAGTAAATCTGCCATTATTTACAGATAGCATGATACTTCATACGAAGAAACCTAACCCTGCCTGGTGTAGTTCAGTGGGTTGAGCACCGGACTGCTAAGCAAAGGGTCGCTGGTTAGATTCCCTGCCAGGGCCCATGCCTGGGTTGCAGGCCAGGTCCCCAGTAGGGGGCGCACAAGAAGCAAACATGCAATGATGTTTCTTTCCCTCTTCCTCAGTACCCTCCCTTCTCTCTAAAAATAGATAAATAAAATCTTTCTTTTTTTTTTTTTTTAAAGAGAAAAGCCTAAAGATTCCACCAGAAAACACTGGAACTCAAATTTCATAAAGTGCAGGGGAGAAAATTATTCAGAAATTTGGTTTCATTTTTATGTACCAATAATGAACTGCAAGAAAGAGAAACTAAGAAAACAATCCCAATTACTACTGCATCCAAAAAATACCTAGACATAAATTTAACCAAGGAGATAAAAGACCTTTACTTTGAAAAATGTAAGACATTGAAAAGAGAAATTAAAGAAGATACAAATAAATGGAGGAGGAATATACTGTGTCCATGGATGGGAAGAGTTAACACTCTTAAAGTGTGTGTATAACCCAAAGCAATTTACAGATTCAATGCAGTCCCTATAAAGACACCAATGGTATTTCATACAGAATTCGAATTAATAACCAAAAACTTTATATGGAACCATAGAAGACCCGAAACAGCCACAGCAATCTTGAGAAAGAACAGTTGGAGGTATCATGCTACTGGGTATGGTGATCAAAACATGTTCCTGGAATAAAAACAAGGATCCAGATCAATAGAACAGAATAGACAGCCCAGAAAGAAACCTACACCTTTATGGGCAACTAAGATTTGATACAGAAGGCAAGAGCATACAATGCAGTAAAGGCAGTCCATTCAATAAATGCTGTTGGGAAATTAAGATACATGCAAACAATTAAATTAGTCCACCTTCTTATACCACACACAAGAATAAACTCAAAATGGATTAAAGACTTTTAAATGTAAGACTCGAAAGCCTTTAAGTCCCAGAAGAAACAAACGCAGTAAAATCTCGGACACTACTCTTAGCAGTATTCTCTCAGATATAAGTGGCTACCCAAATAAAAGTGGAATTATGAAAAACTGTGTATTTATTCCAATGTTTAAATTACAGTCACATCCGAAGTATGCTCCATTTGACACAGAACACCTATCGAGGTGTTTTTTTTCTTTTCCACTATTAACAGTTTTTGAACTTGTTGATTTTGATGCCTTTCAGTGCCTCCTGCCATTTTTGTGTCACCTTTTCCACATCGGCAACACATTTCCTTTTGAGGACTTTTTCCCACTGGGGAAATCAAACAAAAAAATTTGCTCCAGGAGTAGAGGACAAGATCAGGTGGAAGAGAAGGTAGGGGCACTGGAATGGAGCTGAACACTCAGTGCAGTGTGGGCAGGGGCACTCGTAAATCACCCATCATGAAATGGCCAAACAGGTTGAAAAGAGTCTTCCAAAAATTCACTGAAGCCAACCAAATGTAACCTTTCACAACAATTCACAAATGAATAACATACAATATCCATCAAATAGATGGAAAAGTATTCACTCTACTGCATTAGTCGAATAAGCAAATTAAAAGCCTCAGGATTTTTCCACCATAAAATAAGAACTGCTTTAAAAAAAGAGGATAGGGGATGGTGGTAAGCATGTGGTGAAACCTGTTTTCCCACACACTGCTTGTAGTCACGTGCATTAGCACTACTCTTTTCCTAACAGTTATCAAGAAGCCTAAAAACCATTCAAGTCTTTTAGCTGTGCAACTCTATTTCTAATAATCCACCCGGTAGTAGTCAGAATGGCTCCCCAAAGATGTCCATGCCCTAATCTCTGTAACTTCCTAATACATTACCTTCCAGGGCAAAAGAGAGGTTTACAGATATAATTAAGGATATGGATGACAACATAAGTGCATTAGCCTAGTTTACCCACATGGACCCACTGTTAATCATATGAACAAAACCAGAGAACTTTTTCTCCCACTGTTGGCACAAGAGCTAGAGCAGAAGAAAAGTCAAAGGGCTTCTAAGTATGAGGGCTTGATCTACATTTGAAGATATGAGAAGGGACACCACAAGCCAAGGAATGTGGTTGGCCTGTAGAAGGAAAGAATGCCAAGGGGCCAACAGCCAGCTTCGAATGGGGGATCTCAGTTCTACAAGCACAATGGAAGGAACTGTATTCTTCCAACAGCCTCCATGAGCTTGAAAGCAGGTTTTCTTCCCCACAGCCCACAGGTAAGAAACACACATCTGCTGACATCTTGATTTTAGCTTATGGCCACCTGAGTCAAGCTTCTGACATACAAAACTATGAGGTAATAAATAGATGGGAGTTTGAAACTGCTACTAAATTAGTATTAAATTTTTATGGCAGCAAGGAAAACTCATAACTACTACAAATACTTTTCACTTGACCATGTCCCTTATGTGACCTTAAACAAAACAGTTTTTCTTTCTGACCTCAATTTCCTCACCTATGTTAACAACTACACTGGTTTGTTTAGGCCCATGCCAAATACTAGTGTGGCCAGGACCAAAGATGCCATGGGGGCTACATGTTGTATGTCTAAATATTTAAAATGTCTAAGTTAGCATGGAAAAATATTCTCTATTTCTACTTTGATATGTATATTCACAAAATATCAGAATTGAAATATGGTGTAGTATCCCTTTTTTATGAGGGAAAGTCAGCCAAAGAGCACAGACAACTGGTTTATTATAGTACTTACCTATGTGTTCACTTAAAGTATTTTGCAATTTTTAAATGAATACTTAAATATTCATAAGAATGATTTATTAGCTTCATGAAATTTTCCTTGCATTATTTTCAAAAAATAAAATTTTGTAACATAATTTGTACTCTTCTGAGAGTCTCTTTGGGTTAGTGATTTTCATTCTTTTTCTTTTTTACTTATATTTCATTGATTATAGTATAGTTGCCCCAATTTTTCTCCCTTTGAACTCTTCCACTCAGCAACCCCCACTCCCGCAGACAATCCCACACTATTGTTCATTTCTGTTGGTCACACATATAATACCTTTGGCTTCACCATTTCCTATAGTGTACATCTGCATAACTATTCTGTAACTACCTTTTCACCTACTCCACCAATCCCTCTCCTCCAGTCTGTGCACCATCAAACCTTTCTCCACATCTATGATTGTTTTTCTGCTTTTTTGCTTAGTTTGGCTTTTAAATGAACTATTGATAGATGTGTTTATTGTCACTTCATTGTTCATAGTTTTGATCTTCTTTAACTCTATTAAAATACCAATGACATATTTCACAGATATAGGACAAACATTTCAAAAATGTATATGTAACCATAAATGACCCCAAATAGCTAAAGCCATTTTAAGAAAAACAAAGTAGGAGGGACACATAATACCTGACATCAAAGTATATTATTACAAATGACTAATCAAAGCAGCCTGGAAATGGCATAAGAACAGACACATAGATCAATGGAACAGACAACCAAAAATAAACAAACCCCAGTGTCTATGGTCAATTAATATTTGACAAAGGGGGCAGAAGCATAATATGGAGTAAAAATAGCCTCTTCAACAAATGATGTTGGGAAATCTGGACAGCTACATGCAAAAAAAAAAAAAAGAAAGAAAGAAAGAAAGAAAGAAAGAAAGAAAGAAAGAAAGAAAGAAAGAAAGAAAGAAAGAAAGAAACTCAACTACCAACTTACACCAAACACACAAAAAATTGAAAATGGATACAAAAATTTTAAGTCACACCACCATAAAAGTCCTAGACGAAAATATAGGCATGAAAATGTCAGATATTCCAGGCATCAATATTTTCACTGATATGTCCCCCTACAGCAAGGGACATAGAAGAATAAACAAATGGGACTTCATCAAAATAAAAAGCTGCCCGGCTTAAGAAATCATTAGCAAAATGAAAAGGCAGCCATCCATGTGGGAAAATACATTTGCCAATGACACCTCAGACAAGGGGACTCATCTTCCTGGCACTGGAATCTCTGGCTGGGACTCCTCGCTCATGAGACATCCCTCCTGATTTTTATCTACTACATGTAGGAGTCGCAGCAGCCAGCTCTGTATCTACTGTCTCTGCTCCTTCTACCAATCTGGATGGATGTGGTTTCTTCTTTAATTCCATGGTTCTAGGACTTACATTCAACTCACTTTCTGTTGGTTCTGAGTGAAGGTTGTTCTATAGTTTAGTTGTAATTCTGATGTGGTTGTCCAAGTTGTGTTTACCTAGGCCACCATCTTGGAGATCTAGCTCTTATATATCATTCCTTATTAATCTCAATTTGGAAAAATTTCAAACTATGGCAGTACAACCTGAAATTATCAATAATATTATGTAGTACACTTAGGTTTGAAAGCGAACAATGATTTTTACCTATTATATCTAAATATTTTAACAGTGTTGCAAGTCATAAATCACTGTTGTCACAGAAAAACTTATCTTCTAATTTCATCATATAAACTACTATTACATGTGATTTGGTGACTTTTTAAGTAATATCTTCCAATTACTATTTCTGAAGTCTTTTCAAATTCTACAGTGCTAATATATATTAAAGAAAGCAAAAAACAACATGTATTTCAATTGATTCACTTCTCTCATACGGTGAAATTTCTCTCTGATGTATATGATGGACAGAAAATATGTCTAGAAATTATTTTGGGGATTAGTATCTGATGCTTTTTCATGGAATTGCAATTGTGTTCATTTCTTGCTCGAATTTCCTTCTACTATTTGTATATTACACATGCAGTTTCCTTCAGTTAATTTTGTGTAAAATGTTTATTTTCAATCCTTTAAAAAATGTTTGTAAGCTTTTGTTAAACATTAATAGTAAGCAATTATTCACACAAATTATGTGAATACCATGTCCAAAACAGTCATTTTCCACAAAAGATACATTTTGCTCCTTATTTAAGAATTATTCCATGCTCTAATGTATCTCATACCAGGCCAAAATTAAATTACATTTCTTTGTCAACATCATACCCATTGTGTATATAAATAGTTTTAAAGGCAAATCTGATAGGTATTTCAACAAGATACTACATTTGGGGGTCAGATCCATAAATATGATATACAGTTTAAATGGATGTCATCACTACCAAAAGTTAAAGCCATCATTCCAAGGACATGATTAAAATATGATTTGTATGTGGTACAAATAATGCTCCTAGATTTTGACCAATAATCTCGCTTCCACAAACATTTCTTTTGGCAGATTCACATAGGCTTGCCCTCAAGAACATCTTAAATTATTCAAACAATGCTGATAAATATTTTTTATAACATTACATGTAATATATTCTTATAAAAATAAAAATTTTTGCCCTGGCTGGCATAGCTCAGTGGGTTGAGTGTGGGCTGCGAACCAAAGCATCATAGGTTCGATTCCCAGTCAGGGCACATGCCTGGGTTGCAGGCCATGGCCCCCAGCAACCACACATTAATGTTTCTCTCTCCCTTCCCTCTTTAATAATAAATCAATAAAATATCTTTTTAAATTTTAAAAATAAAAATTTTAATTGTGGCAATCAGTCTGTATCTATTTTCTTGCCAACAACAACAAAAAAAATCAGTATTACAGGAGCACTAAAGATCTTACTCCCAGGCATATGTCCTCATTGTAGCTCAGATAAACTCATTACAATTCTTTAAAACTCAGTATCACATTTTATACACTTTATATACAGTCATATATAAATACGAATTAAAGAAATAGGGATTTATACATTTTGAAAAAAAGTGTTCCTCAGCTGCTGTGTTGCAAACATCATGCCATTTTGGAAAAACTTGGAGTTCAAGAAAAAGCAATAGAACGCATGCTTGCAAGCACTGGAAAATGATACTTCATCATGAAAGAATTCTTGCAATTGTGCTACTTGAGAGGAATTTTTAAGTTAATTAATTTGCCCTTTTTTCTCACCTAAATTACTCTTACAGCTCACACCCTCCTCCTCCGTGCATTATGAGGCAGGGTTTTTCTCTAATGTTGTCAGCAGCATAATGAGCAACTTTCCTGACATTGAAACACAGTCATTTTTGGTTTTAAGAACAAGACATATGAACAAACATTCCTCTGAAGGCTGCACAGTGCTGGTAATAAGTATGGAGCCCAGGAGCTAATGACTAAGGCACTGGGTCACAGCACTAATGGCTCCCAACCCAGATTATTATTTACTGTAATACTTTGGGACCTTCCTGATTAACATGCTAACAGTTATTTAAACTGTGTTGAAAGAATGCTTTAGGGAATCAACTTTTATAACAAAATATATGAAACAATGAAGTTGTACCTACAATGATATAAATCAAATTTAAAACCTGATAGAACATGAGAAATCACCTAGTCAGTCCTATTCAGTTTTACTATTAGAAAACTATAGCTCAGAGAAGGGAAGTGACTTGAGAAGCCCTCAGACTTCAAAAGCAACAAAAACAGGACTATATTTTAGTCGCCTTGCTCTAAGGCTCATGAGCAATGCATTTTTGTAAAAACTTTTATTTCTTTATTCTTAGAGAGAGGGAGAAGGAAGGACAAAGAGAGGGAGAGAAACATCAATGTGTGGTTGCCTTGTCTCTCCCCCACCCTACCCAGGACCTGTCCGGCAACCCAGGCTTGCAACCCAGGCTTGTGCCCCGACTGGAAATCCAGCTGGAGACCCTTTGGTTCACAGGCCAGCACTCAATCCACTGAGCCACACCAGCCAGGGCTCATTGGCAATGTGTTTTCATCACTGCTATGAGGTTGGTAAAAGGAAGTGTAACCTTTATGAAAATTCAGACATTTTTATCAAATTATAAGAAATAGTATTTCAAAGAAAAGAGTTTTCTAAAACCTAAGTGTCCTATTTTCTCAGTTTCTTAGTCTAAATGTGTTCTTAATTTAACCTGAAGGATGGATTTAGTAAAAAATTTAATGAATGACAGTAGACTCCACAAAATAGAAAATAAATTATCTAACTTCAAATGCTGAAACGTACTTTAGTAAAAGAAATTTAGAGCTTAAATTTTTATAGAATTTCAATTAAGTTTGACAGCTGTTTCATTATCAGATTTGATTTACTGTAATAATACATTGTGAAATGATAATCCTTTGTCAGTAAAAAAAAAAAAAGCTTCTATAATGTAGGTAATAAGATCCTCACATAAAATCTGAAAAATTTTTAACATCATCATTTCCTCATTTTTGCAGTGACTTTCATAGAAAATGTTAAGAAAAATACATAATTAAAATAGGGCAATAAGATAATTTAGTGATGAATAACCAAATTATATAACTGCGTGGGAGAAGTCTAACTTCTTTGTAATCATTCTAATTTAATCTCAGGTGTTGGATCACAAAGGTTTTCCAAAGGAAAAGACAATCACTCTGAATCGTAAAAATCAAATGTAACACAAGCTCACGTGAATGCTTAAAGAAACAATACTGGCAGCACAGATTTAGGGTTGGATGAAAATTATTGGCATAAATGCATAAACTTGAAGGGATTAAGTGAAGAAAAACAACAGCTCAGCTACAGACTGCAGCATTGTGATTACCAGAGGGAAAGGGTGGCTGGGGGAGGGAGAAGAGGGTCAAGCAGCGATAAATGGTGAGGGAAGACTTGAGTTTGGGTGGTAAACATGTAATACAACATACAGATGGTATACTATAGAAGTGTGCCCCTGAAACCTATGATTTTATGAACCAATGCCACCACAATAAATTCAGTAAAGATTTAAAAATAAATGAAACAAGAAATCATTGCACCAGAATCACAGCAGTTTATATGTAGGAAAACTCTTAGAGAGCATTATTTTATAGAACTGAAATGGGAAAGACAATTTACCAAAGGGAAAGCATCACAACAGTGACAAACTAGGAACGAGAAACATTCATTAGACGAAAAGGGTAGCAGGAGGCTTAAATCAATCCACACATCATAACATAACTGAAACACAGCACAATCAATCAATTCCCTAATTTTGGTATTTTGATTTGCCAACCAAAAATGAGGGGGAAAATGGATCAAAAAGATATCTGGAGGTGGCTTTTAAGACTCAGTTATTGTTTTGAGATTCATTTTTGAAAAATCATTATTTTCTATTAAAATCATTCTTCTAATACTTTGTTCAAACTGCTCCTTATTCAAGTAAATATACTTAGGTCTCACACAACTTGACACATTTTCAGTTTGCACAGCGACGTGGTCCACTTAATAATGACCCATGATTGTTCTAGTTCTTTCCCCCAAGCTACTCTGGGTCCCAAAAAGTTCATAGAAGGCCCTTTCCTCTATTCCCCCATAGTGGCCGAAAGAATAACCACCATGGCTGTGTTCCTCAACACTGGAAAACGCTGCTAGATGTTGTACCATTAAAAAAAATAATAATGTCCCTTTTGCAGTCCACATTTTCATATTTCAGCTAATGAATTAACATTTCAAGCCATGGCATCGTGAGGTCAACATCCAGCCACTTCTTGGTCAGTGTCACCATCTTTGTTCTTCATTTAACTACTAGCTAGTAACTGTAGGACCTAATAAAAAGAAACAAGTTCACTGTCAGTGCTCCTTTTAAACATAGTACTGTAGTTCCTAGCCACCACAGTATGATAAATAAAATGTGATGTTTATCATTTTTTGAAGATTTTATTTATTTTCAGAAAGGGAGAAAGAGAAGGAGGGAAACATCAATCTGTAGTTGCCTCTCGCACGCCCACTACTGGGGACCTGGCCCGTAACTCAGGCATGTACGCTCAGACATCGAACCCGCAACTGTTTGGTTCACAGGCCAGCACTCAATCCACTGAGCCACCCCAGCCAGGCGAGGTGTTTATTATTTTAAGTGAAGTTACACGCAACTGTCATAATTTGTGAGGAGGGTAGGGTAATCCACATAGAAGTCCACTTAGTAAATTCATGATTTATTAAGACTAATAGAGCCCTGGCTGCTGTGGCTCAGTGGAAAAAGCACCAGCCAGTTAAACTGAAAGGTCCAAAGGCCACGGGTTCCATTCCAGGACAGGGCACGTGCCTGGGCTGCAGGCCAGGTCCCAGGTTGGAGGGGTGGGGGAGCTAATGGAAGAATGTTTCTCCTGCACATGGATGTTTCTCTCCCTCCCTTCCCCTCTCTCTAAAAATAAATAAATAAAATCTTTTCTAAAAAGACTAAGAGAATTCAGCAGGGTTACAAGATGCAATTATCAGCTTAATGAAATGAATCATTTTCTTTGATACCAGCAACAAATTCTTAGAAGAAATTAAGGCATCCTTCGTTAACAGTAACAAAAGTTATAATGGATTTAAGAATTAACCCAACAACTTCATAAGACTCATTTTCAGAAAGTTGTAAAATGCTAAGGATACCTTAAAAATTATATGTACAAATGAAGACATGTTCAATGTCCATGAATTTGATGACTTAACATTGTAACCATGACGATTCTCCCCCACAGAGAATCTATTAATTCAATACACTTTTAATAAAAATTTCGGCAGAGCCCTGGCAGGGGTGGTTCAGTGGATTGAACACAAGTTGGATTCCCAATCTAGGTCACAAGCCTGGATTGTAGGCCAGGCCCCTAGTAGGGGGCGCACAAGAGGCACCCACACATTGACGTTTATCCCCCTTCCTTTTCCCAGCTCTCTAAAAATAAACAAATAAAATCTTTTTTAAAATGTGCAATTACTTTAAAAAAAAAGAATTTCAGCAGAATTTACAGAGGAATCAATAAGCTCTTACTTATCACACACTGTGTTAACCTTATTAAATGGGCTCCAGGACCCAATTCTAAGTTCTGTGAGTGGAGGCTTTCCCACACCAACAAGCAATTTTCAGACACCAACAGGCTGTCCAAACTTTCAACTCAATTACAATACTATCCACCTACCCCGAGATAGCATTAGATTCCACAGGTATAGGGTGCAGTCCCCCAAGACTGCCCCTTGCATTGAGATGCCAACTGCAAGCCGAGGTTGTCACCTATGCTTCTGACTGACTATAAATCACAGGCTCCCACTATACCTTCCTTGAGTTTGACTTATTTGCTAGAGCTGCTCACAAAACTCAGGAAACCTGTGTACCCCCTAAATTATGGTTTGATTACAAAGGATAATAAAGAATACAAAATCAATAGCCAGAGTAAGAAATATACAGGATGAAGTCCTGTACAAAGAAGCTCCTGTCCTCATGTAGTTTGGGGCCCAGCACAGCATGGGGGCACATGGGAGCTCTCCAAATCCCTGCCCCTCCCCACACCTTTTGGGTTTTTACAGAGGCTGCATTACGTAGGCATGACTGAATGAATCATTGGCCACTGGTGACTGATTCCACCTCCATTCCCTCTCCCAGCTCCATAAATTAGGGGGTGGGACTAAAAGTGACAGCCACTCAATTCAAAATTGGTTCCCCTGGCAAAGGGCCCCCATTCTTAGATAGTCACCTTGTTAACATAAACCCAATGGTGATGAAAAGGGACCAAATACTATGTCAAAACATGCTTCCTCTGCTCTTATAGTTCACTAAATTCCAAAGGTTTTGGGAGCTATGAACCAGGCACTACATAAAAGACCAAATATACAGGGTCCAGCAGAAGTAAGGCCTGCTTGAGTGTAGCTGGTAGGGTAATAATGTGGGTGTAATAATTTAGTTTTAATTTGAACATTTCACCTAAAGTGTCCTATGGTGTGCTTGAGTGTGTTATTGTTATGTTACACAATAACATGCTTATGATTTTGTACTAAAAGATTTTGTAATACAAAAGGGGTGTTATTTGTACCAAACTGTGTTTATGAAGCTGTAGGAGGGGAAGGGGGAGCAGGGACTGGTTGTCAGAAGGTGAAGGGATTAGACAGAGAACAGAAATGCATGAGCCAGAGACAGAAACAATGGTGGGGACTGGCTGTGGGTTTGGGGGCAGTCTGAGAGGAGGGGGGCAAAGGGAGGAAAATTGGGACAACTGTAATAGCATGAACAATAGAAAAACATTTAAATACTACACAGCAGAAAGAGGGAACTCCTACATTTTGTGACAGCTTGGGTGGAACTGGAGAGCACTGTGGTAAGTGAAATAAGCCAGGAGGTGAAAGACAAGTACCTCACCTACAAGAGGAACCTAATGAACAAAAATAAAGTAACAAGCTAAATAAAACCAGAGGCATGGAAACATGAAACAGACTCACAGTGACCAGAGAGGACAAGGGAGATAATGGTGGAAAGAAGGGGAAGAGACTAGTCAAATGGCACAAGAGTGTGGGAAGTGACTGTGGGAGTGGGGGAGGGGGAGGGGAGGGAAGGTTGGAAGGAGTAGTGGAAAGGGGGGAAATGTAATAATTAACAATAAGGAAATTTCAAGAAGTAAAAAAAAAAACCTTTTAAACATTAAAAAAGTGTGCATACATTCTTACAAAAATGTTTTTAAAAAGACCAAATATATATATAATAGGTCATCTAAATGTCGAAAATATATTTCGCATAAATCACAGTATCATGCTTACTTACTAGATAATAATAATACTATACAATGCTAATACCCACTAGTATTAGGATGCACTGGAGAAGCAGATTGCCATAAATAGTTGGGAAGAGTACTGGCTCTTAAACCAGACTACCTGGGTTCAAACCTGTGTTCTGTCAATACCTAGGAGTGTGACTCGGTGTAAGTTACCTAACCTCTCTGGCTCCCGTTTTCCATCTCATGTTATGGAAATAATAACTATACACAGCTTACAGACTGTTGTAAGAATTAAATGAGTTTGTATAGATAAAGTACTTGGAATGTTGCCTGGCACATATTATCAACTAATACTACTACCCACGACTGAAACTACCACTGTGTGGCACACTCACAAGCATGGTGCAGTCCTGGCACAGAGACACAGAATAATCAATAAAGCAAAGAGAAAGAGCAGATTTATGATAAAGGTAGCACCTTAAATCAATGGTGAAAGGATACTTAGTACCTGCTATTGAAAAACATTACCCATAATATGGATTAATGATGTAAATATCAAGGGGAACTTGACAGAAATAAACAAATGAAAGATGTCTTTCTCCACCTTAACATTAGAGAAACTCTTCAACAATTCCCCCCAAACACTAACCATAATGTTTACAGATAAAAATCTTTAACTACATTGAAATGGTGGATGTGTGCTCAACGAAAAGATAAATTAATAGATAGGGACTGAAATAAGATGTCTGCAGCATATAAAACTGACAGGAGATTAATTTTTAAAGTATGCAAGGAACCTGTGAAAATTAACAAGAAAAAGCTATCACATCTAATGGAAAAGTGGCCCAAGAAATAGGAGGACAATTCACAGATGGAAATGACAGATACATGGGGAAGCACTCAACCTCAGGGAAAAGCACCAGAACAATGAGATACCACTTGACGGACACCTGTTAGAACTGCGACAATGGATAGCGGGATAACATCGTGTCTTAGAGAGGGTGTGTGAAAATGCGAGCCATTGTGCACTGCTCAGAGAAAGTAAGACTGAGCAGCCGTGCCCTGCAGAGCAAGCAGGCAGGGTTTAGCGACATTAACCGCGCACATGCCAAATGCCTCAACAATCTCACTTCCTGGTTTTGTATCCTAGAGACTCTTTCATGCCTTTCATATATGCTCATTATGGAACATGTGTGAGCATGTTTATCACTGCATTGGTTGTGATGGGCGGAGTATTGATGAATCTAAGTATCCATTCACCTGGGGAAGAGATCAAGGAAATGAGGATGCAGGAAATGAACTATTATGCAGGCCTTTGAAGCAATGAACTTAGATCTATATTTAGTATGGATGGATCTCAAAAATAGTATGGAACGAAGGAAATAAAAGCCATACAAGATTCATAGCACAGTACCTTTTTTTTTTTTTTTTTTTTTTTTTTTTTACACAGAAGGGAAGGGAGTGAAAAAGAGGAGAGAAACAGGGGAGTCAGTTGCCTCACCCACGCCCTCTACTGGGGACCTGACCTGCAACTAGGCATGTGCCTTGACTGGGAATCGAACCGGCAATGTTTGGGTTCACAGGCCAGCACTCAATCCACTGAGCCACACCAGCCAGGGCAGCACAGTACCATTTGTTATTAGTCCAGGTTCTCCAGAGAACCAGAACTAATATAATATATGAGATTTATTACAGGAATTGACTCAGATGATCATGGGGGCTGAAAAGTCCCCCGATCTGCCACCTGCAAACTAGAGAACCATAAAAGACCTATTTCAGAGACAGAGAAGATGGATGTCACAACTACAGCAAAGAACAGTAAGTTTCCCTTTTTCTGCCACTTTGTTCTATTCAAACCCTCAGCGGTTGGATGATGCCCACTCACACTGGTCAGACTGATGATCTCCTTTCCTGTCTACTGATTCAAACATTCGTCTCTTCTGGGGACACCCTCACAGACACACCAAGAAATAATGTTAATATTTTACCAGCTATCTGGGTATCCCTTATCCCAGTAAATGAACACATAAAATTAACCATCACACCGTTTATATGAAATTTTAAAAATATAAAGACCTATGAAATCATTAAAAATGAGTACTTATGTGTGAGAAGGGGAAGGGTGGGGGGATCAGAGACAAAATGAAAACAATACAGTAATTAGAGTAAGGAAGGATCTAAATCATCCTATGCCCTGAAGTGAGGAGGACTGAATCGACAACCTCAAGAAAGGTATAACTAGCAGATAGACTGATAAGATTTATTAACTGATTTAACTTCCTGACAATACTCACCCATCTACCCATGTAACATTTACTGTTGTTTATTATCTCACACACTCAAAGTTTTCGATTATGGCTTATGCTTACAGGCAGAAGCCTGATACCAGGTCATTTAACACAGGCATTCCTGTACTCTTTTGAAAGCTAAGAAACCTGAGACTCAGAAAGGTTAAGAAGTCCCTGTTGCTGGGTGGGTTGGGAGTTGTCTAGCCAAGGGAAAGGTCAAAAGGTCACCAGTCCAGGACTGGATTCAGGCCCTGGTTGGGTAGAGAGGAGCCACCAATCCCTGGTTCTTTCTCACACTGAAGTTTCTTTCTCCCTCTCTCTCCTTCCCTTTCCCGCTCTCTAAAAATAGATAAATAAAGGTTAAGTAATCTCCCTAAGGTCTCTCAGAGAAAGTGGCAGAACTGAGGCATTAACCCAGAGCTCACTTCCAGGAGGTGGGAGCAAAAAGTTTAAATACCATTAAACTATTTGCCCCCGTCTCATACAAGAACTGATATTATTAGCTTATTTATTGGTTTTATAATGTTGGGAATTTGTTTTTCTAAGTGTCAAATGATAAACTGTCTTCTCACTTTATGAACTGAATTCTTTCTCAAACTTTTGCTTTCATAACTACTTGGAGACATGAGCCAAGTCAATCTGTTCTAGTCCTGTTTCATTGTCAAGGAAGGAGAGACTGAGGGGGTTGGAGGAAGGAGGCAGAAGCCTTGATTCTGAGTCTTTTGATAAAGAAAGTCAGTGAATGTAGTGCTTTCAAAACATGAAACATATTTCTTGAGTCTGGCAGTTGATATGCATATGGTACAGGAAATGCTCTTGATAATTCATGTGTTGCATAAGTTTATTAAATTTGATAAATATGGTACCACTTATCCAGAGGGAATTTTGGCACCAGAAAGTAATGGACACTGAGCATTTGATCAGCGCTGCTAAATGGACACCTATAATCTGGCTTTTCTTCAGATCACCGGCTTCCAATCAAAATTAATTGGCAAATACAATTCATGTGATCCTTTTGGGTTCATTTCACTACAAATAAATTTCAGTAAGTGTTTTCTGGTGAGACTAATTGTCCTTTACAGAATCACCCTCTTGACAGACACCATTATACATGCAATTTCATCAGTGACTACTAACATTTGGGCAGTTAATGTTTTTCTCTGCTTAAATTTGTACATTTTTCAATATTTTATTACAGTCAACCAAAAGAAAGAGAAATGAACATGTTTGGCTCTTTAAACTTCTGGAGCACATTGTCAACTGCATGTCATTTATTCCCATAAATCCTAGAACAAGATATTAATATCACTCTTCCTGCCTGCAAACTTGAACAATATAAAGACGATAAGGCAAACTGGAAACAAGGCCGATAATAAGACAGCACAAGTTACACAAAATAAAAGACAGTCTGAGTATTGTAAAGAAAATCCTATTACCAATTAGGTCCTCATTCCACACATCATTTCTGCTGATGAAATCTGCACTGATTTACAATTTTAAAGACTGTCACTTATTTTTTATGAACTTATTCCTCACTATGTTCCCAACAGAATTAAGAACATTTAAGGATATGCACATAATATATAGCAATGTCAAATACATGTAAAAATAATTTGAGACAAAATTTACTGTGTAGGAAAACAACTAAAGGCAAGCCTAAGGTGAGGGTAACACAAAATAATCTGAAATCCATTAACTAGGTGTTTCTAAGATTCCCAGCAGCCTATGTAAGATATGATAGGAATGCGTACAATATTCTCAGTGTCCTCCAAATAAAAACCCCTTTCTCATGAGAAAATGCAACCAAGGGTCCTCCAATAGAAGTCACTGTGTTCTGAACAATTATGATGCTCCATATATAACTCTTGCTACTTTTTGAAAGGTGGTATTTGTCCATTTAATTCAATTTTGCCAATCTATCCATATCTGTATTTCTAGGAATTAACCTGAAAAATATAATTCTAAATTCCACTCAACATGCAAGCAGAGAGATATTAATCACGTAGCCAAAAAACTTGATCCAATATAGCTATACCATGTTTTGCCCTGTATAATACATTCCCATATATAATGTGTGCCCATGTTTTTGGCCCAAACTTTCAGGAAGACTACTCTTTCATTTTAATTTTTTATTTATAGATACTTCTTTTGTATTATAAAGGAATCTTAGCATTTTTTATTTTTTTCTAGCCCTTTAATGTAGGTACCCAATTTTTGCCTCAACCTTTAAATCACACAGACTCTCATTCTTGTACATGAACACACTGTCACCATATGGCTTTCCCTGGTCTTTGCAGTAGCCTGTGGTCCATAGCCATGGAGGACAGGAGATGCCAAAGCTGGAACCTCAGCCATGTGCTTTTTATCTGGGGGCTGGGGCTGGAGGCTGGGGCTGGGGCTGGCCCAGAGCCTGCACCAGCATTTCCACAACAGCAGCCCAACTCACTGTATCTGTTGGAATTCCTGATATTGTCATAGTTCTTCCCACATGCGGGTATCAGTATTGCTTTCTAAAACTACACTTTTAACACATAAGCATAAATACAAGAATTAAAAACATATAGGTATGGAATTAGCACTACCCATGTGAAATGCACATCCTTATTTTTCCCTCAAAAATTTGGGCAAAACTGGCTGGTGTGGTTCAGTGGGTTGAGCATGGGCTGTGAACCAAAGGGTCTCCTTTTGGATTCCCAGCCAGGGCACATGCCCAGGTAGCGGGCCAGGTCCCCAGTGGCAGACAAACAAGAGACAACCACACACTGATGTTTCCCTCCCTCTCTTTCTCTCTTCCTTCCCCTCTCTCTAAAAAAGTAAATATAGAAAACCTTTAAAAAATTGGGGCAAAAAAGTGTGCATTATACACAGCAAAATATAGTATCACAAGATGCTAATCAACTGTATCTATGTAGCTGATGATTTTCAGTCAATTAAAAGTGTTCCAGTAAAGGTATTTATCATATTTGAAAATGTTCATAAAGTGAAGTCTAATATAAATAGCATGTAGATTATAACTCCAATTTTGTCTTTAGGTTATATATATGCATATATAAGAATAAGCAAAAAATAAAAGGCCAAAACAAAAACTGTACAGTAGTTATTTCTTTCTAGCCTATGCAAAAACAGGTAATTTTTATTCATCTTAGGAATTTTCTCTCTTCATGAAATACATTGAGACCAGCATGTATTATTTCTGTAATAAAAAGTAACTTTAACATAGTCTGAGAGATGTATCATGTTTTATAGACTTTCTTACATGTTCAGAGTGGTACCTATCCTCTGCATCAAAATAATCCTGTATAGTTTTACATTTAACATGTAGGTTTGTGATCTTTTTTTAAAGATTTAATTTATTAATGTATTTTTTTAAACAGAGGGGAAGGGAAAAAGAGAGGGGCAGAAACAATGTGTGCTTCTCACACACCCAACTACTGGGGACGTGGCCCACAACCCAGGTATGTGCGCTGACCAGGAATGGAACCAGGGACCCTTTGGTTCACAGGTCAGTGCTCGATCCACTGAGCCACACCAGCCAGGGAAATTTTGAATTAATTTTTTCAAAAGGTTTAATGTCAGTCTCTAGAATCAATTTTTTTTCCCATGTAGGTGTCTCTTTATTGCAACACCATCTGTTGAAATAGCTATTCTTTCTATAGAGAGCCATTATACATATAATATATACAATAATATACGTATATATATTGTGTGTATAATATATACTATATACACATATATAGTATATATGTGTGTATATATATACTATATATGCATACATATGTATTTAATATTTTGATTAAAAAGTACTTAAAGTCCAACTTAAATAAGTACTGCTCATGTTCTTAACCCTAAAATCATGCTAGTGAAATTGTGTATTTCTTATCTGTCTGTCTCCCATATTGAACTCTCAGCTTCTTAAGTAGTGATCCAATCTTGTTCAATGGGACATCCTTAGCACCTAGTCGTGTCTGGTACTTAGGAGGAGTTCAATATACACTTAAGGAATGCATGAATGCCATTCAGTGCTATACAAATCTAGTAACAGCTTAAAAGTACTGAAGTGATTTGATCAAAATGACCTCACATTTAGGTGTTCCTAAAATTTTTTGAGGGATTGAGCTGTGATGTAACCATCTACTATACCTAATTTACCTTCTTCACCCATCCTACGGCTATAAATATCAAATTCAAAATAACACATACACAGCTGCAAAGTCCAAATAGCTCTGTAAACTAAAGGTATCAGTAGCCCTGACTGGCATAGCTCAGTGGATTGAGCGCGGGCTGGGAACCAAAGTGTCACAGGTTCGATTCCCAGCCAGGGTACATTCCTGGGTTGCAGGCCATAACCCCCAGCAACCGCACATTGATGTTTCTCTCTCTCTCTCTCTCTCTCTCTCTCTCTCTCTCTCGCCCTCCCTCCCTTCCTTCTCTCTCTAAAACTAAATAAAATATTTAAAAATAAAATAAAATAGCATTAACATGACAATAGATACAAAGTTATACTGTACAAGAAAAGACTGAGAGGAAACATATGACAACATTAACAGGTTATTTTTGTATGACTAAAAAAAAAAAGATATCAGTAAATAATGTGAATCTCCAAAAAAAAATTACCCTTAGAACCGATAGTCCACACTGAAACAATGTAATTAAAAGCCAATTCATGCCTACCCACCTCTGAAACCAAACCACAAAGAGAGGGAGCCTTACTTAGTTCAGGCTTCCAACTCACCATCAGAGTTGGAAGCCTGAACTAAGGACCAAGGGCAAGCAATCTTGCTTTCCTTGTTCTTAGCAGTTGCTTCCTGAGCCAAAGTCTTTCCTTTTCACCCCACCCCTGCTCCCAATGAGGTGCAGACAAACTGAAAATAAGAAGCTGGCAAAGACTTGTCCGGGCAACATAAACAACATATAGGAGAAATGTTACTATTTATAAGACAAAGAGTATTAAATGTGGCAAAGAGGGTCATTTTATAAGGCCAGCCATGACTGTGTGACAAATATGTAAAATTAATATCTGTTTAAAAATGAGAAGGTACTGACAAAAATATAATTACTCGAGTTTTGAACACCTCTACTCTGAAAAATAATCAGACCAAAGGGAACAATAAAGGTTCAGAACAATGGTCGGCAATCTTTTCCTGCAAAGGGTCATCAGTAAATATTGTCGGCTTTGCGAGCACTATGCAACTCCGCAGTTGCAGTCATAAGATAATGCATAAATGAATGGACAGGGCTGAGTTCCCATAAAATGTTATTTACAGCATGGGTGACTACCAGATTAGCCTCGTGAGCCATCGTTTCTTGACCTGTGACACAGAACATCTAAATAATATAATTAGTATCTATGTGATCAAACAGTGCAGTGTCAACCTATTCTGTAAAATATAAATATGCTTTTTATAAAAAGCATCTCTGATACAATTAGATGGGAAATCACTAGGTGCCACCCCCCAAAAACCCAGTAAATGTCAAAAGTGAAAAAAACAGGCCTAATTCTTTGAACATAATGCAGGAAAAATAAAAACAGGACATTTAAATCAGAACCTATCTGTATGTTTGGGGAAAATACTACTCCCTCATGAGTAAGTACATAAAGAGGTAAAACCAAAATTAAACTTTTAGAATAAAGCCAAGTATGAATATGTTTTTCCGTAACTATGCCTGCAATTGGGTGTATCAATTTTTTTCTTTGCTAAATGATAGGTGTAAAACTGTATTTGGTATTGTTTTCATTTCCATGACTTTATTCATGAGGTTAAACATCTTTTGTATGTTCATTCTGCATGTTTATTGAAGAACAAGATATAAAAGAATACTTTCTCACTGGATGTGAACATTATAGTTAATGGTGAAAAACTGAATCAGAATACAATGACTTGAACATACAATCAAGACAACACATGAAATACTGAAGATAACTATTATAAAAGATAAATTGTTTATTTATGGATTTCATGATCACTTAGAAAATCAGTTGACAAACTATTAAATACGAGTTACTATTGTTTTCACACTTCTTACTTATGTATTTGTAAAAACAACTAAGGACTTACCCAAAGAGACAAAGCACCGCAGTATATGACCAAAAACTGAATGAGTGATTCAAAAGAAAAGATGACCCTTACAGACCAAATTACTTATTCCATCCTTCCATTCTCTCATTCACCCTCTCACGCATTCTCTCATTCATATGCTATCCTTCAGTCATACTGGCCTTCTTTCCTTTTCTGCTCAAGACTTTACAATGTTTTACTTTCCCATCTGTCTCTCAAAGTTTCTTCTTCCTCTTTGTTATTCATCTGGATTTTTCCTTTTTATGTCCCAAGTCATCTCTTCAGAACCTTTTCTGAACCATTCTGTCTAAAATAGCCACCCTATCCACCACTTCTCCCTACCTCCTAATGACTCTCAAAATGTGTCCATACATCAGAAGCATGAGTGTGTCATCTGGCAACTTGTTAGAAATGTAAATTCTCAGAACCACCCCAAAAAACTACTGAATCCGAGACTGAGGGTGGTCCCAGCAATCTGCTTTAACAAACGCTTCAGGTGCTTCTGACACTTCCTCCGTTTTGAGAGCACCTGTAATAATCTGAATGTCTTAAATGTCTTATCTCTTTTTTGTGTGTCTCCTATTAATCTTTGCTTTGCTCAGGGCTCTCCTTCTGTGCCTAAAACAGTATCAGCCCGATATATGGCAGGTACTAAAAAATATTTGTTGAAAAGTACAGCAAATTATCACAACGGTTGCCTTTGGGTGATGAGATTCTAGGGGAACTTTATTTTCTTTACAATTTGTATGCATTTCCTCAATGTTAAACTACAAGCATACAGAGTAGGGAAAGGTAGATTTACAGTTGTTCGTAGGGAAAACAATACAATAATACAAGAATAAACTGCTTCATATACTCCCAACAGTAAACCTACTTCTGCTCCATTCTGTATTATCATTGTATAATTACGCAAACCAATTTACATCATAAAATCATATGTATGTGTATTTCTCTTACTGATAAAACAGAACAGTCTACTTTGGCCTCTGTTGGAGTCTCATGGTCTCCATGGCAACAAAAGCTGCAATATTATCTTAATATTGAATTTTGCACTATTATGAGAAGCTTCTGAATAGCATTTTCTGGTGTGAATAATTTCAAGTCCAAGGCCTTCTTCAGTAGCACTTGACTGTTTTACGAGCAAATGACCTTTCAGGGAACATGCATGTTCTTCCTCTTCAATCTAGAATTTTCCTAAATGTCTTTTACACATTAGTGCTATTTAGGTATGTCACTCACCCCAATCTAATAATCCTCAGACCCATTGTAGCAACAATAACAAAAACAACTTTATAACTCACAGTAATTACAATGTTTGATATAGACACAATACTTCCATTTTGAACCACCAACCAAAAAAGTTGTTTAATGGCCGTGAAATTTGAACACTTCTCCTAAGAGGGCGGTTCTAGCAAAATGGAATGTCCTGCTTCATTTTAAATTAGTCACTTTGTGGATGTGAAATTTATTTTGCATATCTTTTTTCCTCCTTTGAATAAATGATAGGCCATATCTAGTCCTAATTCCACCATTAATTTCTTGTGTGACTTTGGGTCAATTACTTGACTCCTCTGGACTTTGTTTTCCCCAATGGTAAAAAGAGATTTTACTAAATGAGCTCTTAAGCCCTTTCGAGCTCTAAAGTTTAACACCCATGTCAATTTTCACACTGGGACTTCACTGTGGTGGGTGTCACTTCCTCATGTTTTAGTCAATAGCCATTTAAGGGAAATTAAGATTTTTTTAAAACTAATTAAGGCATTATTAATGACCCTTGGCAAATCTGACTTCGTTATATACATTTGGTATATACAACTGTTCCTGAGATTAGAAATAGAATAAAATTGAGCTCAGTGACAAAAAGCAAATGCGTGCTCAGTGACTGCCCTGTGCCAGGCACTGTTCTGTGTTTTAAATCTATCTACCAATTTAACCTTTGCAATTATAATTCCATGAACTATGTTTTGGTATTATCCCCCCAACCTACTGGTAAGGAAACTGAGGGAATAAGTGAAAATGACAAGGTCGCATAACTGTAAAGTTATCGAGCTAGGATTCAAACTGAGACAGGCTAAGTCCAGAGTCCTCGTTGCTATTTACCACACTTTGTTACCTCTGACCAGGCCAGCTTGCAAGGGTTCCTCCTTTCAAGGACCTGCAGAGGACTTGTCAGGAGCTCAAGGGTGATGGTTGGTTGGGGAAGAGCCCTGAGGCAGTCACATGAGCTGTAGCTTGTGCTTAGGAGAAGCAACACCTTGGATTTTCACAACTGGCGCTGGGCACTTTGATGCCATCACTTGAAATCGCTTTTGACCTGTCTCATTCCAAGACAGGAAAAGGAGGGCAAATACATAGACACACTGACATCTTCTATAAAGGTTTGCATACACTTAGTGACAGAGCTCGGATTTCTTTAAAAAAAATTTTTTTCACACATGTGTTTAGTCTCCCCTGAATGGACAGTAGCTTCCTTTGGGCAGAGATATTATACACTACATATCATTTGTAACCCTCAGAGAATCAAAGGTTTACTGAGCATCTAGTTAGTGCCAGGCAGCAAGGTCCTGGGGCTTAACATGGTGAATACAATGTCATCTTTGCTTCTGAGGAACTCACAAACTAGCAGGGGAGACAGATCTATAAACGACCCAAATAGAGGTGGGATAAAAAAACGCAAAGACTACAGGGCTGTAGGGCACAGAGGAGGAAACCATCCGCTGAGAACACAGCAGCCTGTACATGTACGCAGTAGGCATAGTGACTGAGACTGTGAGCTCTGGAGTCGGACAGTTTGACTTCTGACTCCCCTTTCCTTACAAGCTGTTTGAAGTTGGAAAAGAAACTTTTCTGAGCCTCAAGACTCCTGTGGGTAGAATAGATTGTGCACAGTAATGAGATTTAAATGAGAAAAGCACTCAGCAAACACCTGAAGTGGTGTGGGTGGTAAACAACACGTAGGTACTATCAATATCAGGTTAAGTACTCACATACAAGAACACAGTTCAGGTAGCCCTTAAAAAGAAATATGAAAGTATAAAGGGGACAGTGTTTCAGTTAGAGAAAAGTACATGATGAAACATGACATGAAAAGAAAAAAAAGGTGTATTTGTTATAGGAAAGGAAAATAATTTTATGTGAGTGCTGGTATTTATAAAGGTTTGGGGGGGGTCAAATGAAGGCAGGCCATCTACGGTCAGATTCGTAAGGAGCTTGAAATCCTGTTCACAGGAAAAGCAGAACAGGACATTAAATATGGAGTAGAAAGACGTCGTATCATCTCATCCACATTCTCAATGCCTCAGAAAGTGAGTGTGATCATCCTTCAGATTACTTGGTTATCCCTGAGAACATCACTTTCAAAAAGACTTTAATTCAAGGGGGAAAAACTGATGAGACAGCTGCCTACCAGCAACCATTAATTCAGCCTACATTCTCTAATCACAGTTCTCAAAACTGTCCAATAAAACAGTTTCTGAAATCATCTTAGTCCAGCAGGGAAAATATTCTGCTGGTTCAGCAATTCCTACGAAGGAGGGAAGAAACATTTAAGTAGTTAGAACATCTTGAGGTTAGAGATTTTATGGGATTTCTATCACCTTAAAATAAAAAGGCCCACATTTTTCATTAACATTTTCCATGACATTTTTTTCTGAAAGATTCCCAGAGGCTGTACAACCACGTCACAGACCCTGGGGGTATACTATGTTGGACAATTACCTTGGACTCTAGAATCCCAACAGCTAGTGGAGCTCACTTCAATGCCTGTTGACACTGCTTCTGCTCCCAGAATCCATCAGCCACAGTTTAAGAATATTCATCACCCTTTGCGAAAATGTATTTTCTTCTTTTAAGGTGAAGTTTAGATTTGAATTCTGGCTGTCCGTTGGCAGCACTGTGAAATATGACCACACTTACAGATGACTCTCATCTCAACACAACTAACTCCCAGAGTGACCTGTATTCGGTCTCTCTCCATCCTCAGCCTCCATTTTCACTTCTGTAAAAGAGGGTGCTCGGCTGCAGAATCTGAGGAGATATTAGGTGCTGACATTCTCAACTTCAGTTTTTAACACTTTGGGCTTCCTGTTATTTTAAAAAGAAAGTGTTTAATGCCTTGGGAAGAAATCATAGCAGAGAAGGATTATACTACTTAGGCTGCATCACAGACAGCTAACAGCCAACATTTCCTGTGCATTCACTGTGTGTCTGACTCTTATGGATGTTTTTAATATGCCCAGATGAATCCTGGGGCACCCTACCTATAAGGGGGAATGTGGTACACAGAATAACTTCTTTGAGACAAAGTTCCCAAAGAAACTCCTCGGTGGGGAAAATCCTGAGATTTCTCCAGTGGCTAAACTCCTGAGACTGCTGTAAAGCAACAGCCTCCTGAGTCCCCACCGCCTTGAGTATGGCCAGAAATGGCAGCACCTGTGAAGCCCCATCTTCACTAACCCAACTTGTTGGCAGATTAAAAATGCCAAGCAAAGCTAGCCTACATATGTGAAACTCTAACAGAAAAACCTTGCAGAAAACCATTAAACCCAGGCTTTATGTTAATATAACATCATGCATGAGAGTCCTTTAAGGAATTGTAACTGAAGGGACCTCTAACAAAAATACCAGGAAAGGTTGGCTTCTTACTGCTTTCCATAGACATACCCAACCTAGTGGCCTTACTGTTGTGTGAACTGGGAAGATGACTAGTAGAGTAACTAGCCATGTTGAATGTGAACAACACATTTGCAGTGTCTGCGTCTCAGTTTCTTCGTCTATAAATTGAGATGGTTACACTGGAGTCTTAACAATCCTTTTGGCTCTAACATTCTCTGGTTAACAACAAATGTTTTTTCCTCTTCTCCATGTGTCCTACGTACTTCTGTGGCTCTCAGGAACTGTCTCTTTCGATCTATAAACAGCTTTTAATACTCATTTAGAATATCAGACTTTTTAATTAATCGAAATAGTCAATGTACTATTTTGACATTTACAAAGATGAGCATAATTTTAAACTCGTTTGTTTTGTGTTTGACTATTCTAAACTGCATTCCAAAGCTCACAGCCATGTGGGAAATAAAAGATATGAGCATGAATTAATGAGCAACACACCAAGGAGTCTGGAGAGTCTTCAATTAATCTGTTTTCCAGACTGTTCTCTCAGGTTTCATCCTATTAAAAACCTGCCATCTTTTTTCCAACAAGACAACTCTCACACTTCTCTAATAAATCACCACAGCATTCCACTTGGCTAAAAGAGAGTAATTCACATAACTTAAATAAACCTTCCACATCGGTGTATACTGAGTTATAGAGCTTGCCCAAAACTCATGATGGAGCCAAGTAAGTGAAGAATGACTTTTTGTGCCTACATATCAAGTAGGTTAGCAAAACACAGGCGCATTTTTACACAACTCCACAGAGAGCTTCCCAAACACAATACTGAGACAAGATTAGATTTTGTAGCCAGGTGTCTACTAAAGTATCCTTACAAAAATAAGACAAGTCACAGCCCAGATTTTGTATCAACTCAATTTCAAAACCTTTCCCCATGATAGCCATTAATTGCCCAAATATCTTGAATATTCCAACATTCCAGTACTCAAACTACTTCTACCAGCATGCGTCTTATTGTTAAAAGTAACACACAGATCTTTTTATGTCACAGCTGTTAGGTCTCACCACATCTGGAAGCATATTCAGATGCGATGTGTTTCTAGGAAGAACACTTTTACTATTAACAGATCATAACCATCCCAATTGTCCAAAGGATGTGCGAAGGTTTTCTTTCCCATCTAATGAGCTTGGACTCAAAATAGCGAGACCTTCAGGGGCCATCCGAAATTTTCCATGCCCCCTCATTTCCCCCTGGCTTCTCTTCTCTACCAACTTTCTTCCCTGGATGGTACCACAGTGAGGTCAAAGGCAAGGGAATTTCTTTCCAGCTTCCTCATGAAAGATTTGGCTCCTTACCACTCTTACCCTTATTTTGCCCACTCCAGGGTCAGCTTAAGACTAAGGAAAACAATGACTTTCAGCTAACATTCACTACACGCTGGACACTGTCTGAAAGGACCAAGCCTGCCCCATTTGCTATATTGTGGCACCGTTTGCTAAGCAGGCCTGTGACCTTGGTAAACATGACTGCCATTTTACTCTTCTGAGTTTCTGTCCCCAGGACTGGAAACCACTGTTCGGCAACAACACAACTAACTGCTCCCAAAGTCATAGGTGGAAAACAGAACAAACTGCAGCCTCCTGTTATAACGCCCCAACTACCCGGGAGCCACACAACAGCAACCCCACCTTTTTAATCCAATTATAATCCAATAAAAGGCCAAAGCCCCCACCCCTCAAAGCTGGTGTATCCCTCCGCACAAAGCCCCTCTCCTTTCTTACAGTGTGAATAAAAAATTTACTCTCTAGACTTTCTTCTCTATGAATTCCTTCACAGCCAGTGTCCCAAACCACTTTAACACCATACAATTACTCACACATATACATTTGCTCCTCACAACCCTAAATGCAATGATTACCTCCTTCATCTTACAAATTAAAACAGTACTGATGCAAAGACATTAAATGACTCACCCAAGCTTCTACAGGTAGTAGACTGTGGCGCTAAGATTCAAACCCGTGTCTGCTGTCTGTTTCCACGCTCCAGGCAGTGAGGAATGAGCAGAGGAAAGACAGTGGGCCAGGTACAGAAGGTGAGCAGGGAGGAAGGCTCCAGGTGCCTAGCAATGGACAAAACTAGGGAAAGGAGGACCTCGCCCCCAGGGCAACCTTTCCTTCCCCAGCACATCATTGGTCACCCAATTCAGACCCTCCTCTGGATACATTAGAAGAGATCCGGGAAAAGAAAGTTACTTTGGAAAAAGGCCCAAATTATCATCTCAAATGCCATTTTCAGCTTAAGACAAAAGCATTTGGAGGAGAGGAAATCAGTTTTAGAAGGTTACCAGCCAAACTCAGTTGGGTTTGGTTGTTATGCAGATTTAAGTCCTTGCCTTTTGCATTGATAAGTGTCTCTAGAGATTTAGTCACCTTCTCTTCCCCGACACTGACCGGGGAGACATCTTTATAAATGGAGCTTTCCCTTATAAATGTAAATGTCTCTCACAAAAAGGTAATTTTGACTCAGTTTTCCTGAGCTCTTCCTATGTCTGCTGTTTCTTCAAAATAATCAGCCCAAAATAAAACTTATGTAAAAAAAGACATATTTGGGGGTGGCAAATTCTGTTTCCTTTCATAATCAAACCTGGAAGAAAATTAATGCAGGAAAACAATAATTGGTTTCAATTGAGCTGAAGGTTTCAAAATCATAAATTAACAACGGATAAAGCATTGAATAATATCTGAGTATAGATTATATTCTATCACTGAATCTCCCTTCATTTTTAAGCATATGTACCTCACAATGGAATAATACAGAAAATAAGAAGGTTTTGAATATATAAAACTGTAAGCATCTGAATTTCTACCTCTTTCCTCTCAAAATCTGCACAAACAGAATATTGTTTCTGTCAGTTCCCAGTATTAGGCAGGAAAAGATTTAATAATGCAGTAGCAAGGTTTTCCCATCTCTAAATGACATTTTAAATCGGGTTTTACTGGAAGCTTAATTTCTTTCGCCAGAATCCCTTAACACACAGAATAAGAAAAAGACAAAATTAGTAAAACCAGCACCATATCCTTTGTTAAGGAAAAAGAAAAAAATACTTTGGGGATAAAAAAATTTGTATGTCAAAGAATGCATAACCTGTGCTTATTTAATGCATGCATGAGTCCCATTGGATTCTTTGTACGAAAAATTATTTCTCTTTAAAAAAAAACAGCCTGATATGAAGGGGAAAAAATCCCTTTGAAGACCAAAACCCCTAAGCATGTGATCAATCGCTAGGTATATGCATCTAGCTGGTCTGCATCAGATACACACCAGCAAAAACCATTCTAATTATAACCACCATTTCCAGTATTTACGTATACTAGAAGTCCTATCTGCTAACCTTGCCCACCACAACTACCTTGTGTTTGTTGATTTTAAATAAAGGCCCTGGCATCCCTTGTAAGACGAATCTTAAGAGGCCAGCCGCCATTTACTTGATGGCTTTGAAAGATTTCTTAACATAGACTTCTGCAATGCATGCCAGGACACGCTACTCTGAGTCTTCAGAGCCAGAACATGGGCACAAAATTGGCCTCAGCATTTCCTTAGTCCCAAGAGTGTCTCTGAACTGTGAGGAAGAAATGTTTTTCTATAAAATCTATGCCATCTTCTGGAATCAGGTCACAGCTCTGCTGCAGGGTTTATTATAACAGCAGCCACATGGTGGCGCCTTCTTCGATCGAGTTCCCAAGAGTCCACCTTGGAACTTCATGCCCCAAAGTGAACTGTGGTCAGTCTACTGCAGCCATATCTCAATTTCACGTGCCCTGTCCACCACCCACTCTGTTCCCCCTCTTCCCCTCCCCTATTATGAACACACATATGCCACGCAGGATTACCTGCTCATTAGGAAAAGGTAAAATATAATAAAACAAAGTGCTCCGACCTGGGACCTAACCCACAACCTATGCAGCTGCCCCGACCTGAAACTAAACCAGCGGACCTCTCGCTTTGTGAATGACGCTTAACTACCTGAGGCACACCAGTCAGGGAAATATTCCTGGATTCATTTTTTAAAGATTTTATTTATTTATTTTTAGTGAGAGGGGAAGGGAGGGAAAAGAGAGGAAGAGAAACATCATGTGCAAGAGATACATCGATCAGTTGCCTCTCACACACCCCCCACTGGGGACCTGGCCTGCAACCCAGGCAAGTGCCCTGACTGGGAATCAAACTGACAACCCTTTGGTTTGCAGGCCGGCACTCAATCCACTGAGCAACACCAGCCAGGGCCATTCCTGGATTCTTCACCTAATACTATTGGTACTCTCAAATCTCATCACTCTTTGTAACAGATTTTATTTTGTAATCAAGGCCTATAGTATTTGACTTAAACTATTTTCCAAATTTTCCTTTTTAGATACTTGATCTAGTTCCCCTGCACTGCTACTTTTGATAGGGGACTTAAGAGTTGGAAAATTTTAGTTTAAGGTAAATAGTTATAAGTTTAGTAAGTAATGTATAAGTTAAAGCTTTTTTTCCCTATCCTACAGACAAGGCCCATCCTGGCTCCTGGGAAAGCAGCTGACCTCCTGGGGCACTTCTAGAGATTACTGCCTAGGGACAAGTGGAGGCATCCGGGCCTTTGTGTTCCAGGGAGAGACAGAGAACCACCTGTCCCTGGGAACAGCTAACTGCCCAGCACAGGAATGTTGCAGTTTCTTTCACTTAATTCTCCCTGCATTTCAAAACCCCTTACCGCACCTTGTTTATTCCATTATAAAAACATTGGCCTGGAAAGAAAATATAAGACAGTTCTTTTAGGGTGCGATCCAGCCATCTTCTCAGATTGCCGGCCATCGGCATAAACTGCCCATAAAGATTCAATTGCTTATTGGGTTTGGTAGTAACCGGCAGCCTGAATGCCGGTGTCTTTTCTGGTTTCACCTTGTTTAGACATGGTATCCTGAGTTGCCCTTTTCCCTTTCTTCTTGAAAAACTCTCTCCCTTCCTGGTAACCTTTTCCATCAGCAGATGAGATTGAAAGCTACCATCCTCTAGCTACCTCCTACCATTAGTTACCAACCTCTGCCATCTTCAATTCCAAGTAGCATTTATTTACTCATTTAAGCAAGTAATATTTCCTGAGCAGTACCATATGCTAGGTACTGGTCCTAATGCCACGGACACAACACTAACTCAATCAGGAAACATCTCTGCTCTAATGGAGCTTATTGCACTGAGGGGATATAAAAGATAAACAAATAAACACAATACACCAGGTGGCAATACGTGCTATGCAGGAGAATAAAGCAGGGAGGGGGGATGGAGAGTGATGGAGAGAATATTTGAGGCAACATTTACTGTCAAGTGACATTGATCCTGTACCACACTCCAGCCTTAGCAGTAAAGCTGAGATAGGAAAATGTTCTAAAAAGAGACTCTGGCACCTGAAACTGTTAGGTAAGTCTTAACCTCTGCCAGAGGATGTGTGATATTCTAATTGTCATTCCCAGCTCTGTGTCTTCCTTTCCCCCAAAGGGCATGTCAAGTGCGGTCCCTGTGGCCTATCTTTCACTCCTAATAGGACAAAAGCCCCTATCTCAGGCCCTCTTTCCCAGAGCTGGCTAGAACCCTAAGCATGGCTGACCTTAATGTTTTATGAGCCTTGATCCTCAGGACTAGAAAATTACTGGAAGCATCCCGAAGGCACAGAAACTCTGGGAACCCACAACACAGGACATACCAGACCACAACCACCACTGGACGCTGCACCCAAATATAACATCCAAACAAGTTGCAGCCAAGCAGAAACACCCTGACCTATAACCCCCTCTCCCATTACCAGATAAAAGCCCAAAGCCCTAACCCTTCGGGGCTGGTGCTGATGCTAGTGCACATCTCTGCACCCAGCCCTGTGCCTCCCTTGGGAAAGTAAAAAATAAAAACCCTTTACTCTCTGTACTGTCTGCTCTTTGTGAATTCTTTCACAGCTCATATCAGCGACCACCCTAACAACTCCCCCGTTGTCCTGGGGGTGCATTAGTGGACGTGCCCTTATGACATGCTTTGTCTTGGTGACTCCTTCTCTAGTTGGTCTGCAAAGGTATTTCCAACCTTGGCCACTGTAAAGGTTCATTCCATTCATCTCTAAAAGGCTGAACCAATCAGTAGTTAAACCTCCAGCCCCTCATGGAAGCATGTTAAGATTTACTTCTTGAGGAGCTCCTGCCCTTCACAACAGCATGGATGGATCTGGAGAGCGTTATGCTAAGAAAAATAAGCCAGGTGGTGAAAGACAAATACCATATGATCTCACCTATAAGTGGAACCTAATTAACAAAACAAACAAGTGACTAAAACATAACCAGAGATGTTGAATTAAAGAACAAACTGACAGTGACCAGAGGGGAGGGGTGAGGGAAGTAACATGGGAAAGGGGGAAGGGTCGTCCAGGAACATGTATGAAGGACCCATGGACAAAGCCAAACTGGGGTAGAATTGAGGGTGGGAGGTGGGGGAGGGTGGGGCAGAGGAAAGTGGTGGCCGGAAAATGGAGACAACTGTACTTGGACAACATTTTTTTTAAAAAGACTTCCTTCTTGAGCTGGGAAATCTTTGAATCACACTTCTTCACTATTTGATTTACCAGCCTAACTCTGCAGCAATTCCCTTCCGATGTGCTTCCTTTGCTCCCAGAATACTTTCATTAAAACCCGTTGCCATCACCTGCTGTTTGTTTGTTTGTTTAGGAGCCAAAATAATTTTTTTTTTATTTCTTTGGATGCCAGATCTGGCTTGAAATGCTCCCTTCTCTTCCAAATTTCATATATTCCAGGAGAGCATAGGTTTTATGAACCAAAATTTGACGTAGAAAACCAAAAGTTTATGGACATAAAGAAATTGCTAAAAATTGTAATTACCAAAAATGTAATTAGTAAATTGATGGCTACCCATGAGAAATATCAGTGTTACATATTAGAAAATGATAAGACATTATTTTCACTTCTTGGCTTTCCCTCCATTTTTATGTGCTGGGGAAGATGCCTTTGTTTTATACCTATGGCTACCCTAACATACAAGGCAATCCTGCTCACAAACTAATTTATCAACCTAAAGCCATCAACCTAAAAAGTAGAAACACCATGCATGACTTGAACCAAGTTCTGTCTGGATCTGAAGACTACATACCTGACCACACTATAATCCCACTGAAAACAATTCTGTGATTCTAGAAAATTAGTTTATATCAGAGAGGAACAAGATAGAACCCAGGTCTGTCCAAGGCCAGGGCCTATACTTCATCTACAACATCATTCACATTATGGATCCTGAAATACAGCAAATTTGAACATCCTCCTGAGTCATTCAACCAACTGACAAACATCTGCTTCTCTTATAGGATGACCTACCTCATACTAATTATGGTCTGCATTTCTTTTTAAAGATTTTATTTATTTATTTTTAGAGAGAGGAGAAGGGAGGGAGAAAGAGAGGGAAAGAAACATCCATGTGAGAGAGACACATCCCTAGGACAGAACCTGCAACCCAGACATGCGTCCTGACCAGGGATGGAATCAGCGACCTTTAACCTTGCATACACCCCCAACCAGGGACTGAACCTGCAACCCAGGCATGGGAATCAAACCAGCAACCTTTCACTTTGTGGGACAATGCCCAACCTACTGAGCCATGCCAGCCAGGGCATGCATTTTTTTTTACATCTGGGAGTCTAGCCCTGCCTCAGCTTCTTCCTGGCATATCTGGTTGAGCTAATGCCAGCCCCAGCATAATTTTCTTCCCAGCACTGTTTCTTTATAGTATATTCCTGCTATCTCTCCATACACATTAACTTCTGAAATCTCAATATTTAATTAAAAATTATGACTTAGAAGTAAGTGCCAAGATCTTACTATTCCCATGAACTAGGAGGGTTTTCTGGAGCAAACACGTGCACATGAGATGCGATATCTAAGAACCAGATGTTCAAAGATTCAAACTGACTACACATCCAAGAATACAGGGCTTTAACGCTAAATTTGTGCTTCAAAAATAATTTTAAAATTAAGCCGCCATGGCTGGTATATCTCAGTGGATTGAGCGTGGGCCTGCAAACCTAATGGTTGCCAGTTTGATTCCCAGTTGGGGCACATGCCTGGGTTGCAGGCCAAGTCCCCACATTGGGGCACATGAGAAGCAGCCATGCATTGATGTTTCTCTCTCTCTCTTTCTCCCTCCCTTCCCCTCTCTAAAATAAATAAATAAAATCTATTTTAAAAGCATTATTAAAAAATTAATAAAAAATAAAATTAAGTTCCAACTACCAAGCTATGGAGCACTAAATGTATGCACACACACACTGTTTTGTTAGGTACTACAACACCCAAATAGTGCACTGATTTCAATAAAAATTTAACTGACCTCATGCTATGTTCAAGGTGCGACTAGATTTAAAATGGAATGACACAAAGGAACTGAAAATAACACAGAGCAAGGTAGGAAAAAAGAAAAATGTGCTGTAAGTAGAGATTCAAATGAGGGAGACGGTACTTCTAATTATTGAAATGAGAAAAAGTTTCATGTAAACGTCAGTACCTGAACAAGCCCCAAAAGGAGGCACAAACACTTCTTAACAAGACATGAAGAAGAAAGCCTTCCAAGCAGAATTACCTGATTAAACACACACGGATGGGAAAGTGAGGGACATCTTTGGAGAGTGATGAGTGATAGAGTTTGGCCTGAGCACAGGTTATATATAGAACAGAATTGGAAAAGAAGCCTGAAGGGAAGAGTGTCACAGGAAGTCTTAAATTTCATACCCAGGAGTTTCCACTGGGATTTTTATGTATTAGAAAATGTAAAATAAAGAAATGTGATTAAACGCTTCACTAGAATAATAAATCTGGAGTGGAAAGTGAATTACAATGAGATAGAGATATAAGGCAATTACAGAAATCCAGACAGGAAGCAATTTATTCATTCAAGAAGAACCCTTACCTGGATCCTTACAACAGCACCTACTGATTTTTTTTTTAAGATTATATTTATTGGCCCTGGCTGGTGTAGCTCAGTGGACTGAGCACAGGCCATGTGGGAGAGAAACATCAATGTGTGGTCGCCTCTTGTACACCCCCAACTGAGGACCTGGCCTGCAACCCAGGCATGTGCCCCAACAAGGAATCAAACCAGCGAGCCTTTACTTTGCAGGCTGGCACTCCATCAACTGAGCCAGAGCAGCCTGGGTAGCACCTACTGATCTTTCTGCCCCCTCTTTGGCCACTGATCCTTTACAAATGCTTATCTGATATCCTTATGCATGAAAATTTCATGATGTGGCCCTGATCTGCCTAATCCTGGGTTAGGTATCCTACCATACTTTATATGACACTACACTTCATCTATACTGGTCCCCTTTTGGTTCCTCAAATAGATCAAGCTCTTCCCACCTCAGGACCTTTGCACCTGCTGCTTCCTTTGTCTGCTGGGCTCTTTGCTCATTCACTATGTGACTTGCTACTTTTTTCCTATCAGGCTTCTGGGAACCCTGCCTAAAATAAGAATCCCTTTGTTATTCTCTATTCATCTCTTTCCTTTTGATTTTTTTTTTGGAGTATAGTCAAGCAGACCAACTAGGAGACTCTTCTGATTGTTTAGGCAAGAAATGATGAGGGACAAAGGTCTACAATATAGAAAATATAATTCCATAAGAACATGTTACAGTGAATAGGGAAATGGGCAATAAGCAGTAGTAAGAAAAAATAGTTCCAAATTTTTTTCAGAATAATGGAAAAATATTTTAAAAACCATAGTCATTTTATTGCCCTGACTGGTTTGGCTAAGATGGTTGAACGTCATCCTGCAGAGCAAAAGATCACCAGTTTGATCCCAGGTCAGGGCACATGCCTGCGATGCAGGTCCGGTACCAGGTTGGGCTACATACAGTAGGCAATCAGTCAATGTTTCTCTCTGTGATGTTTCACTCCCAGTCTTTCTCCTTCCCTTCCCTTCTCTCTAAAAATAAATAAATAAAATCTTTAGAAAAAGAAAAATTACACGCTTTCCCTTTCAGGTCCAGAAAATGACTGGACGGTCAACACCTTTATTTTACATTTCAGTAAGGTTTTTACCATTGGAGTACAAAAAGACAAAGGAATAAAAGATGAAAGAATTTAAAAGAAAAAAGTGTTACTTTTATTTGTGGATGATATCTATGTGAAGCCAGAAGAATCTGTATAAAGATTATTAAAATTATTAATAGAAAAAAAAAGAAATGAGGGTGAGGGAAATATTTAAATGAAAAAAGCTACAGCACTTTTTGGGGGTGAGAAAAAGGATGAGTGTTGGACACCACCCTGACTTTTGCATGAAGGACAGGGATAACAATGACAAAGGAAAGAAAAGGGCCAAGTGCCATTGAGAAGTATTTTAGAAGTGGAACTCATATACAAGACTTGGCAACCAATACGGTTTGCAGGAAGATGCAGAAATTAAATCATGACTGAGCTTTTAAGTACTGAATGGTCCTGTCAGTAACCGAAGTAAGGATTCTAAGAGAAGGAAAAAGAACTATAAAAATAAATTTCCTTTCTTAATTTTCACAGCCTTGTCCTCAGACATAAAGCCTGTTTCATTGGAAGTACAGTTTCAAGTCTTGTTCACAACAGAAAATGTTGACCTTTCTTCTTGAGAACAGCAATTTTCCAAATAAGCAGTTTCATCAGTAGTGCCATGAGGATAAACAGGACTACAAATAACACACGGAGCTAGAGACAGTAGCCTCAGCCACCCATTCTTCGCATGATTTCATCAGCAACTGCATCTTACTTCACCATACCCAGAGCTCGGTAAATATATTTAAAGGGGAAAGGCTTCATATAGAGAAAAATATACTTAAAATAAACCAAAATCAAACTACATACTTGTACCCATAAGAGAAACTCAGGCAATTTTCATGAGCTTTGATCATACGGAGTACTCACTTGATGCTCTGATAAAGTGACATCATGTACTAGATATGATTATAAATGATAAGGTAGCCTTCCAGAACCAAAAGAAACATTTCAAATGTTATTTTAAAAGGTAGACAACAAATATGCATCTTTGATAGTTAAGTTGGCTTGAACTTCCTGTAAACATCACTTTCAGCCAACTTTCTACCCTCTGAACCTTCCTGCTGGGTATGATTTATATCCATGAACGGTGTTAATGTATACATGCCCAATTTTCTATGGCTACTTGGAAACACTTGGCCTCGAAACATGGTATACTTAGTGGCTGCCCAGAACTTAATTAAAATCCCCAACTGACTAAGCTGACTTCAAATGGTGCCATAACTAAACTTACTAAAACTCTTCTGCAGAAAAATATCACATTAATCCCGAGTCCAGCCACTATCAATCTCACTTGAACACTCTGAGCATCGTAATTCATATTGAGGCTGTCTCTACACTTGCAAATGTTTTCCAAACAAAATTTATGCTTAGGAAAATGAACGATTCATTTGCAACAGTCTTAACAGATCAAATACATTTGTATTGGCAGAAAATTATTTTCCAGCGACTCACTGAGGCAAAACAAAGACCTTCTCTGAAGAAACATGACGTAGTTCAAGCATATATCCAATGTTTTTAAAAAGTAGTTTCTGGTCCCGACTGGTGTGGCTCAGTGGATTGAGGGCAGGCCTGTGAACCAAAGGGTTGCCGGTTTGATTCCCGGTCCGGGCACGTGCCTGGGTTGCAGGCCAGGTCCCCAGTAGGGGGCACACAAGAGGCAACCACACATTGAAGTTTCTCTCCCTCTCTTTCTCCTTTCCTTCCTCTCTCTCTAAAAATAAATAAGTAAAATCTTTTTTTAAAAAAAGTAGTTTCCGTTTACCTAGTCATCTTTGAGATTTTACCATGTGACTAGTGATATCACTTGGGGGAAATTATATTATTTAACAATTTGACAACATAATAGAGAGACAGTATGTCTTAGTGTGGGGGGGATGGATTTTGGAAGCAGAGAGTCCTAGACTCAAATATTAATTCTGCCACTTACTTACTGTACAATTTTTGGCATGTAATATAACCTCTTTGCATTTCAGTTGCCTGTGTTTTCAAAGGGGATTCTATCAGCAATGCCGTATCAGCATTGCAAGAATCAAATGAGGTAACGTACACAAAGGAAGTAGAATAGTGCCTGACAGGAGGTATAGAACAGACAGATTTGAGATAATTTTCCTTTATTCTGCTGGAAATAAACAGCCACGCACATGTTGAAAAATGTCTATGTCCCTTTGCAACCCTTGCATTTGCCTGCACAACACAGCTCCAGGTCAAAGCCCTGGAACACCATGAGGTCTTCATTAGTCATCCTTCACATACAAGCTAATTTATCCTTCTAACCTCAAGTTCACTTTGTTTTAGCCCCTTTTATTTTCCAAAAGAGAGCTTAATTTCTTCCTCCAAAAACATCTTCCCTGCGTCATGAGAAACCACTTTACTGAGCCAGTTCATCTTGTTGCTCTATTATCAGCTCCGTCTCCCCTGCAGATGCTCAACTCTTTGAGGGCAGAGGTAGTGCCGAACTGAACTGTTCCCTGAGTGTGCTAAATTAGTATCAGTTGTTGATGCCAGTTGTATGAAACTGGTGTATGAAGGCTACACTAGAGAGGCAGTGCTGGATTGAGAGTTGCATGCTACTTATTTGTATTGTGTCCACGTACAAGTCACTTAATCTTGAATAATTTTCATATCTACAAAAGAGGCTAAACATATCCACTCTATGAGGATCAATTTAGACATTATGTGGATGATGCTTTATACATAGTAGCTGAAGAGTCTGGCTGTTCAGGGGGAAGATCTTCAGGCAGCATATTTGAAACATACAGAAATGTATTAGTCTCCAATCTAACAACTGGGTATGTTAAGATATCGCCAAATACTTAAATGATCAGAGGCTTTTCAAAAACCACAGTCTCCACTGTTTGCAAATCTCACATATGCCAGAATCTTTTCCTTTCTTTGAGGTAGTTGTTGAGATGCCTCATTCAGCAGAAAATGAAAAGCATATCATCGTGAAATTATACAAGAGCTGCTAATCCTACTGTAGAACAAACATGTTCTATTTTGTTTGTCCAATAATATCATTCTTCTTTGTTTCTCAGTTGCTTTACTCTATCACTAAATCAACATTAGAGATTTCAAAAAAACACAAAGATATGCGAAAATACAATCACGCTACAGGTTTTGGTTGGCTTTTTATATTATGAAAAAGAACAATCAACTAAAATTAACAACCCTGTATTTTCCTCAAACAAGAATACATACTGAAAATCACACTTAAACATACGAGCTGGTATAGTCTTTTACAAAGACTATTATGATTTGAGCACTACATCTTCATGTGATAGACAAGGTGAGAATTATGACCTCATTTTTCAGATGAGGAAGCAAATTTAGAATAGTTCAGTGACTTGCTCAAGGTCATATATCTATCTTGCAGAGAGCCCAGACAAGGAACTGAAATCCCTTAACTGTTGCTGCCAATTCAGCAAACAACTTCTTGTTTCAATAATTATAATGAATTTCTTAGGAAAACTACAAATTCATCCATTAAATCATCAAATTACCAAGGAAATACCTCAATTAGCATTTAATCATTTCCAAGGTGGATGCTTGTATGTTCAATGAAACTCCAGAAAATTAATTCATTCCACATCTATGAAGCACCTACCCTGTTCCCGAAACTGTTTTAGGCACAAGTATACAACTGTGGACAAGACACAGGAACTCCCTGCCTTCATTGAGTTTCCTTTACAGTGGTGTGACAATAAACCAATGAGCAAACTCACACTAGAAGTATGAGGCATACTCCTGCCCTTATTTTTCTAAAAAAAAAGAAATATAGGAAAATGCTTTAAAAATTATGTCACCCTGAAATACACTATTCATCTGAAATCTCTGAAGAAAAATAAAGCAGAGTTAAGCTGTTAATCAAAGAAGGCCTTTCTGAGGGGTGACCTTGATCATGAAGCCATACAAAATTTGAGTAAAACTGAGTAAGAGCATGCTACACAGAAGAAGCTGCAAGTGCAAAGGCCCTGAGGTAGTGGCATGCTCGACTTGTACAAGAAAAAAGATGGAGGCCAGCATGGCTGTGGCACAGAGAACAGTGAGGAAAAGCGTAGGAGAAGTGGTCAGACAGTTTGATGTAAGCTTGCCCATGTACATTTAGATTTCACTGTAATTGCATCGGGAAGACAACAGACGGATGGCAAATCTGCCTTCTATTTTGTAAGGGCTACTCCTGTCAAGTGGACAAAAATCAATATTGAGACAGTGGAAGAAAGGAGGCCAGTTCCAAGGCTATTACAGTAGTTTCAGAAGAGAGATAATGGTTTGGACCAGGCTTATAGAGGTGGCTGTGTAAGAAGTGGACGTCTGAGATAGAGTCCACGCAGTTTCTTGATGGATTATATGTGGGGTTGAGAGAGAAAAAGAGACAAGAATGATCCCAAGGTTTGTGGCCTGGGCAATGGGATAAATGATGATGCCATCTGCCGAGATAGAAAACATCCTTAGTGCCTCTCCCTCCTGTGCAGAAATTGTTTTATTCTTTTTATTCCCACTGAGTAGTACAGTGCCCAAGACACAGGTAACACTTCATAAATGTAACTTGAAGAAAAGGTCTGCTAGATTTCCCAGAACAAAAATCATCCATAACATTTGAAATGTTTTCTGTGATTCTTGGTGCTTTAACTGGACTGAGGAACAGATCCAGCGTTTACTAAAACATGGAAAGAATGTGTTTTTCTTTCCCTTGTGGAAATAAAAACTCTATGGGTCTGACAAGTCTTGGGAATGTTCTAGGAAGCCAAACAGGACTCTTTTCATTCATGCATATCAATGCCATGCATGATAATACTATAGTGACATACCTACCTAGGATCTAGGAAATCCTGAATAATGATAAATTACTTCAAGTGACGGTCTGAGACTGCCAGAAATGAGATCCTTATCATATGGGACTAGTTAAGAAATGTCAGCTTATTGAGAACAAAACCGGTGAGTGACTCCTCACCATACACAGAAGAGCACCTTGCACATATTAGGCACTGGCTGAATGTCTGTGGAGCTGAATGGCAGAAATATTGCTGTATGATTTTCCTACATTTAGGTTATAGGAAAATACATATGTGTAGATAGGGGGCAAAATTAAATATGATAAATTGTAAATCATAAAGACTCCCCTACAAAGAAATTTAAGAGTAAATTAGGGCATCTTCCAGTGCCATCTACTCTTTAACTCTTTTTAAAAAAATGTATTTATTTCTTTTTAGAGAGAGGGAAAGGGAAGGAGAAAGAGAGACAGAGAAAAAAACATCAATGTGTGGCTGCCTTTTGCACGCCCCCTACTGGGGACGTGGCCCGCAACCCAGGCATGTGCCCTGACTGGGAATCAAACTGGCAACCCTTTGCTTCACAGGTCCACACTCAACCCACTGAGCTACACCAGCTGTGGCTATTCTTGAACTCTTGAGATACAAAATGAGCCTAATCTTTCACCATTTTGTGGTATGTGTTCTTAATATTAAAATGCAAATAACTTTTCCAGTTAGCCATTATTTTGGCACCTACTCAAGGTAATAAAATCCCTTACATCACTAGGTATAGGGCAAGGCTCATTGATCACAGTACTGTTAATGTTTTGGGTTTGCTAATGTTTTAAACAATTTATTTATTTATTTACTTTTAGAGAGAGGGAAAGGGAGGGAGTAAAAGAGGGAGAGAAACACCAGGGACCTGACGTACAACCCAGGCATGTGCCCTGACCGGGAATCGAACCGGTGATTTTTTACTTTGTGGGACAATACCCAATCCACTGAGACACACTGGTCAGGTGGGTTGGGTAATTCTTTGCTGAGGAAAGCTGTCCTGTGCATTGTAAGATGTTTAGAAGAATCTCGGCCTCTACCTACTGGATGCCAGTAGCAACCCCATGCCTGGGTTGTGCATCCAAAAATGTCTCCAGACATTGCTAAATGTTCCCTGGAGGGCAAATCATCCTGAGAACCACTGGAATAGGGGAAAGAAATTAATATTCATGCATCCATTCTATAAATTATTTGATGCCTATCAAACATTAAGCCAGCCTCTGGGAATACATGGAATGAAAAAAAATGTGGCCTTTGCCCTAACAGAGCTTCCAACAGAATAGGGAAAAGAGGCAATCATTGAGTGCACAAATACACATGTAAGTGCAAATTGTGGTATGCTGTATGAAGGAAAAGAAAAAAAGAGGGGAGGGGAGGGGAGGGGAGGGGAGGGGAGGGGAGAAGAAAAGAGAAGAGAAAAGAAAAAGGAAAAGACAGACCTGGATTAGGCAGTCAGGAATGGTTTCTCTGAAGAGATGGCATTTAAACTGAGACCTGAAGAATGACAGCAAGCCAGCCAGGGAAGAGTGGGGTTAAAAGGGGAGGGCGTAGTGTTGCAGTGAAAGAGAAAAGCATATGTGAAGGCTTTGCCATGAGCCAGGGAGTGTGCTAGTCCCATTGGATACATCATTTCATTTAAATAGGGTGTCTTCTGTCTTGGCAGCCAGCAGCAATCTTATTTGCATCTGTACCCCTCCGTAATTATTTGGCTGATGAATTACACTGCTCCCTTATTACAGATTTGAAGGGGATTTTGTTCCTATCTCTGTTACATAAAAGAAAGCCGAGGCCTAACTAGGTTAAGTAATTTGTGCAAGTTCACAAAGTTAGTAAATGACAAAACCAGGTTACAAAACCCTATCTGACTCCAAACTCAATGTTTCTGACTACTCGCCCTTAATGCGTCCCATAGAGAGAAGAAGGATGAAATAAGATAGAAGTACTAAGTAGATATGAGGTAGTAAGGGGTATGATTGTGAAAATACAATAAACATTTGAAGAAACGCTGTGCTAGGCAAAGAGATCAAAGTTGGAATTGGGCCATCTGAGCCTGATGGCATGAGCGCACCATAGGGACCTGCAATCAAGTGTTCACAGACGACCAGAACCAACTTCCTCACCGAAGTACATAGTTCTGGAGACTTCATCATAAGGCACCTGCTTGGATGGTGCGGCACTGCACAGTAAAAGGACCCAGAACAGGACTCAGTAATAAAGATTGACTCTCTGGCAAAGATACCTATTAGACATGAAACCCTCAGTGAGTTCCAACCTCTGAGATTATTTCCTCATCTGCACAGTAGAGATAAGGGCACAAATTCTACCTAAATCAAGGTTTGGCAAGAGGCTCAAATAAGGTAATGCCTGCGAGAATGCTGTCTAAACTAGAAAGTGTAATTTATCATCCTGGTACAAAACTAAAGCTTTTTGCACTGTTAGCATTTCTTCCACCGTGCTTGGTCCATTTCCTTATGCTTCCAATACCAGAATTGTTCACAACACATGAAGAAATATACGTTCTCCTAGGGAGAAATACAGATATGACATTTTTGAATGCCTTGCTTGAATAGTCTGGCCAGAGACACGAGTCTGGATCACCAGCAATTTCATGGAAGTACACATCATTACGTCAGTGCTTCCCACTCCACTGTGGCACACACAGGCCCTCCTACAGCAGAACTTCCTGCATGTCTCTCATAGTTGTTTCTACTTGGGGAAAGGGGAAAAAAAAACGGAGAAAAAGAGAAATCACTATTCTAGGGATTAATGTCCAAATATTGAGTTGGCACTGCTATGGCACTTTTTCATTACCATCTGTGCTGGTCTGCGTGTATAATCAACACTTATTGTCTGGGATTTCAAGCAGTTTAAAAAATATTTCTGGAAATGCAGTGCCCCTTTGGCCTTTAATCAACCTTTCAATAGTTACTTGCTATAACAGGAAAATGATAGAAAATGCCTATTCTTTTACCTCATTATTTTTTTCACAGTGAGTCATAGATTGGCTGTATTTTGGTTTTTTTAAGAGTAGAATGGAATGAAAACTCCTGAACTTACTTAGAAGGTGGTTTTCAGGGACTCTAAAATAATTTCCATGCCATCTTTTTTAAGCTATTACTTTTGAAAACTTGAAGATATACTGTATTTTGCCATGTATAATGCACACCCACGTTATAGGCCACAACTTTCAGGAAAAAATCTTTCAATTTAATTTCTTTGCTTTTTAAGATTTTTACTTATTTATTTTTAGAGAGAGGGGAAGGGAGGGAGAAAGAGAGGGTGAGAAACATCAATGCGTGGTTGCCTCTTGCATGCGCTCCACTGGGAATGTGGCCCACAACCCAGGCATGTGCCCTGACTGGGAATCGAGCCAGTGACCCTTTGGTTCACAGGCCTGTGCTCAATCCACTGAGCTACACCAGCTAGGGCCAATTTCTTAATTCAATTTTGTATTTATTTTTATTTAGAAAATTTTTTTGTATTTTAAAGGAATTCTGGCATTTATTTTTGAACATATTATGGTACAATAAACTTTATCTAACAAATAATTACAAAACACAATAACAGATACAAGGTATTTCAGGTACTTACTATCCATGAATAATGTGCATCCTTATTTTTCCCTAAAAAACATGTAAGCAAAAAAGTGCACATTATACACAGCAAAATACAGTAATTTGCACCCTGGCTGGTGTGGCTCAATGGATTAGGCTGACTGCTGGCCTGTGAACCAAAAGGTCACCAGTCCAATTCCGGGTCAGGACATATGCTTGGGTTGCAGGCCAGGTCACCTGTTAGGGGTGGGTGAGAGGCAACCAACTGATGTTTCCCTAGCACATCAATGTTTCTCTCACTTTCTCCTTCCCTTCCCCTATCTCTAGAGAAATAAATAAATGAAATCTTTCTTAGCCCTGGCTGGTGTGGCTCAGTGGACTGAGTGCCGACCTGCAAACCACAGAGTCATTGGTTCAATTCCCAGTCAGGGCACGTACCTGGGTTGTGGGCCAGGTCCCCAGTAGGGGGTGCATGAGAGACAATGACACATGGATGTGTCTCTCCCTCTCTGTCTCCTTCCCTGCCCCTTTCTCTAAAAATAAACAAATAAAATCTTTTTAAAAGATATAACTCCTATACCATAAAATTCACTCCCTGAAAGTATACTATTCAGTGGTTTTTAATATATTCACAAGGTTGCGCGACCATCTCCAGTATCTAATGGTAGACCACTTTAATCACCCCAGAAAGAAAATCCATGCCTATTAGCAGTCACCACCCATTCCCAGACTCTCTTTCCTCCCTCCACCACAGGCAATCACTAATCTACTTTCTGGCTGTATAGGCTTGAATATTTTGGACATTTCACATAAATAGAATCATACAATATGACGCCTTTTGTGTCTGGCTTCTCTCGCTGAGCATAACATTTTCAAGGTTCACCCACACTGTTAACATGTATCAGCACTTCATTTCTTTTTATCATCACAACGGTGCATTGTGCACAAACCATAGGTGCTTCTCCATTCATCGGTGGAGGGAAATATGGGTTGCTTCTACTTTTGGATTATAATGAATAATATTCTATGAACATTCATGTACAAGTCTCAGTGTAGACATCTGACTCCATTTCCTAGCTATGTCCCCAGGAGTGGAATTGCTGGTTTTTTTCCAATAGTTTTAACAATGGTTTTTTGAAACAGTTATTGTAGAGGTGAATTATTATGATAAAATAATTGGAATTCTTCTTATAAAACTACTTTAGTCAGGCAAGAATTGGTATTACAAATATTTAATTTGAAGGTTAGGAAGACTGAAAGATTATTTCTCAGATTTAATAGCTAGTAATTAAGCCATTATCAACTTTAGCAATTCCAAAAGCTATTTTCTTATTGTAACTGGTCATTATAAGTTAGGGTTTTTTTTTTTCCCCTGCCTGTTTTAGCACTGCTATTTCTATTTATGAATTTCATTACTGTCAAATCATAAATTATACTAAGAAGAATTGCTATGTCAGATTGTAACTCTTAGACCATTTATATGTTTAATTTACAAGGTTTAAAATAGCTGTATTATTATATTTGTGAATAATTAAAAGAGCTAATACTGTGACAGAGAATATAAAAAGAGATTACAAAATGTGCCTGCAATTTCATTCATTCACTAGGAATAAGGAATATAGTTCTGCTACAAAAATCACAAAATACTTCACTGGCTTTACTCTGAAAATGCAAGCACTAGTTTTAAAATGATTTTCTTACTACTAAATACACTTCATTGACATGATTCACGCTCTAAAATAATTGCACTGTCGCTCTTGCCCAGGGTAGATGGAATAAACAGAAGTTGAAATTCTAGGACTGAAAGCAGAGTGTTGTGTGGGTTTGGGGGTGGGGGGAGGTTACTCCTCCACTCTAGCCCACTTCAATCAGCAATCTCCTCATAATGTACCCAGGATGCTCTTAGGAGTTAATTAGGCCTCCAGCTACCTTCTCTAAAATCTAGACTCTCCCTAGCCAATTGTAGGCATGGGGAATTTTGGAAAAGGCCATGTGATGAAACATTTGAGCACTTTTTAATGTTATAATTAACTCATGCATTTAGTTACATCTCCATTAGCATATCTAAAAGAACTTGTTGCTATGGATGAAATATCCATGCCCCTAAATATAGCCAGTACCTACATTTGTGCTCTAGATTTCATCCTTTCTTATCTCTTCAAGGGCCAGCAATGCTAGCCTCTTATTCTTGCAGTTTTCCCTTTCTATTCGGCCATCTCCATCAGCACATACATGAACATATTACCATTTCTCTGATTTTACAAACAGCACCAACTTCTTTTGACCTTCGATCCTCTGCCAGCTAGGTATCTCCTCATTTCTATGCTTCCGTCTGCAGCAAAACACTTGGAAACAGTTCTCTATACATCCTGCCTCTAACTCACCCCCTGATTTCTCCTCTTAGCCCCACTACATTCAGCCTTTCACCCCCACTTCCACTAAAATTGATCTTGTCCTGCTCAAAAATGCCCTTCATGTTATAAATCCCAGAGTCAATTTGCAACCCTCATCTTAGCTGACCTATAGGCACACTGAAATAAGACACCCTCTTATTATACTCATGCCCCTCTTTTATTATACTTCACTTAGCTTCCAGGAAGTAGACGCTCTGGGATTTTCTCCTGACTGGTTGCACCTTCAAAGACCCCTTTGCACGTTATGTTCTTCTCCTTGTACTTGCAACTCTATTGTGCTCCTGGGCTAAGTCCTTAGACCTGGTCTCTTTTCTATCTGCACTCTACCCTTTGCTTTACACACCCTCTGTATGTCGACAATTCCCAAATTTCTATCACCAATGCACACTTCTGTCATTAACTCCTTACCAGTAGATTTTACTTCCTACTCAGCATCTCCACTGGCTGTCTAATTGACATCCCAAAGTGAGCATGTTCATGGCTTAATTTCTGATCTTCTACCAACACCTACTCCACCCTCAGTGTTCCCCATACAGCAGACAGAAGCTTCCTTGCTCAGGTCAAATGCTTTGGAGTCATCCTTGGGCGCACACGTGCTCACTCTCTCTCTTTCACATCCTGTCTCTCCCCCATCTATCTGTCTAATCTCACAGGACCTCACACTGCTTTTGGAAGCTGTCATAATCTCGTCTGGTTCACTGCAAAAGCCTCCTAACTGTTCTCCCTGTTTCCATCCCTTCCCCCAAGGACTGTTCTCAAAACAACGTCCACAATAACCCTGCTATTACATAAATCAGATCATGCTATCGTTCTGGTTAAAAAAAAAAATCCTCAACTGCTTCCCACGTCAGGGTTCAGAGTAAAAGCCAAATTCCTCCATAGCCATACAGTTATATCTCTGACCTCATTTCCTAATACTCTTGCCATTGATCACTCTGATTGAAGTGTAATAGCACTTCTTTTCTAAAGATTTTATTTATTTACTTTTAGAAAGAGGGGAAGGGAGGGAGAAAGAGAGGGAAAGAAACATCAATCAGTTACCTCTCATGTGTCCCCCACTGGGGACCTGGCCCGCAACCCAGGCATGTGCCCTGACTGGGAATAGAACCAGCGACCCTTTGGTTTGTAGGCTGGCACGAAATCCACTGAGCCACATCAGCCAGGGCTAAATAAAACATTTTTAAAACAGAAAAAGAAAAGAAAGGATTGTTTCAGGCAAGAATACCTTCTCTTAAGCAGAGGACTTATCAAGCAAATTGCCTCAGTTTTCGTGGGGGTTTGCAGAGGAGCACATGTGACAGGTCACCTCATTGGTACTCAGCAGAAAATTCCAGATTACCAATTAAGATTACGTTCCTAGAGAGCGTTAATACTGCAGTTAGGTCAGGTACTAAGTCTAGGTTTGGTTTCGAGGGCTTTAGCACCAGTGACTACATTTTGGGCCTGTGGTTTTCTCTTTAACCCTGGTTTTCTTGTGTTTACTCCAGCCCCATAGCCTATGATACTGCAGCCAAATTGATCCTTTTATCTCTCAAACCACAGCATGTCATTTCCATATTCTCATTTATTCTAACTAGATGCCCACTACACTTAAAATAAAATCCAAACTCACCATGAACCATTCTACCCAACACATCAAAGCATAACAAGAATTTATGATTGAATTTCTATAGGTCCTTTTATTTTAATGGTAATTGAAGTCTGATCTGCCTAAAGGCAAATTACAGCTTCTCAAGTGCATTGTAAAGTCATCACTGAATATTCTCTCAGGCAGAGACAAAAATGCAAAGCTTCTGATCATTGCATTTGACCATGTAAAGTTTGTGATAAGAAAAAAAGTGGAAATAATAGCAATCAAAATAAATGTAATTGGATGGGATCTACCCATTGAAAGATAGAGACTATCACAACAGATTAAAAAAACACAATGTACAGTTATAGGCTACTTAAAGAGATGTGCGATAAGTAAACTCAAAGTCTGAGATAAAACAAAAATAGGAAAGGGAAATATTAGCTGGAAAAGCTGTGAAACTATAAATACCAAACACAAATAATTCACACGAAGAGCATTCACAGAAACACAGATACAATATAAAAATAAAAGGAAAGATTCCCCTACCCTGGTCAGTGTGGCTCAGCTGCTTGGGCGTCTTCCTGCAAATCAAAAAGTCACAGGTTTGATTCTCAATCAGGGCACATACCTAGGTTGCAGGTTCGGTCCCCAGTCAGGGTGTGTGTTAGAGGCAACTCATCTATGTTTCCCTCTCACATCGATGTTTCTCTCCCTCTCTTTCTCTCTCTCTTCCCCTCTAAAAATAAATAAGCAAAATCTTTTTTAAAAAAACAGAACAATTCCCCAAGAATTATTAAAATCAGTCATTTTTCTTGTCTCTGCCAGAACAGTATAATTTTCTAAAGATGGTGTGGTTTCTGGCTTCTGATTACATCACATACTTGTTATTCTCCAGACCCAGAGAAGATGTAGCTCCTGTCCTGCTCTTGCTAATTTCGTGATTGTTTCACCCTCCCATGTGGTTGCTCTGCATTCATGTCACCTGGTAACCAATTCTCTGTATTAAATTTGGTCTCTTTGTAAAATACTTCAAATGATTTGTTTTCCTAGTAGAATCATGACTGACACACAAATAGGTATTATTTTTAAGCACAATTAGAACATAATCGTGTTCAAATTATGACTGTATTCCCCAGAATACAGTCATAATTGTAATAATAAATTTCTTTCTCCACTGCAACCCCCTGCCCGTTCATTTCTTTTGGCCTGTGCACACTGGCAGAGGGACTCACATATTGGGGTCTGATAAGGTCTATTTGAGGTAGACATCTTTAAAGTAGATGACTCTCTGAAGTACATGCCTGGGCAAACAAAGCTTAACTCAGGCTCTTGCATTATAAAAAAGAAAAAAAAAAAGACCTGGCTGGTGTGGCTCAGTGGATTGAATGTCAGCTTGCAAACCAAAAGGTCAACAGTACAATTCCCAGTCTAGGGCACATGACTGGGTTGCAGGCCAGATGCCCAGTAGGGGGCCCGCAAGGGGCAACCACACATTGATGTTTCTCTCCCTCCCTTTCTCTCTCTCTTAAAAAAAAAGAAAGTCAGGCCCTGGCTGGTGTGGCTCAGTGGACTGGGCATGGACCTGCAAACCATAGTGTTGCCAGTTCAATTCCCAATCAGGGCACGTGCCTGGGTTCCAGGCCACGTCCTTGGTAGGGGGTATACAAGAGGCAACCACACATGGATGTTTCTCTCCCTCTTTCTCCTTCCCTTCCCCCTCTATCTAAAAATAAAGAAATAAAATCTTTTTTAAAAAGTTAGGGTTTCACTACAACACTCCTAAACTACTGATATAAAGAAGAAATCACAATACAACTTGTAACTAAATTGTAATAAAACGACCACGTATCAAACATTTTATAGTAATATTTTATAGTATTTTCTACAGACATCTTTAACTTAGTTTTATCTATTTGTCTCCTAATTTACTTATTCACTATTCTTTCTTGCATCTCAGATCTTCCTTCTGGAGTCTTCCTTCTACCTGGATAAAAACCCTTTATACATTCCAGCCATGAAGGTCATTTATACCTATGCTCTCTGTCTTGTTTATCTTTTAGTATATGTCTTTATTTTCCCTGTCCTCTCATAAGATAGTTTGGCTAGATATACACACTTCTATGTCGATGACTGTTTTCTCTCAATTCTCAGAGAAATAGTATCCCATCTTGTTTTCTCGGTAGTTGATTCTGAGATCTTTGTCTTTGCTTGTCTGTAGTCACACAACATTTCGTGTATTTTTTTGTATCTCCTGCTATGTACACTTGTTGCCTCCTTTCATATCCAAGGATTCATGACTTTCATCAGATGTGGAAAATAACCAGGCCTTAGATCATCCTAAAAAATTCCTCCTCTAATCTATTCTCTCTGTACTTCTTGGTCTCTGATTTGGTATGCAGTGAAATATGTATTTCATCTAACAAAATGGCAACAGGTTAAATCTGCACGATAGGTATGGTGTAGGTATTTCAGTACATTTGAACCATTTGATAATAAAAAAATAATTGCCCATGGTAAAAGATTATCAAGTGCTTATATATTTCTGAACGGATGAGCTTATGATAAAAGTGGAAAATGTAAACAAAGTTATTAAAATGATAAAATCTATATAGCTTTCTTCAAATTCCTCACTAGCATCTGAACTACCCCTGACAACAAATTCAGCTATATTAAAAACTTATACATAATGAAACAGATGCTTGCTTTAGATGCTAAGATTCCTGTGTTTTCCTGAAAAAATCTGGAATGTATCTTAAGTTCTTGGTATTAGGGTTGTGGAACACTTAGCAGTAAAGCTGACAATTTAATCCATTTGTGCTTTGTTTCTGACACAGGAGGTTTTCATTTAGGTGGTATTGCTTGACTACTAAAGGTTGAGACTGTACCTAATTCAAATCAATGCTGTATCTCCAGTGTCCAACACAGCAGCTGACAGCAAAGATGCACCCAATAAATGTTTAATGCAGCTGCTCTCAAACTTTAATGAGCATAACAATCCCCCGGGAGAGCTAGTTAAAACAGTTTCTTGGATCCCATCACAAGAGATTTTGGATTCAGCAGTTCAGCCTGAGGGCCGTGAATTTGCATTTCTAATTGGCTTGTAAGTGAGGCCTATACTGGCTAGTCTGAGGACCACATTATGAGTAATACTGGTTTATGACTGAAAATGTATGTGGCCCTGACCAGTATGGTTCAGTTGTCTGGGCATTCTTGCGCACAGCAAAAGGTTGCCAGTTTGATTCCTGGTCAGGGTACATGCCTGGGTTTCATGTACAGTCCTCAGTCGGGGAATGTGCGAGAGGCAACTGACCAATGTTGGTCTCCCTTTCTTTCTCCCTGCATTCCCGCCTAAAAAAACAATACATTAAATTTTAAATAAAAATTAAAATAAAATGTATGTGAAGATATGTTTCTTAGGGAAAACACTGAAATGTGCTTCCTAAATGTTATTATCGGATTCTCTTTTTCAGTGATTTTTTGTAAAAAATTTTTGCTTTTCCTTGGTATGGAGAAACCTTTAATGTCATAAAGCCCTCACACTCTTGTTCATAAGTGACTATTCAGGCCTCATCTGTTACTTTGGTCTCCTATGTTCTTCATATTTCAGCCACACCTATCTACTCTACTGTCTAACTCATATGCACTTTCACAGCCAAGTGCCATTGCGTATGCTTTGACCTCTTTCCCTGAATGTCCTATTTTCAGTCAAAACTTCATCCCTCAAGGTTTAGCTCAAACATTTCAAGAGTTCCATAATCCTCCCTTCCACCATCCCAAATATGGATCACAATTTATCACCTGCACTATATTCGCAGGAAATTCTCATACCTTAACTACCACCCAGATTACATTAGGAGTGGTCATTTATGTCACTGTCCATCCAGCTTTGTGCTTATCTCCCAGTACGGTACCCGACCTCCACTACTGAACATAACATCTATCACAGACCCTAGCACATAGCAGATAGTTAATAAATACATGTTGAACTACAACTAAGAGGACAACTTTAGGTATATTTGAATTCAGCATTAAAATTCCAATACAGCAAGCAGTATTTTTATGGTGATGTCCATGAGACAGTGTGATCCTATGTTCAGGTTAATGTCTGTTATCCCAGCATAACTATGAAGAGGTCCCACTCTTACCCTTGAAAGGATCTCACCTACTTGGGTACCTTGTACAGCTACTTCATCATCAGCCCAGGTTCACTTCAGTAGGATCTGGCAAAATGCTGCCTCCGGTTTGCATTTTGCCCCTCTGACCCCTTCATGTACTCAGGTGGGTGTCATTTGATGCACATCTGATTCAAATGGACAACCCACAAAGTCCATCTGCATATTTTTAAAACTGTTTCTCACTTGCTTTCTTTTTTTAATTTTAAATATTTTATTTGTTTAGATTTAGACAGAGGGGAAGAGGGGGAAAAAAGAGAGGGAGAAAACATCAATGTGTGGTTGCCTCTCATGCGCCCCCCACTGGGGACCCAGCCCACAACCCAGGCATGTGCCCTGACTGGAATCAACCAGGGACCCTTTGGTTCTCAGGCAGGTGCTCAATCCACTGAGCCACACCAGCCTGGGCTCTCACTTGCTTTCTTAATGTGAAAAGATTAACCATAGGAGGATGAAGTGTCACACACACACACACAAAAACAAACAAACAAACAAACAAGCAACTATGTACTATACTCCATGGACAACTGCTGCAGACATGCAAATAAAAAGCAAGCTTTCATCAGGCGGAAAATCCACGACCCAGCACTCTAGTACATAACATCTAGAAGGCGACTGGACCAACAATTCATTTTTAATATGGATTTCTACAGGCAGAATGATTATTTCTTTTATCAGCTAAAAAGAGCTCCATAGGAAACCTATTAGTGAAATATGTGACAAGTGACAGTGTTTGACAACTGTGAAATAATCCATAGTTACATAATTTTAAATGATAAGCATATTAGCTTGGCTACTAAAGGAGAACACTTTTTTTTTTGCACAACAGAGTAATGAATGAAGTTACTGAGACACAATGAGGCACAATGAAAAGAACACATCCTTAGAATCAGGCAGAAGGTAGGTTCAAATTGCAGTTCTGCCACTTACTACTTGTGTGGTCTCTGAGCCCTGGATTCCTCATTTATCAGTATGGAATAATAATAGCACCTACCACACTGGGTTGCTGAGAAGAATAAATGAAACTACATTTATGAGGCATCTAGCACATAGAAAGTATTTAATGAATACTTATTACATTCTCATTGATTTTCAAAAGCACAAAGTATTTTTTCTTTTTTTTTAAATTGTTGCTCAAGTACAGTTTTGTGCCTTTTACTCCCATCCCAGCCCACCCCCAGCCCTCCCCACCTCCTTCCCATTCCCTGCCCCCCTTGTTATTGTCCGTGTGTCCTTTATACTTGTTCCTGCAAACCCTTCCCCTTTTCCCCTGAAATTCCCTCCCCTCTGGTCACTGTCAGCCTGTTCTCTATTTCAGTGGCTTTGGTTATATGTTGCTCGTTTCTTTGTTTTGTTGATTAGGTTCCTGTTCAAGGTGAGATCATATGGTATTTGTCTTTCACCGCCTGGCTTATTTCGCTGAGCATAATGCTTTCCAGTTCCTAAGCAAAAGCACAAAGTATTATACAGATGTATCTCTACACTTAAAGTTTAAAAATTCTTACCAATTGTTTTTATTTTTAATATGGTAACAGGGTATTTTTAATAGTCTCCTGGGTGTTGTCAGTGAAAGAAGAGACAATGATAGCAGAATAATCTAGCTCATTATAATTTTTTGTTTCACTTCACAACAGCACAACCACCAGTAAAAGGGTAACTAGAAACACAGATGTATTGACTAGATATTAACGTTTAGGATCCTAAGGAACTGCACATGCTTGCTCTTTTCAATGGAAGCAAGGACAAATCTACATAACAACTTTATCCTTGTTTACTGTGCTTTGCCCCAAACCTCCCATAACTGGCTCCCCAATCCCCAACATCTTCTTTTCTCTTCAGCTGGAGATAGTGTTTCAGGTGGTAGCTTGGAAGACTATACTCTCAGGGGTCATTTCTATAGTTCGCTGAAGTGGTGGCCTGGGCCATTTCAGGAGTGACTCAGTATTCTTGGGTTTCTCCCATGTACACAAGGGATATTCATGGTATTAAACTTGTTTTACTCCAGTTAATCTGTCTTTTTACTACAGAGGTGCCTCAGCCAAGAACCTAGAAGGGTAGAGGACAAATTATTCTTCCTGCCCCACAAAGCAAATGCCTGAAAGTTTTGACACAGGGATCTTTAAGTTGGGTAGTGAGCAGAACACCCTAGTAATGAATATAGAAAATAACCTGGTATCTTAAGAAAAATTATCTTTGAAAAGAGTGCACTGCAGTGGGGAGAGTAACAGGCCCTGGATTAAAAAAAAATCTATTGAAATTCCAGTTCTGCATTTTAGTAGCCCTTGACCTTGGGCAAAATAGTTAACCTCTGATAAACATTAGTTTCGTCAGCTTCCATTGGAATGATGAAAACGATACCAACTTTACAGATTTGTTAGGAGGATTAAACTTGACAATTTTTACTTTAATTTTGCCTTTCTTTGACTTATTTCACTTAGTAAATGTCCTCAAGGCCCACCCACACTGTCATAAATAGCAGGGCATCCTTCTTTAAGGCAGAATAATATTCCATTATATATATGGAGGTATACAAGGGAGGACCCCCAAAAACCCAGAATTATCTTGTGGAGGGTGGTTCCCTTGTAGTATAGGTTTTCCCCACTAGGTAAGTGTTTTAGAAACCCATCTGTATCAGTGTGCCAGCTGGCATTGTTGTGAGAGGCTGCATCTGGCTTCAGTGAATTTTTTTTGAAGACTCTTCCACCGTACTTGCCCAGTTCATGGCAGGTGATTTATGAGCACACCTGCCCACACCACACCAAGTATTCAGCAGTTTTTGACCCAAAATGGCATGAACCCCATGCCCTATCCTCCTTATTCACCTGAACTGACCCCTCACCCCAAGCAACTTTTTTTTTGGTTTCCCCAATGAAAAAAAGTCCTCAAAGGGAAAGGTTTTGCAGATGTGGAAGAGGTGAAATAAAAAATGGCAGAAGCAGTAAAAGGCATCAAAATTGACATGTTCAAAAACTGTTTTGGGCGATGGAAAAAACATCTTGAAACATGTATTACATCCAAATGGAGAGTACTTCAAAGGTGACCAAAGGTTAAACATGTAAGAAGAAACACAATTTCTCATAAATAAATTCTGTTTTTTGGGGTCCCTCTTCATGTATATCTCACATTGTCTTTATTCATTCATCTGCCAAAAACCTTAGGTTGTTTCCATATTTTGGCTATTATGAATAAAGCTTCAGTGACACTGGAACTACAAATATCTTTCAAGATAGTGATTTCATTTCTTTGCATAAATACCAGAGATGGAACTGCTGCATTATATGGAAGTTCTATTTTTAGTGTTTTTATGAATCTCCATACTGTTTTCCATAGAAGCTTTACCAATGTTTTAATTTTTTTCTTAAATTGATTCTCCAGAGAAGGGAAGGGAGGGAGGAAGAGATGGAGAGAAACATCAATGTGTGGTTGCCTCTTACATGCCCCCTACTGGGGCTCTAGCCCTTAACCCAGGCATGTGTCCTGACTGGGAATCGAACTGTGACCCTTTGTTGCACCGGCTGGCACTCAATCCATTGAACCACAGCAGCCAGGGCTCCATCCATAACCATTTGATGACAAAATAAAACAGATATTCTCACAACATGTATATACACATATGTGCATGTATACACAGACACACAGATTCTAAAATACAATTACAAAGAAATTTAGAGATCATTTAGCCCACTCACTCACCTTGGATGCACATTAGAATCATCCAAATGGCCCTGGCTGGTGGGGCTCAGTGGACTGAGTGCCAGCCTGTGAACCGAAAGGTCACTGGTTTGACTTCTAGTTAGGGCACTTGGCTGGGCTGCAGGACCAAGTCCCCAGTGGTTGGGAGCATTCAGGAGGCAACCGATGAAAAACATGGATGCTTCTTTCCCTCCCTTCTTCCTTCTCTTCCCCCTCTCTCTTAAAAATAAATACATAAAATATCGTTTTTTAAAAAGAATTATCCAAATGAATTTCCAAGAACATATGGCTACAGGGTGCCTCAATTCCTTTTTCCTCTTCCTCTCCTCCCCTCTCCCCATAATTCTAACTGGCAAATGATTCTACTGTGGCCACAGCTGAATAGCACTCATCTGATGCGGGCCTCCCTTTCCAGATGGGAAAGTGAGTTCTAGGAATTGACTAATTTGGCAAAGGTCTCTCCTCCATTTGGAACCTTGTAACTCTAGCATCCTCCTCTTGGCAAAGGAACACACAACATTATTTTGAGGTTAAAACGAGGAGCCTTGTTCATGTCACTGGGGGTAACTGCTATGTTGACTTGCTTTTGATCTATTCCCTTTAAAGATTAACAGACCCATTAAGAGTTTGGTTTCTCTAATCTGTAGACTGGCTCAGGCCTTGAGAGGTTCCAAGAGCAAGTACCACTTTTCAAAGTGCCAATGGAGTGTAAAGTCAAATAAATTATCTTGCTAATTCCAGTAATGCTGGGCTGTGAGAATAACAAAGTAACAAAGCACTCTATTCCTGTCGTCTGCACTGTACTTGACCATTTAACTGCTTATGGTCTAGGAATGCAGCAGGGAAGAAACTCTCCATTGAAAGCAGACACACAGCACAGTCCTATGTGAATCTGAGCTATCAGTAGCACCGGCACTGGCGAACAGCACTAGGCTGCCAGTGCTTAAACAGCAATGGCCATTCCCTGTGCACTCACCACGGGCCAGCCTATTGACAGTCCTTTTGCCATAGCACCCTGGCCTACAAGGACATGGTCAGGTTTTAAAATACTGGTTTATTAATTTGAAACAGGGACACCAATAGAATTTGAGAAAATAAACAACCTTATTTCACCTCTATCATCCAGCCATATCAATCTGTGCAATTTATTTGTGGGTTGTCTGTACATGTTTCTTTGTTGTGTGCATAAAGAATAAATTTTACGGCCCAGACTGGCGTGGCTCAGTTGGTTGGACTAAATCCCACAAAGCAAGAGGTCACTGGTTCAATTCCCGGTCAGGGCACTTGCCTGGGTGGTAAGGCCAGGCCCTCAGTTGGGAGTGTATGAGAGGCAACTGATGGGTGTTTCTATTACACATCAATGTTTCTCTCTTCCTCCCTCCCTTTTCCTCTCTCTAAAAATAAATAACTGAAGTCTTTAAAAATAATACATTTTACAGGTATAATCCAATGAACAGGTAATTTTGGGTTTTGCTTTCCTTTGACAAGTATCTTTTAAGTCAGCACTTTGCACAGTCTCTCTATAAAGGTGCATATAGTAAATATTTTGGGCTTTGCGGCCATACAGTCTCTGTCACAGCTACTCACCTCTGCTATTGTAGCACAGACACAAGCATAGAAGGCACAGAAAGGAATGGCATTGCTGTTTTCCAATAAAAATGTATTTACAAAAATAGGCAGTGAGATGGATTTGGTCCAACTAAGTCATAATTTACTAACTCCTGTAATAACATAGGCTCCATATGCACCATTTTGAATAGTCACATAATATTTTATGTAGTGGAGACACTAATTTACTTGACTACTACTCTATTACCGAACATTTAGGTTTTTTTTCTTTCTGTATATAAGTGTTAAAATAAATAATGTGCTATTATAAATAGTATTTTTTAAAAGATTTTATTTATTTCTTTTTAGATAGAGGGGAAGGGTGGGAGAAAGAGAGGGAGAGAAACATCCATGTGTGGTTGCCTCTTATCTGCCCCCCACTGGGGACCTGGCCTGCAACCCAGGTATGTGCCCTGACTAAGAATCAAACTGGCGACCCTTTGGTTCACAGGCCGACACTCAATCCACTGAGCCACACCAGCCAGGGCCATAAATAGTATTTTAGTGAGCGATAATCTTCCTCAGTCTGGATTAGTTTTAACATAAATTTAAATGTGAGGACTCCAGTGTCTATTCCAAAAGGAGCCAAATTGCTCTAAGTGGCCCAAATTGAACACTATCAGTAATATATACTTGTTTCTGCAGAACTTTGCCAATGTCAGATTTTACTGTTACTAGTTTAGCTGAAGCAACTAATTTGAGAGAACTGTTGGAAAGCCCCTCTTCCATCAGTGAGTTATCTATGCTGAGTGGCTTGTATGACGTCAAATATCCAGATAATGGGAGGGCTGACAGCTGGACAGGGTGCGTTAAGCACCCTTCTCCACTTCAACACACTTCTTCACAGGGGCCCTGCTCTCAATGAACTCTCAGAAGAAGATATTACAGACAATTTTCCCTTCTTTCCCTTCTTAAAGCTGTGTCATATGAGTCACTCTGATTCTCTGTGGCTCATTTAGAAATATCACACACCCTGAGGTGCACAGAAAGACTGTAAGGACATAAAGTGGTCAAATATTTTAGTAAGGTCAACTTTAAAACCAATATCAGTGAGTAAGGTAGGCCTTAACCACCGTAATATGGACTATGATAGGCTGCATTCCCGGCATTTAAGGGCAGGCATTGGAATATAACCAACCATAAAATTTAAAAGCCATTGCTAAGGATAGTGAAGTGAAAATGTTATATTTTATTACTGTATTACTATTTTACTCAATGGATGGAAATGAAGTAGTGCTTAGGATGAGAAAGGAGTTCAAGTCTTGATATGGCAATAACATTCCAAGTGAGTCCCTTTACAACCTCCAGACTTTGTCTCGGCTGATCTTCGTAAATACTGTCCTTTACCACGTCCCTTCTACCCTGTGAAATTACACTTTGCAAAAAAATCAAGTCACCACATACGTTACATATGTTAGATCTAAGTGCAAGAACAACAGATGTAACTATTGGGGTATGGCACCAACTGAAAGGGATGAGAAAAGCAGCTGGATTTTTCTAGATCAGCAGGGCCCCATTAATCTGATCCAGAAGTTAACAGCAGGGGACGAGAAGCATTCACTTAGTGAACGTCTACCATCCACAAGGAAGAAGACTTAGCAACAAGAGTTTGGCAACAGGGCAGTCCAGAAAAAGATAAATGGGGTTTTCTGGAAGATATGTGGAGCACAATTTTGAAAAAGAATCAACCCTGGCTGGTGTGGCTCAGTGGACTGAGTGCCAGCCTGCGAACCAAAGGGTTGCCGATTTAATTCCCAGTCAGGGCACATACCTGGGTTGCAGGCCAGGTCCCCAGTAGGGAGCACATGAGAGGCAACCACACATTGATGTTTCTGTCCCTCTCTTTCTCCCTCCCTTCTCCTCTCTAAAAATAAATAAATAAAATCTTTAAAAATGAATCAATGAGAAGTACACACACTAAAAGAGAGCTCCTGTCTAACTATATGAATTGGGCATAAAGGTCAAGGCTGAGGCTGGAATGCAAAGACAGGTTTCCAGCTATATGAGTGTATTTCTAAGTGTGTATATGGAGTGTGTGTGCTAGGATTGACTGACCAAAATATTTCTTAGGAGATAGTGCCAGGGTTCAAATCCCAGCTCTCTTTCTAGTTGTATAACGTTGCACAAGTTAAGTAACCTCTCTGTGCCTCAGTTTCCTCATATGTAAAATGAAGAAAAAAGTATCTCATAGAATTTTAGTGAGAATTTAGTGTGTGTGTGTGTGTCCAGAAAAAGACCAGCCATTGTTAATATAATGAGAATGGTTTACACAATATCAATGTGACCTGGCAGCCAAGGAGAGTGGACTGGAATGTGCATGTGTGAACAATGACAATTTCACTGTCATCAATGGGGATGGTAGATGCCATTGAGTGAACACATGTACTGTATGGTTGTTACATTCAAAATCACTGAGCGACTAGAGCAACAAGTCTACATCAAATTTTGTGTTAAGCTTGAACATTCCTCTGTGGAAACAATTTGGATGATTCCAAAGGCTACGGAATCTGGTGATTGGCAGCTTCAACATGACAATGTGCCAGTTCATGAATCACATCGTATGCAGACTTTTTCTGGCAAAACATCAAATCACCCAGGTGATTCAGTCCTCTACAGCCCAGACTTGGTGCCCTGCAACTTCTGGCTTTTTCCAAAACTAAAATCACCTTTGAAAGGACAGAGATTTCAGACCATAGCTGAGATTCAGAAAAATACAATGGGGCAGCTGATTGTGCTTGACAGAACTGTGTGAGGTCCCAAGGTGCCTACTTTGAAGGGGACTGAAATGTCATTATCCTATGTATAATGTTTCTTGTATCTTCTATCTTCTTCAATAAATGTCTCTATTTTTCACATTACATGCCTGTATACATTCTGGACAGACCTTGATACAAATATACATATAAAAGTAGTGCTCGGTACACTGTGCATTATAAGGATTTGCTGTTATATATGACATCCTCAGTATCCAAGCAAAGACGGGGTTAGGCAGAATCTGTATACACAGCACAGCTGGACCCAGAGTTCCTTCCTCTACCAAACCAGCCCTCCTCCCTCCTGCTTTCCTGACCAAGGTTACATGGCAAATTCCTACAAGTGACCTGCTTTTGTTTGCACGTGACTTCATGATGTCTTCTTTCATGGTACGTCCCTTCTTCTCAAATAGACTGGGCTCCTAAGAAAGACTCTGTGTACCTCCCGATGGAACTCCCTCTCAACATATGGGAACTGGAAGGGGCTCAATGCTTTTTATTAACTAGGAGCTTGTGAACAGAATATTTATAATGTAAAACCAACAGAGAATTGACACTGTTGTCCTAGTTCTCTAGTTTTCCTGAAGCCACTGTGAGGGTAAATCAACACCTCAGAAATCAGCCCACACAGTGTACAGGGAAGTAACTAAGCAGTGAGGTCAAGCAGCCCCACATACAGACAGGCCACAGGGAAGTCACAATGAAAATAACCTACCCCGAGCTGAATCCAGTGTAATTCTGAGAAATTTGCCTGAATGCTAACAATAATGCTTTTCCTCTACAACTTTCTATGATATATTTAAGGCAAGTCTCAAAGTACAAATAGAGTAAGCTCGCTGCATGGGTCTGAGGCATCACTGAGTTATGTGAAAACCTTTTAATGTCTGTTGTGTTTGTTGAATCTCTTTTTTACAAAATCTTGACAGAGGGATAAACCAGTAAAAACAATTTTATGTGGCCCTTACTTGAGACACCCATTTTATATATGTATGTGATGAATTACCATTGTACTGCTATATGAGTGAAAGCATGTATTAAGTATGCAGATGTAATTTATATTAGAAACCATAACCTATGTTTGATTAATTAAATCTAATGATATTTTATAAGTACTGACTTTTAGACTTTCATTCATTACTACTGTTGGAAACCCACGAGTAGTAGTTATTTTTTTTTATTTTAAAGGCCATAAAATCTAAGAATTTATTAGACTGTGAGCTATTTTATTGACCAATCAGTATGTCCAGCATAGTACATTTTTTCTCAATACAGAAATAATAGCCAATAGATTCAAAATATTGGCTCAGGCCTTGTTTTGTACAACACTAAAGAGATTATTCATTCCTGTCTCTTGAATGAAAGTATGCTCCTATTGTGAAATTCTGGAAAATCATTTAGTTCTAAATATCACTAATTTCACCTAGGACAGATGGAAAAACACTAGTATCCAGTCAGTTTTGTAGAGACCATATTTTTCAGACTATAAGATGCACCCCCCCCCAAATTTGGGAGGAATAATGGTTGTTAATGCTGCTATTGAGTTCTGTTTACATTTACATTGGTGAAATATTATATTATTTGTTATTAAATATTTTACCACATTTTTTGCTTCAAAAGTTTTTTTCCTATTTTCCTCTAAAACCTAGGTACATCGTATGGTCCAAAAAAATATGGTATTTCATGTCCCCAGAAAAGCTTTCATCAAGGCCATGTGTCTAATGTTTAGCAACAACCAAAGTCACACAGAGGCTCACTTTCTCTGAAAATGATCCAAATATATAGTTATATTTATATTTCAGACATCACCCTACTAATACTTTTTAGGCTTGTATGATTCTACCACTGGTGTGGTCTAAATTCTGCATCTGCAAAGAAAATTTTGCATCTCCCCTCACCCATCTCCTTTTTCTTCTACTTGAGGTGTCTCAGCACACTCTCTCTAAACCTTTTAATTTATTTTTCTAGGCTTATTCCAATCTCTAGTTCTGTGAAACTTTACTCAGATGCCAAAGCAGAATGACTACCCAATCATCTACCCCAATAGATAGTAAACATTCTAAGTGCAAGAGCTGTCTTGTTCATCTGTTTTATCTGGATCAGAGTACAGTAGTTACTCAGAGAAGGAGATGATGTTTTGTTAACACCAAGGCACTTGTTATAAGCTAAAGTGCATCTTCTGGAAAAGCTAAATGTTGAAATCCTAACCCCAACTACCTCCAAATGTGACCATATTTGGAGAAAAGATCTTTATAGAATAATTAAGTTAAAATGAGGTCATTAGGGTGGGTGCTAATACAATATGGCTGGTGTCCTTACAAGAAGAGAAGATAAGGACACATTCAGAAGGAAGACCACATGAAGACACAGGGAAAAGATAACCATCTATAAGCCAAGAGAGAGTCATGGAACAAATCCCTCCCTCAGGCCCTCAGACAAAAACCACTCTGCTGACATCTTGATCTCAGGCTTCAAGCCTCCAGAACTGTGAGCAAATACACTTTCCTTGTTTAAGCCATCCAGTCTGTGTTCCTTTGTTACTGCAGCCCTAGCAAACTCATACATCACTTCCTGCAGCTGGTGGTATTTCCTGTTCCCTCAGTTTCAGTGGGCTTCCTCCAAACTTTGGCCATGTCAGCTAACATTAAGTCTTGGCTTGCCTTTCCTCTCATGGAATCTTGCTAGTTGCTCTTTGCATTAACTTTAGAAATCCCACCTTAATTTTGCCCCGTGGTATTTATCTACCTCCACATTACCACCAATACCATTGTTTATTTGGCCCTTGACCCACCACTTCTCACAACTTCCTGTTCTTGAAATAACCAGCTTTAAGACCCTAAGTATCTAGACCCATTCCCATCCCTGGGAAGAAGAAGGAGGGGATAATTATTACTAATGGAACACGACTCCTATTGCCAGACATTTTGCCAGGCCTACCATGCTCCCCTCATCTACTCCTCCTCTGCAGCCAGTATGACACCCTCAGCTACTCTGGACTGTCCTGTTACCTTCACCGTTCAGCTCTCTGCTTTTGCCATGACAGGCTTTACTGGAATGCAGGCTCCTGTGGGTCAACACAGTACTTGAATTCAGGTCTTAGTGTACAGAATGTTCAATAAAGTTTTGATGATTGAGCCAAGGGAAACTGATCTCATTCAAAGATTGATTTGCTAATTCAATACTCTACCAGGTGTGTCCAATCCACAGCCCAGGATGACTATGAATGCAGCCCAACACAAACCATGGATTTACTTAAACCATGATGAGATGTTTTTGTGATTACATGCCTCAATATATTTAATGTGTGGCCCAAGACAACTCTTCTTTTTCCAGTGCGACAAAGAGATGCCAAAAAGTTGGACACCCTTGCCTAAATTAGTATGTACAATTAAGATATCAGAAAACTGAGTTTGTCCTAAGTAGAATGTCTCTGCCCTTGATTTATATACATGTTTATTACCATTCACTGACCCAAGAAGCCATATATTCACTTCTCTGGACTTAAGCTCTAGCATATGATCAGTTCTGCTTTCAGTATTCTAAACCCATAGAGAAAGGAAGCCTTGAGCTACTTCAGAAAATCAGATCTCACCTAACCAAAATTAACATGATCCTTTATTGTTTCCTTTTAATTCTATTGTAACTGCTCCTAAGATCAGTATCCCCACCCTTTGATGTGCTTTCTCTGTTTTTTAAAGATTTTATATATTTATTTTTAGAGAGGGAAAGGGAGGGAGAAAGAGACAGAGAAACATTACTATGCAGTTGCCTCTCGAGTGCCCCCCACTGGGGATCTGGCCTGCAACCCAGGCATGTGCCCTGACTGGGAATTGAACAGGCCTTTTGTTCACAGACTAGTGCTCAATCCATTGAGTCACACCAGCCAGGGCTTCTTTCTCTGTTTTAAGTAAATTAAATATACTTTTACCCTTAAGAATGATAGTAAAACTATGGTGCCATAATTCTGATGCATAAAGAAATATTTCTGCTCTGTAACTCACAAAATGCCATAGCATTCATTATAAGTTGTCATTACCACCTTATTTCCATTGCAAGTGTGTTAAGTTTAAGAAGATCAAGAAACAGAGCTTCCTTAGAACAACAGATGTTTTACATAGATAACTGAGAAGTCAATGTATGAGCAATCAGTGATAAGAAGAAAATATTCCAGCCCCTGTAAAGCAACATACAATGAGGAGACTTAAAATCACAAACAACAACTTGGACCTGGGAAGCACTGTAGTTTATCTGTACATTGAGAGATGCAGACATCAGTGGGTTATGAAGACTTTTTGAAGAAACACACAGAAATGTGGCTAAAAGAAGTAAACTCTAATGTAGTACACAGATGAGTAGAACAAAATGTTTATATAAGTTTGCTACCACGACATTTGTTAACAAGTTGTCATTGTAATTAGATGGTGACATTGTGGGATGGTGATACAACCTCATTCTCATTACCAAAGTTAAGTGTTTAAATATTTTAAAAGTGCTAATTCACAAATAAGTCATTGTACATAAACTTCAGGTATTAAAAAAAGTGTTAAAGTTCAAAAACCCACAAGACGTAGAAGCATTGATATTAAAGTGTTGAATAAACTTATAAATTCTTAGCATGAATGAGGTTTGACTCTCCTTCAAACACACTGATGCTGCAAACTAAGCAGGAAATATTGCAATAAAACTTAATAAAAGCAGAGAGATGCAAATTAAAGCCACAGTGAGATATCACTTCACACCTGTCAGTATGGCCACCATTAATAAATCAACAAACAACAAGTGCTGGCAAGGATGTGGAGAAAAGGGAATCCTAGTGCACTGTCAGTGGGAATGCAGACTGGTGCAGCCACTGTGGAAAACAGTATGGAATTTCCTCAGAAAACTAAAAACAGAACTGCCTTTTGACCCAGTGATTCCAGTGCTGGGAATATACCCCAAGAATCCGGAAAACACCAATTCAAAAGAACCTATGCACCCCAATGTTCATAACAGCACAATTTACAATAGCCAGGTGCTGGAAGCAACCTAAGTGCCCATCTGTAAATGAGTAAATAAAAAAACTGTGGTACATCTATACAATGGAATACTACACAGCAGAAAGAAAGAAGGAACTCCTACCTTTTGCAATAGCATGGATGGAACTGGAGAGTATTATGCTAAGTGAAATAAGCCAGTCAATCAAAGACAAATACCATATGATCTCAGTTATAATTGGAATCTAATGAACAAAGTACACTAACAAACGAAACAGAACCAGAGACTTGGAAACATGGAACAGACTGAAAGTGACAGGGTTGGGGGGAATGGTGGAAGGAAGGGGAAGGGACAACACAAAGAACACGTATGAATGACTCATGGACATGGACAACGGAGAAGGAACTTACTGTGGGCAGGAGGGGTGGGCTTGGCAGAGGAGGACAAAAGGGAAAAAAATTGAGACAACTGTAATAGAACAAACAATAAAAAAAAAAAACACAGGAGGAAAAAAGAAACACTAAAAGGCTGCAGAGAACAGGAATGTTTTTCCAAAGAATGACTATTTACGCCACTTCATCAATATTCAAACTAGGCTCATCTGAGCTGTGGGAGCCAAAGCAGCAAGACCCCACTACATAGTAAACACCTGTGATACTCACATTGAAGACATTCAAACCCTTGGTGCTTACACTCACACTCCTCTCTTTCAGCAATTTGGTTACACTTGGGACAGCTTAACACTTCCTAGCACATTTTAGGAACCTTCTTTTTGTATCTTCTCTACTGAAATTAAGTCTCAGATTATTTTGTCAACTGTTTCCATGCCACTGAATGTGTGGAATTCTATATTATTTCTGACTGCTACCCTATCTCTATTGATTTCATCTTCTTATTCATATTTTGTTTTTTAATCTTTTAAATTTTATTTATTTATTTTTAGAGAGAGGAGAAGGGAGGGAGAATGAGGGGGAGAAACCTCAATGTGTGGCTGCCTCTCCCATGCCCCCAAATAGGGACCTGGCCCACAACCCAGGCATGTGCCTGACTGGGAATCAAATTGGGGATCCTTTGGTTCACAGGCTGACACTCTATCCACTGAGTCACACCTGCCAGGGCTATTTTCTGCTGCTGTTACAATCTGGTCAATATCATCTTTATGGAAACAGTCTGTTAGTAATGTTGATTTTGTTCTTCCTCCCAGTAGTTTTGTCTGCAGCACTTACAGTGAGAATATTGGTGTCTATGTCAAAGGTCACCTGTATTTTAGGAATGCCACATTAGTAAGCTAGAGAATCCCAGGAGCACGAACTTGCCAAGTAGTTTCTCTCTTTTAGTAAAGACCTTTTCTCCCTCATACACTGTCACTAACACAGTGGTGTGTTGCCAAAATACCGTATTTTGCTGTGTATAATGCACACTTTTTTGCCAAAATTTTTGAGGGAAAAATAAGGATATGCATTATACATGGGTAGTACTGATTCCGTATCTATATAAATGTTTTTAATTCTTTTATTTGTGGTTCTGTGTTAGAAGTGTAACTCTAGAAAGCAATAACAATACCCATATGCAAAATAATACCCTGGGGTATGATAATCAGTTTTGTTTCTAAATATAAATAAGTAAATTGAATGAAAAAATTAAAATGCAAAATTTTTTCCCTGAAAGTTTGGGCCAAAAACGTGGGTGCTCATTATACATGGAAGCACAGTACATGCGGCAAAATATGGTAAGCTGTGAACATCTGAGTTTGCTTTGTAGAAACAGCAGCGTTTCTTGGGATAAGGGATGTCACATCCTCCTTGCTGTTTCAATGCCCAGAGAGAAAGGGGCAACATCAAGGAGCAGGAAACCCTGCACATTCTCTGATTTGCCAGCCAGGAGACTAGCTGCTTGTGCAGCTCTGCCATATATCACTGCCTCCTCAGGGTTAATGGTGTTGAGCTCCTGTCTGTTTAAGACATCTTTCAGCAATTTTTCGAAGTTTGAGATATAAGTGGAATCACCCACTAGCACAGTTTCATTAATCTCGCACTTGTCAAGTTTGGCATCCTTCAGAGATTTCTCTACTACTTCAAGATACCATGGATTCCCCTCTCCCTAAAAATAAATAAATAAGATCTTAAAAAACAAACAAACAAACAAACCCCGACTGGTGTTGCTCAGTGGGTTGGGCGTGGTCCCATAAAGCAGAAGGTTCCTGGTTGAATCCCAGGTCAGGGCACATGTCGAGGTTGCAGGTTCAATCTGTGGAGGAGTGGAGGGGCATGCAAGAAGCAACCGATTGAAGCTTCTCTCTTACATCAAAGTCTCTCTCCATCTCGTCTCCCTCCCTTCCCTTCTCTCTAAAAATAAATAAATAAAATATTCAAAAAGAAAACAGACGCCATGGAAAAGCAAAGCAATGAGCTACTGGAAGTGGGCTCAGGAAATGAAGGTGCAGAAATCCACATTCTTCAAGAATGAACCAATTTCAATCCTGGTATTAACAAAGAAACAAAATATATTTTGCCTTCTTGCAGGCGGTCTGGAGGTACAACACCCCCGGCTTGTTGGAGGCTATATCCTTCTTGTGTCTACATTTGAACTCGTCAATCAGGTTATTCACCATATGGTTATCAAAGTTTTCCCCATCCAAGTGGGTGTTACCAGCTTTGGATTTTACTTCAAAGATGTCATCCTGGATGTTTTGGATAGACACATCAAAGGTGCCACTACTCAAATCAAATATCAGCACATTTCTCTTTTTTAAAGCTTTAAAAAAAAAAATCCAGGCCATAGACATGGCTGCTACAGTAGGCTCATTAATGATTCTCAGGATATTAAGATCAGTGATGGTTCCTGCATCCTTGGTGGCCTGACACTGAATCATTTAAGCCGGCTAGAAGAGTAATTATTGCATTTCCTACTTTTACCCCCTAAACAGGCTTCAGCAAACTCTTTCATCTTACTTAGAAACATGGAAGAGACCTCCTCTGAGGAAAACATATTATTCCCTTTATGTTCTACATTTTCTGTGGGTTTTTCCTTTTCACGAGTCACTTGGAAAGGCTAGTGCTTCATTCTACTGAACTGTGGCATCATGAAACTTGCAACCTCTTGGCATCAAAGATGGTATTATTGTTAAGCTTCATGACCTCTTGGTTGTTAGTAACCTCACAGATGAGGTGTTCACTTTGTGAAAGCTATGTAGCTGGGACCAGCACAGTTGTCTTGGTAATTGGCAGTGATCTCTACTTTTCCATGCCAAAACACACCTACACATGAATAAGTGGTACCCGGTTCAATACTGATCGGCAAACAACTTGATTAAAGAAAGAAAAGGGGAAATGAAACAGAAAATAGTTTTGTTTTGTTTTGTTTTAAATCAGTGTTATCCTGGCTTGTGTGGCTCAGTTGATTGAGCGCTGGTCTGTGAATTGAAAGGTTGCCAGTTAGATTCCCAGTAGGGGGCGTGTAAGAGGCAACCACACATTGACGTTTCTCTCCCTCTCTGTCTCCTTTCCTTCCTCCCTCCCTCTCTAAAAATAAATAAATAAAAATCTTTAAAAAATTAAAAAATGGGGGGGGAGAACAGCTTAAGATTGCAGGATTTTTTTTTAATTTTATCTATTTATTTTTAGAGAGGGGGGAAGGAGAGAGAGAGGCAAAGAAACACTGATATGTGAGAGAAACATCAATCAGTTATGTCTTGCATGCCCCCCAAGTGGGGGACCTGGCCCACAACCCAGGCATGAGCCCTAACCAGGAATCAAAGCAGTGACCTTTGAATTTGTGGGATGATGCCCAACCCACTGAGCCACAGCAGTCATGGCGATTGCACAGATGCCTATACATAAAGCTGGAACACCTGACTTTTTAAAATCTTGCAATTATTCCATTTGACTACACTGGCTGCTCAAACAGAAATATGTGCATCACTTGGCATCGGTTGAATAGCTGCTATGTGCAGGTCACTGGGCAGAGTGCCAAAGAGAAGATATGTTGATAAGTTCTACCTGTGCTGAAGAAGGACAGAGAGGACAACAAGCTGTTCAGTTGTTCCATGTGTGCACATACCCCCAGCTGCACAGGCAAAATATATAGAAATGTCGGTAGTCACAGCCAGCCTAAGCAGGGCGACTCCAAAAAAGGTTCCTACACTGTCATTTAACATTAAAATTTAATAAGTTGCGTTCAACACAAGTTGAAAACATTCATAAATTTAATGAATCATCTAATTAAATAGTTTATGTGCAACAGTTTGGAGCAGACTGAGGAAAAACCTTGAGTTATTTTTATGCTTAAATGCAATTAGTAAGTAATGTTCCAAAAACAAAACCCTCTTGAATTTCATAAAGCTCTTTTTCTAAAGCAGAAAATGTTATTTCATAAACCATCCTGTTTTACGGAATTACATGCTTATTTTTGCTTTTATTGCTAAGGAGTCAGCTGAACTACAATACATTTTCTTCATGATTTTATTTATTTAATTTTAGAGAGAGGGGAAGGGAGGGAGGGAGAGAGAGAGGGGGGAACATCAATGTGAGACAAAAACATGGATCAGTTGCCTCTTGTATGTGCCCAGCCAGGGACCGAACCCACAACCCAGGCATATGCCCTGACCGGGAATCGAACTGGTAACCTTTCACTTTGTGGGATGGATGCTGCCCAACCAACTAAGCCACACTGGTTAGGGCTGAACTACAATTAATACCAGCCACTATGTTGTCAGTGTAGGCAAAGCCAAGCTCAGTTTCATGCAGAATGATTAACATGGCAATATTGTTTTTTGGTGTATTGTAATGCCCAAATGATTCCATGTTAACAGGCTCTATCACTGTGGGAAAAGAACATATTTTATATCAGAATATGACACCTAGTTTCATTTATAATCTTTCCTTAATGTTTTCCTTATCCTTTATTGTGGTAAAGTCACCTCTAACTCTTTTTGAGCAGCTATTAATGAAATATCTTTTGAGTTAGTATGTCAGGTAGCTTTAAGCCCAATATTCAATGTAAAGTGGAAAGCTCAATTTGAAATTTGACAATTTTCTAGAAAGTTCATGGAGTATTTTAGCCAGAGCAGCCTGGGTTTGAAATACCTCTCCCCACCTCTCCTCTTAGAAGGCCTTCTACTTAAACTTTGAAACTTTGATGATCCACAGAAAATTAAATGCCACTGTTCCAAGCAGCATGCTAACTGTGGCACGAATTGTCTCTTTCATACCCCAACTACCTACAGGAGTTCATTTAGTCCCAATGAAAGGTTTTCAAATTTCCAAATAGCAGAAATGGTGAGTTAAAAGCCTTGAACTCTAAATAATGTTTTATTTCTTCAGCTGGGTGATGTGTACACAGGTAATCACTGTATTGTTATTTTTATCAGTTTAATATTTCTTAATGGATCCATCTCTTTGAGGTTCACAAATATACCAGTCAGTTCTTTGAAAGATAATGATTACCATAAGTATTGCATGTGGTAATATACGAAATCCAGGCAACAAAAAACAAACTGTCCTCATGCCTTCATCCAGGATCCATCATTACCCACTGTTCTCAAAACTGAAATCTCTATTGAGGTCCACAGGATTTTGCTAATAAATACAGTTGGGTTACCTCCTGACCTCTGAGTCTGGGGCTACTACCCTATTTCATTCATTTCCTTACATCACTTAGTGTCGACCTGCTGGTCGAAGGTAAATTTTACTTCCAATTCAACTATTCCTCAGTCCTTCATACATTCCCCCAGAAGCTGTATTATCCCTAATATTGAAATGATGATTTAGCCTTAGGGAAAAAATAGGTTAAAGATCAAAAATTGCTTAGGAAGATGAAAATAATGGCCTGAAATATATTAACAGAAAATTTCACACCCCTTCTGAATCTGAGGCAGAAAATCAGTTGACTTTTCTTTGCACTTTCCAGAGCAAAATGTGGCTTTGGAAAAGCTAAGGAATGAAACAGAGGGAGATAATTCACCCAGCTCTATCTAACCAGAGACGGGAAAGGAACCATAGTAGAAAATCTGATTTATGAGAACTGTTAAGACTGTCAGGAAGTTCCAAGAAACCTGCAGGTGTTGCTCTTAGTGAAATACATGTCAACTTTTTATATCTAATAATGTGCCATGAATTAAAATATAGTTATGCATATAGATGGTGCATTTGATTACAACGAAGTAGTGGAATAATACCTCATTGCTTCACAGTCATGACTATTCAGAAAAGAGAATTCTGAAGCATGATTTTCTATCAGATGTACAGTGGTTAGCATAGGGGACTGTCGAAAGCGATTACCTTACACCAGCAAGGCTCATGCATGCATATCTATTTGAATTTGGGAGATTTTGCAGGGCCAGAAGAAAAAGGTAAAATGTGAGGAAATATTTCAAAGTATTTTTAAGTGTGAATTGCTATAGAAATTCAATATATAATTGACTGTAAAATTACAGTAAATCCAATTATGAAACATCAAGCATACATTTCTATACATATATGTATATGTGCACATATATACACATATATGAATACACATATATGTATACAATTGTTCTTAGGTGCACACTAAACTGTTAGTATTTGAAGGATACTTCATTTTAAAATATGTGGGCCCTAAAAATGCAGTATACTCTGTAAGGGCAGAGATTATGGGATCACAGAAGGCACATAAAAACCTTAAACTGTATAGTCATGTTTTATTTCTTCAGCTGGATGATGTATACACAGATGATCACTGTATCTCTTTTATCAGTCTGGTATTCTTAACCAAATATTATTAATATTATTATTCCTAAGAGATAATGTTATTTGAGAGATAAAGAATGCTTTATTCTGACCCTGGCTGGTGTAGCTCAGTGGATTGAGCGCAGGCTGCAAACCAAAGTGTCACAGGTTCGATTCCCAGCCAGGGTACATGCCTGGGTTGCAGGCCAAAACCCCCAGCAACCGCACATTGATGTTTCTCTCTCTCTATCTCCCTCCCTTCCCTCTCTAAAAATAATAAATAAAATCTTTAAAAAAAGAATGCTTTATTCTAAATGTGTATGGGCATTTGAAAGAGAACAAAATAAGAAGGAAAATACCTAATTGCTGTTCAGCTACAGAATGAAACACAAACACACCCCTTCACAGAAGCACACCTACACACAAGTACACAAATACACTTCACCACATGGTGTAACGGGATCAGAAAAATTAGAATTCTGTTTTTGGCTCTACCACATCTGAGAGGAGCGACCTCATACAAGTCACTTCACTTTGCCAAGATCCAGCTGACTTGCCTGAGGATGGACTTTTTAATACACAGACAGGGCCACTATAAATTATTAATATAGTCAAGACAAAAGCACTTCATAAAGTGAAAACCCACTATATCAAGGCTAAGGTGTTAAGGCTGCAGTAAGGACAGTAGATGCTGACGTGATGAAGAAGGTCGTTTCTGCCTATCCGGTCATTGGGTGGAATTCTACCTAAAGCCTGAAATCATGTAAGAAGTTGCCTATGTACATGCAAAAGGAAAAATATTTTATGTTTGAAATGATATGCTCTTTCAAGGTGGTACTTTTCTCAGGGTGTGAGTGGAAAACTAAATATATCAATTGTAACTATGTTTGGGAATGAGGTATGAGGGTAAAATCTCCCTAAGTCAGAGGCCAATTTCGGACTGAAGAGAGTCAGAAGTCAATCCGCAGATCACAAATTTACTGGACTTAACCATATTCTGAAAATGTATTTTCAAATATTTTATTTCTAATCCTTAAACCTGCCAACATCTTATATTGCACATTTTAGAGATGCAAAGTCAAGTTCAGCAAAAACAAGTACAATGGTAAGGTGATGAACTTCACAACCACACTGACCCAGCTGCCAAGATTTCTGCCTCAGGATGATAGTGTGAGCCTTCCAGCAGATCTTGCTGCTTGTGCCTTTGTCCTTACTGTGTTTTCTCCACTAGCCAGACAAATCCTTCTAAAGCAGTGTTTCTCAATGTGTGCTCTGCAGCCTTCTACACCAGAGTCACCTGACAAACCTTATTAGATAAATTCAGATTCCCATGCCCCACCCCAGGGTATCTACTTTCATAGGTCTGGGGTGGAATTGAGGAATCCGCACTTTAGCAACACCCAGGGGATTCCCATACTGCTGACATGTGAAAACTGCTAAAGTATAAGGGGTATTATTATGTCATTCCTGTGTTCAAAACCTCCTGATGGCCCCTTCTCTTACTCTTTAAAGGCCAAAGGCAGCATTATGGCCCATGAGGCTCTTCAAGACCCAGCTGAACTCATCCTCTACCATACCACACTTTTTCTTGCTAACTACCCTCAGCCATTGTGAACTCCTTCCCCTTCTTAAGCTGCTCCTGCCATAGGGCCTTGGTACTTACTGTTTCTGCTACCTGGAATGTTTTGATGCTCCTATCTCATGCCTCATTCCCTCTCTCTCTTCAGACACCAGCTCAAAGATTACTTCATCTCAGAGATGCCTCCTTAACCATCTCATATTGAGTAAAACCCTCTTTACTTTTTATTTTTTTAAGATTTTATTTATTTTTAGAGAGGGGAAGGGAGGGAGGAAGAGAGAAAAACATCAACGTATGATTGCCTCTCACATACCCCCTACTGAGGACCTGGCCTGCAAACCAGGCATGTGCCCTGACTGGGAATTGAACCAGCAACCCCTTGGTTCACAGGCCGGCACTCAATCCACTAAGCTGCACCAGCCAGGACAAACTATCTTTATTTTTATTCAAATAACTTACCATACACTGACATTTACCTGCCTGTCTTACCACACTTCAGCTGAGGCTCTGCTACAGAAAGCACACTGCCTGTTTGTTACCCACATTGCCTACAGCAGTGTTTAGCACATAGTGGGCCATTAACAAGTGTCTGTAAAGGTAATTTAAAAATTGGAGGTTTCACTTAAAATATTTTTATTTTTATATTTTTATTTTTAAATTAAAAGAGTTTTTTTTTTTTATTTCCCTAGAAAAAATGGGTTTAAAAATATAGCCCTGACTGGTGTGGCTCAGTTGGTTGGGCATCAACCTGCAAAATAAGAGATCACAGGTTTGATTCCCAGTCAGAGCACGTACCTGGGTTCCAGGCCCAGTCCCTGGTCGAGGCACATATGAGAGGCAACAGACTGATGTTTCTCTATGTCTCTTTCTGCTTCCCTCCCCCTCTCCCTATAAATAAGTAAGTAAATAAATAAATCTTTAAAAAAGTTATAGAGTTGATTGAAAAATTTAAAAAAACTAAGTATGCTACTAAACATTCAACAATATCCTATAATGCATTACAACAGTCCCCCACAATGAAAAATAATCTGGAGCACAATGTCAATAGTGCTAAATCTGAGCAACTCTGCTCTAGAGATTACTACCCCATACTAAACAACTCTGAATCCATGCAGTTGCAGCTGTCTCCAGCAGAAAAAAGGAAACATTCTTTCCTTCTTGATGAACTCACTGACAAACAACAGAATATAAAAGCAAAGAAGTTTTTGTATGAGTATTATAAAACATTTCAAATAAAAAATAAGGAGCCCCTGAGGACCTGAATTGATATTTATCCCAGAGGACATACAGACGGCCAACAGACATATAAAAACATGCTCAATGTCACTGATCAGGGAAATACAAATCAAAGCCACTAGGCAGTATCACCTCAGAATGGCTGTCATGTAGGGAAAAGGGAACCCTAAGGTGTGGCTGTTGGGAATGTGGACTGGTGCAGCCACTGTGGGAAGCAGCACGAAAGTTCCTCAAAAAATTGAAAATGGAACTGCCTTATGACCCAGTGATTCCACTTCTAGATATTTATCCAAAGAAACTCAAAACACTTACTGGAAAACATATTCATCCCTATGTTCACTGCAGTGTTATTTACAACAGCTAGGATCCGGAAGCAACCTAAATTTCCATTAACAGATAAATGAATAAAGATGTGGGACATATATACAACGAACTATTACTCAGCCATAAAAAGAATGAAATCTTAACATTTACTACAACACAAATGGACCTAGAAAGTATTATGCTAAGTGAAATAGGACAGAGAAAGATTAATACCATATGATTTCACTTAAAAGTGGAATCTGAAAAGCAAAATAAATGAACAAACAAAACAGAAATAAACTTATACATACTGAGAACAAATTGATGGGTGCCAGAAAGGCGAAAGGGATTAAGAAGTACAAATTGCCAATTATAAAAACAGTCACAGGTATGTAAAATACAGCACAGGGAATATAGTCAATAATATTGTAATGGCAATGTAAGGTATCAGATGGGTACTAGACTTATGGAGGTGATCATTATGTAAGGTATATAAATGTCTAAGCAGTATGTTGTACACTTGAAACTAATATTGTATGTCACTGTAATTTTTAAAAACTGTTTTAATGAGATGCCCTTGGTTTAAACACTGAGGTCACAAATATCAGTTGTTTCATCATTCAGACATTAAAATATTTCCACTGAAGAACACTGACAGTGAAAAGACTGGAAGAAAGTATAACAAAATGTTAGTAGGGGAGGAAGAATAATTTTCCCTCTACTTTTCTAGATTCTTGGCTGAGACCACCTCCTCCCACCCCCATAATAAAAAAAAGATTAACAGGAGAAAAACAGAAGTTTAATAACATGAAGATTTAATTACTAGACCAGATGAAATAACCCTGAAGGGTTAGAAGAAAGTTTCTTCCACCCCCACAGCATGAAAAAGACATTAAAGAAAAGACATTTTAAAATTTGTCAGATAAAACTTAACAAAATAAGAAAGAAACGCTGTTGATGTGCCAACATTGGCTTTTATCCAGAACCAACCATTGTTGTTTCTTTTTTAACTTCAGCTGAAAAATATGAATTTTAAAATATTAATTTAAACATTTTGTTTTAAACTTTGAAAGCTGTGAAAATTCTGAACATGTTGACATCATATATCTCCAAGGTTAACTCAATTTGCAAGCAGTATCAAAAAGAGCATTTTAAATCTGCCTTCTTAAAAGAAAACAAAACAAACAGTTTTGATATATCAACTTCAGCTTTTATCTGAACTAATCAGTGTTGTCAAAATCTTAAGATTTCAACATTCATGAAGAAGCGGAGGTTTTCAGGATAGTAAAAACTTCTCATCATTTCATATACAATAAATGTCAAGTTGGATAAGAACCCATCTTGTTGGTTTACACCGTTTATCGTAATCAATTTAATATCACTTCCACCAGTGTGGCACAGCACTGCATAAACAATATGATAATTGGAATTCCTCTGCTCCTTGAATTAGTAAGCACGTTACAGTGTATATCAATCATGCCTAATGAGTCTGAAGCATGGCTTGATTATATTTCATTTGCATAAGAATTTTCTATAATTTTTTAAACTGATCATTTTTAATTCAGAATAGATATAAATGCCACAGAAATGCTGCTCTCTTCCTGAAATACTAAGCAATCTTTTTACATAATACAAAAATGTTAATCAACTTTTTTAATGCAGATCCTAGCTGGTTAATGAGTTTTCACCTTTCCACATGCTGTCAAAACTCACCACACTGTCACCTTTCTAGGGTTCACAATTGCAGCACACTTTTATATGGTTCAATTCTAATTGTCATATTATTTCATTCCTTTTATGAGGGAAACACCTTTTTGTAAAGAAGATTTTATTTATTTAGTCTTAGAGAGAGGGGAAGGGAGGGAGAAAGGGAGGAAGAGAAACATCAATCAGCTGCCTCTTGCACGCCCCCAACCGGTAACGGCCCAAAACCCAGGCCAGTGCCTTGACCGGTAATGGAACCCAAGACCTTTCACCTTCCAAGAGGATGCCCAACCAACTGAGCTACAATGGTTAGGGCGAGGGGAACATCTTGTAGATGATCCTTGGGTTCTCCAATTTGAAGAATATTTTGCTCTTTGCATGCTGCAGTTTGTAAAACTCCTACTATTAGTTTACAGAAATACTGACTTAAACATTCTCTGATAAGCCAAAAGCCTGAATAGTAAAAACTAAACAAACAGGAACAAATACACAAATAAATATAGATCTACAAGTGTAAGGTAGCAGCTAGGAATGAGCGACCAGAGGGGAAATAAAGCTGGGCCCTCACCATTACAATCTAACAAAGAACTTAATACAGAAGGCTGGAAGCAACAGGGAGACATGTCTCACCAATTATTTCAGCAGGACTGAGCCGGGTTTCTTAAGATTGCCAGGTGTCCTGAATATCACAAGCGCAGGGGGCAGTCCTTGAGACTCTGCTAGGAAAGAGAGCCTCTCTAACATTTCACTAACACAAAGAGCTAAGAAATCTTTGTAGTTGTATATTATTCTGAAGATTTAGAAGGGAGAGAAAGAGGGGAATCCTAGAAACTGACTAAGATATATAATCCCTGAACCCCAATAGTCGGCACACTTGGATTAGCCAGGTGTCTGCTTTATAGGCTTGGCTCAAGTGTATAGAACAAACTCATTAACAAACTAACAACTTTATTTCCTCTATATGTGGGGCATTTAGACTAGCTGGGTGCCTGCTTGCAGCTTTGTGCTCGTTTGTGTTTCATAAATAAACCTGCTATCTCGTTTCTACTAGAGTGTTGTCTCTTACTTGGTCTCTTGCAAGGAGACAAGAACTGAGCAACAAGCTCTGGGGAGGCCCCTGACTCGGGTCACCCTCAGTAACAGAAGTTAAATTACAATGAGATAGCCCTGGTCAGTGTGGCTCAGTGGATTGAGTGCCTACCTGCGAAGCAAGGGGTCACAGGTTTGATTCCCAGTCAGGGCACATGCCTGGGTTGTGGGCTGGGTCCCCAGTTGGGGTCATGAGAGAAGCAACCATGCACTGATGTTTCTCTCTCTTTCTCCCTCCCTTCCCCTCTCTCTGAAAATAAATACAATCTTTTAAAGATTACAATGAGATAAAATGTAGAAATAAAAATAGCTTATTAAATATAATAATTTAGAAAAATCTATTTGGGAATTAACACATTAAAATAATTACTCATACGCTATTCAGAGGACAGGCATTTTCTTCAACTTCATATAGTACATATATAGTACAGTAGTCAAATATCTTGAAAGATGTCCATGTGAAACATTAAAATCTTTTAATAGAACTTTTCCAAAGAGTAGGAACCAAGACAAGGCTGAGGCAAGCGACTTGTTTGTAAAACATACCATGTACTGACAATGACTTTTGAAAATGCCTAACAGGAAAAAAGAAAAGAAAGAATGGTTTATATGGGAGAAGCAAGCACTTGGAGGGAAAAAATGAATTTAACTTAAGTCAACTCTTAGATCCAAGTCTCTAAGCAATGCCAAGTACTAACCCACTGGCTAGAAGGAAGGGTTCCTGGTAGATCTCATTACTGCACATTGAATTTCCTATTCTTTCAAGGAAAAAATATATATTCCATCAAGGTAACTTCCCCCCTCTAAAGAAACCATGAAATTTCCATGGAGAAAAATCTGCATGGTAAAAAGAGCTACTGAATCATTCTGAGACATTTTTTCCATCTGTAAATTCCTACTTTAAAAAAAATTCCTAGTTTAGATGGTACAATGAATACACATTTGTTTAGAAACAAATTCCTTTTTGTTCACTTGTTCAAGTGCACCTCTAATTCCTAAAACCTATTAATTTGCTTTTATTCAATTATATAATACTTTCAAAAACAGAGTAATATTCTTTGTAAAATGGCTTATGTGAAATTGTATTAAGCTGCTTCACATTTCAAAAATCACAAGATTCCTGAGATTCCCTAGAAGATTCATCCTTCCTGCAAGATCCAAAATGACCTTGTTAATTAAGTGCAGTAAAGGCAAACCAGCTGTTCCCTCCCCTACATAGCAGTACTGCTTGTGATTAAAACAGAATTTAACTAAATGACCATTGAGGCATTCGTTTAATAGTGGGATTACAGGTGATTTTCAACAATAAACCTGTTGAAAATCTGTAAAGTGAACAAAAAAGGAATTTTTAAAAAGCAATGACAAAGACTTGACCAAAGAGTAAAACAGTGCAAAACAAAGTGGGTGGGGGAGAAGAATTTTGAGAGGTTCTAGAGCCCTTCTGCCCTGATGGGGAAGGCCTTCCCCTAGTGACCGGCGACCCTGGGTGTCCACAGTAACCCAGTCTGCATCGCACCGCGCTTCCCACTCTGTGATGAGGCCACGTGCCTGTTTTCTTACGTATTAGCTAAAATACCGCAAACAAAAATCCAACCTCTAGGTAAAGGTAAGAAAATGGCCACGGAATTTGAAAACTCAAATTGCACAACTCCACAGGTTAGCCACATTATGACAAACAAATTCAAACTTGAGAGTGAGAGGAAAAAATGATTCTACGTTCCACTGCTCCACAAAGGTAAAAACACTAGATGCCAGGGAAATGGCAAATTTTGCCTTACCTCACTCACGCCATTCTGAATGTTCTAGAGCCGCTGCATCATCAGCGGCCTCTCTTAGCCGACTCGCCAAGGCTTTACTTGGGCCCCGTGATGATCAAGCTCTTGAACACAATTCACAGTCACGTGTTAGGCCCGCAGCAGCCTACTGCCCACGTGTGCTGCATGCGCGTGCGGTCTTTCCCAAATCCGCCTCCTTTTGCCATTCTCTCTGCCTTCTGTTCTCCCACGTGGGAAATTTGAAAAACATGCCTTCATGTATACTTTATCGTTCTTGTTTTTCGTCTCTCATCTCTTCAAGTGTCTCATTCTTTTATTTTTGTCCCATTTTTCTCCCATTCTAGTTCCTCATGCTTGTTCCCATTCTGTCTGGCACAATTGTTTTCTCATTACCAAAGCTTCTATTTCATCTCCTCGTTTCCTCACGTATTCCTCATAAATGTTCTTCTTTATTTTACGTTATTCTCATATTTAATCTCATATTTTCAGCATATTCTTTACATTTGTCTTATTCTTTCATGTATTTCATTCTCAATTTCATTTTAGTTTCATCCTTTCCCCATTAAATTCTAATATTCTTTAATTTTCACATATTCTCTTCTCCCCTTTCTCATATTTATATATTTCCATTTTCTCACAGTCTCGTTTTAACAGCATCACAGATTATACCTTATTCTTTCATATTTTCTCATTCCTTGCATTGTGTTCCATTACTAACACTCATTCTCTACCATATTATTTTCTGTCACATTTCTCTCACATATACTTTCACACTTTCTCTGCAGTAGTTCTCTCTCTCGTTTTTTAAAAAATCATATTTTCAAGCTGCAGCTGGGAATACCAGTATGTGGAAGAACTGCTTAAATTATACTTGGATTTTCGACTATGTGGAGGCGGGTTTGTTATCCCTAGTCCTCCCGTTGTCCCAGAGTCGACTGTAATTGTTGGTCTAGCAGTTAAGTAAGGAAAGGTTTACTCTAGTGTTCATTTGCCTGCTAGTAGATGAACTTACTGGTTAGTGCTCAATGTGGGTGAATGGTAACGCCAAGGCTGTGCAAACCCACAGGAAATGAGGGTGAGGACAAGCCTACCCAGGGACTGGGTAATGACTGTTTTACAATGGGGTGTGGCCTAGCAATAGCCTCTCGTTAATTGTCCTCAATCATACCACCTAGTTACTGAAATTTCTACAAGCAACAAGAGGGTAAGGAAATCTCAATTTGAGGTTCTCAACCAATTTCACTTTAAGGCATATTGTTTTCCTCACGAGATCAACTAATCTCTCTGAGGGTTCTCACTATCCTGCAGGTCCCAACTAGGTCACAAACAAGCCCAAACCTTTTCCCCTATGTGTCTCTTTAAAATGTCAGACAGATGGGGAAATACAAATAAATATACAGCTTGGGAATGGAAAATAGATCATTGCAAACATCCTTAAGCCATGGAGTAACTAAAAGAAACTAATGGTTAAAAAAGAAAAGTTTAAGACAAATTCCTTAGATACATATAATTCAAATTTTAAGAACCAGTGAAGAGAAAAGAATGAGCAAACAGGTGCTGCAAAAAAAAAAAAAATGTTAAGGATCTTGAGAAGAATGTTCCAGAAGTGTCACAGTTTCAGATATACTGAACAAAAAATACCGTGTAGACTCAATTCTATGTTTTACCACAAAGAAGACAAAATATTCCAAAGAGAATATTCAGTAAAGTCACAGGATGGCAGCCACAATAGAGAAATTCAAATACTGAAGGAAGAGAACCTACATAGATTCATCTTTATGCTTAATCGTATGAATCAACTAAAATGTAACTGAAGATCAGTCTGTCTGCCCAATGTCAAATAAAAACAAATCTGGAAGTAAGTAAAGATAAACTTTACTCAAAGGGATTTTTGCAACAGGGAGAACACTCTAACCTCAGGATCTGCAAGAGTCTCAGAATCAAACAGAGAGAGGTTTTCCTTATACAAGAAGTAAGCTGGGCTAGCAAGAACTTTGTGAGGGAGAGGGGCAAATGTTGGGAGTGACTAGTTTGGTAAAATCAGAGTGCTTCAACAGAAAATTGTTTCTCTCTGTAGTCAACCAATTCTTGATTCTCAGAATGAACTGTTAAGGGGGGAGGTTCAGCACCTTGGTGCTTGCATGTTGGGTGAGTCACATTTAAGCAACCTATGGGGAGGTCCCTTAAATTTGATCCCTTAAGGTTTGGTCAAGCCAAGTCAGAGGATAAATAATCATGAGGACTTGGTAATCAATAGTAAGTTAACACTACCTGCTCTACCTGGAAGCCTCCAATAGCAAATCTGTTCTGAGCAGTGTACTTAGGCTGACCACTCCACTTTCAATATTTATTTCTATTTCATTCAACAAATACTTTCAGAACCTATTTGTGTGTCAAAGCTGTGTCTTACTTGCTTTCCTGTTCCAGTCCAGATTAAACCACCAAATGGAAACAGCATTAATGATTAGAAAGCCAAATTTCTTACATTGCAGATGACAAAAAGGGGCTTAGAATAGTGAAGTGACTTCTCCACAGGCCATACAACTAATAGCAGAATAATAGCAGAAGCAGAACTGAACTCTAATCCTTAATCTCTCTCTCTCTCTTTCTCCCTCTCTTTTTTCTCTCTCTCTCCTCCCCAGCCACCACCCCCCCTCCCCACACACACACGATTATACTTCTGAAAAACTATCATGGTCACTGAAAATGAAAATGGATATCCTTTTGCCTAAGACAGTTTGGCTTCACTGTATAGTTGTATTTAACTTAACTCTGCTTATACATTTTATTTCAATTCTTCTAAAACATAAAGTCAATCTTTTTATCTTGGAACACATATACCTACAAAAAATGATGATTTTTTATCCAGTATAGAAAATTACATTAGAAAAAATGGTCATAGGTTCAGGGAAACAGCAGGAGAACATTAAATCATACTGAGGTCAGAGTTATGTTTTTGGTTTTAATTAGTCATAATACAACACAATCAAAGAATAATTTGTTGTGACTATCATATTAACAAGGTTGTTTTTAATAATGAATACAGCTCAAAATAACCTAAGGTGAATCTACTCAAAAGTGTTTGGCTATTAATATTCATCAGAGGACACTGCAGAATTCACACTTTCTCCATCTGCAGTCTGAAGTGAACAGAGAGCAGTAATGGGCAAGAGAAAATGATGAATTAGGTAGAAAATAATTTAATTTAAAAGGAGACATTAAGCGTGATTAAAATATTGTTTGCTATGCCTATTGCAGTGAAACAACAAGGATTTGAGAAACCGTAACCCATCTTTTTACATCATGAAATATGGGAAAAAGTATGATAAAAGTAATATGTCATTGAAATATGCCACTAGTGTGGTCTCTTGCCTATTCATCTTTTATTTGTTTTACATTTTCATATTCTTAGAAACCATGTATTTCCAGAGCTAATGATATTACACTACATTATACATACTGTGATCTAGATGTCAAGATCTAAATGAATATAAAATAGCTATTCCAAAGATGTATGAATATGGCAAAAAGCAACCTCATCTCTTTTAATCAAAGAACAATTGCTTAGAGATAAGCTGATAACATTTTGCTAACTACAGACAATAAATAGTATGATAGAAACCACAATAGAATAATAAAATGCACCATTTTAACCATTGAATATGTATTATCCCTAATGTGTGCCATAGGTTGCGGATTTAAAACTATGCTTTTCATAACTACATTTAAAAAAAATGAAATGTGCTTCAGAATGGCAAAAAACACGGCATGTTAGATTTTCCTCTAATGCCTCCTCCTACCACCATAAGTATAACTTATAAGGTTAAACCAGAAAATTACATATTCTTGATTAAAAAATTTTTGCTTAATGGACATACACAAACATATATATGTACACATGCACATATTTATACTCACATAAATACACACACGGTTTTAACTGGATAAGGCAAATAGCAATTCCTTATATATACACAAATCAATTTAATATCTAAATGATTTCACCATTGAAATAACACAGAAAAAGGGCAAAAATCTTTTTCTTATATTGATACCACAGAGTGTATATTAGAGGAGAAAGAGCAAGTGAGCACTAGATAATAAAAATATATAAATCTTTTTTTAAGATAAATGGACTTTTTAAAAACCTTTTGTTGTTGTTTTAAGATTGTATTTTATTTATTTATTTTTAGAGAGGGAAGGGAGAGAGAAAGAGAGAGAAACATCAATGTGCGGTTGCTGGGGGCCATGGCCTGCAACCCAGGTATGTGCCCTGACAGGGAATTGAACCTGCGCTGCCTGGTTCGCAGCCCACACTCAATCCACTGAGCTACGCCAGCCAGGGCAAAATACATAAATCTTTTAGAGACAGAACATTTGGGTTTGAGTCCTGACTTCTAAATGACTCCAGATAAATAACTGAATCTCTGTGCGCATTACTTTGTCTAATTGGAAAAGGGAACTTATACCTGCTATTATAATAAGAATCCAATAAGAGAACATGTGAGCAAATTCTTCATAAACCGTAGAGATCAATACAAATGAAAACTCAGCTAACTTCCTAGCCACCTTCTCCACATGCCCCTTGGTGGTCTGATCGAGTGGTAAGCCCTACAAGGAAGTATGTGGTGCTCTAGATGTCAACTGTGATTTTATTTTTTTATACTTATAAATGGTCTGTTTCCTCAGCCCTCAACATAGCCTACAACATGGCATAAAGGAAATTGCCAAGTTTTGGGATCCAGACCCCTGGGTTGGAATCACAACTACACTTTCTGTCATGTGGTTGTCATCACAGGCATGTCGCTTTAGTTTTCTGAGCTTCAAGTTATTTGTTTTTAAAAAGATCTTGTTTATTTATTTTCAGAGAGCACGAGGGAGGGAGAAACAGAGGGAGAGAAACATCGATTGGTTGCCTCTCACTTGCCCCCAACTGGGGACTCAGCTGGCAACCCAGGTATTTGCCCTGTCTGGGAATTGAACCGGTGACCCTTTGGTTCGCAGGCCGGCATTCAATCCACTGAGCCACATCAGCCAGGGCTCAAGTTATGTATTAATATGATAGTAAAAATGGTACCTACTTCCCAGACCTGTTTGAGTGAGATATTTATTGCTTGTTAATTTCTAGCATCATACTTGGCACATATTAGGCACTCATCAAAAGGTAATAACGTTGTCCTGACCCATTGTAGCTCAACTGGTTGGGTGTTGAACTGCAAACTGAAGGGGTGCAGGTTCAGTTCCCAGCTGAGGTGCATACATGAGGCAACTGATTGATGTTTCTCTGTCACATTGATGTTTTTCTCCCTCCCTTCCATTCTCTCTGGAATCAATAAAAGAAAAAAGTTTTAACAGTAAAGTAGTGATATCATCAATATTGATATTTATTACCCTCGTCTGGCAATTATGCTTCTGGCTCTGAGTGGCAGGATTTAAGCCCTGGGCATTTTTCCCTGAGAAGTTTTCATAAAGAATATTACTCAATACAATCCAAGGTGAATCTGCTCAGAAGAAAATGCAAATTTCTTTGATATTAATATCTATCAACAGATATTGCAGAATCCACACTTTCTACATCTGGTGGGGATTTTTCTGTTTCAGATCCTTTCTTCTTACACTTTCGTTTATAATAAGGAGCTTTTTCACATCTCAGTAACCAATATTACAAATAAGCACCACACCAGTGAATTCATACATTCAACACAAAACATTATATTTAAGGATGAAGTTTCCAAGCAACCCTTAAATGAAACATATTTGAATAACAATGTAGTCACATTCTTAACTAATGTTAACTTGTACTTTTCTAGATGATTTGGCATTCTAAGCCTAGTGAAGACAGTCCTGGCCAGAGAGAATGATTACTATTAACTTGGATAAGCCATAAAGCACACCCAACTTGCAGTGATGGAAATTTGCATTTTCAGACTCCCTGCTTCTCCAAACTGGACAGAAAAGAAGGAAGAACTTGTTACATTCACTCTTTTGCAAAGCAGTGACTTGGAAGCCACTTGATCTGTGACTATATATTTATTCCTTCCTCTGTCTCACTTACCAGTAGTGATGGCTCTATCCCCCAAATTATCTCTGAGAATTTTCTAGAGACTTTTGTATCTATTTCACAAACAATACTTTGGGGGAGGAAACAAACTGTCAGTAGATATAGGTGAGTAACGAGTACCATGAAAATAAAACGTCAAGGAAGAAAAGGCAGAGAGCATATGGTGGGATGGGAATATTTTAAAGTGGGTGGTCAGGGAAGGCCACACAAATTCAGTAACGTTTGATCAAAACCCTCAAGAGGGGAGGACATGATCTGTGCAATTGGTCTGGATGAAGGGCATTTCGGGAAGAGGAGACAGCAAAGGCTGATGTCCTCAGATAGAAGCGTGTTGCATGGCCTTGAGGGGCAGAAAGGAGAGCGGTCCGGTGACAACGGTGCAGACAAGGGGGTGAGGGGAGTGACTGGCCAGCCTTGTAGAGAGGTGTTTACACTGACAATATACATACAAGGCTGTCATGGAAAATACTAGTAAAATGTTCTCTTTTTTAAAATATTGTGCTTGTTTATTTTTAGAGAGAGGGGAAGGGAGGGAGAAACAGAGGGTGAGAAACATCAATGTGAGAGAGAAACACCAATCGGCCACCTCTCACACATGCCCCAACAGAGATAGGACCCACAACCCAGCCATGTGCCCTGCTCTGGAATTGAACCAGTGACCTTTCGCTTCTATGGGACGACACTCAACCAACTAAGCCACACCAGTCAGGGATAGTAAAAACTTCTTAAATACACACAAAAGAAGGCCTAAGTAAATGAAAGGAATAGCATGTTTTCTACATAAGGTGGTATACTGAAACTCACCATCTAAAAGAACAATAAAACATTTTCCCAAATTGATATGTAGTTTCAATACAATAATGCCAACCAAATTTCTACAGGCTTCTATAGTGTGTTTTAAATATTCCCTAATGATGCATCTGTTTGCTCAAATGGCTCAAAACAAACATTTTTGCTCATCAAGAGATACACAAAGTTAACAAATATGTGACAGATTGGGAGGTGAAATGGTCATTGTCAAAATGCAATAAAAGATTAATATCTAGGCTATACAAAATACTCAAATTTAGCAAAAGCAAAGTCAGAGGTAATGATAGTAAAAAGGGACACAAATATGAAGTCAATTCATAGAAATGTAAAACTGAATATATTACACTAGTAATCAAAGAAATGCAAATGACAAAATTAACTGGCACTTGCCATCCACATTAGTGTCAAAAAAGTGAAGATCTGCTGTGGTTGATTTAGCTCAGTGAATTGAACATCGGCCTGTGAACCAAAGGGTCACTGGTCGGATTCCCAGTCAGCACATATGCCTGAGTTGTGGGCCAGGACCCCAGTAGGGGGCATGCAAGAGGCAACTACACATGGATGTTTCTCTCCCTTTCTTTCTCTCTCCCTTACCCTCTCTCTAAAATAAAATCTTTTTTAAAAAGTAAAAATCTGATACCAAATGTTGACAGGTACCATGTACCCTCATGGACATGAATAAGTAGTCCAGTACAGCCATTCCAGAGGTCAAGTCAATATGGCAGTCCTTAGTGAAAGTAAATATATACATATTATATAACCCAGCAAACACTACTCCTAAAATATTACTGTAGAGAAACTCAGGTCACAGGACCATAAGAGAATATGTACAAAGTTATTCATTGCAGAGTTGTTTGTGGTACTGGAAGTTGGCGGCAATCAAGCTGGTTGTTTATCACCAAAAGAGTATATAAACAAATGTGGACATGTACTGTGGAATACTGTACAGCTGTGAAAACAATAAACTAGATTTTTTTTTGGCCACCTGGGTGGGTCTTGTAAACCTAGCACTAAGTGAAAACATCTGAAACCATGATACCTCTAGCTCAATACCATTTATATAGATTTTTTAGAAGACTACAATACTGTATTGTTGACCAAAACACAGAGCCTTGATATGTTAAAACAATGAAATCTTGCATGTTCTTTTTCTTTTTCAATATTATTTACTCTTGTTACTTGGTTTCAGAATTATATTGCTTTGAGCCCAAGGATAACCTATGAAATCCGCCTCTTCACAAGAAATGGGCTGATCCATGACATTGGCTTAGTCAAGACTGTGTAAATCACTCTACAGTTGACACCTGGCATAGGAAGAGAGGAGAGAAGAGGTGGATAGCGGTTTATGTTGGAAGGTCACTATTCTCAAAGGAGTAAAGGAACAGACAATTTCATGATTTCTTTAAACAGAATTTTGTACCAATATTGTTAAAAGAAAAAGGAATAAAACATCTTTGAAGCTGCAAAGAAACAATTCATAAAATATAGAACAGGACAATAGCGATAATGCATAATGTGTACAGCACAGTATATTCTCATGTAGCCCTCTGGATGGACCTGGTGCATTTAGTAAGGCTTTAAAAAAATAAGATGTTCTATATAAAACATGTTTTTTAATGTATTTTATTGATTATGCTATTACAGTTGTCCCATTTCCCCCTTCTCTCCCCTCCACCCTGTACACCCTCTCCCACCCACATTCCCCCCCTTTAGTTCATGTCCATGTGTCATACTTATGAGTTCTTTAGCTTCTACATTTCCCGTACTATTCTTGCCCTCCCCCTATCTATTTTCAACCTACATTCTATGCTATTTATTCTCTGTACCTTTTCCCCCTCTCTCCTCCTCCCACCCCCCTGCTGCTAGCCCTCCATGTGCCCTCCATTTCTGTGGTCCTGTTCCTGTTCTAGTTGTTTACTTAGTTTCTTTTGGGTTTGCTTTAGGTGTGGTTGTTAATAATTGTGAGTTTGATGTCCTTTTACTATACATGTCTTTTCCTTATCTTCTTTTCTTAGATAAGTCCCTTTAGCATTTCATAAAATAAGGGCTTGGTGGTGATGAACTCCTTTAACTTGACCTTATCTGAGAAGCACTTTATCTGCCCTTCCATTCTAAATGAGAGCTTTGCTGGAGAGAGCAATCTGGGATGTAGGTCCTTGTCTTTCATGACTTGGAATATTTCTTTCCAGCCCCTTCTTGCCTGTAAGGTCCCTTTGGAGAAATCAGCTGACAGTCTGATGGGAACTCCTTTGTAGGTGACTGTCTCCTTGTCTCTTGCTGCTTCTAGGATTCTCTCCTTCATTTTAACCTTGGCTAATGTAATTATGATGTGCCTTGGTGTGTTTCTTCTTGGGTCCAACTTCTTTGGGGCTCTCTGAGCTTCCTGGATTTCCTGGAACTCTATTTCCTTTGCCAGAGTGGGGAAGTTCTCCTTTATTATTTGTTCAAATACGTGTTCAATCTGTTGCTTGTCCTCTTCCCCTTCTGGTACCCCTATAATTCAGATGTTGGAACGTTTAAAGGTGTCCTGGATGCTCTTAAGCTTTTCCTTGATTTTTTGAATTCTTATTTCATCATGCTTTCCTGCTTGGTTGATTCTATCTTCCTTCTGGTCCACTGTATTGTTTTGAGACCCAGTTTCCTTCCCTTCACTATTGGCTCTCCTCCGCGTATCTTCCTGCATCTCTTTTATGGTAACCTGCATCTTTTCATCGAAATTGCACCCAAAATCAACCAATTCCGTGAGCTTTCTGATCACCAGTGTTTTGAACTGTGCACCTGATAGATTGGCTATTTCTTGGTTGCTCAAAAGGATGAGTCCTGGGGGACTGATCTGTTCTGTTGGAAACACATCTTATGTCTTTCCCTGTCTCTCCTCCTCCCCGCCCCCCCCACCGTCTGGTCACTCTTGTTACGGTGGGGGGCGGAGCCTTAGGTGTTCACCGGGGCTGGGCACTCCAGTCGCTAGATTGTGACATTGTATGTGGGGGCGGGGGCGAACAGTGGCGGTAGTTCCGTTCTCCTGGGCTCACACCCTTCTCTGGGATTCTGGGCTGCGAGCTCTGCCCTGGTCCACAATCGCTGCCCCACTGTGTCTGCCAGTCGCAGCTTGCGTACTCAGGGATCACTGCTGCGTTCTTGCGCCCCGGATGGCTGTCGCGCTGATTTCGTGCCAAATTTTCCCCGACCTACGCACACCCGCCCCGCGCCCGCCCGACTTGTCGTCTCCTACCAGCCTGGATGTACGGGTCCACTTCAACTTCTTGGCTGTCCGACTTCCATTCAGATAAATCCTCTGTCAGTTCTGAGTGATATTCTGTCTGCAAATCATTGTTGTTCTAATCTTGGTTGTGCAAGGAGGTACGGTGCTTCCACCTATTCCTCCATCTTGCCGGAAGTCCAAAACTAACATGTTAACGTCACTAATTGGCCAATACATTAACAATAGCAATTGTATTACAAATTCCAAGCTCTATTGCACTTCATCTAACAGCTTTTACAAGTAATTTCTTTAATATATCTATGTATTTTATTGATTATACTATTTACCATTGTCCCAATTTTTCTCCCTTGGCCCTCCTCTACCTGGTACTCCCCCATTCCCTCTGGCAATCCCTCCTAAGTTCATGTCCATAGGTCGTGCATATAAGTTTTTTGGTTACTCTATTTCCAAACTGTTTCGACATCCCCCTATCTATTCTGTACCTACCAATTTGTGCTTCTTAACCTCTGCACCTTTTCCCCTTCCCCCTCGCAACTGGTAACTCTCCAAATGATCTCCATATCTGTGATTCTGTTTCTGTTCTGCTTGTTTGCTTAGTTCATTCTTTAGATTCAATTGTTGCTAGTTGTGAATTTATTGTCATTTTAATGTTCATAGTTTTGATCTTCTTTTTCCTAAATAAGTCCCTTCAATATTTCATATAATAAAGACTTGGTGATTATGAACTCCTTTAGTTTTACCTTGTCTGGGAAGCACTTTATCTGCCCTTCCATTCTAAATGATAGCTTTGCTGGGTAGAGTAATCTAGGTTGTAGGTCCTTGCTTTTCATCACTTTGAATATTTCTTGCTAGTCCATTCTTGCCTGCAAAGTTCTTTTGAGAAATCAGCTGACAGTCTTATGGGAACTCCTTTTTAGGTAACTCTCTCATTTCCCCTTGCTGCTTTTAATGTTTTCTCTTTGTCTTTAACCTTTGGCATTTTAATTATGATGTGTCTTGGTGTGGTCCTCCCTGCATCCATCCTGTTGGGACTCTGTGCTTCCTAAACTTATATGTCTATTTCCCTCACCAAATTAGGGAACTTTTCATTCATTATTTTTTTCAAATACATTTTCAATTTCTTGCTCTTCCTCTTCTCCTTCTGGGACCTCTATGATTCAAATGTTGGTACATTTGAAGTTGTCCCAGAGGCTCCTTACCCTATCCTCATTTTTTCCAATTTTTTTTTCTTCTTGCTGTTCTGATTGAATGTTTTTTCTTCCTTTTTTCGGTCAGGGCAATCAAACTCGCAACCTCTCAATTCGCAGGCCGGCACTCAATCCACTGAGCCACACCAGCCAAGGCTAACCAGTGTTTTGAACTCTGCATCTGATAGATTGCTTATCTCCATTTTGCTTAGTTGTTTTTCTGGAGTTTTCATCTCTGCTCTTTCATTTGGACCATATTTCCTTATCTCCTCATTTTGTTTGGCAGTATGCGTGGGTTTGTTCCCGTGTATTAAGTAGAGCTGCTTAGACTCCCTGTCTTAGTAGTGTGGTCAGTTGTAGAAAAGTGGGTCTGTAAGTTGCATGGGGTGGAGGCTTAGGTAATTACCAGGGCAGGGCAACTCGTGTGAACCATGTTATGGAGTCTCAGCTATGGTGTTGCTGCTCTGTATCTTTGTGTGGGGGAAGGCTCAGAGAGGGGACAATGCTGCTGCCTAGCCTCTGGAGTTTTGTCTGGGAGGAAGCTGTCCCCAAGCATTCATCCTGATGGCAGACACTTCAGTTTCTCCCTGTATGCCACCAGTGCCCTTCCAACTGGTATGCTCCAGCTACCCCAGTGCTGGAGCCCAGGGGAAGTGAGTCTGTGAAATCCTATGTCCATTGCAGGCCCTTTAAGAGAAGACTCCTGAGAATCCCACAGTTTCTTCTGCCACCCCAACCCCCACTGGTTTTTACAGCCAGAAGTTATGGGGACTTATCTTCCTGGCACTAGACCCCTGGGCTGGGTGGTCTGGTGTGGGGTTGGGATCCCTTGCTCCCCGAGGTATCCCTCCCGATTTTTATCCACCACACCTGGGTGTAGAATGGCCTGCTCTGCATTTCCACATCTCTGTACCACCTACCTGTCTGGATGAATATGACTTCTTTAATTCCTTGGTTGTCGGACTTCCATACAGCTTGACTTTCTGATGATTCTGCATAATAGTTTTCTCGTAGTTTAGTTGTAATTTTGGCTATGGTTGTGTGAGGAGGCGAGCCGTGTTTACCTACACCTCCATCTTGTAAGTACTTTCACCTACACTAATAATGAAGTCCTTAAAAAAAAAAGGCTCTAAGTTAGGCAGCTATTACCAGTCCCAGTTTACAGAATTAAAAACTGTGTCCCAAAGACATTGTCATGTAGCCAGTAAATTACAGAAGAGTTACTAAAAATATCTATCTTCTGACTAGAAGAGTGAGAAATTCTGGAAAGTACTGAATGAGAAAGCAGATATTTGTTCATTTGCATAACACATTTTCAAGAGAAAACAAGTAGCAGAAACTGAACATGTGTGTTACACTAAGCACAGGATCCCCCCAATGCTCAATTCTAAATTTGCTGCAATATATTATAGAATTAGAGTGACATATTTAAGTGCTTAGAAACTCAATACAGAGACCAACTAGTAAAGGTAATTAGCAATAAATGAGCTGCTGTTTTAATATTTCCATCACATATTCTGAGTAGGTTCTAAAATATTAAATTAAGAATAATGATATTCTTCAGGAAGATATGCAAAACAGGAAAAAACCTTCTATTTTGTGTGGTAAAATTTCCACTTGGTTCATGTTTTATTAATGAAAATTCACTAACTATGGTGCTCACATATTTCTAAAAATATTATTCTAGAAAGAGTTGAAAAGGAATGGCGCACATACTCAGTAAGTGACTATTTACCATAGATGAAAAAATAGCACTTAAATTTTCTTGGATGATTAGCTGTTGAAAGGGGTTGTATATTTTCAGAACCATTCCAACATATAATTCAAATGTCTTTGTTATTAAACTTATCTTTGCAAATAAACCCAGATGGCTTTTTGAAATATTTATTTAAGCTCTGACCTGTGTGGCTCAGTTGGTTGGGTATCATTCTGCAAATTGATTTCTGGTCAGGGCACACACTTGGGTTGCAGGCCAGGTCCCCTATTGGAGGTGCATACCAGAGGGAACCGATCAATGTTTCTCACATCGATATTTCTCTCCTTCTGTCTCTCCCTCCCTTCCTTCTCTCTAAAAATAAATAAATAAAATCTTTTTTTAAAAAAGAACTACTTATTTAAAGCTCAAAATTTATGTGTAAATTCGTTTTTTACAATTTCTTGTCAAGTTTGGTTTCATGCAAGTCTAAGCAGACATACCTTTTCTCAGAGGCTGCCACAACAAAAGATATTTATTTTAAACTGAAACACAATTCCAAGTTGTCTTATAATAATACATTACCTGAGAAATTCATCAAGAATCACCAGAGGACAGTGCCCGGGGGGGGGGGGGGGAAGGAATCACTGAGCAATGGATGATTCATCCTTCCTTCTTCCTTCCTTCCTTCCTTCCTTCCTTCCTCTTTCTCTTTCTTTTCCTTTCCTTTCCTTTTCTTTTCTTATTTCTTTCCTGTTACTTAGCAGAAAACAGCCTGCCTTATGACTTCACAATATTGCTATGACAGTCATTTACAAGATCAGTTTCTGTACCCCTACATGTAGGCTGCTTAATTTCTGTGTAAGACTGACTTGCCTCTTGAAAATATCCCAGATTCATTTGAATTTCATTAACTTGCAATTCCAAGTGTTTTGTCATACCAATTATTTGGTTATAGTATGAATTAGAAGGAAGAGTGCATATTGCTCACAAGTAGGGAATTGCATTCAATGATATTTTCCAACTCTACTTGATAGTGATGTCATTAATATGGATAAATAAAAATACTAAAAACAAGTGATTGTATCATGTTCACTCAGTTTACTTGGGTAGTGGGTGAGGACTCCACATGGACCTGAAAATATCACCATGAACTGCCTTCTGAATTTGCCCTCATGATAAACTCTGAAAAATAAGAAGCCAGGGAGCATAATTGTCATATATTGACATTCTAAACCTTGGGAGGTTTGGATTTAATTCTAGCTATAAATGTGACTATGTTGGGCTGAATGTTTATTACATAATTTTAAATACACTTCTCCCAAGATATTCCTCTTTGGAGGAGATGTTTGAATTTTACATAAAATATTTATGATTATGGTGCATGTCCTAAAGAAAGTAATGCCTAAGTGGCAACACGGGAATAGAGAAGAATCCAATCACCTAATGAGAATAGGCTACTTCCAAGGCTGCATAATTCAAAGGGGTGTCATTCACATAGATCAGAATGTGAATGATGCTCCCCGTGTTTGTGCAAGTAAATAAAAATAGATCGGAATAAATGTAAATGGACTGAAATAGTAGCTTACACCTGTAACTCAATTTTCTCCAGGAATCAACAGAGTGTCGGAACCAGCTGAGTTGGATTAATAATAGCAACCCAGATTTCTTTTTTTTTATATTTTACTTATTTTATTTTTAGAGAGGGGAAGGGGGGGAGAAAGAGAGGGATAGAAACATCAATGTGTGGTTGCCTCTTGAGCACCCCCTGCTGGGGACCTGGCCCACAACCCAGGCATGTGTCCTGACTAGGAATCGAACCAGTGACCCTTTGGTTCGCAGTCAGGAGCTCAATCCACTGAGCTGCACCAGCCAGGGCCCAACCCAAATTTCTTATCCTCTTACCCTATACATTGAGTTCAGAGAGACCTCAGCCTCTGGTTCAGATCCCCATATTTTCAAATATTTCTGGGAATTCCCAAAGGGGATTCCACATGTTCTCATTAACAAGTCCAGGCAGCTATGTACATCACCAGCATTTGCTCTTAACTATTGCCATGTTCACTGAACATTCCTGCCTCTGACAGGCCCTGCCACTCTATCCTGCTGGACATGGCAGTCTTCTACTGGAGCTCCCAGTCTGTTATAACTGTTCCAAATTCCATTTTCATGTGTTTTACTTCAGAGGCCCCTCAGTTCACCATGCAAAGGGTCTTCCAATAAGTCATTGCCAGAGTTCGCCATGCAAGTTTGGATAACCACTCGGACCACTGATGGGCACAGTTTTAGGCTACACAGGCTGGGAGTCCAATCATAAGAGTATGCCATACACTAGAAGTTACCAGATGTTTTCAGGGACATTCTGTCATTTAATCCACACAACAACAACCCTGTAAAGTAGATTAGATTATGCTGTGAAAGAAATCAAAATTCAGAGAGTAAACATTATTCACTCAAGGTCACTTAAAATAGCTTGATAATATTAGGCAACTAGAATCCTTCCTCTATAAGACTCATTGTTTTGCTGATTCTGCCTTATGAGGTGGCTTATTTCATTTTATTTGGAAAACTTTGGAAAACTTTCTGCTGAATTAGGGTACCAAAGTAAGAGGCATTAACAGAACACCATGTTTAAGCACTATAAGCCTAATCGTCATGGACAAGTCATAGGAGCAGTAATGATCACATCACCTGATGCAACAGACGGTGCTTCATGCAGGTAAACTTGGACAAACCAGACTAACAGTCTTACTATACAGAGAGTGGCTGCAGTGGACTGGTGGGGAAAGAAACCAGTTTACAGAGATTTGAGGAGAAGAAAGGAAAGACAACAAACAAAACAAGGCTAGATTATTTTGAGATGCTCAAGCTATTTACTTCAAGAAGCTTAGACTCTTTGAAGAATAAAGGACATAGATGAGGATCATATGCAGCAAGAAATCTTTCAGTGTCCCAGGTTCGATTCCCGGCCAGGGTACATGCCTCGGTTGCAGGCCATAACCCCCAGCAACTGCACATTGATGTTTCTCTCTCTCTCTCTCTCTCTCTCTCTCTATCTCCCTCTCTTCCCTCTCTAGAAATAAATAAATAAAATTTAAAAAAAAAGAAATCTTTCCTACTTAGGAAAGGACATTTTTGAATATGTTTGATGACAAAGAAGTGGAAGTAAAGAAAAACTGGAAGTACAAAAGAGAAGGAAGACATACTTACATAAAGTAGAGGCCCAAAGAAGGCAGAAGGGATAGATCAAATGTACATTGTCACATGGTTATCACTAAATAATTTATATACTCATCCTTTTTTAGACATTTTTAGTATTCTCTCTCATTCTGTTGCCTTTCTGACAATATTGTCTGCACTATCTTTAGTTAAAGAAAAAACCCCTAATTTTACTATAATTAAATTCAGCAGGTTTTGGTGCTTTTATTTTTTTTTAAGATTTTTATTTATTTATTTTTAGAGAGGGAAGGGAGGGAGAAAGAGAGAGAGAGAGAGAAACATTAATGTGCGGTTGCTGGGGGTTATGGCCTGCAACCCAGGCATGTGCCCTGACTGGGAATCGAACCTGCGATGCTTTGATTCGCAGCCCGCGCTCAATCCACTGAGCTACGCCAGCCAGGGCAGGTTTTGGTGCTTTTAGAAATTTGTTTAAAAACTCTTGAGTTCAGCCTGTTATAACAAAATACCCTAGGTGGGTTATAAACAACATAAATTTATTTCTCACAGTTCTGGAGGCTGGAAGTCTGAGATCAAGGTGACAGCATGATCAGGTTCTAGTGAGGACCTTCTTCTGGGTTGTAGATGGCTGACTTTTCTTTGTGTCCCCATGTGGCAGAAAGAGAGCCATAGCTCTCTAGGGTCTCTGGTAAGGGCACTAATCCCATCCTGAGAGTCCCACCCTTATAACCTAATCATATTCCAAAAGCCACACGTTCAAATACCATCACTTTGGGGATTAGGTTTTAACATATGAATTTTGAGGGGACATAATCATTCAGTCCACAGAAAATATATTCTCCAAACCTAGATAATAAAAATAACCTATAAATTTTATTAAGTTTATAGTGTTACCTTTCACATCTGGAGTCCCACATTATTTGTGACTGTGGATAGGGAATCAATTCTATTTTTCTTCATATAATGAACCAAATTTCTTAATATCATTTACTAAACAAATGCTCCTTTACACATGATTCATGGTCTCCTCTTTATTATATGTTGGGTTCCCATATAAATGGTCTTTAAATTCTAGTGAATTCCATTTAAAAGCATGATAACATCTTTATCGTAAATGTTTGCAATATATTTAGAATTTAAACCCTTTACAAAACTATAAACTCACAATGATAAATTTATACTATCAATTTAAAATGAATGAGAGTACATCATATTTCAAAACTCTATTGATGAGTATAGAAAAAAAAGTTCATCAACCGTAGTTAAAAATGCATGCTTCCCCTCTCTTCCATAGATTTATCTGAGGTACATTTTGTAGGAGTGAGCCAGAAGACTTTGCTAGTTTCTTATCTTTAAACTTTATTAATTTACCTATTTTTTTAGAGACAGAAGGGAGGGAGAAAGAGAGGGAGAGAAACACCATTTGCCTCCTGAGAACACTGAACCCACACCCTAGGCACGTGACCTTACCAGAATCAATCCTGCGACCTTTTGCTTTGCAGATGCCCAACCAACTGAGCCACATTGGTCAGGGCTACTACTTCATATTTATAAGTATATTGGCACTCTCCCGTCAATTAAGTCCCTAGGGAACTGAGCATTAAGATAATATGCCATAGGAAACCTCACCAAGAAGCTAGTTAAATGAGAGGATGTTAAAAGAAAAAAATAAACTAGAAAGAAACTCATATCAGATCCTTCTGCATACTCAGGGGCAGGAACAAAGAAGTTTCTGCAGACATCTATTGTGTTCTTAATTCTCATGTCCAGTGTGTTTTGTATTCTATCGGTTATATGGATATTAGTAAAAATATGTTCCCTTTAGCTCACTTCTGGTCCTATCTATACTTTCAGACCATGAAACCTAATATAGGAAGCATTTAGTTTTATGTCCTTGTTAGTATATTACTAATATGCAGTCTGTAAACCAAGAGTCAGTGCTTGAATTTTCCTCTTAGGGAGTGTTTCTTATTCTATAAGAATGTAACTCCTTGAGCATCATGTACACTATTATATAATCAGTGCCTCAAATTCTGAGCAATAATATTAAATAAATTATTTTTCAATCAGCTTAGCTAAGCTTCATAAACAGCAGGAATATTCTAAAAGCCCTCTTCCAAGGGCATGGGGTTTTTGAACAATAAAGTCTCAACAAAGACAAATTCAGGCTAGAAGACAGAAGATTCTAGAATGATAGTCTGATATGGTTCCAGCCTCTTTGCCCAGATCTTAGTGTGACCCAGTATATCAGATAGAAATGAAATAAGAATACAGTTCAAAAAATCTAATGTTTTTTGCTCAAATGTCTAATGTTCCCCAAAGCCTAAATGAAAAACATCTGTTCTGCTTTATCTTATTCCTTCCTTCCTTTGCAATACCCATATTATGTTTTAAATGTGAATTAATCCTAATTGTTAGGAGAAATATTTATATGTAAAAGAAGAAATGAAAAAAAATTACTGAAGAAAACTTGAAAAGTGATTTAAAAACACAGAAGTCTTATCCATTTAACTCATTGTATTTAGTACTCAGTCCAGTGAGGGCCCTTATTATTTTTTAACAGAAAAGACGACAGATAAAAGTGCCCTCCAAAATCGTGTAGAAGAGTATGGACAAATATATATTTACATCGATATACTTTTTCCCCCATTAAATAAAGCTGCATGCCACACATAAGGATATCTAAGGAGAGGAAGAATGGGTTGTAATAACAATATTACCTTTGTGGTCTCAGTTTCCCCACCTGTGAAATTAAAGCCCTGCAAAATATGATTTCGAAGGATCCTTACAATCTCTGATTCTCAACCCTTCTGCCAACATTTCTGGTTATGTGTAAAGTTCCAAAAAGGCAAATCTTTACCTGATTCAAATTAAAAAAGTACCTGATGTCCTGGCTGCTGTGGCTCAGTGGATTGAGTGCTGGCCTGTGAGCCGAAGGGTCATGGTTCGATTCTTAGTCAGGGCACATGCCTGGGTTGTGGGCTGGGTCCTCTGTGAGAGGCAGCAGATCAATGTATCTCTTGCCCAGTGCTATTTCTCTCCCTCTCTTTCTCCCTCCCTTTCCCTCTCTCTATGAGTAAATAAATAAAATCTTTTTTTAAAAATTAGAAGTTGGGGGAAAAAGCACTTGAAGGTTAAACATTAGCTGCTATGATATTTCCCAGCATTATTGGAGTTTGGTTATAAGTTCTATAAGAAAAATCATAGGACACTGATGATTAATAAGCTGGAGTGTAAAGCTCCATGAGCACTTGTACAGTGTGAACTATTATTAGATTTTAAAGGCACTGGGGAAATCCGCTTGAGAATTTAGACAGATGCCCTTGAATTCATGTGCTTAATGTTAATTTTCATTTCTAAGAAGTTCCGTGCAGTGCTGTATAGCAGAGGTCATTTGATGCTGATCAGAACCTCCTTGTTCTGATGGTGTAATGCTTAAGGGAGTGGTCATGCAAGGGAAAAGGAGGCAGGTGAGTCAGGGTGCTGGACGCGGCCAGTCTGAATCAAAAGGAAAGCAAGGAGAAAGGTCATATTAAAGAAATGAAGTTTCTCCGTGGTCACAGCCTAAAAGAGGAAAACTGCTCATAGTGCCATGAAGAAAACAGACTGTGAGCTTGGTTCCTCCTTAGATTAGCAGGAAAGAGAAATTGGATAATAGCCTCTGAATTTCTATCTGCCTGTCTGCTCCTTTGAGTCAGTGAGTTGATCCTGCCAATGATGTGTAGTGCTGTCATGAGCAAAGGTTGCTTCATCTCACCTGCTACCCTAGGGTACAGTCTTAACTTTCTTATTAAGGCTTCAGCAAAGAATCAGAGAGAGGTGTTTTTTTTTGGAAGCTGAGTTGATTAAACCATTCCTGCTTCTGTACCTTATACTTTATCACTGTGACATAACATGAAGAATAAAAAGCATTTTTCACCCAGTGCTAACCTTTTTTGCTCTCATTTATCTTTTTTTTTACCTCGGATCTCAATTCAGTGTCTATATTCCTAGTCTATAAAAATGGGTCAGGGTCTATTTTAATTTAATATAAATATTTTAACAGTAGACAATTTGGCAAACACCATACTATGCAATAAATGTCACTAAGTCTTCTTGGTGTTTGAGTGCTGCATAAGTGTGCAAATGTTTACCTGCAATTACATTCACAGATATCCATTCTCATAGAAACACATTCTCTGTATTTAACATAAATATTTTAATAGTCGACAATTTGGCAAATACAATACTAATAAATGTCTGTAAGTCTTCTGAGTATTTGAGTGTTGCGTAAGTGTACAAATATTTACATGAAATTACATTCACAGATATCCATTCTCATAGCAATGCAGTCTGTGTTTTAAATTTGTAATTTAAGTTTTTATGAACACTCATCTCTGTCTTATAAATACTTGCAAGTTGCCAGCCCATATATAATGGTTCTCAATTTTCACTCCTCCAGTATTGTCAAAACATTGATGTAAGGAAATTTAGACAGGCAAGAGACCCTTGGAAATCTAGTCCAAACTTTGTATTTTATATATACAGAAACTGAGGCACCGATCAAAGAGACTTGGCCAAAGTCACACAGTGGCGTGGCAATGACAAAACACATGATCTCCTCTCAGTTCAGTAGCCTCTCCATTGTGCCCTACCCACTACCACCAATTAGGCAGCGTGCCACACAAAGGGACCGAAACCACAACTCATTTCCCTCAAAGGACTAGTTCCCCCATGCCATAAAATTGGCTGCCAAGTCCCATTACTTTTATGTCCTAGTCCTCTAAGACCTCGCTCTAATATCACTTCTCCTCTAAAATGCCTTCTTCAGCCCTACCAGGGAGAGTTAGTCACTTTTTTTTAAGATTTCATTTATTCAGTTTTAGAGAGAGGGGAAGGGATGGAGAAAGAGAGGGAGAGAAACATGGATATGAGAAACATCTATCGGTTGCCTCTCATACATGCCAGAACAGGGACCGAACCCACAACCCAGCCATGTGGCCTGACTGGGAATCAAAGCAGTGACCTTTTGTTTTGCGGGTCCAACCAACTGAGCCACACCAGTCAGGGTGAATTAGTCACTCTTAATGACATATTATAATTTTCTCTCCTTAGGTTTTTTACTCTCTCCCTTAGCCTTTGAAATCATCATAGCTAGGGACCATGTTTCATGCATATCACTATAACCACGTATTAGATTCCCCTGGATGTTGCAATAAATTACAAAAAAACCTAGTGGCTTAGAAGAACAGAATTTTGTTCTCTCATAGTTCTGGAGGTCAGAAGTCTGAACTCAGTTTCACTTGGCCAAAATCAAGGTGTTAGCCAGGCCCTACTCCCTCCAGAGGCTCTGTGAGAGAATCTGTTCATTACTTCTGAATTCTTGGGGCTGCCAGCATCATTTGGCTTGTGTCCACATCACTCCAATCCATGCTTCTGTGATCACATCATACTCTCCCCTTCCATTTCTGTCAAATCTCCCTCTATCTCCTGCTGACAAGGATATGTGTGATTGCATTTAGACTGCATCTCAATATATTCACAGCTGCAAAGTCTTTTTTTTCATTTTAAATGATCTTATTTATTTTTAGAGAGAGGGGAAGGGAAGGAGAAAGAGAGGGAAAGAAATATCAATGTGTGGTTGCTTCTCACATGCCCCCTCCTGGGGACCTGGCCCCCAACCCAGGCATGTGCCCTGACTGGGAATCAAACCAGCGACCCTTTGGTCTGCAGCCTGTGCTCAATCCACTGAGCCACACCAACTAGGGCTGCAAAGTCTTTTTTTTCCCCCATACAAAGTGATACTCACAGGTTTCCAGAGATTAGGGCATGGATAATATCTTTGGGGTGGGGGTCATTACTCAGCTTACTGAAAACCATACTTTATAGACCAGGATCTGGCTCATAGTACAAAGAGTCTATATTTGTATAGTTCTTACTACATTTTTAAAGCACAGTTTGCAGGGTCAAATTCCTCCACTTGGCCTTATTAGTCTAGGGAAATTATTTGCACTCAAGATGAGAAGCAGAGATTCAGATTTCAACTGTCTAACGATGAATTGATTTCACCGTTCAAATACAATCACGTTTGGTTATGATAAGGTGATGGTTATGTTTGGAATTTAAAAATTCTTATTTTCTACCAAAAGCATTGCTTGTATATTGTAGAAAGTTAAGGGGGGAAAACAAGAGAAAATATAAACAAAAAATAAAAATCACCTGTGATTCCTTCACCTATAGATAATTACTATTAACATCATTTTATATTTAATATATGTACTCCTAATATTGTAGATTATACCATTTTATTATAATAACATACATGTGTATCACATTCTCTTAAATGACTTCAATCATACTATATGGGATGTTTTTGTAGCCGATTTTCATTCACCAGGCATTATATCATCAGCATTTTCTCATGTCATTAAAAACTCCTTGTTAACATCATTTTAATAGTTGCATAATGTTCCATCATGCAGATGTACCATAATTCACTTTACCATTCCCTTGATGTTATCCAATTGCAGTGTTTGTGATTGACTCTCTATAGTAGTGAGTTATAATACAATGAAAGACACTTATTAACGTTAATTCAGTATTGGTGGAAATTGAACCTATTCTCAATGACTGGGAAATGTATACTTCCATATAGCCACATTTTACAGAAAGTATTAAAGTACAGGTATTTAGACTATGTGTCACCCTATCTCATAGCTCAGTTACCTTTGGCCCAGCACTCTGTAGCCCAAGCGTGTTAAGAGCCAGAGAGTATGGGATAGGAAGAGATGTGTGGCAAATAGGGAAGGGTTTAGAGAGGGACAACCTGAAATACTTCCTTAAGGGATAAAGACCAATTCAGTTCCTAGTGCAGCCAGACAAAGCATGGAACACCCAGGAGACAAGTCAAGTTAGATGAGAAGCCCTGGCTGGTGTGGCTCAGTGGACTGAGTGCCAGCCTGAGAACCAAAGGGTTGCTGGTTCAATTCCCGGTCAGGGCACATGCCAGGGTTGCAGACCAGGTACCCAGTAGGGGGCACACAAGAGGCAACCACACACTGATGTTTCTCTCCCTCTCTTCCTTTCTCCCTCCTTTCCCCTCTCTCTAAAAACAAATCAATAAAATCTTTAAAAAAGAGAAAAGGTTAGATGAGGAGTTGCCACTGAGTAGCTTGATTACCTCCAGCAGGCCTGGCAAGACGCAGGAATTTTGAAAGCTGGAGGGAAAGTAGAAAGAATGAAGAATGATTAAGATTAAGACTTTTATACCTGAAGGGCCAGAGTAATTCTGTTAGGTAGGGAGACATGATTTGTGTTTTGTTTCTTTTTAATCCACATGGACTTCCCATTCCCTGTGCCCTTGCCGAAGTCACACAGAGACTGACCATCACTTTTCATAATTCGATATATAAGAGCCTGCCATGTGCTATGCTCCATGCAAGTGATTTTACATATATTATTTCTATTCATCCTCACATCAACCCCATGACATTGTATTATTATCCCTGTGTTACAGATAAAGATAACTGATGTAAGGTAAACAGACACTCATGACTGGAGAGTCACGATGTACTGATTTCAAAGCTCTGTCCTTAACTTTTATCCTCTACCTTCATTCCCAACTTAGGGCATTACAGGTCTTATATCAAGATATTCTGGTTCTGTGATTCCAGCTGGCACACAACCCAAGAACTTCATAAATGTGTAACTTTGGGTACACAGAAAATGCTGGAACTGAATCCTCATATGATCTTCCTCCTGGAAAAACAACCTAAAGCTTATGACTCACCTCCAATGAGTCAGTTGTCTTGGACATTCCGTTGCTTTCAATCTCCTCAGTACTGACTTAGGATCTGTAAATACACAGAACCATCACAATGTTACCGTTAGCACAACTCAGGAATTATTTGAAAGAAAAATGACCTTTAAGAGAGATCAAATTAGAGATAAAGATGTCTTTAAATAGTATAACTACATACTAGAATTATTAGCAAAAATTCTGACTTTCAGAGCATTAACAAACACACTTGCTCATATTAAGATGAGAAAGATATCTTGCTTTATTTAAATGATTTCTCTCTTCTTTACAACAGTTGACCACTCACTCATAACATTATATTTAATATCAACTATCATGACATTGATTTATGGAATTATATATCATGAAGTAGGAGGAATCTGAACTAATTTATTTTGGCTATGAACCAGTTTTACCTAGACTGTCCAAAACTTAGCTACATTTTAATATTTCCCCCATACTTAACTTACTTTCCCATAATTCTTACTTTATATACATGTGGTTTTATTTCTATTCTCTATGATAGCCCATTACAGTTTAGATCTGTTATTTTTGCCTGGTCAAAGTTGTAGAGTAATTAAACACTAGAGCTAAGTTGACACTGTTTTCTGCCTTTCTGGTCCGTTTATATTCTCTGATTAGATTACAATGTTAGGACTGTAAAATATCAGATTTTTTAAAGTGCTTCAATGTTTAGTCAATGCAAATAGTCTTTTACTACCAGGAACGCCTTCCAACAGTACCATAAAATGGTTTATGAACATTTTGTTGAGCATTTTTATTGACAGAAAACTTGTTAAATCTTTTTTTTTTTAAGATTTTATTTATTTATTTTTAGAGAGAGAGGAAGGGAGGGAGAAGGACAGGGAGACAAACATCAATGTGTAGTTTCCTCTTGTGCGTCTCCTACTAGGGAACTGGTCTGCAACCTAGGCATGTGCCCTGACTGGGAATTGAACTAGTGACCCTGTGCTTCATGTGCAGTCTGGCGCTCAATCCACTGAGCCACACCACCCAGGACAAACTCATTAAACCTTGAGGTGGTCTATTCTATCTCTGGGGACTTAGACCCTTTTTTCCCTTATTTTGACCAAAATTCACCTCCACAAGGTTTCCTTTAATTAGTCCCAGTTTTATCTGATGAGGCCACACAGAAAAGTCTAATTCCTCTTTCACTGGATTATAGCTGCAATATTACGACATTCTGGTACTGATATAAAATAATTAATGATAACAACTAATCATTAGATAGTGCTTACTGTATGCCAGGAACTGTGCTAAGTGTTTTACATATATTAACACATTGTAATACAGCAATCCTACATAGTAGATTCCATTACTATCCTCATTTTACAGGCAGGAGATTGAAACAGAGAGAGAGCAAATAACTCACAAAGGTCATGCAGTTGGTGAGGGGTGGAGCCATGATTCTCACTCAGGCTCTGTGGCTGAGACCACTGGACTGTATATATCAAACCTGATTTATATTATACAATGATATATATATATATATATATATATATATATATGTTTTATTATATTATACATTCTAAATAAGTTAAGGAGTTATATGCAAAGTATCAAATAACAAGAAAACATAGATAAATATATATTTCTGATCTCTTTCCAACACAGTTCTCAGAATCTAGGCCAGAATCCTAACAGGGAAGATTAGACTATCCATTTCTGGGTAATGATTTATAGCGCAGGTGGCAAACAGAAGGCCCGTAGGCTGAATCCGGCCCCCTACCTTGCTTTATCTGGCCCTCCACCTTGTTTTATCCAGCCTGGCACCTTGTTTCTACCTGGTGGCAGTACTGAGCTCTCACTTAACTGTTAAGGAGTAGTTACATTTATACAGTCCTAAAGTTACAATCGGCCCTTGAAGGTGACCACGAAACTGATGTGGCCCCCAGTGAAAATGAGTTTGATACCCCTGATTTATAGGTACTGACATATGGCCATCTACCATACTGAAGTCCACCAGTCAACAGGACAATATATTTGCTCAGAATTTCCAAATGTAAGTCTACTGTCTCATGCCTAAAAAATGCCAACAGCCACTCTTGCTGGTGTGGCTCAGTGAATGGAGCATCGGCCTGAGAACCAAAGGGCCACTAGTTTGATTCCCAGTCAGGGCACATGTCTAGGCTGCAGGTTTGGTCCCAGGTGGGAACAAGTTTGGTCACGGCATGTTCCGAGGTGACTGATCAATGTCTCCCTCTCACATTGATGTTTCTCTCCCTCTCTACCTCCCTCCCTTCCTCTCTTTCTAAAAATAAACAAAATCTTTAAAAAATAAATTGATTAAAAAATAAAAGTGTACAGAGAATAATAGGTCACGTACAAAGATTCTGGAATTTTAGTGCCATCAAACTCCTCAACAGAGATATTAGAAGATAGTTTGTTAATGGAGCAGTGCCTTCAAAATGAGAGAAAATTATATTCAACTTAGAATTCTCTGTCAAGAAAAAAGTACTAATCAACAATGTGAGGAAAATATATTTTCCAATAAGCAGTGCCTACAAATTTATCTTCCTTGCAATTAAAAAAAATAAAGTTATGGGAAATTTGCTACACCAAAATAAGGGAGAAAACCAAGAAAGAGAAAAAGATGGGCTCTAGCCAGCAGGAGATTCAACACAAGAAAATTCCAATATGATGACAACTCTTATGTCACTGAATGCCATCTCTTTTGAATATAAGTCAGGTCACTTTTCTCCCCTGATTAAAAACTGTAATGTCTTCACCTCACACTTACAACATAAACACTCTTTTGGGGGGCTCTGGCTGATGTAGCTCAGTGGATTCAGTTCAAGCTGTGAACCACAGGGTCACCAGTTCAGTTCCCAGTCAGGGCACATGCCTGGGTTGCAGGTCAGGTCCCCAGTAGGGGGTGCTTGAGAGGTAACCACAGATGTTTCTCTCCCTCTCTTTCTCCTTCTCCTGCCCTCTCTGTAATAAAATACATAAAATCTTTACAGAAAAAACTCTTCTGGGGGGCCTATTTCTTTAACTTCAGCTTGTAGCACCCCCCTTCTGTCTGTAATGTTGTACCCTGACTGGGAATCTGTTGCAAGCCATACTCTAACCTCACGAGTATCTGAGCATCCACGCTATGGTCTCTCCTATAACCCAGCAAGCCAGCCTCCAGTCTTTGTCACGGGCCAGAGGTGCCTGGCCACCTATACAGCCACCAGCCCTACAGGCAACATCCATACTAAGGATAACAGTGAGTCAACAAAGGTGACTGTGTTATTCACTCAGCTTTTACTGATGCAGGTTCAGTCTCAATTAACAACAATCAATCAATAGTGATAACACTCAGAAACAATCAGTAACAATATCACAGGAGAAAATCAGGGATAACAAACCTGAGTCCCAAGAGTCCAGTTGTATCCCCAGTCTGCAAGGCAGCAGGTCAGCATCTAACAAGGAGTGGTCCTTGGTGGCTTAGGCATCAGCTAGAGCAGGCACGATCAGAGAAGCAGGGGCATGCTGTTCTCTCCCTCTAGGCTATCTCAGCAGTCCCTCCAAATGCTCCTGCTTTTATGTTCCTCTTGATTACTGAATCATGTTGTTTTTGCAGTCTGTCACACACAGGTTGTTTTCCTCAGTCCCAATAAACACGTTGTTTGTGTCACTTCTGGTACTCTGCTATGTCATGTTGTTTACCAGGTTGCACTGCACACGCTCTAAACATGGCGTCAGTCCTGCTCTGCACAGAATCGAACCTACAGCATTTTGTTTGGCAGGACGACACCCAACCAACAGAGCCATGCCCAGCTAGAGTGAAATGCATACTTTTTAATGGTGCATTCAGAAGAGATCAAGTGCTATAACTATCATAAAACAGGCATAGTAATCCATTTGTGGGGAATGGTGAAAAACCATTATAGTACAGAAAACAGTCTGTGGGTAGCTAGAAAAAGATATTGTAGCATTGCAGCAGAGACACTCATGAGAAATCAAGTGATGCTGTAAACAATGGTTCTTTTATTTATAGCTGCCAGTCGTTGAAAGTTTATTGTAGGTTATACCTTGCTCTAGGGGCTGGATATACTTTGATCTGATTTAATGCTCATGACAACTCTAGGAACTTAAGTATTATAATTGTCTCCATTTTACCAAAAAGACAGCTCAGATGGATTAGGTCCCTTGCCCAAGGCCATACAGTTAAGATACGATGAAACTAGGATTTGACTCCAAATTTGTTTTTCTACTATGATATGCTGGACTTAATGGCTGCTATTTATGATGTTTATTATATACCAGGTAATGCAGTAGCCTATGTCTCAATATTATCTTATTTTGTGGAAACTAGTCCAAGCAGTCTCCCACTCCAGGCTGTGAGTGCCCTGACCTTCAGAAAGAACCCTTGCTACAATTGCTTGGGAGGGGGGAACACAGTCCTTGGTAGGGTCTTCATCATATGAATTGGCAGCCTTTCTCTCTACTGTTCAAACTTTCTCTCTCTCCACATTTTAACCTCTCTCAGTTTTACTTATCTGAATCCATGCTTCAGCCTTATATTGACAAAAGCCTTGACTTGCAGTGACTCAGAGCACTTTCTATTTTATACAATAGAATAAAATTTTTAAAAGCATTTAAAAAAATGTTTTGGTTTATTTTTTTTCTGACCACAAGTTTACTCAACACAAAATAATGCCTCCAAGTTTACTGAGGTGGTTGATTGCATCCACGACCAAATCCACCTCTAAAGTGGAATTCAGTTGCTGACCCAGCTCCAGCCTCAGCTTCCTTGTCCACACCAGGGGGCACAGCACTCTGTCTGTAAGTGTCTGTCAGCTTCGCCTCATGTGAGTCTTGCAGGTCCCTCACCCTCCAGACCTTTGGGCCTTGGCCTGCCAGTCTCAGGCCGGCTGCAGCACAAAGTGGCAGGCGTGATCTCAGGGGGCAGGTGGAGGTAATCACAGAGATACTGGATGCCCTCTTTGGTAAGGTGCCAGCAAAAATGCCTCCAGGCAAACTGTTCCTTTACACAGCCTCATGGTTTGAGAGACTGCATGGCCTTCATCACGTGAAGATGAGGCACGTTCTTGTCTACCTGCTCAGGGTGCTTAGGCATGTGCCCATTCTTCTTTGCCACCATCAATCCCTCCCTAAAAATGAATTCATACAAGAACAATACTGTTCTTTTGGGGCATCAACATCGTAACAACTGCTGTGTATGGGCCCAGAGCTGAAAAGGCAAAGCAAAAAGCAGTTTTTTAAAATGTCATAAAATAGTGTCCTGGAGCAATGACTTTTAATGTGAAAAATCATCTGAGATTCTGAATAGCAGAGACAAAGTGCACAGATGGTACAGGCATTATTTAACTGAAAGAAAATGATTATATCTATAATTTAGATAGCACAGCAAAGATGCATCTGAAAGAAAGTAAGAGTACTACCTTCACATTACTTTGCTTCTTAATAACTGACCTGCAACAGAAGAGCAGGTAAAGCAATAGGACACATCAACCTGATTTTCCTGAAATTGCTGTCAGAGAGCACCCACTTAATCTTGATTCCAAAGAAAAAACACCAACGGGGAGCTGGAACTCAGCAAACTATGGCAAAGATGGTAAGGATTTTATAGTAGAAACTCATCTTTCTTTCTAAAAGTCAGACTGAATCAGGAATGTGAAGCTATGGCGGCAAAAGGCAAAATGATACTGCATATTCTGAATGCTTTGAATATAATGCCCATGCATTTGATTTCACTTATGTTAGGGACATATAAGTGTGAAATATTCTAATTTATTCATTCTCTCTGCCTCTCTCTCTCCCTCCCTTCTCCCCTCTCCATGTATAATCAGTATGTTACCTAGAGATAGGCCATATTTCCCCTACCCCCAACATCACTACCGAATGCCCCCCTGCTGGAAGCTGATTCTTAACTAGCTTTCCCAAGCCTATGAATGAGGTACAATAATTGACCAACTTGCCTGATCAAGAGTTGGCATTAGCCCTGGCTGATGTGGCTCAGGGGATTGAACACCAGCCTGTGAACCAAAGCAGCACTGGTTCGCTTCCCCGTCAGGGCACATGCCTTGGTTGTGGGCCAGTTCCCCAGTATGAGAGGCAACCACACATTGTTGTTTCTCTCCCTCTCTTTCTCCCTCCCTTCCCCTCTCTAAAAATAAATAAATAAAATCCTTAAAAAATCAGTTGACATCGAATTTGTCATAATATTTAAAACTATTCTTTAGTTTGTTTCTATAAATGCACATTACTAAAGAGTGTGTTTCATTTTTGAGGATGTGAAAAAATGATTTTCCCTCTATCCTTCAGGTACTTGGCTAAGATGTCCTGAAATAAAAACACAGGTTAACATGAGAAAAGCAGAAGTTTAATAACATGGATATCTCCTGCATATATAGAAGAGATGCAGGAAAATGGAGTTACTCTCGGAAATGGCCTAAGCTATCATCTTAAGTACCATTTCCAGCTAAATTGACAAAAGAGGTTGGGGATGGGGTAGTCAGTTATGGGAGGTTATCAACCAAAGCTCACTTATAAACAAGGGTATGGTTGTTATGCAGACTTAAGTCTTTGCCTTTTCCACTGATAAGAGTTTCTAGAGATGCATCAGCCTGGTACAGAGATATAACTGCACATCAGAGAACTACAAAGCAAAAGAACATGCCCAACTAGAGAAAAACTGGGGCTAATTCCCACCTTTACCTCCCTGCTCTTCAGAGATGAGAATGTCATATGGGATCCAGAAAGGTCATCAGCAGTTCTACTGATGCCATGATGTGTGTTCCAAAAGAATATCACTGTGACTTTAATAATCAAAGATATTATAATTGTACTTTTTAACTTAAGTTAAGCCATAAAATAATTATGGAAGATGAGTCTCTGAGAATTTTTGTAAAACCCTATTTGGGGGAAAAACATTCTTCATAATAATCATCTTAATGAGTGGAGGGAAAACACATATGAGTAATTAATTGTACAGCTCATGGCCTATATTTAAAAATACCTGAAAAGTTTGGATGAGTTAGTAATATTCATTTGACAAAAGTAGCCGAGCTACCAGCAAAGTCATGAAAACAAGTACTGTGAGTAAATGTGCATTGCACAGAGAAAAGTGGAGAAACCATCATAAATTAAACATAGGTAAGCACAGATACTGGTATCACAACCTACTCTCCAGTGCGAAATATCTTTTCGTAAAATCATATTATGCTTTCTCAAAATTTGCCAGCTATACCAACACACTACACATTTCCCACCAGTACCATACTCTCAGATGTTCTTTTCCTAGAGAATTGTAATGTTTGGCATTGAAGTGCAATTGCTTTGTTACTTCTTTTGGCTACATGCACAAGTCTACAAATTCTAACCAAAAGATTAATATCCTAAATACATACAGATCATCAAAATCAATAAAGACCCAAGTAGATACATGGGCAAAGAAAATTAAACAATTTTACAAAAGTGATAAACAGATACCAAACAAACATATCATGACCCAAAGAATCAGAAAAATACACTAAAACAAAGATGACATACAATTCATGGTCCATTAATTTAAACCCTAATCCCTAGTACTAGTAAGAACTTTGAGAAGGGTAAGGGGCAGAAACACCAGTACACTCTTATATTACTTTTGGAAAGCAATTTGGAACTATGTATAAAAAACCACAAAGTTCTTCATTGCTTTTGACCTAGTATTCCATTTCTAGAAATCTATCCTAAGGAAATAAAAAATAATACACACATGAAGATAATCTATGACCTCTTAATATTTTAAAACTTGAAACGTTCAACAGCTGGGGATGGCCAATAAAATATCATATAGCCATTGAAAATAATGGTTTAAAAATTATAGTGGCAGAGTTCTTGTGATATAACACAATTAAGAATTTTGGTGTGGCTAGTAAGGTAAAGAGAAAAGGAAGGTTAGGGTGTGTGCATGTGTGTGTGCATGTGTGTGTTGGGGGCAGGAGTAAAGCTGATGGAGAATCTAGAACCAATTTTTTTAAAAGATTTTACTTTTAGAGAGGGGAAGAGAGGGAGAAAGAGAGGGAGAGAAACATCAGTGTGTGGTTGCCTCTCACATACCCACTACTGGGGACCTGGCCTCAACTCAGGCCTGTGCCCTGACTGGAAATCGAACCTGTAACCCTTTGGTTTGTAGGCCGGCACTCAATCCACTGAGCCACACCAGCCAGGGCTAGAACCAATGTTTAAGGGGCCTTGAATGTAATGGAATACAAAAGGAAAACAACGTAGATGTATATTTCAAGCCAGTGTGCAAATTCGATACATCTTCCAGATATATCAATTTTATGTGAATATTATAAGGAAAGTGCTTATATTTAATTGACATATAGAGTATAAAATCTACATGCATTGCAGAGATAAATCTCAAAATTTCAAGGAAATTCACACTTAGATAATCAGGCCCTTTCAGCCACTGAAGTCAGGGAAGTACGTGTTCATACCCTTCCATAGGGAGAAAGGTCACAGGTGCAACATTTAAGAAATGCGACAGTCAGAGAGTAGAAAGCCAGTGACAAATTTTAAGAAATCAAATTTATGCCTTAAAAAAATATTGGAAGCAGAGTAGATTAGAGAGAAGCCACAGCATATGTATGGATGTCAATTAGGAAACTGTTGGCACTGACCATCTAGAGAATGGGGACTTCAGATAAGACAAAGTGGTAGTAGACAGGTAGGACAGAGGAGAAATTTGGGAGAAATGCCAGAAATAGAGTTCTGATTTTTAATAAGCAACTACATGTGGGGGAGATGGTTGAGAAGGAACAAACACAGCTTTGATAATGTCGTTTTCCTGCCTGACAGCTCTCAACTACTTTTTTTCTGCTTCTAATAATAAGTGTAAAATGCTGAGCCTGGCCCCAGCCGGTGCGGCTTAGTTGGTTGGGCGTTGTCCTACAAACCAAAGGGTCACAGGTTCGGCAAGTTTGATTCCCAGTCAGGGCACATGCCTGGGCTGCAGGTTGTGTTCCTAATCTGGGCACGTATTGAAGGCAGATTGATGTTTTTCTCCCTCTCTTCCTCCCTCACTTCCCATCTGTCTAAAAGAAATAAAGATTATTTTTTAAAAATTAAATAAAATGCTGAGCCTGGCCCTCAAGAATTGCAAAGATACAGCCTCAATGTACCTGTCTTCTCTCATTTCTGATTTAAAAAACATTACTAGCTGTGATTCCTTGCCATTCTGATACCAAGAGATCTGATTAAGATAACTCAGATTACTGGGGAGAAGTAGGGAGGGGCCATAGGAACAGTTTGTCAGGCAATGTTGGCAGTTTAGGATGGGATTGGTTGAGAAGCTGAATATCTCCAGGGCCAATGAAATAAAAAAAAAAGGGCTGGCGCTCAGGGTCTGGCTCAGGCTTTCAGGCTCTCAGGCTCTCAGGCTCTCCTCCTTGAGGATGCCTGGATGACCGTGCTAGAGCTGCCTGCATTTCCCAATGTACAGTATTTTGTATGGGAAGGAACTCCGGGGAACAGCCTAGGATCAGGCTGGTCTGGCAGAAGGTGGCAGGTTTATTCTTTGGGTGTTCTAAAGGGAATAGGCTCTGAAGCAGAAGAAGTCTGCCATTCTTCCAAAATTGGGTAGTCTTTGTATATTATGTTGTTTTCAGTTTGTAAACTGACCCTATAGAAAAAAGATAACTAAAACTAAGAGGGAAAAGCTATGAGAACTCAGGTGTTAGAATTTAGCCTTAGTTGAGACTTTAGTGATTAGATCCGTGACTTGATAGGCTTAAGTAACTGCTTTTGAATAAAGACTCCTTTCCTTTATCACCAAACCTTTCCCTCTGGAATTTTTGCCTAGAGGGCAGCGGTAGGCACAGGACTCCAATTGCTGTTTGGTAACAATTCTACAATTATTCTCTCCCATTGTTTGTGTCACTTCATATGCTTAGAATTCTTCTCTTGTTGACTTTACCCAGCTCCAAAATCTACTTCCCATGCAACCTACTCATCTGTGAATACTGCCTAATCATCCCTGAGCAAGGATCTCTCATGTCTTTAAATGCCCATAGCATTTTGTCTGTATCTGTTTCCTGTCACATATCTTCTCTTCTCAACAGGGAAACTGGTTATCCAATTAACCCATAAGTCAGATCATGCCACTCCATCGTTCAAAACTCTGCTGTGGCTCCCATCTCAGTCAGGTAAATACCAAAGTCCCTAGAAATCCCTAGTTCAGTGTTTCTCAGTCAACCCCAACTATAATGTTATTCAGGTCAGAAACTATTTTTTTAAAAAATCCATGCCCAGGCCTCACTCCAGACCAAGTGAATGGAATCCTTAAGGGTGCAATTTTTTTGACCTCCCCAGGTGATTCCAAAGTGAAGTCAGGCTTGATTGAGGACCACAGAGCTTTAGCTACTAAAGCTGCAAGAAGAGGTGATGAACTGCTTCCTGTTCACTTTGTGAACTACAGGCCCATTCTGGACCAAGGGTTGCCTCTTTCTGAACCATTATCATTTTTTCTCCAGTCAGTACTTGCCTCAAGGTCTAGCTTCTCTGGACAAGTAATCAATACCAAAAAAAAAAAAAACAAAAAAAAAACCCTTACTAGAACACAGTCCCCTCGGAAGCTGTCAGTTTCTGTGATTTAGAAACATAATTTTTCCTCTGAGGGAAATTATAGACATAGCTTTATCTGCAGGAAAAAAAAATGAGATCTTTTTAAAATAAATATTTGACTCAAGTTTATCAAAATCGCAGCAGACACAAAGCCACATTTGTGAGGGTTAGCAAGCATAGTGTGGAACAGAAGCAGAATGCTCTGGGGTGGGGGGTACTGCCCAAGCCTGGGGGAGAGGTGATGCAGTCAGGTGGACTCTATCTTCTTTCCCTTCTAATGCAGTCAGTCTTGATCTCTTTGCTTCAGGGAGCGGTTTGGCCTCATCCCCCGCAACCCCACCCTCCACCCCCATGTTCCAGGATTCTCTCAGTGGCATCTCACCCATGAAGTGTTATTAGTTGTTCTTGTTGTGAGGGGGAGCAAAGTCAGGAACAACCTATGTCTCCTTGGTGAGATCACTGCCAGAATCAGAATCCAAGAAGCATCTGACAAAATGAGGCAGTGGAATGAATCTAATGATATGCAATATAATTGGGTAAGCATACACGAAGCATGTAAGAACTGGGTACAGGAGGTTTGGCATAGAAACACCATGTAGAAGAGATATTTAGGGGGTTGATGATCAGTCAGGACTACAGCAGTTTTCAAACTTGAACATGCATGAGAATCATCACAAAGTCTTGTTAAAACAGTTTACTGGGCTTCAGCCCTGGGATTTCTGATTCAGCAGGTCTGCAGGGATGCAGCCTGAGAATTTGTATATCTAACAAGTTCCCAGGCAAAGCTGATGCTGACACTGTCAGTTCAGGGACGACTCTATGAGAATCACTAGTGTAGTGTGAGTGTTCAAAAAAAGTCACTGCAAATTTAGATGGCAGAAGCAAAATTTGTGCAATAAAATAGGTGACTATATGTCTTCTCTATTAGTCCTAATCCACATCTATGGAATGAGTGCCATACTCAGCAGTATGACCAGAGAAAAGAATCAATGATGGTGAAGAAATTTGCAACCATGTGAAATCAGGAACTTATGAAGAAATAGGATCATATAATTAGGAGAAGGTAAATTTAGGTAGGACACAATGACATTCTTCTCTTCAAATCTATGGCAGGCTCTTACTTAGATGACAGAGATTTGATTTGGGGAGTGTTGTGGAGTATCACAGCTAGAATCCATGGCCATCCATCTAAGGAGACAGACTTCACTCTGAAGTAAAGCAGACATTTCTTAACAGATGGAACTCTCTCATGTTACACTGAGCTGCTTCTTAAGTGTTGAGCTCCTATCAGTTGAAATATCCAAGCACAGACCAAAAGGCATTCAATCACCATATACCTTCAAAACTGAGAAGTCCTATGAGTATATGAAATAGTTTTCTTAGTTATATACTCTGGTCAATAATGAAACTACTGCATTTGGAAAAATAAAGACAAACTAAAGAATGGTACCCAAAACATAGTATCACTAAATCACAGTTAAAAATATGAGACCAGGGTTATTTAAGAAAAGGCTATAATCAATGTGATTTGAAACTAGAGAAAGAAAATGGATTTAATAAGAGGTACTGAGGCAAAACCCAGACAGACTGCAAGGCAAGAAGGAAAGGTACAGGCACAAGACACTATGACAAAGTACGCAGGGAAGTTAGACTAAAAGCAGGCAAGAAAGCAAAATGGCTACAAATTCCCTCTTTCCATGGCAATTTACCATCCACAGCAACTATTTTATCTCCATTCTGACATCTAATATTGCCTACAGTTATGTATGAGCCCAAATTTGATGTGAACAATCTGGGAATTGATTCGAGTTAAGAGAACCCACGAGGATTGTAGGTCAGATAAACGTCTGTATCATCAGTGCTGAAGGAATAAGTCAGTGTGAGCAGGGGACAAAGAAAAACAAAAAATAGGAGCATAAGATAGAAGATTGTCACTAAAAATACTGCGTGACTACTCTGGGGACCCAGCTCCAAGAGGTTTACAACAAAGATCTGGGGACACATGGTCTGTAATGATGTCTTAGGCAAAATGGTGATATTTGATCACTTACAGTGTTTTTCAATTCAAAGGTAAACTCTTTGTCCTCTTCCCGTTCTTGGCCTTTTAGGCTTGCATCTTCCTGCTCTTCCCTGATTATCTCTGCTGAGAGAAATTATACTAACAGCTACTTACACTCTATTTTGAGTGGGAGAATATGCATGTGTTATGATATATACAGTATTTTCCTTATAAACTTTATACCGTTATTAACAGATTTAAGGCATCAGGGTCAAATGTGTGAAGAATTTGGGACACACAGGGGTCTTTTTTTAAATTAATTTTAAAAAAGATTTTATTAATTTATTTTCAGAGAGAAGGGAAGGGAAGAAGAAAGACAGGGAGAGAAACATCAATGTGTGGTTGCCTCTCATGTGCCCCTAACTGGGGACCTGGCCTGCAACTCAGGCCTGTGCCCTGACTGGCAATCAAACCAGTGACCCTTTGGTTCACAGGCTAGCCCTCAATCCACTGAACCACACTACAGGGAACCTACCTATGTGGTATGGCGAATGTAGCCCAGCCCCTGACTTGGAAAGACCAGTGGGGAGTGAGTCGGAAGACAGCAGCTGAGCCTATGGACCAGTTTTCCGTGGGGAATCAGGCCTGCATTATACCTAGGCTACTATGAGGCTTGCTTTTGCTAAAACTCCCTCACCCTGAATTTTGAAAGCAAATGTTTACTGCATATCTTTAAAGTAACTTCCTAAAATCTATGCTAAACCTCCCAAGTATGGAGTGTAACCAGTTCAATCACTTTTCCCTTTGATCTGCAACATCCTTCTCTTTGAAGTAATTAGCAACATTCTTTCCTTTGTTACCTGTAAAAAATAATCAACTACAGCGAACCTGAGCATAGTAAATGAGAACCATCCTTGATGTGATGTACCCAGAAAAACAATAAGCCTGTCCAGGCAGGGTTCGGGGCCATCTCTCACTTAGAGAGTGGCCCTACCATCCCTTTTCCTCCACAGGACTTCTGTAGTCTGTGTGAATTTGTTCATCACAGCCACAACACATGGACCCCATAGGCCGGAGTCCACATCACCACACCAGCCAGGGCCAGAGGTCTTTAAATAATAACTTACTCCCCATTTCTATAATCAACCTAAAGGCCAAAGGACCACATCAAAATCATTTGGGAAGTCTTACTGGAGTCAGCTCCAGCACAAATCACTTGGATTTGGAAAATAACACAAATATTGGGTGCTAGGTGTTCTAGAATATAACTTAAAAACACATGGAGGTGCCACTTCCCAATGACAAGTGATGTTATTCCAATGATTAAATCAAGTGTTTGGATTCAGCTGACTAGCTAGCTCAGTTGGTGCTGAGAAGGTCACTGTGGGAGAGCAATATAACAGCTTCAATTCCTATGTATGGCAATGACAAGTCCAGACTTTTAGAGCTGGAAGGACCATCAAAAACTAGCTAGTCCAAATCCTCATTTCTAGATGTTGGAAATAGAAACATAATGGCAGATAAGAAATTGCCAGATTCTGGGATGAGTGAATAGAGGAGCTGGAATATGAACACCACATTGTGCTAACTTGCTTACATTTTGCATTTTCAAATGGCACCCATACCTCTAACTAGAGGTTCACCAACCATCCTGAACTGCCTGAAACTTTCTCAGTTTTAGTACAGAAAGTGCCATGTCTTGGAAAAAGCCTCAGTCCTGGGGAAACTGGAATGGTTAGCCACCCTACCTGACCAGCTGTTCTAAAAATACATGCCAATAGCCCCGGCTGGTGTGGCTCAGTGAATTCAGTGCCAGCCTGAGAACCCAAAGGTCACCAGTCAGATTCCCAGTCAGGGCACATGCCTGGGTTGTGGACCAGGTCTCCACTGGGTGGGCACATGAGAGGCAACCACACAGTGATGTTTCTCTCCTTCTCTTTCTCCCTCCCTTCCCCTCTATCTAAAGATGAATGAGTAAAATAAAAAAAAATACATGCCAATACACCTAAGAGGATTGACCCAGACTATACAGATATACTTCACAACATTCATTACTGGTGCCAACTTCTACTGGGTCAGGAACTCATAACATGATCCTCCTAGTCATCTTCTTCCTCCTCTTCTTCTTCCTGACTAAAATCTACATATTTAATAACTTAAAATTTTTTTAAAGAATAAGAGTTCATTGTATGTGCCAGGCATTGTTCTAAATGTTGAAAAGTGAGTAGGAAAAACAATGGAAAATTGCTGACCTGATAGAGCTTACATTCTGGATGAAGAGATAGACAAAAGAAAAACAAACAACCCCCCACCAATGAAATAGATAATTTGTCAGCTGGTGATAAATGATTTGGAGAAAAATGAGTCAGGAAAGTGGAGAGAGTGATGTTTACAGGGTCGCTGCTGTTTTGGATAGGGTCATGTCATCAAGGATGGTCTCTCAGAAAGGTGGCTTTATGATTGACAAAGTCCTTTCATACACTATTTCTAGCATGCACACATTTTCAAAGAGCGCTATTATCCGATTAAAGCTCAGTTTATATCCCCGTTTACTTTGCTAGAGTCCTTCACTGCAATGACCAAATAATTTAATTCTTCCCCTGAGTTCCTATAACTGCTGTTCTGGGATATCTGGGAGCTTTTTAAGATCCCAAAGGGCTGTGGCAGTTGCAATGCAAACATAACCAAGTCCTTATAAAAACATAATTTGCATTGTTTACATTTCCAAATGTGATGGGGGAAAAAATTAAGCTCTGCTGAATGAAGGTACCTAACAAAGTATCTGGGGACACTGTGTACATTCAATCAATGTTTGCAGAGTGAATGAGTGGATTTATAGAAATTCAAAATCAAAGCCTTTGATCTTTACTGTGTTCAAATGTCACTTTGTCAGTGAGGCCTGCTGTAATTTCCGTAGTTAGAATCACAACCCCTCTTATACACTATTCGCCTTGTCAGCTACATTTTTCTCCTCAGAACTTGTTGCTACCTTAACTCCTTCATACATTACTTATTTATTCTATTGTCTTTCTCCTCTTGTCACAATGTAAGACCCATGAAAGTATAAATTACCTGTTTATTCACTTGGCATAGCATCAAACCTCAAGAATAGTGCCTAGACAAGAGATGCTCGAAAAAATATTCAATGTATAAAAAAAAATCCATGACTTTCTCTCCAGTTCATCCCCTCTTCTCTGAATCAACTGCCAGCACATTCATTATCTCTCTCATGGACTGTTATGATGGCCTCCTACTTTATCCGAATACCATCTCTCCAGAGGAATTTCTCCATGATAGTCAGAAATGAAGACTTTCTTATGTTGTGTTGTGTAGGGAACCACTTCATGAGGCATGGAAATGTAGCTCAGCACCCATGTGGAAAACCAGTGGGGAGCGAGTTGGCACACAGGACCATGTCCATGAAGAAGTTCTCCCATGGAAAATCAGGTCTGCATTATACCGAGGCTGCTTTGTGGCTTCCTCTTGTTAAAACTCTCTCACCCTGAGTTCAGGCAGCAAATGCTTACTGCATATCTTTAAAGTAACTTCCTGGAGTCTGGGCTAATTCTCCCAAGGACTGAAGTGTAACCAGACCTGTTACTCTTATCACGTTCCCTTGCATTTGCAACAGTTTTTCCTTGTTAATCTGTAAGATATAATCAGTAACATCCCTTCCATTGCTATCTCTAAAAAGTAATTACCTAAAGCAAACCTAAGTATAATGAATGAAAACCTTCTTTGGTGTATGCTATTAGAAAGCCAATAAAAGCTTGTCAAGGCAAGGGTCAGGGAGTTCTCCTCTTGAGAGAGTGGCCAGGCCATTGTGAGGCACTCTCCCCTTGAGAGAGTAGCCGTGCCATCCCTTTTCTTCCACAGGACTCGGTAGTCTGTGAATTTATCTCATCTCATCCATAATGCCGAGGACACTGCGGGCCGGTGTCCGAGTCAGTGTTGTGACTTAAAATCCTTAAGATAATGTACAAACTCCTTCTAATCTATAAGATGCAACCTGTGATAGCTTTTACCTCTCTCTTCAGCCATATTTGCCCTCCATTTACTCAATCTTTTTAAGTTTATTTTTTCCAAATTATATTTATTTATTTTTAGAGAGAGAAGAAGCGAGGGAGAAAGAGAGGGAGATAACTATCAATGTATGGTTGCCTCTCACACACCCCCTACTGGGGACCTGGCCCACAACCCAGGCATGTGCCCTGACTGGGAATCAAACCAGCGACCCTGTGGTCTGCAGGCCAGCGCTCAATCCACTGAGCCACACCAGCCAGGACACTTACACAAATTTTAAATCCCATTTCTCATGACCTAAGCAATCCCCCTTGGGCATAATGTGTATGGGACTTTCCCAATGTAAATGGCAATTTTATTCTTCCCTTTTCTCAGGCCATTTATAAACTTTGGGGGCATCTTTTTGCACACCCCACATCTAATTTGTCAACAAATCATGTTGCCTCTGCCTTCAACATGCACTCAGATCTAACCCCCTCTCTAGGCCTCCACCACGACCCTCTGGATGATGTCACTGCCATCCATCATCTGTTCTCAGCATCTACTCCTCTTGCCCTACTGCAATCTGTCATCTATGGGGCAGCCAAAGGAACCTTTCACAACATGGCCTTGCTCGAAACTCTCTAACAGCAAGCATCTCCCTCTAAATAAAATCCTAAGTTCTTAACAGGGCCTACAAGGCCCTCCATGACTTGACCACTGTCTAGATCTTCAATATTACTGCCTGCCTCTTTTTCCCTTCCGAACTGAGCTCCATTCACACTGGCATCCATACTTTCTTAGATCTTAGTGCTGTCCTGCTTCAGGCCCTTGAACTTGGCCCTGTTCCCCCCACATTGCTTGCTCTCTTACTTTGTTCAAGTCTCTGCTCAAATGTTACCACCTCAGAAACCACATTTTGAAAGCCTCCTTTCCATTCTCTATCCTCTTATCTCACTTTAGTTTTCTTCACAATACTTACTGTCAACTGACATATGGAAGTTCATTCACTTCTTTGTTTATTGTCCATCTCTCTCCTTAATACGGGCTTTCTCAGGGAGGGACGTTGTTCACTGCTCTATCCTCAAGTATTGGAATGGTGCCTGGAACACAAGAGGCAATCAATAAATATTTCCAGTGAATGAATGCTTATCTTACTTTACAGATGTTACTTCTCAGACTAAAATGCATTCCTTCAACTTTTGTAAAATAGGTAAAACTTTTTTTAGATTTTATTTATTTATTTTTAGAGAGAGGGGAAGGGAGACAGAAAGAGAGGGGGACATTGATGTGTGAGAGCTACATCAATCAGTTGCCTCTCACATGCCACCCCACTGGGAACCTGCCATACAACTAAGGCAGATGCCCTGACTGAGTATCAAACCAGCAACCTTTCCATTAGCAGGCTGGTACCCAGTCCACTAAGCCACACAAGACATGGCAGTAAAACATTTTTAAGGTCTAATTCAATTGTTTCTTCTCCTTTAAAGTACCTCAGTACCCACTTCTCCATCCCGCCCCACCTCAGGAAAAATTAATTGATCTTTTCTCTGACTTGCCTTAATATTTCCTCCATATTTTTATAGTACTCAATTTGTTACATTGTATTACTATTTTTCTTTCTCAGCATGAGCCACTTACTCATATCTCCCAGTCTGGGAGTCCCTTTTGGACAGAGAATATATAGGTATTTTTTATAGCTCCCTATTTCCCCTTCAAAACTGGCTGCATAATTTTCAACACCCCTTATAATGTGAAAATGTGCATGCACCTTAAAAAAGATGGCAACAGTAGAACTTAAAACCAAGCCTGGGCCCTGGCTGGTGTGGCTCAGTTGATTGAGCATCAGCCTGTGAACTGAAGGGTCACCTGTTTGATTTCCAGTCAGAGCACATACCTGGGCTGCAGGCCAGGTCCCCATTTGGGGGTGTGCAAGTAGCAACTGATCAGATGTTTCTCTCTCTTTCTCCCTCCCTTCCCCTCTCTCTAAAAATAAATAAATAAATTCTTTACAAAACTAAATATTAAAAAAAATAAAACAAAACCAGGCACAGTTCCTCTATGTCTGGAGCCCTATGTGACTACATAGGGGGCACACCCATTAAGCTGAGCCTGCTCCTCTGGTAATCAGCGAAGCTCCTTCCTTCAATTTCCTATTCACAAGCAGGTGCTTCTCTGAAGCTTTCCCTGTCCCCATTCCAAATGCACAGGCAGAGGTAGCTGAGTTTCTCAATATTTTGATAACCCTCAATGGTTACCTTTATAAGCGCTTATCATGTAACATTGTAATTTTCTCTTTATTTGTCATTCCCAGTCTACTGTGAGTTCTATGAGACAGCAACTTTGATTTCTCCACTGGGCATTCAGTAAATGCTTGTTCATCAAATGAGGGTCTACTGGAAAACCATCATAATCTGTACAAAAAAAGTTTTGCAGATTTATATGTAAACAACTCAAAACAACTCTTCTAATATTGCTGAGCCCTGGGTGCTTGATGTAAAGGACTACGGTTTTAAAAAATAATTTTTTGGCTTCCTTCATCCTAGCATTCTCAAGATGATAACACCAAGCCTTTGAACTTTGTGGATTCCAGCTGAACTGGTTCTATGCCATTTGTATGGACTTTGATGAATTTTAAAACGGCACCAGCTAAAATATTGACATGCAACATTCTGGATGGGAATTGAAAAGTAATTTAGAAAGAAAACAAATCAAGTCTATTCCCCACTGATATTTAATGCTGCTTTGACTCTCTTGGCAGCCTCTAGCACATTAACTTCTATCTTCTTTTGTTTTCCCTTTAGTATATGTCCTCATCCTTGTTTTCCATGAATCACAAGAGAGAATTTTCTAGTCTCCTATAGTTTTATTGCCTGGTAAAATAACTGCTCTGAACATAATTGCATTATTTTCTTAAAGGTAAACAGTTGTTAAAATTCAGAGTCTAATTGGATAATTAAAATTTCAAGAAAGCATGACAGCAATTTCCTTTGTATAAACTGTCTTTAAAATGATGCTTCCCAATCTTATTTTTTCCTGTTCATGGCATTTAATTCTAGACAGAGCCACTTTTATGAGTTGTTAGTTTACACACAAACGTAGCAAAAGGCCCGGTCACCAAAGAACATTATAAATTCATAATGCAGCCTCACCCAGTAGCTCCAAGTGCATTCTCACATTTAAACACCACACAGGAGCCTTGCTAAAACATGGGATAAAATGGGAAACTTCTGTTGCCTCCACTAGCTGAAACCCCCTTGCACAGGTTTAAAACTTTTGTTACCCTGATTTTATTATTTTGATGCTCCAGGGTTTATGTAGCTATTATAATAGGTAGATTAATAATTCAGAAATTACCTGAAAAGTTTACCATGGTTCATGAAAACATTGAATAATAGACTCTTAGTGCCTGTCTGGCTCATTTTATTCAAATTTTCTGCCAACAGAGAGGTCTTACATAGCATCCATACAGATATGAGAGAGGTGACCTAATCTGAAAAAAGATTCTCTATTAAAAATATACACTATGCCCAGGCTGATGTGGCTCAGTGGATTGAGTACTGGCCTGTGAACCAAAGGGTCACCAGTTCGATTCCCAGTCAGGGCACATGCTTGGGTTGTGGACCAAGTCCCCAGTAGGAAGCACGCCACAGGCAACCACACATTGATGTTTCTCTCCCTCTCTCCCTCCCCTCCCCTCCCCTCTGTCTAAAACAAAATTAATAAAATCTCTTTTAAAAAGTCTATACTAAACATCATTATTAACAAGGTTACTTTGGAAACATTCTCCTTAAAATCTGGAAGTAATGGGGAAACTCAAGAGTTAGAAAATTTTTAATTTGAAGTTATATTTAATAAGCTCAGTAATTAATGCATGTAGGGAGCTGTTGTTCCAGGAACCCACAAGCAATTCGACTTTTGTGCCAGTCGATTGCTCACATTGATGTTCTTCTGCCTTCCTTTTCCACTCTCTAAGTAAATAAATAAATGAAATCTTCATACACACACACACACACACACACACACACACACACAAACAGAAGGAGACCCAGCTCCCACCTCACTTTAAAGACTTGGCAGCACCCTGGCTGGTGTGGCTCAGTGGGTTTAGCATCATCCTGAAACCAGAAAAGACACTGGAGTTCAGACTGCCTGTCACCACCAAACCCAATAAGCAATGACAGTGATTGAATCTTTATGGGCGCTTTATTCAGATGGCTGGCGATCTGGGAAGATGGTGGGTTTGCACGCAACAGAACTGTCTTCCCTTTTCCTTCCAGGCCAGACTTTTTATAACAGGGGATAAACAAGGTGCAGTGAGGGGTTTTGAAATTCAGGGAAGATTAACTGAAAGAAATGGCAACATTCCTGTCCTGGGCAGTTAGCTGTTCCCAGGGACAGGTGGTCCTCTGTCTCTCCCTGGAACACAAAGACCTGGATACCTCCGCTTGTCCCCAGGCTGTGGTCTTTAGCAGTGCCCCAGGAGGTCAGCTGCTTCCCCAGGAGCCAAGGATGGGCCTTATCTGTAGGATCTGAAACAAAAGTTTTAATTTATACATTACTTACTAGGCTTATAACTATTTACCTTAAACTAAAATTTTCCAACTGTTAAGTTCCCTATCATTCCCCACCGCTAGTATTAAACTATCTCATTTCTATGAGATCAGCTCCATGTGGAAGTATTCATTTTGTTGTTGGGCATGTAACTTACCATTGGACTGTCTGGTGGGGGTTTAGAGACACACCTCATGGCAGACCCACATAAGGGGGCACACTGTATGCAACAACAAGCTATGATACTGAAGAAAATGACAAAGATAAAAACAATAAATGCCTCTCAAAGACCAGGTATACTAGGCATCCAGGAGGTTAGTTTAGATAAGTCAATACCAAAGAATCCCTCTCTGTTTTATATTGGATACCACATCATTTACTTGCCTTACTTTATGTTCTATGAGCTGTAAACTATCAGTTGGGTTAAAACAGAAAAGTCCCTTAAATTCTTCACATCTATGGTTATACCTTAAAAGAAGGTAGTCTATAGCTGCAGGATTCTCCAATACTGCTTCTCTGACTTGTCCTAGTTCTTGACTAATGGCACTGATGTCTTGTGAGGTGGCATTCAAAGCTTTTGCCATAGTGCAGGCTAATCTGCTTATTTCTACATTCAAATAGGTTACCATGGCTGGCATTACAAATATGGTTAAAGACACATACTCAGCAGGGCTAAAAAAGCATGAGTCACTGTTACAATCAGGTGTAAGGGAGAGATCCTATAGAACTTGGGTCAGGTGGGGCTTCTGAGGCATAAACACCACCAGTCTTCCCAGAGGGCATGGTCTCCCAGAGCCGTTTGCTGGAACATAGGAATAGACAGTCATTCCATATGTCAGAACCCATCCTGTTGGCAATTCATAAGATAGATCAGTGGTGGTGTTGCAATTCATCTTCACACCTGCTGAGAGCACAAAACAGTTTTTAGTGCCATTGACAAAAGGTGCACGCTCTCTAGCTGACACTACATTAGCGACTTTCAATGAAAACATTTCCCTGCCTTTCATAGTTACCACTGGCCCCCAATTATAAATATCAGAGTAGGTCATTTTCTTTACAATATGCTCAAACACAGTATAATTTCTAAGGCTTTCCAAGGGAGTACAAACACCTACAAGACATGAAGTGAAAGTTTGTTCAGCATAAGTTCCTCCTGCAAGACAAAAGTCAGAAATATTCAGAATACTTTTTGCTAAATATACCCAAATATTTTCATCCCATTTAAAGGGAGTTAAGTTGTCCAAAACAAGGGGTTAAACAGGACATATGAAGAGAACATAAGTCATTGTTTCCAAAAGGTGACTTTCAGGTCTTCTTGAGGTTTGGTGGTCCATTGTTCCTCTACTGCTTTTTTTATCCTGGTGTGAAGAGTCCAAGGTTTTATTCCTGCCAACTTCACTGCAGTTGGGGTGGTGAGGAGTACATCCCAAGGTCCAGTCCACTTCTCTTCTAGTTGGCTCTCTGGAGATCCTGTTCTCCACGTCTTGAATAATACCTTATCTGCAGGATCCAATGAATGCAGTGAACCTATAGGGGAGAAATCTCTAATACAGGCAAAATCATTAGTTACAGCTAAGGTTTGAATTAAATGTGTACATATTTCTTTATCTTCACCTCTTGATCTAGACACATATATTCCACCCCAACTGTGGCCTGAAATGGCTGCCTATACACAATTTCATAGGGACTCAATCGAATCCTGCTTCGAGGAGCCACCCTTATCCTGAGCAGGGCAATAGGCAAGGCTTCATCCCAATAGAGATGAGTTTCTTGACACAGTTTGGCTATATTTTTCTTCAATGTGTGATTCATCTTCTCTACCTTCCCAGAAGCCTGGGGTCTCCATGCTGTGTGGAGTCTCCACTTAATTCCTAAAGTTTTACTAACCTTCTGTGTAATTTCTGAAATGAAAGCAGGTCTGTTATCACTCTGGATGCTGCCAGGGAGGCCAAAGTGAGGGATTACTTCCTTCAGTAAAGCTTTCACTACCTCCAAAGATTTCTCTGTTCTAGTGGGATAGGCTTCTACCCATCCTGAAAAGGTATCCACAAAAACTAACAAATATTTCCACTCTCGGACCCTTGGGATGTGAGTAAACTCTATTTGCCAGTCCTCAAGTGGGCACTGTCCTTAGTATTGCTTTCCTTCTTTCCTTTGATGGGGTTCTGTTTTGGGGTTGTTCTTCTGGAACACAACACATGTAGCAATTACTTTTCTTATGGCTCTGAAAATTCTAGGACCTGTGAGCCATGGCTTAACATAGATGGTTAATGAGTCTCTTCCATAGTGTGTGGCCTCATGCAAATGCTTCATGACTGGCTCTACTAAATGCTCAAGAAGCAGTCAGTATAACTCCTTTCTTATTCTTTTTATATAGACTGTCAGGACCTTCTTCATCAAAACCCCAGCCCTTAGCTTTCTCTAAGTCTGCAGTCAAATATTCAGGGTCAAATTGTGACAAGTCCAGAACAGGTACCAAACGTGTTATAAATATTCCTTTAGCAGCCTCTTTTGCTGCCCATTCAGCCAGATTGCTTCCTCCAGCCACTTTAGTGCCGTCTTTTTTTTTTTTTTTTAAGATTTTATCCATTCATTTTCAGAGAGGGAATGGAGGGAGAAAGAGAGAGAGAGAGAAACATCAATGTGCGGTTGCTGGGGGTCATGGCCTGCAACCCAGGCATGTACCCTGACTGGGAATCGAACCTGCGACACTTTGGTTCACAGGCCATGCTCAATCCACTGAGTTACGCCAGCCAGGGCTAGTGTCACCTTTCTGATGCCCGGGGTAGTAATGCACTGTCCACCTATAAAGGTACCTGAACAGCCTCTAATAATTTTTAAATTTTTGCTGCATGCTTAATCTCTTTTTTATTTGGGGGCTAACAGTTCTTTGTCTCCCCAGATGAAACCATGTGTATGCAAAATTAGGAGAGCTTACCTTGAGTCCATACACACATTCACTCTTTCTATGTGACAGTTCCAGGACCCTTGTCAATGCAGTCAGTTCAGTCTTCTGAGCAGAGGTTCCTGGCAACAAGGCCTTGGCTTCCACTACTCCTTGAAGAGTCACAACTACATACCGAGCCTTTCTGCTTCCTTTGTCCATATAACTGCTTCCATCTGTATAGAGTCCAGTCTGGTTCTTCTAAATGATGGTCCTATAAGTCAATTTTGCTAGAATACACGTCATCAGTTATCTCAGCACAGTCATGGATTAGCACAGCTGAGTCAGACTCTGGGAGAAGAGAGGCAGGATTTAACTTACAGTTTTGAGGGAGACGTTGGGATTGTTGAGAAGAATGGCTTGGTACCTGCCCCTTCTTCCAGCAGTCAGCCACATATTTCCCCTTTGCTCCAGCAGGCTCAACACTTGCTGGGGCACATAACTGGTATAACCTGTCCCAAGGAAACCTTTTTCAGCTTCCTACAAGAGCTCCCAGGTGGCTGCCACTCTCAAGCAGGCTGCCACCCCTGGACAGTCTGATCTAATTTCCTTGACAATTATGCAATGGGCTGCAGATGTCACTAAGCACTTGGGTGAGGAATCCTAGGGCAACGCCCTGTCTCTCACACACATGTCATTGAAAGGGCTGCAGTAGGTTTGGAAGCCCCAAGGCTGGTGCACAAGCCAGGTGCACCTTCAGGGACTCAAAAGCCTGAGTGCACTCCTTTGTCCACTCTAAAGGGCTATATTCTGGTCCCTTCATAGCCTCACACAGTGGTTTAGGAATGAGCCCAACGTTTGGAATCCAAATGCAGCAGTCACTTGCCATCCGCAGGAATCTCCTTATCTATTTCCTGCTGTTGGGAGGGGTCCTCTGTGGACTTTTGTTGCCCCACCTGCACCACACTCAGACTTTTCTGCTCAGGGACACCTTTCCCATTCCCTCAAAGAGACATCACCTATAGTGCTCTAAGAGAGGAAGGCCAGCCCCATTAGGGTCCCAGTTGGACTCGGTTAGAGGTGTTGCCCTGGGAGGGCCCAGAGCCCCATCTGGATTTTCTTGGTGTAACTTCTGAGCCTCTTCATTTGCTTTAGCCAACACCAGCCTCCACTCATCCCCTGTAAGCCAGATATTTAATAAGGCTTGTTTGTCTGTCCAGTTGGGATGATGGGTGGCAAAAACTGATGCAACCAAATCAGTCATTTTAGTAGGATCATCTGTATAAGAAGGGCTTGAGCTTTCCCAGTTTAACAGATCTGATGTAGAAATGGAGTATGTGCCCAATAATATCCAGCAGGCTGGCCCTCTGGCCTCACTCCCACTGGAAGTCTCTGCAAAGGATATTGCCCTGCCCTGGTGGGGGCTTTTCCTCCACCAAATTTCTTTCCCTGACCCATTCCAGATGGCAATGCCAGTTAAGGCACACTTTCCCCAGCTCCCTCAGCCAAGTAGATCCCCTGGGGCTGTGGGAACTCTGACCAGCTCACAGCAGTCTCAATGTCTAGATCTTCCTGGTCCCTCTCCTCCGAGCTTCTGTCTTTCACATGCAAATTCCCTTTTCTCTGAGCCATGAACTTGTTTTCTTTTAATTCTGCATCTTTATCATGTGAACTAAAAAAATAAACCTTCTAAGTAAGGCATTTTGTCCCACTTCCCTGATTTTTGATAAAACCACTCCAGTTACAGTATAAGACAGTAATTCTGAGACCCATTCAGTGGCCAGTGTTCTCCCGAGTCTAAATTATAGAATACACGAGCCCAACAAGTTTACAATAAAACCACATTTGCTCTATTTATCCGTTTATAAGTCGACAAATTAGCCAGAACTCGCCCCAATGGGCTGTTTCCTGGAACGGAGGCTTTTGCTCACATTCTACCAGACAGAGCTCCAAACAAAGGGTACCCAAACCACATCAGAAGATGTCCTTTTCCAAAGGGAGCTCCTTTGAACAAAGGGCACCCCAATGAAATTGGACGTCATTTTTTTCAGACTTAGCTCTGTAACCCAGAAAGGTACCTTTACCAGATGAGCTAAGTTGTGACCTGGGATTTTAACCCGAACCAGAAAGTACAACAATTCCATCAAACATGATAAAAAATGAGAGGTGCCAGGAATGAGAGGGAGAATCCCCAAGTGAAATCACTTGGCAACTGCTTGGGATTCTCTGGATCCAAATCCCCAGGGCCTCTCAGCCCAGGCAGCCAATGGGACTCCCCACCAAATACCCAGACTTATCAGAGAGTCCCAAAGTCTGTGCTGGAACAGAGTTGCCAAAATATGAAACCAGAAAAGACACTGGCATTCCGGCTGCCTGTCACCACCAAACCCAATAAGCAATGACAGTGATTGAATCTTTATGGGCACTTTATTCAGATGGCTGGCGATCCAAGAAAATGGCAGCTTCGCACCCTAACAGACCATCTTGTCTTTTCTTACCTGGCCAAGGTTTCTACAGCAGGAAATAAACAAGGTGCGGTGAGGGGTTTTGAAGTTCAGGGAGGAGTAGGTGAAAGAACTGCAATATTCCTGTCCTGGGCAGTTAGCTGTTCCCAGGGACAGGTGGTCCTCTGTCTCTCCCTGGAACACAAAGACCCAGATACCTCCACTTGTCTCCAGGCTGTGGTCTTTAGCAGTGCCCCAGGAGGTCAGCTGCCTCCCCAGGAGCCAGGACGGTCCTTGTCTGCAGGATGTGAAACGAAAGTTTTAATTTGTATATTACTTACTAGGCTTATAACTATTTACCTTAAACTAAAATTTTCCAACTTTTAAGTCCCCTATCAGTCCTGCAAAGTGAAACATCGCTGGTTTGATTCTCCATCAGTCAGGGCACAAGTCTGGGTTGCAGGCCTGATCCCTGACTGGAGGCCTGTGAGAGGCAACCAATCGATGTTTCTCTCACACATGGATGTTTCTCTTCCTCTCTATCTCCCTCCCTTCCCCTCTCTAAAAATAAATAAAATCTTAAAATGAAAAGACTTGGCAGCTTATTCTCTCACCTTCTACAAGTCTTTACTCATATGTCACTTTTTCAGTGAGGCCTTTCATGACTGCTCTAAAATACACTTTCCTTATTATCTCTTTATCCTTTCTGTTTTGTTTCATCTATAGCACTTATCATAATCTGTTGTACTATGCATTTTACTTGTTTTATTTGCTTTCATCCTCAAAAATAATGTGAGTCCCTTGAGGGCAAGGATCTGTATCTTTCCTATTCACTGCGGTATCTTCAATGCCTAAAACAGCATTTGGCACAGCGTAGCAACTATTTATTATTGATGGTAATGGATGAATAATTAAATTTATTTTCTGACTAGTTTATAAAGCTTCCAGTGTGTCTCAAACCACACTTTCCCACTTCCCTAGTCCTGCTCTTGAGTGTAATCCTTAACTTTGTGCAAAACAACTGTACCTAGATAACTTATTAGAATATTGCTTTGCCTTACTATTGCTGAAGTACTTTGGAAAGAGTGGGGTATAGAGGTATAAACTTTTCCCTTCTTCCCTTCTAAGTTTTTGGTTAGTCTATTAAATTGACTCAAAAGCAATGAGGCAATTAACGCTTATGTGTTATCAAAACTGGAAAAGACACTGGTGTTCGGGCTGCCTGTCATACCAAACTCAATAAGCAGGGACAGAGACTGAATCTTTATGGGCGCTTTATTCAGATAACTGGCGATCCAAGAAGATGGCGGGTTCATACCCTAACAGACCATCTTACGTTTTCTTTCCAAGCCAGCATTTTTATAACAGAGAACAAAGTGACATGAGGGGTTTTGAAATTCAGGGAAAATGAGATTTTAAAAACTGCAGTATTCTTGCCCTGGACAGTTAGCTGTTCCCAAGGGTGGGTGATCGTCTGTCTCTCCCTGGAACACAAAGGCCGGGATACTTCCACTTGTCCCCAGGCGGTGGTCTTCAGCAGTGCCCCAGGTCGACTGTTTTCCCAGGAGCGACAATGGGCCTTATTTGTAGCTTCTGAAACAAAAGGTTTAACATGCATTACTAAGCTTGTAACTATTTACCTTAAACTAAAATTTTCCAACTCTTAAGTCCCCTATCATTATCTTCACCTGAGAAGTCAGGAGGGTCTGGGCCTTATTATGTCTAGTAATAGCTCTCTTTCTGCTACAGGTCCCCATCTAAATTCTTTGAATGGGTTATGGGAGAGGTAAAAAGCTTTTCCTGGGTCTGCTGGGTCTTATGTGCCTTTAGTTCAAAACAATTCACATGCCAAAGTGGCTCATTTTAGGGTGATATATTTTGTTCCCTTTCAGAGGAAAACATAGACTTTCCTTCCAATCCGAGAAGGCTGTGAAACTCTGTGTTTTGGGTATTTGTTTTGAAAGGAAGCACAATTTGTGCCCCCAAATTGTGCCCCTTTGGAGTAAGCATTATTTTAGGCTGGTTATTTTGAGAAACTGCAGACATAGGAAAAGCTTGAAAACCAAGTTGAAGGTACTCTTGTGTAAGGGTCATTTACATTTATAAAGGAGATTTCCATTTGTAAGGAGGTCTCTTCCTCTGTACCACAAAAAGGAGGTTGACTCTGATCTCTAGAAACTTTTATCAATGCAGAAGGCAAAGACCTAAATCTGCATAACAACCATACCCTTATTTACTATACTTTGCCTGTGAACATCTCATAACTGGCTCCCACACCCAATATCTTTCTTTTGCCTTTAGCTGAAGATGATGTTTCAGCTGGTGGCCTGGGGCATTTTGAGGAGTAACTCAGTTTTCCTGCGTCTCTCCCACATATACAGGAGGTATTCATGTTATTAAACTTGTTTGTTTTTCTCCTGTTAATCTGTCTTTTTATTCAGGGTTTCTCAGCCAAGAACCTTGAAGAATACAGGGAAAGTTATTTTTCCTCTCCTACAGCTTATTTGTTTAAGAGCAACTTTGTTCCGTGTCCACCAGATTCTAAATGCAAAAGCTATTGCCCTGGCTGCTGTGGCTCACTGGATTCAGTGCCAGCATGCAAACGAAAGGGTCTCCAGTTCAATTCCCAGTCAGGACACATGCCTGTGTTGTGGGCTGGGTCCCTGGCTGGGGCTGTGCAAGAGGCAACCACACATTGATGTTTCTCTCCCTCTCTTCCTCCCTCCCTTCCCCTCTGTCTAAAAATAAATAAAATCTTTTTTAAAAAGTTACAGAATACCTGAAAGACACTCACACACACAGGATTTCCTTCTGGATTTCTGTCCACTGAGAGACTGGCATTGAGAGTGATGCCGTTTGACTTTGGAGCCAGAGGGCGAACTTTTCAGAAAGAGAGAGAAAAGCACATTATTCTCTCCATTTCTTCTTGTATAGCATATTCCATAGTACATTTTGTTAGGGTGCTTGGTGGCATTGGCTGTGAAAGAAATCACAAAGAGAAGAAAGTCTAGAGAGTAAAGTTTTTATTCACTCTGCAAGAAAGGAGGGGGCATGGTGTGGAGAGATACACCAGCATGGAGGGGTGGGGGCTTTGAGCTTTTATTGGATTATAGTTGGATTAAAAAAGGGTGGGGTGCTGTTGTGGGGTCCCTGTAAAACCGAAAAGAACACTGGCATTCAGGCTGCCTGTCACTGCCAAACCCAATAAGCAATGACAGTGATTGAATCTTTATGGGCGCTTTATTCAGATGGCCGGCGATCCAAGAAAATGGCAGCTTCGCACCCTAACAGACCATCTTGTCTTTTCTTCCCTGGCCAAGGTCTCTACAGCAGGGAATAAAAAAGGTGTGGTGAGGGGTTTTGAAGTTCAGGGAGGATTAGGTGAAAGAACTGCAATATTCCTGTCCTGGGCAGTTAGCTGTTCCCGGGACAAGTGGTCCTCTGTCTCTCCCTGACATAAAGTCCCAGATGCCTCCACTTGTCCCCAGGTGGTGGTCTTTAGCAGTGCCCCAGGAGGTGGGCTGTTTTTTCAGGAGCCAGTATGGACCTTATGTGTACTTAGTAGGCTTATAACTATTTACTTTAAACTAAAATTTTCCAACTCTTTTAATTATTTTATTGTTGGTCAAGTACAGTTGTCTGTATTTCCCAACCCCCAGCCCCAGCCAAACCCACCTCCCTCCCTTGCTTACACCCTCACCCTTGATTTTGTCCATTAAGTCCCCTATCATCTCAGTTGTTGGGGTGTCATAACAGGAGGCTGCAATTTGTTCCAATGTTACCTTCTGGTTGTAGGGAGCAGTTAGTTCTGTTCTTGCTTCCAGTACTTTCCAGTCCTGGAGACAGAAGCTCAGATGAGTAAAATGACAGTCTTGTTTACCAAGGTCACAGGCCTGCTCAGCAAACAGTGCCACAACAGCAAATGGGGCAGGCTTTGTCCTTTCACATTTCAAAGTGTTACAGGGTGCAGCCAAGAGGGGGGACCCCAAATGAGTATTTGAAATGGGGTCCAGAACTTAAGGTGTCCAGGAGATTTTAAGATGTCTCCATCCCCCACCCCAGGGTGTGGGTTGGGGGAAGAGACAAATGAAGCAGGGCCATTGAGAGCTGTTTTGCATAGCAACAGCCTTGCAGCTAACCTCTGGGTTGGTCATTTAACATATCTATAGCCTTTGGCTGGTTGCATAGATATGTTAAGTAGCTGTGATCAGCTCTAAGACAGGGGAACAGAAGTAACTTCCCCACCTGGGTGTAACTGGGGGGGCAGGTCCCCTGAGTTACAGCACCTGCGTGGGAGCTCAGAGAGGATTGGCTCCAGGACATGGGGCCACGCCTGCCCAGACTCAAGATGGCAGCCCAGTAAAGCTGGAAGGATACAAGTTCTGGCATGTGAAGCCGAGTGTGGGAGGAGTCGGAAATGAGGCTTCGGAAGAAGATTGGCCATGGGGATTTAAAAACCCAGACTTGGCGGCCATTGGAGGAGAACTATGCTGCTTTAGAGGGGAGAATCAGGCTGCTTTAGGAAGGAGAGCCATGCACAGCCCTGAGGAGGAGAACCATGCGCAGCCCTGAGGAGTGCCATGTGCAGCCCTGAGAAGGAGAGCCATGAACAGCCCTGAGAAGGAGAACCATGTGCAGCCATTGGGGGAGAACCATGCTGCTTTAGGAGGAAGAGAAGCACGCGGACTTGACAGAGTGTAGACTCCTGCAGCCCTGAGGAGAGAACCACGCGGCCTGGCAGAGTGGGGACCCCCACAGCTTTAGAAGGGGGAACCACCACCTGGTTTTAGCAGAGATCCCAGCGACTCAGCCGAGGGTGCCGGGAACCCAGGGAGGTCTCCCAGTCAAGAGGGATTACTAACTGGGAAGAACCAGAGGACTGCCTGAGCCATGGACTTCTATTTCCTTTCCTGAGATACGGTACTCTGGACTGGGCAAAGGGGGAAGGAAGGAAGGACTGTGTGTTTGTGGGTGTTTTAAGGGACTTTGGGATTTTGGTGAAGACATTGGGTCACTGCTTTAAGTTTGTATAGCATTAAATAAACATATCCTTTCCTTTTCATGAATCTCTGGCATTGAGAGATGTCTTTCCTCTGGCCGCGGACATGACAGACCTGGGGCCTTCTTTCAATAATAGTATATTGTCCCAGGTCCCCCTTGTTGTGTTCTGTAACAAGAGGATATTAAATAAAGGCCAGCCCATACACATGGAGATCTAAAATCAACTATAGGTAAAATGATTTCTTTCTGGAAACTGTAGAGTTGTTTTTCAAATATATTTTGTACTATGTTGGTCTGTGTCTTCCTATAAAACTGACTGCAGTATTTATTAGTGAAACACAATTTAATATTATAATGATAATAAAATACATGGGTAAAAAATCACCCTGGATTCATCCTGAAACAATAATAAATTAAGAAAAGACGAAGAACTTATAGAAATTAGAAAAAAAGAACAAGAATTTCTGGAACATGAGCAATATGAAATTCTGGCCATCTGGGCAAGGAAGAGGGCACACTCGAGTATTTCATTTTGATTGCACTCAAAACTAAATTTTGTTCCATTTCTTGCAACAAAAAATATGGAGCACATTTATAGTTATTCACATAGTTGACCACTTTACTGCTCTGTTTAAAATACTCTGGATCCTGGTTGGTGTAGCTCAGTGGACTGAGTGCGGACTGTGAACCAAAGGGTCACTGGTTCGATTCCTAGTCGGGGCACATGCCTGGGTCACAGGCCAGGTCATCAGTACAGCACACACAAGAGGCAACCACACATTGATGTTTCTATCCCACTCTTTCTCCCTCCCGTCCCCTCTCTCTAAAAATAAGTAATAAATACAATCTTAAAAAAAAAAAACACTGGTGATTCCCTAGTGCCCTCAAAATCAAGCCCAGCTTGTCAGTGCATCAGACATCCCACTTCATGATCAGGCTTCCGTAGGTCCTTGCCCTTGCCAACACCCCATATGTACAGTTTCCAGTCAGTTGCCCACACATGCCATCTTCTCTCTCACCTCTCATCTTTGTTCATGATGCTTCAATGCTCAAGACAGACCACCCACTTCCTTATTCTTCACATGAAGCACTTACTCATCCTTCAAGTGTTTGTTCCAGGGAGCATTTTCTTACCATCTAACCCCCATGCAAGGCCATGTTAACACCTTTCTCTGTACTTGCACAGCCTCCTCCTACATCTGTCCATCACAATGTTCCTCACACTTACGTAATTATCTATTTATATGTCTGTCATCCTCATGAGACCGTGAGCTCCAGAAAAGCAAAAGTTGTCTATATTATCTTTTTTATCCACAATGCCTGGCAAATAGTAGATGCTTACTAAATATTTGTTGAATAAATGAAGGAAGTAGCAATTGCTTTTAAAAGGTGCTATTAAACAATGAAGTAAAATGTTGTAAGTGGGTGTAGAGTGAGGGTCCCTTGAAAATAGGAGAAAACTGTTACAGTACAATGAGCAGACAGAGAGGAAATAAAGGCAGGGAGGAGGAGGGAGGTGTGTCTCTGCCCACTCACTCAGCTGTCCTGAGCCTGTCCAGTAATCTTGCCATGTGTTCCAACATCACAGGAAACACTGTGCTAACACAGGAGGAGGGCAGCCCTTAAAATTCTATGTGTCTTTTCCACTATCTGGGAAGAAAAGCCTTTGAAACTCTGCTTTCATCCCAAGGCCTGAAAGGCTGAATATGGCCCATACTGCCCTAAAGGAAGAAGCCCATTAATACCTTTGGGTATTCAGGACCCTACTCCTGGAAAGCTAGCATCACCTTTACCTATCAATCAATATGTAACTTCTTCCCCCTCCCCCATCCCACCAACTACATAAGTCCTCAGGACAAAGGACTCAGGGACTTGGCTCTCTGGCTACCTGGCCAGGCAGCCTGGCCTCAGGCCACATGGCCTCTGGGCATGTGCATTTGGCCACCTCTTACCTTCGATGCCCTTACTCTGTTTCACCCTGAACCTATGCCTTTCAGCCCCCCACCCCCACCTTAACTAGGCCTGTTCTCTTCCATGAGAACAGATGGATCGCCAATAAACCCTGCTTACATGCTAATTGAGGCCCTGATCTCTAATTCTTTACTGCACTGGCAAGACAAACTGAGTTTCTGGGAGTTTCTCCCTTAAGAAAATCCTGCACAACCCTTGGTTAAGGGGCCAAATATGAGGTCTCATAGGAAGTTCTGGGCTGAGCATTTAAAATGAGGGCGGGCTGGAAGATGGAGATGCAGGTAGAAACCCTTCACTTCCTTGCACAATCAAAAGGAGGATAATAACCAATCTAAAATCAATAAGAAAAAAAAGAACTGCCAGAAAATCAAACTGCATGGAACTCTGACAACAAAGAAATTAAAAAAAAGTCAACCAGAACAACCAGACCGGTAAAACCCGCAGCGAGGAAACAGACTGCACAGGTGGGGCTGGCTGAAGGCAAAAATGAGCTGAGACTCAGAGCTGACTGTGGACTACGGTGGTTGCCACGGTGGGAGAAACTCCCAGTCTCGCATGAAAGTTTGTTGAAAAGTGAGCTAGAGCTGAGCAGGTAAGCGGCATTGTTCCCTCTCTGGCCCCTCCCCCACAGGCAGCACTACAGCACAGCAAGGAGGGTTGTCCTGCCAGGGTGAATACCTAAGGCCCCGCCCCCTTATAACTGAACAGGTGAGCCCAGACAAAGAAATACCGCCCAAATGAAAGAACAGAGCAAAACTTCAGAAAGAGAGCTAAGCAATGAGGAGATAACCAACCTATCTGATGGAGAATTTAAAGTCCTGGTAATCAAAATGCTCACAGATCTGATTCAGCTGGTCAAAAAATGAAAAAAACAAATGAAAGATACCCAAAATGAAATAAAGCAAAATATTCAGGGAACCAACAGTGACAGGAAGGAAACCAGGACTCAAAGCAATGATTTGGAACAAAAGGGAAAAATAAGCATCCAACAGGAACAGAGTGAAGAAACAAGAATTCAGAAAAGTGAAGAGAGACATACGAATCTCTGGGACAGCCTGAAACATTCCAATATCCGAATTATAGGGGTGCCAGAAGGAGAAGAACAGCCCCAAGAAATCGAAAACTTATTTGAACAAATAATGAAAGAAAACTTCGCTAATCTGGTGAAGGAAACAGATTTCCAGGAAGTCCAGGAAGCCCAGAGAATCCCAAAGAAGTTGGACCCAAGGAGGAGCACACCAAGGCACATCATCAAGTTACTCAAGATTAAAGATAGAGAATCCTAAAAGCAGCAAGAGATAAGGAGACAGTTACCTACAAAGCAGTGACCATTAGACTCTCAGCTGATTTCTCCAAAGAAACCTTGCAAGCAAGAAGGGGCTGGAAAGAAGTATTCCAAGTCATGAAAGGCAAGGACCTACATCCAAGAATACTCTATCCAGAAAAGCTTCCATTTAGAATGGAAGGGCAGATAAAGTGCTTCCCAGATAAGGTCAAGTTAAAGGAGTTCATCATCACCAAGCCATTATTATAGAAAATGTTAAAGGGACTTATCTAAGAAAAAGAAGATAAAAAATAGGAACAATAAAATGACAACAAACTCACAACTATCAAAAAATGAACCTAAAAGAAAAGAAAAACAATGAAAACAAAAACTAAGCATACAACCAGAACAGGAACAGAATTAGATAAATGGACACCACGCAGAGGGAGTTCAGTGGGGAGGAGCAAGGGAGGAATAGGAGGGAAAAGGTAAAGGGAAGAAGAAGCATAATTAGTAGGCATAAAATAGATGGGGAAAGATAAAAAATGGTATAGGAAATAGAAGACTCAAAGAATTTATGTGTATAACCCATGCATATGACCTAAGGAGAGGGGGATGCTGGAGGGTTGGAGGGACGATAAAGGGGGAAAAATTGGGAAAACTGTAATAGTATAATCAACAAAAAATACTTAAAAATAAAAAAAATAAAATGAGGGCGGGCTGTTAAGAATCAAGGCCTGCCAAGACTAAGGGGGAAGCCACATCATTTGGAGTAAGGGGGATCTGCCATGAGATCTGGAATTGAGAGGGAAAGAGTCTGTGACAGAGAGAAGAGGTCTGGAGTGAGTGAGAGAGACATGGGGGTGCACCACGAGGTCTGGTGTGTAAGGGGAAGCCATGGGGTCTGGAATACAAGACCCACTGGCAAGTCTGCTAGGAGAAGACAGTAGCAGAGCTGATGGAGCTGTGTGCAGGGACCTGCCTAACCAAGCACAGATTCGTGAGAGATGCCTGGAGCTGAACTGTGACCGGGAGTGTTGAGCTGCAGACTCCTTCTTCTCTGAAGGATGTACAGAGAAGCTACTCTCTTGGGACGTGTGCTTCCCTGGACTGCACCATGACCCAGTGTAACATGGCACATGTTTCCCCTGAACTACTGCATGGAGGTTGAGAACAGTACACCCCAGATCCTGAAGGAGAGAGCTGCTTTGAGAGAATGGGGACTCTGAAACCCACAGAAGTACATTCCAGAGGGGATGGAGACATGTTTGTGCAGTCGGCTTAAGAACAGATAAGAATGTGAGGAACTTCTGGGCATGGTTTTGGCTTATAGCCTGGTGGGGAGCAATGCAAGTACTGGGTCTTGTGGGGGAACAGGGCTCTGAGCAGGAGTGCTGTCAGCAACCCCAAAGGCTGGAACCCTCTTAATAAAAACCTGTTTAAGGTGCCACATGGCCAAGCCCCATTTTGCTCAGTTACAATGCATCAGAGGGCAGTGGCTTCCTCATAATTGGGGTATCCAAGCAGATCATCATCTAGCAGTCTGGAAGGTTGTTGCCGTACTACATATTTCAAGTAAGTATTAAGAAAGGTAACTTCCAAGGTCTTTTCCAAGTCTAACTTTGTAACTGAGCAGAAACTTTATTTCTTTAATGAAAGGACAAAACCAGCATTATTTGCTATTATGGCACCATTTGCCTAGCGGGGCTATGACCTTCTTAAACATGACTGCCATTTTACTCTTCTGAGCTTGTCCCCAGGACTGGAAATGACTAGAAAACAAGAACAGAACTAACTGCTCCCTACAGCCACAGGCAGAAGATAACATCAGAACAAACTGCAGCCTCCTATTATGACACCCCAACTGCCCAGAGGACACACAACAGCAACCTCACCTTTTTAATCCAATTATAATCCAATAAAAGCTCAAAGCCCCCACCCCTCAACTCTGGTGTAGCTTTCTATACCTTGCCCCTTTACCTCCTTGGAAAGTGAATAGAAATTGCACTGTGCATTTTCTTCTCTTTGTGAATTCTTTCATAGCCCGTATCACTGACCATCCTACCATTTAGTGTGATCTTTTCTCCCCCTTTCCTTCTGATTTAAACTGGCCTCACCTGTCACCCTAACTCACCCACCTCCTTCTCCCTTACATGTCCACTCTCTTAAATATAAACCCTCAAGACAATGAGGCCCTGGTCAACATCACACAATCTTAGGATCAAATCCTCAGGTCCACTGACCACAGAAACAGTTTCAGTCAAACTAAATATGTAAGTCTCAGTAGTGTTTCAGCTCCAGACCCAGAAAAGCAAAACCACCTCACTGACCACAGCCATGGCTGACATCAGGACCAAATACAATAACCTACTACCCCCTACCATAGTGCTGACCAATCAGTAGAGACCACAAGCCTAACTCCACCATAACTAATGATTTTTCTTCTATATAACCCATCCTCTGGAAGCATAAGGGAGGCAGGTCTTGACTCCAGATGTAGAGCCATTTCTTTAAAAATAAACATTTATTTTTTTGGCTGGAAACTCCTATTAGCATTTGATGGGGCTAGGTTTTTTTTGTTTTTGTCTTTTTTGTTGTTTTGACTGGGCTTTGATACACACAGGTGAATGAACCCCTTTAGCTGGGTACCAAGTTGAAGCAAAGTAAATCTCTGTAATGCCAAATTTTTAAAAAAGTAGTTCTCACACTTCATTTAAATCTATCATGGTTGAACTCAAAGGTATGGTCAATTTATAACTAATACAGACCCCTGCTATTAGCTAGACACCCTCATGTGGGGTCAATACATGGCTATTCTACCACCGGTGATAAGGACTGGCCAGGGGGCCCCTGGGAGAAGGAATGTGTATTGCTTTGGAAGTGGATTGTAACTCTGACCTTATCTTCTTTTGGGAGCGGATTCTTGTCCTGTGATTGCTTCTTGTACCTTTTCCTTCTGCACGTGCACACTAATGTAAGGTAGATCCTTGCCCCATGCAGGTTTGTGCAACCTGGACCAGCGCTGCCTTTGTCTGGGAGCCCTTATAATGAGCCTCGGGCTGGAGGAGGTGTGTCTCTCTAGCATGCACCCACCGTCATCAGTGCGCTCCCCTGTAATTGAGTAATAAACAGCATGTCTACATGTGATAGTCCACTGGGTGGGGTTTTCAGAATATCACAAATACTTAAGCAGCTCCCTGGTTTGGAGCTCCTGCGCTACACCTTGCATACATTATCTCATTTCATCCTATTATGTGAGGAACATGTTGTCAACTTCATCCTGCAGATCAGGAAATTGAAACTCAGCAAGGTAGTAGTCACAGAGTCAAGACTCAAATTCTGATCTGTTTGACTCAGAGTTCAGGGTCCTCTTCATTACATTCTACTCAAAGGATCTCACTTGGTGCCGAGATTGTGGAGAAAGTTGCATGAACTTCATGTAGAAGATCAGATAGGTGTTAAGAAAGGTAACCTAAAGGAAAGTTGACTACAGGAGCCTAAATGTTTGGTGCCCTCCCATTGCACAGCTTTCTGGTGACCTCTTTACGTTTTCCTTTTACCCTCAGATCGGTCCTTGGCATCTTTAATAACTTAAATGAAGTCATCCACTACTAAAACACAAATGAACTCATTACTGTTAATATTAATTAGTGCCGATGTTCAAATAATTCATTAAGCCTGCTTTGCAATTTGAGAGACTGCTGTAAGGATCACTGAAAAATAAAATGGAAAGGTCTAAATGGAAAATTTTAGTTGTTTTTGATGAATCTGGCTATATTTTGGGTGTTCTCTGTGGGGTTCTGGGGAAACTTCTGTAGGCAAAATGTATCACAAATTATGTGTGTGCTACTTCAGAAATTAATCATGAGAACTATGAATACTGCAATGTTGAGAATTTCAACTCTCTGAGCAATATTTCATCTTCACTCACAAATATATGAAGAAAACAAGTTGATATTAAAATTTTCTTTTTTTAACATATGGCATTGGAACACTACTTTATTAATTTTTTTACAAAAGAAAATGTCTTAATTTTCAACTTTTTCTCCAACATCAGCCATGAAAATAAATTACAAGGAAAATATAGTTGCACATTTTGTTGAACATTTTTCCTTTTTCATATTTCTTCCCTTTGGCCATGAAGTGAAAGATCAAGTAATAACAGAGAAATGTAAATGTCTGTCCATCTAGAGCATTTAGATTTTTATAGATCATCTTCATCAGAAAATTCAAAGCTTGGTGTTCTACTTGAAACATTTATCTCAAACTCAAAACTTTATAAAATTAATTTTATATCTCTCAAAATAGTTATAGCATGGTTATTAATGTGTATTGAAAGAAAAAACATCTGTGAAGGACAACTCATAAGATGATGTATTCAGTGACAAAAAATGTTACTAGCAGAATTGTATTGGATGAAAGAGGTTGAAGGGGAACAGGATTTTTCATCCACAAATACAACTCTTTGGCATATTGGTTATTGTAACTTGTTACTTTTAAAAAATAGCAGACACGGGTGAAGTTTGCAAAACTGAGATGTTACTCTTGTGAGGGACATTGCCATGTATAAGGGAAATCTCCTGTTGTAAGGGTGTCTCCCTGTCTGTACAGGAAGAGTAAGATGACTCTAAATCTCTAGAAAATATTATCAGTGGAGAACAGTTGATGATTTAAATGACAAAACTGCAATAAAAACCTTATAGTTGTTTACTGCACTGTTTCTGAAAACCTTCCATAATTGCCGCTTCCCCTTCCAACATCTTTCTTTGGCCCTTAGCTAAAGACCATAATTAAAGTGGTGGCCTAGAGCATTCTGAGGACTTTCTCAGTTTTCTTGGGTCTCTCCCTTGTATACAGGAGGTATTCATGTTGTTAAACTTTTGTTTGTTTTTCTCCTATTAATCTGTCTTTTATTATAAGGGGTCTCAGACAAGAACTAGAAGGGTAAAGGTCAAATTATTATTTTAAAGATATTATTTATTTATTTTTAGAGATAGTGTTACAGGGTGCAGCCAAGAGGGGGGCCCCAAATAGGCATTTGAAATGGGGTCCAGAACTTAAGGTGTCCAGGAGATTTTGGGATGTCTCCATCCCCCCGCCCACGGTGTGGGTTGGGGGAAGGGACAAATGGAGCAGGGCCATTGAGAGCTGCTTTGCATAGCAACAGCCTTGCAGCTAAGCTCTGGTGTGGTCGTTTGGCATATCTATAACCTTTGATTGGTTGCATAGATATGTTAAGTAGCTGTGGTCAGCTCTAAGCCAGGGGAATGGAAGTAACTTCCCCACCCAGATGTAACTGGGGGGGGGGGGGTCCCCTGAGTTACAGCGCCTGCGTGGGAGCTCAGAGAGGATTGGCTCCAGGACATGGGGCCACACCTGCCCAGACTCAGGATGGCAGCCCAGTAAAGCTGGAAGGACACGAGTTCTGGCATGTGAAGCCGAGTGTGGGAGGAGTCGGAGATGAGGCTGCAGAGGAAGATTGGCCGCAGGGATTTAAAACCCAGACTTGGTGGCCATTGAGGAGGAAAATCATGCTGCTTTAGGGAGGAGAACCACGCGGACTTGACGGAGTGGAGACTCCTGCAGCCCTGAGAGAGGGAGAACCACGCGTCTTTAGCAGAGTGGGGACCCCCACAGCTTTAGAAGGGGGAACCACCACCTGGTTTTAGCAGAGATCCCAGCGACTCAGCCGAGGGTGCCGGGAACCCAGGGAGGTCTCCCAGTTGAGAGGGAGTACTAACTGGGAAGAACCAGAGGACTGCCTGAGCCATGGACTTCTATTTCCTTTCCTGAGATACGGTACTCTGGACTGGGCAAAGGGGGAAGGAAGGAAGAACTGTGTGTTTGTGGGTGTTTTAAGGGACTTTGGGATTTTGGTGAAGACATTAGGTCACTACTTTAAGTTAGTATAGCATTAAATAAACATTTCCTTTCCTTTTCACAAATCTCTGATATTGAGAGACGTCTTTCCTCTGGCGGCGGACATAATGGACCCGGGGCCTTCTTTCAATAATAGTATATCATCCCAGGCCCCCCTTGTTGTGTTCTGTAACAATAGGGGAAAGGAGGAAGAAAGAGAGAGAGAGAGAGAAACATCAATACGTGGTTGCCTGTTACACACCCCCTACCCGGGGCCTGGCCTGCAACCCAGGCATGTGCCCTGCAGGGAATTGAACCAGCAACCTTTTGGTTCCCAGGCTCAATCCGCTGAGCCATACCAGCCAGGGTGTATTTTCTCTGTTCAACACAGCCTCAGTTTTTCAAGTGTAAAGTGGGAACATGATGTCGCCTACTTAAACAGTTGTTATATGGACTAAATGAGATAATTAAGCATTTAGCTTAATGCCTCAGCTTGCAATAAATGCTGAGGAAATGTTAAAGTGGATGAATAAATGAATGCATGTGTGAGGACTACATACCATGCAGAGGACTAAGAAGGTGCCTTTGATCAGTGACAATGTAGTTGGGGAGACAGAAAGGCACATGCTGCAAATGAAAGCCAACCCTATGACAAATTCCTCACCAAGAACTTATAGATAGTAAGAACTGCAGAATAACCAAGGACTAAACCAGGTTTGATGGTACAATATGGTAATCTACACAGACCACTGACCTTGCAAAGATCAGCAGGGACTTCTTTATTTACCAGACTATAAAGTGAAATTATATTTTTCACTGTCTTCAGTGAAACATGAGGAAATTAGCCCACTTTTGTTTCCCCTCTTTACTCCTTCTAGTTTTGTTAGCAACCTGAGGTTTAAATGCACATTACACTTATAAAATTTTGGCAAATTTATTTTTATAAAATTACTATTACTTTCATTGTCAAGTTTTGTTTTTTGACATTTGCAATAAATTTTATCATCATATTTACAATTATTCTAACATCATTCTATATTTAATTGGATTCATAGCTACTGCTAGTACTTGAAACCAATTTTCTTACACATATTTTAATTTTGTTCCATCTCTCAGTAATACTGAGTATTAAAATGTTTTTTCTAAGATACGGATTTGAGTGGCATACTTTCTAATATTGTTCTTGCCTTCATAATTTGAATAATGATTTGAGTAAGTTTAAAATACTTTGATCAAAACATTTTTCCATAAAATTGGTTTTTAATTTTTCTATGAATTCCCATTGAAAAGCTATATTTATTACTTTAATGTTTAAAATATATAAATTTGAATAATAACTGAAACTTGTTTAGATAACATAGGGTTCCTTTTTTAACACTCTGGTATGAATAATCTTCCCTCATCCTAGGAGTGTCTGAAAATTGAACACTCAAACATGCTCAGATTAGCAGAATGTTCTATCATACTTTCACTGCCCCATGGCCCTTCTTACTTCATATGGCAAGAACCTTCTACATCTTTACTTTTACCCAAAATCCAATCTTGTGTTTGTCATCTAACCCTACAAGCCTGATCAAGATATACTTGAAAGGGTAGGAGACTCAATTTCCATTATTGTTTCTTAGTACTTTGAAATATGTACATATCAAACATTTGTTTTCCTATATGTAGTATTGAAGAAGAAGCCCTGGTTGGTGTGCCTCAGTGGATTGAGCACCGGCCTGCAAACCAAAGGGTTGCCAGTTCAATTCCCAGTATAGAGCACATGCCTGGGTTGCAGGCTAGGGCCCCTGGACGGGACACACGAGAGGCAACCACACATTGATGTTTCTCTCCCTGCTTTCTCTCCTTCCTTTTCACTCTCTAAAAATAAATAAATAAAATCTTAAAAAATAAATTAAATAAAAAAGGCAAGGTATCAGCTGGGAAAATATTTATAATACATACATCTAATAAAGATGGTCATCAAGAATATATGAACTATATATACAACTGAATAATAAAGAGGTAAACAATTTGATTAAAAACCACACAGTAATTTGTACAATCTTCACAAAGAAGATATATGAGTGGCCAATAAGAACATGAAGTGATACTCAACACCATTAACCAACAGGGAATGTCAATTAAAAGCGTAAAAAACACCACTATAGTCCTCGCCTCGGCAGTACATACAGTAAAATTGGAACGATACAGAGAAGATTAACATGGCCCCCGTGCAAGGGTGACATGCACACCCACGAGGCGTTCTGTATTTTGTGCGGTGCCCCAGTAGGTGCCTCACAGCCTTTGATTAGCCCAGAAGAAATATGAATCACAGTATAATATGTGGCACTCAATAACAAAATTGTGACTTTTCACTATTAAACAGGTGACACTACTATATTCACACTAGAATAGCTAAAATTAACTAGTGATGACAGAAAGCATTGGTAACAATATGGAAGAACTTGGAATTCTCATGATGGCTAGTGAGATTGCAAAATGGTACACTTTGGAAAACAATTTGGCAGTATCTTATATATAAAGTTAAACATACACTTACCATATGACCCAATAACTCCACTCCTACGGATACCCTAGAAAAATAAAAACACATCTAGATTAAAAAAAAAAAACAAACCTGTCCATGAATGTTCATAGCAGCATTATTCACAATAGTCAAAACCTGGAAACACGCCCAATGTTCTTTAAATGAATACACAAGCTGTGGGCCATCCACATAATGCAGTACTGTTCAACAATACAAAGGAACTGAATTACTAACTCACATACAACATGGATAAATCTAAAAGGCACTATCTTGAACAAAAGAACACATATGCATAGTCCATATTGTCTGATTTTCTTTATATGACATTCCGGAAAAGTTCAATCTAACCTATGAAGACACAAAGCAGATTGGTAGGTCTTGAACACTGGAGAGAAATAACTGATTTCAAAGGGGCAGGATAAATCTTCTGCATGTTATGGAGATATTTTATATGTTTATTACAGCAGCGGTTGCATGTGTTTGTCAAAACTCACTAAACTGCGCCCTTGAAATGGGTACATTTTATTATATATAAATTATAATGCAAAAAATTTGACACGAAATTAAAATAGGAAAATACTAGCTTACAAATAAGACAGAATGTGTGATTATAAGCATACTTAGTTTGGCATATATTTTACCAGCAGCCAACAATGGGTCAAAAAAATCTTTATTTGCGGAAATAAATGAACAAGTAGAGTATATAATAGAGGCTAAATCTGTGATGCAGCAGCAGACAAACCTTTCTGTTCATACAGTACTACCACTTCAGTCTGTACCTCTCTGTCACATTCCCAAATGGCTTTAACAAGTTGCACAAACTCAAATCAGCATGAGGTCAGCATCCAGCAACCCTGTCCCTCCTCCAGATTCCTGGGCTGGCACACAGTGCACATTCATCAAATGGTGCAGAATGCCTCACTTGCCAAACACCTGAAAAGGAGCTTCTGAAGAATCCTGAGATAGGCTGTGCATCTTTTTAGACACTAGAAAGTAAAGTGTTGGGCAATTGAGCAATTTTATTTAGCTCAGGAGGAATTGCAGATATATGCCTAATAACACAGTTAATAAACTGCAGTAAGAAAAAAATAGAACTACTAAAATAGCTGCATATTTCAATGTTTTCCAACTTTGTTTGGTTTGTTTCCCACTTTCATTAATTCCTATTTTGACTCCACATGCTGGACAATATTTGAGTAAAACAGAATCTATAAAAAGTACTTGCTGAATGTTCCAAGTCTTCTCACTGCATTTTCTTTAACAGTGCGGCAATTGCATGAATTGGAGGTTGCTTCTTATGCATTAAACAAAGATTATTTTCATGAAATTAGTTAAGAGTGGTTAGTAAACTTTGATCTTTGGGGTAGAAACCCAGAGCTATGGAAAACAATTTATTTATTTTTTTAAAGATTTTATTTATTTATTTTTTTAGAGAGGGAAGAGAGGGAGAAAGAGAGAGAGAAAGAAACATCAATGTGCGGTTGCTGGGGGCCATGGCCTGCAACCCAGGCATGTGCCCTGACTGGGATTTGAACCTGTGACACTTTGGTTCACAGCCCGCATTCAATCCACTGAGCTATGCCAGCCAGGGTGAAAACAATTTATTTTGTTTCCTTAAAAAGTAATGGGGAGGTCACAGTTGAAAATGTCCCCAGCCTACACCAAAATGGGAATTAAGTTCTAACTACTAGAAAGATCCGCCTATGCTTCCTAATTAGTGCTCAGCCTCCACCTCCACCCCATCCCTTGATTCAGTAAGCAGGATTCTTTTGAGAGCCCTATCTCATTCTGATTGGCCTGGTTGTTAGGAATTTCACTGCCATAGGCAAGTTTCAAGAGCTTGAGTTAACCCAGGCAAGTCTTTCTGTGCACACAGGATAAGATTTCCTTATGAAGGGGAAACACAAGAAACACACAACAGCAGCTACCACCGCCAAATCCCAGTGACCCCAGAAGTTCTGAAAACAGTCAACTCACATTCTAGGCTTAAAAATTCAGAATCTCACACTTTTCTATGCCATCTAGGCAACATTCATGATTTTATATGGAGTATTATACCATTTTTTATGTTAGAAAAATGTGGCAAAGGCCTTGGCCAGTGTAGTTCAGTTGGTTCTGTCCCATGCACCAGAAGGTTGGGGCATATACCTACATTGTGGGTTCAATCCACGTCAGGGTGAGTGTGGGAGGCAGCCAATTGATGTTTCTTTCTCACACAGATGGTTCTCTCTCTCTCCCCCTTTGTTTCTCTCTAAAATTAATAAACATATTTTTTAAAGAAGAAAAGAAAAATGTGGCAAAGAACAATGTAAGTGTACAAAACATATTAGTATTGGGTGGCTTTTCATAGGAAAGGTGTCTTTGCCTTTAAATTGGGTCTGTTCTTGACCTTTGTTAAGGCCCAGGGTAGAGCACCCCAAAACATCCCCCAAAGGCATATTGATTATTTTTGAATTAAGGTCAATTAAGAAACTGCCAATGCAAGACCAGTCTAACCTCTCTCTCTCAGTCCCTCTGAAAGCAGGAGATAAATCCCATGTGAGGCCATGGCCCAGTTGCTCAGTTGCTTAGAGCATTACTCAGGTCAGGGCACATACAAGAAAGCAACCAACAAATGCATGAATGAATGAAACAAACTGATGCTTCTCTGTCTTTCTTTCTCCTTCACTTCCTCTCTCTTTCTCAAATCAATACATTTAAAACAAAATTTAGGGGAAAGAAAAGAAATTGTGAGCTCCCCGTATAAAAGGTGCCCTCTCTGCCACTGGAGACACCATTATCACTAGAACTAAAGAATCCAGAGCCAAAACACCTGTACAAACAAAACTTGTTGCCTCTTTTCTAATTTACAACCCAACCCCAAACTCTGTTTAGACTCCTTACAAATAAATACCAAAATCTTCATTAGATTCCTGTCTAATGAGAACTATGTTTTGTTGGGGTTTTTTTGGTCCTATCAGTTTTGCACAAATTTATTGTTTTTTTTCTCTAAAAAGTATAAAACACTGATTGGTTTATCATTTATCAGAGCACCGTTTATGGTTCTCCCATGCACATATAATAAATTGGCCTTTTTCTTCTGTTAATCTGGTTTTGTGTCAATTTTATTATTAATCTAACCATAAGACTTTAAGAAGGGTAGAGGTGGGGGAATCCTTCCTCTCAGCAGCACCTTTTTTTGAAATGATATATTTCTCTAGCATGTTTAAAAAGTATCATTTGAGCTTCAAAACTTAGATTTGCATGAGCTTTTCAGGAAAACATTATGAAATACACTGTCTTAGATTCCTATTGCTGCTGTAATTATAACAAACTTATTTATTCTCTCACAGTTCTGGAGGTCAGAAGTTGGAAATGCATCTCAATAGGCTAAAATTGACTTGTGAACAGGGCCGCATTCCCTTTCAGGACTCTCAGGAAAAACCCATTTATTTGCCTCATTCAGCTTCTAGAAGCCGTCTGCATTCTTTTTCTCATGACTCCTTCCATCGTCAAAGCCAGCAGCGTAGCATCTTCAAATCACTCTCCCTTAACCAGTACTTGCATCCTTACATCTATTTCTAAAAGCTTCTCACCTTCCTTTTATAAGGATTTTTGTGTACATTCCATCCACCCCAAAAATCCAAGATATTCACCCCATATCAGGATCCTTAATCACACCTGCAAAGTCCTTTGTGCCATGTAAGGTAACATAGGGACAGGTTCCTTGGATTAGGTTGTGGACATCTTTCTAAGACCTTATTCTGCCAACCACACACAGTGGCATATTATTTTCTATGCAGTTAGAAAAAAAACATGCTAATAAACTAATTCACAAAGTTATCTGCCCTTGTACATGGAACTGCAGGGTTGAAACAATTGATAATATTTGTATATGAGCTAGGATTAAAATAATGCTAATGTCAGAGGATAGAAGGCTGAAAACATTAAGTTCCATTGAATTAAACTTGAATAAACGGAATCCAGTTAGAACTTTGTGACAGAAAAGACATACATATCCTGAGTAATTATGTACCTATTTTATCAAGCTCTTGCATGGCATTTAGCTCCCATTCCATCTATGTGATAGAGAACAAAGAATAACATGTAGGTAATTCTGTTTTACATGTTTTAGTTGCCCAAATAAATTCCCTAACTGAAAGAATGAACTGCATTATTTATTCTTTAATAGCAGAGACTCTAAACATAGCTTTTGGCTATTTGGAGGTCATTTAGGCTTCAAAAATCTGTTCTGTCATTATTGAGCCATAAAACTTAATAGCCCATGAACACTACCCAAATTCAACACCAAAGGCTAAATAAAATAAAACAATGCATTAATTACAGTCTATTATCATCAGCAGTTGGTTAGGGAAAATCTGGTTAAATGGAAACTTCAAAATATGGTAAAAAAAAAAAACACTTTCACAACACTAACAGCAAAAACATTTTTTTAAATTAAAAAGCCCTATTCTCCCACTCTAACAGCTTACCTGTGTTCACTATTCTTGCTCTTTTCCAATTCCAATATATGTGCATATCTTGTTTTGACACACCTGTAATTGTAATATAGATATAATTTTGCACTTGGATTTTTACAACCTAATGTTTATTTTTTCAGATAATTATGTAATAGTAATAATTTTCATTTTACTGACTATAGTGTATTCCACAGCATAGATGTAACATGGATATAACGGGATTCCAAAAGGGTTCAGAATGAGCCTCCCCAAAATGTGCCACTTTGGAATGTAAATTATTTTGAGTTTAAGAAAATCAGGCCCTGGCTGGTGTGGCTTAGTGGACTGAGCACCAGCCTGCGAGCCAAAGGGTCACCAGTTCAATTCCCAGTCAGGGCACGTGCCTGGGTTGCAAGCCGGGTGCCTGGTTGGGGGCCGTGTAAGAGGCAACCAATCGATGTTTCTCTCGCACAATGACATTTCTCTCCTTCTCTTTCTCCCTTCCTTCCCCTCTCTCTAAAAGTAAATAAATAAAGTCTTAAAAAAAAGAAAATCAAGGCACAAAGACTCAGAAAGAGCTTTCTGCCTCCCTCTTAACTGCATCGTATAATTTGAAGGGCTTGGTACAGAAAGAGAACTTTCACCAGTGATAACCACAGACAGTATGGGCTAAGTGTGGTAGGCTGGGAGGAGCTTGGTAACGGCTATTTGTCCAAATTCCATTTTTTGTGTCCCACTGTCTCTGCATTTGTTTACCAAACATTTACTCTTCCTAGCTTCCTGTAAATTGCTCCCCTCTTTGAAATCACATATCCCCTTCTCCTAAGTTCAAGATGACAAATAAGTCTTTTTTTTTTGCCTGTCTATAGGTCTCATATTCTCATGGAGACCCCTGTATATATGTAATCAAATTTTGTTTTTCTTCTGTTAATCTGTTTTATGTCCACTTATCTATTAGACCAACCAGAAGAATCTAGAAGGGTAGGGGGAAAAGTTTTCCTTCCTCACAGTTTTATGAATTGACACTTATGTTTGTTCCATTTTTAACCATTATAAACACTGCTGTAATGAACATTTTTCTGTATATTTTTCTCAGGGAACGAGAGAGAACTGTCTTGGGATAAAATTTGAAAAATGGGGACTTCCGGCAAGATGGAGGAATAGGTGGACGCACTGTACCTCCAGGCACAACCAAGATTAAAACAACAACAATTTAGAGGCAGAATAACACCCAGAACTGACAGAGAATTTATCTGAATGGAAGTCGGACAGCCAAGAAATTGAAGTGGACCCATACATCCAGACCAGTAGGTGAAGACGAGCTGGGCAGGTGCAGGTCAGCGGCTCGCGGAGGTCGGAGAAAACTTGGTGTGAACTTGGCACATAAGCCATCCGGGGCGCACAAAAACACAGTGGTGGACCCTGAGTATGCAAGCTGCGGCTGGCAGACCCAGTGAGGCGGCAATTGTGGACCAGGGCAGAGCTCACAGCCCAGGATCCCAGAGAAGGGACAGAGATCCCAGGAGAACAGAACTACCGCCATTGTTTGCCACCGCCCCCGCCCCCACATATAACGTCACAATCTAGGGACTGGGGTGCCCAGCCCTGGTGAACACCTAAGGCTCCGCCCCTCACGGTAACAAGAGCAACCAGACCGGGAAAAAAAAAAAAAGAGAGACAGGGAGAGATATGTTTCCAACAGAAGAACAGATTAGTCCCCCAGGACTCATCCTTTTGAGCGACCAAGAAATAGCCAATCTATCAGATGCACAGTTCAAAACACTGGTGATCAGAAAGCTCATGGAATTGGTTGATTTTGGGCGCAAATTAGATGAAAAGATGCAGGTTACCATAAAAGAGATGCAGGAAGATACGCGGAGGAGAGCCAATAGTGAAGGGAAGGAAACTGGGTCTCAAAACAATACAGTGGACCAGAAGGAAGATAGAATCAACCAAGCAGGAAAGCATGAAGAAATAAGAATTCAAGAAAATGAGGAGAAGCTTAAGAGCATCCAGGACATCTTTAAACATTCCAACATCCGAATTATAGGGGTACCAGAAGGGGAAGGGGAAAAGCAACAGATTGAGCACATATTTGAACAAATAATAAAGGAGAACTTCCCCACTCTGGCAAAGGAAATAGACTTCCAAGAAATCCAGGAAGCTCAGAGAGCCCCAAAGAAGTTGGACCCAAGAAGAAACACACCAAGACACATCATAATTACATTAGCCAAGGTAAAAACGAAGGAGAGAATCCTAGAAGCAGCAAGAGATAAGGGGACAGTCACCTACAAAGGCGTTCCCATCAGACTGTCAGCTGATTTCTCCAAAGAGACCTTACAGGCAAGAAGGGGCTGGAAAGAAATATTCCAAGTCATGAAAGACAAGGACCTACATCCCAGATTGCTCTATCCAGCAAAGCTCTCATTTAGAATGGAAGGGCGGATAAAGTGCTTTTCAGATAAGGTCAAGTTAAAGGAGTTCATCATCACCAAGCCCTAATTTTATGAAATGCTAAAGGAACTTATCTAAGAAAAGAAGATAAAGAAAAAACATGTATAGTAAAAGGACAGTAAACTCACAATTATTAACGACCACACCTAAAGCAAAACCAAAAGAAACTAAGCAAACAACTAGAACAGGAACAGAACCACAGAAATGGAGGGCACATGGAGGGCTAGCAGCAGGGGGATGGGAGGAGGAGAGAGGGGGGAAAGGTACAGAGAATAAGTAGCATAGAATGTAGGTTGAAAATAGGGGGAGGGCAAGAATAGTACGGGAAATGTAGAAGCTAAAGAACTCATAAGTATGACACATGGACATGAACTAAAGGGGGGGAATGTGGGTGGGAGAGGGTGTGCAGGGTGGAGGGGAGTGAAGGGGGGAAATGGGACAACTGTAATAGCATAATCAATAAAATATATTAAAAAAAGAAAAATGGAATAGTAGTCATGGAATTTTAAAGCAAATAATGGCAGGTTTTGTTCCTTGTTTGTACACAGAGTAAGTCCCACCAGTGACAGGAACTTTTTTTTAATACCAGTACTATCTTTATACCAACATTCCTACCATGACTGAAATAACTTCCCTGAGGATAGACATAAGAGTGAAGAATATGCCCAATGAGTACAAAGGTTAAGTTATACATGGGTTATTCTTGATAATGTACAGAGGTTTTATATATATAGAAGAATTGTAGAGGAATAAAAAGAACAGTTATTTTAAAAAGAATATTGCTACGTGTCAATGGTGCGAGTTATAAAATAATGTATGCAACCCATATAATGTTTTATACTAAACTGTATGTTAAATATTTAATTTAATAATTATTGCTCTTTTGTGAGCCTTAATTCTTAAAGAATAGGCCATTAAAGTTCTATTTTTGTTTTATAAACTACAAAATCTGAGAGGTAATAGGGCCGCATTAGAATTTTCAAAGTACATATATTTTAATGTCAGCAATAGAGTGTGAGGCAAGAGGTAGATTTGGTTTTATCAGGTGATTGAATGAAGGCAATTCTAATACATTCTTCAGGCTGCTTGCCATTTTACTCTTAATTCCAGTGTACAAAGAAGAATGACATTTTGTGAAGACTAACAGTAAAATACTTAACAAAGGAAATGAGCCATGTGTTAAAGGGTGCAAGGAATATGGAAAATTTTGAGATAAATTGAGACTTTTTCCAGCTTTACTTTCTTTTCATTATGTACCTGCACAATGTTTACCTAAGAAATTTGCAATCATATGCAATTTGACTTTTAAGTAGGCAATATGACCAAAATATACCAAGCATTAAAAAAAAGTATGTGCTCTGACTGGGGTTGGGTGTTGTCCTGCAAACCGAAAGGCCGCCGGTTTGATTCCTAGTGAAGGCACATGCCTGGGTTGTGGGCCAGCTCCCTGGCTTGGGGGTAAGCAAGAGGCAGTTGATCGATGCTTCCCTGTCACATTAACGTTTCTCTCCCTCTGTTTCTCCCCCCTTTCTCCACTCTCTAAAAAAAAAAAAAAAAAGAGTGTGCCCTGGCTGATGTGACTTAGTGGATTGAGTGCCAGCCTGTGAACCAAAGCGTCCCTGGTTCAATTCCCAGTCAGGGTACATGCCTGGATTGTGTGCCAGGTCCTCAGTGGGGGGCACATAGAGGCAACCACACATTGATGTTTCTCTCCCTCTCTTGCTCCCTCCCTTCACCTCTCTCTAAAAATAAATAAATATTTTTTAAAAAGTAAAATCTTTTTAAAAAATGTATATGTCTGTTCAATAGTGTGAGAGGTCAGAATTCACGCTGATGAGAAGGACTGTTGGCTACCCTTATGTAAGAGAGTATGTTTCAGTGGGGTAGCCACTCCTGACCATGAAGAGTAAATCTACAAGAGAGTTCTTGATGTGGCAACCTTTGCTTATTTTAAGAACATACTGATATATTCAAAATTTAAAATGTACTGGCTTAAGTCTCCATTATCTAGCACTGAGAATAAAAGGGACAAACCAGAATCTCTGCTGCAGAGCTACTGAAATAATAAAAGCGATCACTTTCCTAAAAGGAGAATATTTAGGATTTGAGGAACTACTACTAACTTGTAGACAATAGAGAACTTACACCATGTTGCATAATTAGTCTCAGTGAGTAATGCTAGGCTTTGTTTCAGAAAATAATCTGTTAAAGGAAATTCATTTTATAAGGCTTGTTAATTTGCTCATATTTTGAACACATAACTTTTCATTCATTCATTCTCACATTCATTCCATCATTCATAGTATTAAGTGCCAGAAACTATAGATATATCAGTGAGCAGAAGAGACACAAAATTCATGCTCTACAGAGCTTATATTCTTTTATTGTTTTTTGTTTAGGTTTTATTTATCCATTTTTAGAGAGAGGGGGAGGGAGGGAGAAAGAGAGGGAGAGAAACATCAATGTGTGGTTGCCTCTCATGTGCCCCCTGCTGGGGGACCTAACCTGCAACCCAGGTATATGCTCTGACTGGGAATTGAACTGACAACTCTTTGGTTCACAGCCTGCACTCAATCCACTGAGCTACACCAGCCAGGGAAGAGCTTATATTCAAACAGATAATTTTTTTATGGCACATATATTTTTCCCTGTACAAAACATCAAAAGGGACCATTATCATTGGTAAAACAGGAAAAAACAACACAGTGGTATAACAGTGAAATGGAGTTGCAGGGACTTGTTCTGAATTACAAGGAAAAGTATAACAGCAATATATTTCAATGAATACTGGATAGGAAAAGGGATAATGCACACTCACTAAGGTGTTAGAATTTACACCAGGTTTGCTTTTTAAAATGTCTGAATGAAGTTTGATATGCAACTCACCTTTCTGCTCTGGGTGGGCTCAACCTGAAGAACAAGGCTTTGCATGCCCCGCTTTACCACCAGATCCTTTTCAATCTTTGGTGCCTCCTAACAATAGCACAGGCTGCCACACACAAAAAAAGGCAGTAGCCAATAGGTAGTTTTACTCACATCTGCTTTATTTTCATATCTCTTAGATCCCCAGGCTATGTTGCTTGGGGGAAGAATGAAGAATGAATACAGGGCTACACTACCAACTGTATCTTGTATCAGGTTTCCTCTGAAAGAGAGAAATTGGGACAATCCCAGGATTTCAGAAACATATAATTGATCTCCAACAAGTTGAAGAATTGACAGCAGCGGGAAAACTTCCTTCAGAGACTGAAACCTGTAGTCAGCCTAAATGAGACACATGAAGTGATTAACTCACCTTGGCAGAGGTAGGCGACCTCATTTGGGGTGAGGAGTTTAAAGCAATAAATGCTTTGTATATAGGCTACAAAGGAAGCCAATTACTTTTCATATATATATATATATTTGTAAAGATTTTCTTTATTAATTTTATAGAGAGGGGAAGGGAGAGAGACAAAAAGGGAAAGAAACATCGATGTAAGAGAGAAACATTAATCAATTGCCACCTGTACGTACACCAACTGGGACTGAACCCCCAACCCAGGCATGTGCCCTGACTGGGAATCAAACCAGAGACCTTTGGCTTTGTGCAATGACATCCAACCATCTGAGCCACAGTAGTCAGGGCACTTTTCATATATTTTTAAATGTATGTTCTTACTGCCAACATAATCCAAATGCAGTATTTGGCCATGTATAATGTGCATCCATGTTTTTGGCCCAAACTCTCAGGAAAGAAAGTCTTTTGTTTTAATTTTTTAATTCAACTATTTATTTATTTATATTTAGAAACAAAACCAATTATTGTTTTTGAGGGTATTATGTTACATATGGAAATCATTATTGTTTTCTAGAGTTACACTTTTAATGCATAAGCATAAATAAAAATTAAAAACATTTATGAAGATATGGAATTGGTACTACCCATGTATAATGGCATCCTTATTTTTCCCTCAAAACTTTGGGCAAAAAAGTGCATGTTATACATGGCAAAATATGGTAACTTAAATATCTTCACCTGCCCATGCTTCAAAGAGTAAATGTAACACTAGACATATTTCATTGTCTTTAAAGAAATACTTTGTAACAATTAAGCTCATCATATTTGAGTATTTAATTTCTTTTAATTCACAATTAAAATAATTATTCAAAATATTGTAGTCAAGAGTACCAGACTGAGGCAGGTTAGTAAGAATGTAGGAAATTCCTTAGCCAGTGTAATGGGGAAACTGAGACAGATAGCTGAACAAACAGCAAAGCAATTTACAGCTGGCTAATAAATCACAAGATCTTAACCTCCCTAACCAAGGACACTTAGGAGCGAACCTGTCTCCAAAGGCCCTTCTTTTGCCACTGTAACTTGTTACCAGAGTCAAAAGAAATGCAGCCCAGCTGACTCACTTCTTCTGCCCCTGTGACCTTCTAAAAAGCCAAGGCACCTCCACCTAGGCTCACTCCTGTTGTTGTGATGTTGCCTCTTCTATCTTAAGCCCTTTTGTTTCACTGTTCCCTCCTACAATAAATGCTCTCTTAAAACCACCTGGACTCATGCCGTGAAATCTTTTCCTACATGGAGTCAAGAGCCTACACACTGCAGACTGTACCAGGGCAGACCATCTTGGCCCATTTCCAGTGCCTTTCTCATGACACGACTACTAAAAATCAGAGTTCCGGCCAACATGGAGGCATAGGTAGAAACCCTTCGTTTCCTCCCAAAACCAAAAGGAGGATAATGACCAATCTAAACATCAATAAACAACCCAAATTGCCAGAAAATCAAACTGCATGGAACTTTGACGACCAAGGAAATAAAGAAAAAATCAACCAGAACAACCAGACTGGTAGGGTGGACCACACAGGCCAACTCAGAAAGACGGGGCAAGGCAGCTGAAGGGTGGGGCTGACTGCTGAGTTCAGCAGAGCTGTGCTGGAGGGACTGACTGTAGGGGAACACTGAGACTCAGAGCTGACTGTGGCTGGGGTTGCTGTGGTGAGAGATACTTCCAGTCTGACGGAAGAGTCTGTTGGAAAGTGCGCTGGAGACAAGCAGGCAAGCCACACTGTTCCCTCTCTGGCCCCTCCTACACAGGAATGCAGCAAAGAGGGTTGCCCTGCCAGGGTGAATACCTAAGGCCCTGCCCCCTTATAACCCATCAGCTGCACCAAGACAAAGAAATATGACCCAAATTAAAGAACACAGCAAAACCTCGGAAAGAGAACTAAGCGATGAGGAGATTGCCAACCTGTCTAATGGAGAATTTAAAGTCCTGGTAATCAAAATGCTCACAGAACTGATTGAGCTTGGTCCAAAAATGAAAGAACAAATGAAAGATACCCAAAATGAAATAAAGCAAAATATTCAGGGAACTAACAGTGACAAGAAGGAAACCAGGATTCAAAGCAACAATTTTGAACAAAAGAGAAAAATAAACATCCAACTGGATCAGAATGAAGAAACAAGAATCCAAAAAAATGAAGAGAGGCTGAGGATTCTCTGGGACAACCTGAAACATTCCAATATCCAAATTATAGGGGTACCAGAAGGAGAAGAATAGTTCCAAGAAATCAAAAACTTATTTGAACAAATAATGAAAGAAAACTTCCCCAATCTGGTGAAGGGAATAGATTTCCAGGAAGTCCAGGAAGCCCAGAGAGTCCCAAAGAAGTTGAACCCAAAGAGGAATACACCAAGGCACATCATCATTAAGTTACTCAAGATTAAAGACAAAAAGAAAATCCTAAAAGCAGCAAGAGATAAGGAGACAGTTACCTACAAAGGAGTGACCATTAGACTATCAGTTGATTTCTCCAGAGAAACCTTGCAGGCAAGAAGAGGCTGGAAAGAAGTATTCCAAGTCATGAAAGGCAAGGACCTACATCCAAGATGATTCTATCCAGTAAAGCTCTCATTTAGAATGGAAGGGCAGATAAAGTGCTTCCCAGATAAAGTCAAGTTAAAGGAGTTCATCATCACCAAGCCATTATTATATGAAACGTTAAAGGGACTTATCTAAGAAAAAGAAGATAAAAAATAGGAACAATAAAATGACAACAAACTCACAACTATCAAAAAATGAACCTAAAAGAAAAGAAAAACAATGAAAACAAAAACTAAGCATACAACCAGAACAGGAACAGAATCAGAGAAATGAACAAGACACAGAGGGAGTTCAGGGGGAGGGGGAAGGGAGGGATGGGGGGAAAGGTACAGGGAAGAAGAAGCATAATTAGTAGGTATAAAATAGATGGGGAGAGATAAAAAATGGTATAGGAAACAGAGAACTCAAAGAACTTATATGTATAACCCACGGACATGAACTAAGAGCGGGGGAATGCTGGAGGGTTGCGGGGGCAGGGTGGAGGGGAGATAAAGGGGGGAAATTGGGGAAACTGTAATAGCATAATCAATAAAAAATACTTAAAAAAGACTATTAAAAATCTAAGAAGTGATCACTCAGAAAACATTACCAAGTTTCTAGTTAGCATAACAACCTTTAGGGGATTTTCCAGTATCACCTTGGACACTTTCTTGGCACTGTAGAAGATAATCACATGGCTTATCAATAGCCAAGTGAAATTCCATGTGCTTTTTGCTGTTTGAAGTGAAAAATTCACCCATCCACACAGTCCTTTCTTAACCTACATAGATAATCACTGTAAGTAGTAAGTGTTAGCAGAATTCTTGTCATTTATAACATTAGGCTTTGAATTTTTTGGTTTGTTTTTGTTTCTCAAAAATAAATACAAATCTTGAATTACATTTGTTTGGCAGAGGAAGTGATATCTTTTATTCTTTGCCTAAATGTTCAATGCAGGCTGCTCTGGAAAACTTCTCTAGATCTCTTAGTCAGTGACTAATGGCTAATATATTGGCTATGGTTCCTTTAAATGACATGTGGCCCATATTAGACTTATTGGTCTCTGGAGACTTACAACCAATTAGTACATAACTTCTTTTCAGATATATCAAGCATCTGAGAACTGACATCACAGACCTCCTAAAAAATTCAAACATTTTGATTTAATATATATTATAAACTGTGGCAGAAATAAACACTTTGCTTTAACACCTATATGTTATTTAATACAGTATGTGTTTGTTTCCTCTGCCGGAACTTCTTGATTCCTTTGCTACAATGAAATACAGTTTGTTTTTTTTTCCTATAAATTTCCAAAACACAACATGAACAATGTGAGCTATTTATAAATCAACTAACTTCAGCATCTCCATTTTTTCATTATTGCCTATTTCCTTAGGGCCTGCTTCTGTCCTTGGAAATTGTCAACACTTGAAAGTCCTTGATGTGGTAGAGGTTTTTAGTTGACTAGCCATTAGGGGAGTACCTGTAATATCTTCTTCACTAAAATAAAATCCATGCAATGTCGGTCCAAATGCCTCTTCCAAAACCATTACCCTGGTCTTACAGGAACACCAACACTGACTTTTAATGAACAATTTAAGAGGACTAAGAAAATTATGCAGTTTCTGCTCTACCAAAAAAGATAAATAATACAATTTTAAAATAAATATATAAAGATCATTCAAGGTGTATTAATAATTTTTTTTCTTAACATAACAGAGAAAATAGAGTTTGGGGTCATGTCACCATTATTAGGGCCTAAGGGGTCTACGTTTCCCTTAGTCTACAAGTCAATATGTCTAATTGCCAGTGTAATACTTCTACTTGAATATTTCTCCTCTCAATTTAGATCAGTGTGTCTAAATGACTATTCTTCATCTTCTCAGGAAACCTCTTTTACTACCTTCCTATGTCAATCAGTATCATCTTCAATATTTCATTAGTTCCATAACCAAATCTTGAAGCCCTTTCTGAATCTTTTTCCATCCTCATCCTCTGTACCCTGTGGGTCCCTTGGCAATTCTTCCAATACATGCCTTTTTAAAAAAAGATCTTATTTATCTATTTTTAGAGGGGAAGGGAGGGAGAAAGAAAACGTCAATGTGTGGTTCTCACATGTACCCCCTACTGGGAACCTGGCCCAGAACTCAGGCCTGTGCCCTGACTGGGAATCAAACCTGTGACCCCTTGCTTCGCAGGACAGAACTCAATCCACTGAGCCACACCAGCCAGGGCCCAATGCATTCCTTTTATAATTGTCCACTGCTACTATCCTAATCTGAATCCTTGTCACCTTATACTTGGATGGTTATAACAGATGCTTCCTGGCTTTAGAAACACTCAAGTTCCTTTTGCTCCAATTTATCATAGATTTTGCTGCCAGAAGAACTTGTCTCAATTGTAAATATTACTAAAATGTTTTTCTTTTACAAATAATCAGTGGCTTTTCTTTTTTTTTATTAAAGATTTCATCTATTTATTTTTAAAGAGGGGAAGGGAGGGAGAAAGAGAGAGAAAGAGAAACATCAACGTGCGGCTGCTGGGGGTCATGGCCCACAACCCAGGCATGTACCCTGGCTGGGATTCGAACCAGCGACACTTTGGTTCACAGCCCACACTCAATCCACTGAACTACACCAGCCGGGGCTAATCAGTGGCTTTTCAATGACCTGTTTGATATTGCTCAAATGTTACGACATCTGGAATTAGTTCAACCCCTTTGAGACTAGCATACAAGGTTTTGCATGTTCTGGCCTAAACTTGCCAATGTTCTGTACTTTCCTCCTCCTATTCCATGACAGGAACCCAGTTCTCCAGTGCAGGTACCTCTCTACTCTCCACCAACAACATAATCCTTCCCAATCACAAGCTTTTCTTCATGCTGTGCCTCCTACTAGGCAGCATCCTTTAAAGTGTCACCCAAAGGTCATCTATACAAGAATCATCTAAAATGCTTATAAATCATAAGATTCTATGAGCCCATAACTCAGACCTCCTGCAGTGGGAGACTCAGAATCAGTTTACAGCATGGGTGTCAAACTCATTTTCACCAGGGGCCACATCAGCCTTGCGGTTGACTTCAAAGGGCAAAAATAATTTTTAGAACTGTATAACTGTAACTACTCATTCAACTGTTAAGGAGTTGAAATTACATTTGGCCCTTTGAAGGCAACCACAAGGCCAATGTGGCCCCTGGTGAAAATGAGTTTGATAGCCCTGGTTACAGGCTTACCAAGCGATTCTAATGTAAGCTACACTGCGAGCTCCCCAAGTCATGTGGAATTTCACTCTTCATCTCCTGTTTGTGGCATAGTACCTGTGTTGACCTTAAACAAAGTTAGTCAGATATTTCTCCAGCAAAATGGGTTTCTTTGGGAACAAGAAATTGCAATTTGGAACATGCAACAATGGTGGGCCACCTGCAAGTCAGCTAGAACAAAGAAGAGGAAACTTGTATAGAGGGAGAGAGGAAGTTGGGAGGGCTATTACCAAGAGTTCCTCCTGTTGAGGTCTGTGATTGGTATAGGGTGTGAGAACTCCCCTTCTGTCCTCCCTATGTCATTTAAAATGACGTTCTTGTTTACCAATTTTTTTTTTTTTTTACATTTTCCCCTTTTGATCAAGATCTTTCTCGGAAAGCACTGCTGATCACACGTCAGGTGTTGTCTGGTTTCAGCAGCCTTTTGTCCCTTGATGCCAGGGAGGATATTTCCTGTGTGTCCTATCACCCATCTAAGTGAAGGAGCACAGATTTGGAAACTATTGTAGTCGCATGTGAGCAGCAAGGAGGTGTAGAAGGGAAATCTCAAGCACTCCTTATTTCATATGTTTGCACAGCAAATCAGGCAAAAGCACATTGAGAACAACAGAAAGAATGCTACAAGCACTTTGGGTTTGCTGTCCAATGGTGCCGAGCTCTTGGCTAAATACACCCCCTTCAGTCTAGTTTCCATCTGTATGACTTGGAAAACTTCACAGCAGGCACCAGGTGGACTCAAATGTAGGTAGGGTACCTCCCCAGGTAGCATGGAGAGTATGGCGCCTGTTGCAAGCTCTTTCAAGTCATTATGAACAAAGAGGTTAGAAGTGAAAGCCGATGGCAGGCTCACAGCTAAGTAAATATGAAGCCTAGAAAATTGTCAAATTCACAGCCAGAGATAATGGAAAACTTGATAGACTGGTGAAGAAGCATGGTACATAGTGTTTCTGGTCAGAAAGAATAAACAACCACCAATGAACAAAACAAAGTGTGTTCCTCAGATAGCTGTGCCTTCAACAATGGTAGTGCCCTGGGTAATTTAAAAACCTGAATGAAGTACCACGGAAGGTGAAAATGAAAATAAAGAAAAGAAAGTATGTATCTCTGTGGAGATTCCCTCAAGAGAAAACACTGAAAGTTAAGATTTTTGAAAAAGTCAGTAGTTTTTAAAAAGTGTTATCTGCACATGATACAAATAAATCAAATCACAATAAGGTTATATGGTTGAAGTAACTCTCCCTCCCATGCCCTTTTCATTTTGAAGGAAGGTTCAGATTCGTAAATAATTGTTTCTTATAAATTTATTACATATTTGACTCTTTACTATGTGAAGGAGGAAAAATAATCTTCCCTCAACCCTTTCAGGTCCTTGGCTGAGACCTACCTGTGATAAAAGACAGAGTAATAAGAGAGAAACAAACAGAAGTTTAATAACATAGATACCTCCTATGTATAAGAGAGAGACCCAGGAAAACTAACTAACTCCCCCAAATGGTCTAAGCCACCATCCTAAATATTATCTGCAGCTAAAGACAAAAGATGATATTGGGGGGTGGGGAGTGAAGGAGCCAATTAGGGGAGATGAGCAAGAAAAGCACAGTAAAAAGGATAAGGCTGTTATGCAGATTTAAGTCCTTACTTTCTCCATTGATAAGAGTTTGAGAGATTTAGAGTCATACTTCTCTTCCCTTATCAATGCAAATTGCTCCTACAAGAGGATAACTTGTCAGTTTTAGGAGATTTTCCTATGCTTGCTGTTTCTTAAAAATAATCAATTTAGTCCTGGCTGCTGTGGCTCAATGGATTGCATGCTGGCTGGTGTATTGAAAGGTCACTGGTTCAATTTCCTGTCAGGGCACATGCCTGGGTTGGAGGTCAGGTTCCTGGTTGGGGATGTGTGAGAGGCAACCAATCAATATATCTCTCACATATAGATTTTTCTCTCCTTTTTCCCTCTCTTCCCTCTCTCTAAAAATAAACAAATAATTGAAAAGGAACAACTTGGGCCCCTCCCTTTAACTACTATGTATAGGGCAGTGCAAACTTCTATTTATTAAATTTCTATTCTTATCCCTCAATTACCCTTTGAAGACCCCAATGTGCATTACCTCATCTCCATATACAATCAAAATGATCAGTTCCTCAAGGTAAATGTAGTTCATAATTTTATAATCATGTGAGTAAAATAATATATTTCAAATCATTATAATATCTTAATTTATAAAATATAAGTTAAATACACTGTAAATTTATTAATGTAGCAATGACCCAACTATGTCGTTTACATATATTTCAATATAGTGCTTATATTTCAGTTTTTCTTACAATTTTCTCCTCATGTGCACACATTCATTAAAAATATACTGTCCCGTGTTCCATTCCTCAAGATATCCATGAAGTATATATTTTTTATTTTATTTATTTTCAGAGAGAGGAGCAAGGAGGGTGAAAGAGAGGGAGAGAAACATCTGTGTGGGAGAGAAACATCTGTGTGTGAGAGAAACATCAGTTGGTTGCTTCTCGCAGGCCTGTAACTGGGGAATTGGCCTGCAATGCAGGCATGTGCCCCGACCGGGAACCGAACTGGTGACCCTTCAGTTCACAGGATGGTGCTCAATCCACTCAGCCACACCAGCAGGCATGTATATTTCTAAGGTGAGAGCAAGTTTTATGTGGAATCTGTAGAAGAATAAACTCTTACATCCTCCTGCTTTGGTCAGTATCAGGGTTTCTAAGCATTGGTAATATTCATATCTGAGGCCAGATGATTGTTATTGTAGGGGCTTGCCCTATTGGGTGTTTAGGAGAATGTATGGTATCCATCAAGCCAGTAGCAACTTCCCCCAGGTTGTGACAACCAAAACTATCTCTGGACATTGCCAAATGTCCGCTAAGGGTGTTACAGAACACAACAAGGGGGGCCTGGGATGATATACTATTATTGAAAGAAGGCCCCGGGTCCGTTATGTCCGCCGCCAGAGGAAAGACATCTCTCAATGCCAGAGATTCGTGAAAAGGAAAGGAAATGTTTATTTAATGCTATACTGACTTAAAATAGTGACCTAATGTCTTTACCAAAGTCCCTTAAAACACCCACAAACACACAGTCCTTCTTTCCTTCCCCCTTTGTCCAGTCCAGAGTACCGTATCTCAGGAAAGGTAATAGAAGTCCATGGCTCAGGCAGTCTTCTGGTTCTTCTCAGTTAGTACTCCCTGTCGACTGGGAGACCTCCCTGGATTCCCGGCACCCTCGGCTGAGTCGCTGGGATCTCTGCTAAAACCAGGTGGTGGTTCCCCCTTCTAAAGCTGTGGGGGTCCCCACTCTGCCAGGCCGCGTGGTTCTCTCCTCAGGGCTGCAGGAGTCTACACTCCGTCAAGTCCGCGTGCTTCTCCTCTCTCCCAGAGCTTCACATGGTTCTCCTCTCCAGGGCTGCACATGGCTCTCCTTCCTAAAGCAGCATGGTTCTCCCTCAATGGCTGCACATGGCTCTTCTTCTCAGGGCTGCACATGGCTCTCCTCCCCTAAAGCAGCATGATTCTCCTCCTCTCAATGGCCGCCAAGTCTGGGTTTTTAAATCCCCGCGGCCAATCTTCCTCTGCAGCCCCATCTCCGACTCCTCCCACACTCGGCTTCACATGCTGGAACTCGTATCCTTCCAGCTTTACTGGGCTGCCATCATGAGTCTGGGCAGGTGTGGCCCCATGTCCTGGAGCCAATCCTCTCTGAGCTCCCACGCAGGCGCTGTAACTCAGGGGACTGGCCCCCCCCCCAGTTACATCTGGGTGGGGAAGTTACTTCCATTCCCCTGGCTTAGAGCTGATCACAGCTATTTAACATATCTAAGCGACCAGCCAAAGGCTATAGATATGTTAAATGACCAAGCCAGAGGTTTGCCGCAAGGCTGTTGCTATGCAAAACAGCTCTCAATGGCCCTGCTCCATCTGTCCTCTCCCCCAACCCACACCCTGAGCCAGGGGATGGAGACATCCCAAAAGCTCCTGGACACCTTAAGTTCTGGACCCCATTTCAAATGCCCATTTGGGGTCCCCCCTCTTGGCTGCACCCTGTAACAAGGGGGCTCAATTTTTGTTCCCTTCTGCCCCCCATTGAGAATTCCATATTGATACTTGAGATAAGACTTGAATATCATTCTGCACGTCTCTAACTAGTGGATAAGGAAAATTAACGGTCTCAAATTGTGCATAGACTAAACTTAGACAACCAAAACTTCGGGTGAAAATTGAGAAAGAATTGACTTATTCTAAGAAAAGTAAACAAAACCAGGATCCTTTCAGAACAAAAGAAATTTTTAAAACCATTTTTCTGTGAAGACTTTAAAATACAATTGATCACAACCCATAAGGTCATTTTCAATAGGCGTGTACATATATCATAGTGAGTGCGCCCATGGATATGCTGTGCAGCGGGTATCCAGAGAGCAAGAGGGCTAGGAGAAAATCTGGAACTAGGAAATTAGACTGCGAATAAATATGAGTCAGGACAGCAGTGCGGTAGAAAGTCAGGAAGACAAACAGAAATCCAGCGCAATAAATCCTTTACAGAGTCATCACATAAGACATCCCCAGATACAGAAAGTGACCCGATGCAGATTATATACATGGCTCCACCAACCAGAGAGGGAACCCATCCTGACACAGCCTGGGATTTCTCTCCCATCTCAATCGGCTTATTTTATTTCCCTTGCCTGTGGAGAGAGTCACCTCTGGTAAATCTGGCCTAGAAAGTGGCATGAGGTAGTCACTGACAACTATTTCCTAGGTCTTCGGACTCACTTGTTTGGCAAAGGCATTTTTGTCACACTGTGTCTACACCAAATAGCAAGCTACTAGGTTGTATCTGCTCTGACAGGTCTGGTTTTTCACCCCGTTGTTGAACTGATGGCTTCTGTTTTTCAATAGGGGGCGTGGACATACATTTAGACCAGAAACATGATGGACTGGATCTGCTTCTTCATTTTCCAACTGAAACCTGGAAACTTACACAAGAAACCCCAGAACACCTCTGTGATGTGCTAAAAAGCCCTGATGAGGACATTTGAACAATGTCAGAAGCCACACTTTTTCCATTCATGTATTTATCTGTTTTATTGTCTTTATAGCACTTATTGCTGTCTGGAATTCTTTTCTCCTTGTGTATTGTGTCTACCGCCCAGAAATATGTATTCTGTAAATGCCAGGCCCTTGCTGTCTTGTTAACTGCTGTGTCCCTAGCATCTGGAATTGTGCCTGCCTGGCATGTAACAGATATTCAATAAATGTTGTTGAAGGAATACATGAATAAATGGGCAACAAGAGACTGGAGGAAACATTTCTACCCAAGTAAGAAATCCCTTTGAAAATTTCAATCTCAAATTATTGTACCTACCCAGAAATAGCTTGTTATCTGCAGATATTATCTGTCAACCTGCTCTGTGTTTGGAGGTGTCAGTAACGGTGTGAACAGGGTGCTCTGAGGATTTCTCACTGAACCACAAATAAGAAAATCACTCAGACCTCCTCAGTTTTGATGCCAGCCACTTAACAGTAAACACCAGCCTCAGAACTCAAAGTAGCATTAGTGGTTTGGGTTTAAAGACAGGCCATGGAGCAAAGCAAGTAATGAGGAATTATGTTTTTATCTGCCCTCATACAATTAAATCTTGACCTCCAGCTGTATTTAAATAGGAAATAGAAATTTTTTGAATTTAAATGTTGTTCTAGAGTCATACTGATGCCAGACACAAGGCATGGGATTAACACCTTTTATAGAAGAAATCATTGCACTAATTAGATCCCAGGAGCCAATACCTGCAACAATGAACAGAGACACAGAGACTATAGTAGATGGGGAACCATATGTATGACTGGCTCAGTGGATGAATAAACACTAGCAGCTCAGTATCCATCCCCAGTCCAGCCTCTGCACAGTAAATATTCTAGATCTGAGAATCTGTGATATGCCACCCAATTAAACCCTGGTAAAAGCAAAGCAAATGGTTTATGTAAGGGAAAATTGCATGAAAAATATTGGTATTTTGAAGGAGGGATTCACAGCTTGGCAAGATAAGCTGTGAAAATTCTGCTTCCTTGAAAGGAAGGGGGCGAGCACAGCCTTTGGAATGGCTCCTCATGACTAAGGAGCTGGCACGATATAAAAGATTCAATTCAGTTCTTTGAAAATTATGCTACTGAGGGGAACACTACCTCAGTTTGACCAGTTATGCTTTTTTTGCACAGGTTTACTTTTCATGAACCCATATGATACTCAATTGCCTTAATGGAGAAGCATTGTAAGAAATTTCTTTGAGCCTTGACTGGTGTGGCTCAGTGGGTTGGGCGTCCTACTGCAAAGGAAAAGATCATCAGTTTGATTCCAGGTTAGCTCATATGCCTGGGTTATGGGCCCGATTCTCCCCCATCCCCCGCCCCTGAGGTTGGCAGCATGTGAGAGGCAACCCATCGATGTTTCTCTTCTTTCTCCCTCCCTTCCACTCTCTAAAAATAAATAAATAAAATCTTTTTTTAAATATCTTTGAATTGCCAGAATTACCATATAGCTTTAGATTATTTCTCAATACAAATAACAAACTTTATTTAGTTTCAAAATATAGGAAATGATGGGGTATGCCCTGGCTGGTGTAGCTCGTAGATTGAGTGCAGGCCTGTGAAGCAAAGGGTCATGGGTTCCATTCCTAGTCAGGGCACATGCCTGGGTTGTGGGCCAGGTCCCTAGCAAGGGGCATGCAAGAGGCAACCACACGTTGATGTTTTTCTCCCTTTCTTTCTCCTTCCCTTTCCCTTTCTCTAAAAATAAGTAAATACAATATTTTTAAAAAAACATGATGGGGATATAAGAATTCAAGATCTCTTTGGAATTTAAGTTACATTAAATTAAAGAAGAGCATCAATAAAACCTATGATCATTCTCAGTCTTGGAAAGAACAATGATTTTAACACACCTACTAATACAGAGAGAACAAATTAAAGAGGAAGATAATTTCAAATACAAAATCTGAATACAAATGTCAATGTCATTTATTTAGAGTTCAGTACCTGCTGTTTCTTTTAGGGGCATGACTAAAGTGGTCTGGGTATCCTTTCTTGCCTAACAGAAGGAATATGACTACACATGGCTTTGAAACTAGCGTCTCTTCTCTATCACGCAAGTTCAAGTGTTCTGAGACTCCAACATGGATTCTTCATTACTATCTCAGCAGTCTGCTATCTGTACATCAGTACATGATTAAAATCGCCAAAAAAAAAAAAAGTGGCACGATGCCTTAGTTATAAATAGTGAAGTACGATAACCCCCTTCCAAGAAAAAGGAACACTGCATTGCAGTGCTCAAGAGTTTTGGAATAAGTTCTGCTTAAACCACTGTTTCCTTCATTTGTAAGTAGTCACCTCTCATTTATCTATCATAAGAATGAGCAGTGGCAAAAAGGAAACAGATTGGATTAGAAAGCCATGACTCAACAAAGGAACTTGCGAAGTACAGACTCAGCTATCCTCCATTTCTTTTCTACTCATGTTTAAATGTATTAAGGTCATCAGTTAATTCAAGGGCAGAGAAATGTCAGGTTATTACCACAAGTGTCAAATGCTCATGAATGTGGAAATCATTGTATTTTGCTACCAAAATGAGACTTAAAAAAATTTCAGAGGTAGGTATACAAACCCAAGTGGTCTGAAATAAACCTGATGTGGAAACAGGACTTTAGAGAAAGGCAAGACACAGCATTGACCCCAGCTGCCCTTCAGGCATTTTTCCTTGAATTCTCCTCTCACCTTTCTCAAGTTACTTTGGTGTTAATGTAGTTAACAGCTAGTTGCTAACCCAATATCCCCTTTTTTTCTTCCTTAGTAACAGTACCCTAAACTTGTTGGCTATGTCAATGTGCTTTACCAAATGACTGCATTTTTGCACCTCCCTTGCAGTGAGAATAAGCAGGAGGACTAAGTTTTGGCCAACATAATGTAGGTGAAATGTTGTGTGGGACACTCAGGAAGTTTCCTTAAAGAAAACTGACTTCATTGCCTAAGCTGCCTTGTTCCTTTTAAAGACTGGAACACAGATGCAATGGCTGGAGCTTAGCAGTTGTCACAGACCACACTAGGAGAGTGAGACAGAAAAAGAGAAGGATTTCTGGTGCCTTTAGAATTGTACTTCCAGCCCTGGGTGTCTAGTCCTGAAATTATTTTATTTTAATTTTTTTATCTTATATACTAAAAATAAAATCTTGCCCTGCCTTCTGTGGCTTAATGGATCCAGTGCTGGCCTGCAAACCAAAGGGTCATCGGTTCAATTCCCAGTTAGGGCACATGCCTGGGTTGTGGGCCAGGTCCCCAGTTGGGGGGTGTGAGAGGCAACCAATTGATATATCTCTCACACATCAATGTTTCTCTCCCTCTCTTTCCCCTCTCTAAAAATAAATAAATAAAATCTTTTAAAAAAATAAAAATCTGGTTAAACTCTTACTGGGTTCTCCTTTGCTTAAAGCATAAGCTTTGTCCTTCGGTGGTTGTCCAACAGGAATCCCCACTATGCGGCGTGGTGAAGAAGGAAACTTTATTCAGTGCAAAATAGCTCAATGTGATACAGCAGGGCTGTGAAAACAGCATGGCTCTGAGGTGGCCCTGGGGTGAGGCAGCTGCAGAGCCAGATGGCCGTGAGGCCAGGCCCCTGTCCAGCTAGACAGCTCTGCTCTGCTCCTTGCTGGTCAGGGTCGCTCTGCTGTTTGCCAGTTTGCTCTGGCCTGTACTGATCTGCCCTGTTCTGGGGAGACATTTTCAGTGTTTCAGATCTAGGCGGGGAAACGCAGTCTTTGGTGGAAAAGGAAAATGTGTTCCTAGTCCTGAAATTATTTTAGATGAGAGAAAAGTAAACTTCCCTATTGCTTAAGCCAGGAGCAATTTGGATTTTTGTGTGTGTCAGGCAGCTGAATCAAACACTACTTGATATAAAACACCAATAAGTCCCCAAAGTTAAAAAAAAAAATGAAGGAGATGGGGAAAAGCAGATGCAACAGTATTAAAGAAGTGAAAGGGAATAGAATCTATTCTGTCCAAAATATGCCTCTTTGGAATAAGGATTATTTTAGGTTGATTTTTTTAAAGCAGACATCAAAGAAGCTCTGAAAACAAAGCAGAAGTTAGTTACCCTTTCTAAAGAGACATTTGCATTTTGGGAGGAAATCTCTTTTTTTGCAAGGGTGTTTCCCTCTCTGTACCAGGAATAGGAAGACAATTCCATATCTGGAGAAACTCTTATCAATGGAGAAGGCATGGACTTAAGTCTTTATAACAACCTTGCCTGCTTTACTGTGCTTTGCCAGAAAACCTGGTTCTCCCCTGTCCAACATTTTCTTTTGTCATTAGCTGGAGATGGCATTTAAGGTAGGGGCTTGGGTTATATGGGGGGGAGTGAATGTTTTCCTGGGTCTCTCCTGTGTTTACAGGAGGTATCCATGTTACTAAACTTCTGTTTGTTTGGGGTTCTCCCCCCCCATTAATCAGTCTTTTATTACAAGGGTCTCAGCCAAGAACTAGAAGGGTAGAGGCAAAATTATTTTTCCTGCCCTACACAGCCTCAGTTTTTCAAGTGTAAAGTGGGAACATGATGTTGCCTACTTAAATGGTTGTTATATGGACTAAATGAGATAATTAAGCATTTAGCTTAATGCCTTAGCTTGCAATAAATGCTGAAGAAATGCTAAAGTGGATGAATAAATGAATGCATGTGTGAGGACTACATACCATGCAGAGGACTAAGAAGGTGCCTTTGACCAGTGACAATGTAGTTTGGGAGACAGAGAGGCATTTTCATTTCATGCTGCAAATGAAAGCCAACCATATGACAAATTCCTCACCAAGAACTTATAGATAGTAAGAATTGCAGAATAACTGAGGACTAAACCAGGTTGGATGGTAAAACATGGTAATCTAGGCAGACCACTGACCTTGCAAAGAGCAGCAGAATGAGATGAGGATGGAGCACTGGGGACAAATTAAAGATTCTTCTAAAGATTTACTGGACAAAACATAAATTTTCTCAGGGTTGGAATGCCCGAGGAACTAACTGGATCCAAATACATTCAATAACAAGCACAGTTCTGATAACTTATGTCCAAATATTCTACCTTGGACCCTAATTTTTTGGTTTCAAGTTATAGACGGAAAAGTGGGTTTTGTGGAAAGTACCCCTCCCAGGGTGATCTGATAAAAAATTACCAACTGGGCATTGTCAAGGTGAGTAGTCATGCCCCAGGCAAGTAACTTTTAAGTAAAAGGCTTACTTATCTTTGCCTTAAGCCAGCCCTGCCCATTGTTTTCTGTGCATCCAGATTAATGCCTCTTTGAAATGCCACTTTTCAGACCCCTCCTTCTAAATGGTGACCCCCCTTTAAGAGAATACAGAACCTCATCAACTGTCCTGTCAACCAATCCCTGCCTTGCTTTTCCCCCACCTTCATATAATCTTATGAAAGTTTCATCCTCAATTGCAAATGCATAAAAGAAGCTTCCAAACCGTTATTCTCAGAAGCATTTGAGATTCTGCCATCCAGCATACGACGTCAGTTTGGCTCAAGTAATCTCTTATAGAAATTCTCTACAAGTCTGGACATTTATTTTGCCGACAAACTAAGTCAGGGGAGTGGTTGATATAGTGGGAACCTTTCCCCTAACCTTTCTGTTCACATGGACCTAATTGTAATAATAATGGCAATTCTCTGTATGTCTGGGCTGTCTAAACTTTCTAGAAGTGCTTTCAGCAATTATCTCTAAATTTTCACCCAGTACTTGAAGATTAAAACATTTCCCCTGTTTCAGCCCTGAGCTGCGTGGCTCAGTTGGTTGAGCATCATCCCAAAAAGCAAAAGGTCTCTAGTTTGATTCCCAATCAGGGCATACCCCTGGGTTGCAGGCCTGGTCCCTGGTTGGGGTGTGTGTGAGGGGCAATCTATGTTACTCTCCCTCTCTTTCTCACTCCCCCTCTCTCTAAAAATACATAAATATTTTTTAAAATTCCCCCATTTTAGATGTGCAGAAACTGAGACCCCAAGAAGGGAAGTGACGTGCTCAAAGTATGAGATCAAATAAAAACATACAGAACCTACCTTTCTGGCCTCCCAGATGATTCAGGAATCCTTTCTCTCTTACGCTTCAGCACCCTGTGACAGTCTCCGGACTGTGCTGTCTTCCACACAGATCCTTTTAAAAGGAGATGCTTGTTTTGTATACCTCTCTGTCCCCAGTGTGACCTGGCATAGAACAGATTCTCCAGAAATTTTTAATGAATGCAATAAACATTTAATAAATTACTGAAAGGGTAAAAAAATAAATGGATAGGCAAACTAACTTCAGTCTCTCAATATCTTTGATAAACTGTGTCTCAATGAATGAAAATCAAACATATACAAATTATCTGTGTACTGTTCTCTTGCTGGAGGTTGTCTATGATGTTTCCTTTATTAAATAACTAGAGAGAAAAAAATATATAGTATACATTGTTCATGCCGCTTTCAACTGGCTTTGGAACAAATATGAGTAATATCTTCAATCCAAAATATTAAGATGATAGTTATGACTTTTTATTTACAATAGTATCGTATACTTCTCAATCATCAAATAAGAGCATTAAAAAGGAACTAAATTTTCCCTGACTGATGTGGCTCAGTGGGTTGGGCATTGTCCTGCAAACTGAAAGGTCACCAATTTGATTCCTGATCAAGGCACATGCCTGGGTTTCAGGCCAGGTCCCTAGTTGGGGACGTGCAAGAGGCAACCAATCAATGTTCCTTTCACACATCGATGTGTCTGTCTCTCTCTCTCTTTCTTCCTCCCTTCCCCTCTCCCTAAAAATAGATAAATGAAGTCTTTTAAAAAAGGAACCAAATTTAATGGAGCTTCTGCTACAGGTTAGGAGCTGTTGTGGGTTCAATATTGTCCTTAAAAAATACATGTTTACCCAGAACCTCAGAATGTGACCTTATCTGGAAGTAAGGTCTCTGCAGATGTAATTATTTGAGGATTTCCATATGAAATCATCCTGAATGTGCAGCGGCCCTAAATCCAATTATTGATTTCTATAAGGAGGAGAGATTTGGACACAGAAAGACACACAGACACAGATTAGACAGAGACACAGAGAGACTGGAGTGACGCTGCTACAAACCAAGGGATACCAAGGATTTTCAGCAACTTCCAGATGCTGGGAGAGCAGCATGCTATGGTTTCTCCCTCTGAACCTCCAAAGGAATCAACCTGGATTTCAGACTTCTGGCCTCCTGAACTACAAGAGAACACATTTCTGTTATTTTAAGCCACCACATTTGTGGTGATTTGTTACAGCAACCCTGGAAAACTAATACAGAGACCTAACAAATGTTCTCCTTTAATCTTCACAACAGCACAGTCAGACAGAAATCATTGTATATTTTATAAAGATGGTGCATCAGAAAGAAAAGGTAACTCCTTTTATTCATCTGACATGAATGCAGTGTGTATTTTGTGCTAGATTCTGCTGTATACTGTGAAGCAGAAACATAAATAACTGCAGGAGGAAGCACAAATTATAAATGATCAAGGTTGAACCTAGGTCTGTCTGATTCCAAAGGCATGATATTCTCATCACATTGGAAAGCAATGGTCCTACAATTCTCCTCAATCATGTGGTGCTAATGGCAACCCAATGCTGTCTACAGAGTCTTCAAATGTAGAAACTGCAATTCACTCATAGTCCCATCTGTGTCTCAGTGCTTTCCTCCCAATAAGACCAAGCAGGGCAACAGGCCACATGCTTAGCTTTCTACAAACAAAATGTTCAAGGTGAAATTTATCTCTTTAGATTAGGGGCTGAAATAACAGCTTCTCTCTTCCTTAGAAAGTGAAAATGTTATTTTTGCAGATGCTTCCCTACTCCACTGCAAAGAGGGATTTGTAGCATCTGCTCATCACATCTGGGTCAAGGGCAGTTTGGTTGAAGACGATTGCCTGGTTTTATTGAAAGCCCCGTGGGGGTGTAAAGGACAATGTAGGAAACGGAATAGCCTGACCCATGGATATGAACAATGGTGTGAGGATTGCCTGAGGGAGTGGGGGGTGCTGGGCGGTGGGGAGCAGGAGGGGAAAATTGGGACAACTATAATAGCACAATCAATAAAACATAATTTAAAAAATAAAAATAAATAGATAAAGATAAAATGCCAAAAAAAGAAAGAAAACAAAGAGGGGTTTGTTGGATCCTGATTCTCTTTTTATTTTCTGTTCCTTTATGAGGTTTGATCATATTCTGTTATAACTGGGTTCAAGTTGTTTATTTAGCCAGCTTGCCATGAAATGTAAATAAAAATAGCCATCAATATCACTGTTGACACAAGTGACAAAGTTATATATACCGATTATGCCTACCCCAAAATATTTTCACTTATTTTTGCCATGTACAGAGACACCTGGCCCTGGCTAACTGACAGCTGAAATCCCATTCTTTCATCACTTCTTCTAAATCCTGAGTCTGGTTATAAGAAAGAAGGGCATCTATAATTCTCATATAAGCTTCTTTTCAGTCTTCACTGTGCTGGGCCCTTTCAATCTGGAAAACCATACCCTTCAATTCTATAAATTTATTTACTTCAGAAATTCGCTCTCTTTTCCTTATTTTTTCTTTCTAAAATTCCTAAATTTATTCCTGAAATTTCTAAAATTTATTTCCTATTCTCTGAATATCCCCTTTTATGGATGCTATGTCTTCTCTTATCTTTGAATATACTAAGGGTATTTTTGTGTTAAGTGAATGTTTTCTAGTGTAACGTTTTAATTCCTTAAATGATTTTTTCCCACAATACATTTACTGTTTTCTTAGCCCTACGGCTTACTATAAACATTTTAACATTCCAGAATCTACTTAAATTTGTGCTGACTTAATTCTAGTGAATAATGTTATAACTCTATAGCTCAGTTCTCTAATTATGAAGCTCTATTCTCTCCCTCTTTTTAATACTATTAATGATAGCTATTAATAGATCTACATGTATACAATCCTAAGAATACATTATTTTAATTATTACTTTATATAATCTCATGTAATAAGAAGAACCTGAGAGAACAAAAGAGGAAGTATATATTTATAGAGTGTATTATATTAATCTTACTTACCATTTCTTGTTATCTTCATTTATTCCTGTGGATCTGAGTTCTCATCTGGTCTCAATTTCTTCCTCAAATACAACTTAGCACTTATTGCATCCTTTGTTTTGTTATTGTCAAATATATTACTTTTATGTATGTTGTAGATACAATAATACAATCACATAAAAATTAACTTATATAATTTTTAAAATCATTTAACAGAAGGAAGGCAAATATGCATTTATACTGTCTTTATAATTATACAATTACCTTCACCAGTGCTCTTTGATATTTTGTGTGGATTCAAATTTCAGTCTGGTGTCGCTTGCTTTGAGCCTGAAGAACTTTTGTATTTTTTGTAGGCCAGATGTGCTAGCAATTAATTCCCTCAGTTTTTGTTTATTTGGAAATGTTATCCCCTGCCCCCATCATTTTTGAAAGATCATTTTCTTGGATCTAAGGTACTTGGTTGCAAGTCTCTCTTGGCCTCTGCTATGCCAAGGGTCCTATGGGGCAGCAGCAAGAGCCTCCAGCTCTATAGTGTTTTCAGAGCCCCCCCCCCCCCCCCCCGGGCATCTAGAGTATGCCAGATACCATCAGCACTTCAAGGCTGGCCAGATGGGAACCAAAAGCCCCAGGAAAGCTGGAATGGTGGATGCCTGCTCTACACTTTTCTTTCACCCTGAAGGAGAGGCTGCCAAGGTAGATCAGCCTCTCAGTGTACCACAGGTCCTTTGGAGCAGCAGCTCAGTGCTGAACTCTTTTTTTTTTTTCTCAGTGGCTTCTGGGCATCTAGAATATGCCATAGCCCATAAGCACCCTGAAACAGGCAAGGCCAAAGCCAGACTACTAGGCAGCCCCCCTGAAAAGTCACAATGTTGGGCTACAGTCCCATCTTCTCCCTTTCTCCTCAAGGAGAATGGAGAGCTGGGAGTTTCCTTTCAATTGTGTGTGGCACTGTGCCAGGGAAGGGACTATTTTAGAGAGGGTGCTAGGAATTTTCCTACTGGCTTTGGTGGGGTTGGTTTTGGCACTCGCCTTGGGTGTAAGGGCCACTTAAATGGTTTCTAAATTTCTCAAAGGTCATTGCTTCACGGTTTTTTGTTCAATTGCTGTCTCCACAGGAGGTCTGGGGCTTCCTATTCTGCCATGGGTGAGTGGGAGGGGAAAGATCAAGATCTTGCTTTGGAGATGCTAATTTAGATTGTCCTATAAAACAATCAATTGTGGAAGTCAAGTGAGCAGTTAGATTTAATTCAGGAGGTCAGGGAAGAGGGACTGTTTGGGTTTTGACTTTTTAAAAGACACAAGAATGGAATCATGCTGGTAAGTGTTTTTGCATGTTTGTTCAATTTTGTTTTGTTCATTTCCTAGAAAAATCTCTGGTTCATATAAGAACTATAAATATTTATTAAATAGAATTTGCATTGTTTCTGTCAGGTAGTGAATATTTAAAAACATATACTGCTCGGCCATAAAAAAAAAAAGAAAATTTTACCCTTTGTGACAGTATGGATGGACCTGGAGAGCATTATGCTAAGTGAAAATAAGCCAGCCAGAGACAGACAGATACCATTTGACTTCATTCATGTGGAATGTAATGAACAAAATGAACTAACAAGGAAAATGGGCACAGACTCAGAGATGGAGAGCAGGATGACAGCTCTGGGGGTGGGGAGGTTATGGGGTGGAGGAATTGAGGAAAAAGGCCTCATGGACACCAACAGCAGTGTGGTGATTGCTGGGGGAGCCCGGGTGGGTAAACGAGGTCTAAATGGTAATGGAAAAAAAAACAATAAAAAGCCTTGGCTGGTGTGACTCAGTGGATTGAGCACCAGCCTGTGAACTGAAAGGTCACCAGTTTGATTCCCAGTCAGGCCACATGCCTGGGTTGCAGGCCAACTCCCCATTTGGGGGCACATGAGAGGCAACCACACATTGAGGTTTCTCCCTCTTCCGCCCTTCCCTTCATTCTGAAAATAAATACATAAAATTTTAAAGAACTTTAAAAATACAATAATAAAATATTTAAAAACAACATGTGGTCAATCTATCATGTTGGATCAGAAGTTCATAGTGACAAATCTCATCCTTAAATTATATATTTGGCTTCCGAGAAGTAAAATAGATATTTGAACCAAATATGGTAAAAAGAGTACAGTTATATTGTTTTAGGGTCAACTTGTTATGAGGTTATAAAGTCCAGTGATTAATTTCATCATTGTTTGAAATCTGGTTCTGAAAGACCTCTAGAAATGTCACTCCAAATATGGTTTTTCAGATTTATTTATTTATTTTCAGAGAGAAGGGAAAGTAGGGAGAAAGAGGAGAGAAACATCAATGTGTGGTTGCCTCTTCCATGTCACCGACTGGGGACCTGGCCTCCAACTTAGGCATGTGCCCTGACTGGGCATCAAACTTGGGACCTTCCAGTTCACAGGCTAGAGCTCTATCCACTGAACCATACCAGCCAGGGCCCAAATATGTTTTTAGTGTACTTTTTCCATTACCATTTATTCCCCCTACACCCTCTTCCACCTCCACCCACCCCCCACAATCGTCACACCTTTTACCATGTCCATGAGTCCTTTTTTTTCCTTTAATCCTTCCACCCCATAAATGTCCCCTCCCAGACATACCTTAGCTGTCAACCTGCTCTCCGTCAATGAGTCTGTCTCTCTTCTGCTTGCTAGTTCATTTTGTTCATTAGATTCCACACATGAATGAAGTCATATGGTAATTGTTTTTGAAACTGAGAGCATTCTGAGTATAGTTATGAGGCATCGAGGGTTACCAGTTTTAAAAGGCTCATGAAACATAAGGTACTGGTACTTTTGAATTAAGACTCTGCTCATTTAGAAACTATTCATTATATTGTTTGTAATTGTTTTAAATACTTAGAACAGAAGAGCGTGACATACACAAACTTGTGTGTCTAATTATTTAATCAATTAGGTATCCAATCCATTTGTTGATTTGTTAGTTTGAATCTAATTATTTAATTAGTTAACAATTGAAATTTTGAACCAATCTAGGGCTGGTCCTTATATTGAAAACACAAAAATCAGAAGCTCACACTCTAGCTAGTATGCCTCTAGAATCCTCCAGCATTTTTCCTATCAGATATGTAACAGAGGGTGTACTAATCAGAACAACTAGTTTTAGATATGAGTTTTCATGTTTAAAGCTTGAAGTAAATGGCATTCCAAATACATGAATTGCCTGGAACTACTGTACAGGCCTGGCTGCCCTTGCATCAATAGGGTAAAAGAAAAAACAAGGCCCAATAGTTTGTGTTCTTTGCAGTGACTCCCTCTGCCAAGAACACCAGCCTATTTCCATGGGATTCTGCTGCCTGACAGCACTAAAAGTATAGTTGAATTCTACACTGCATTTTGCTACATCTGGTTTAAAACTAGATTATTGCCACATGTAATTTGAATGACCCTCTCATGTGAGATGCTTGTAGAGTATCCAAAGGGACAGATAGTAGGGGCTTCATCTGGCATAAAGATAGTTTGAATGGCTGGAGAACTGGCTGCTAAATGTATTGGGTTGGCCAAAAACTCTGTTAGATTTTTTCTGTATAATGGCTTTAGTAGCATTTAGTTATCTTTAATTTCACTCAAAGCAGTTGTTTTGTTAGATTGCACTGTGTCAGCTGTCATATCAGTGTGCATTAAAAAAATTATCAAAATTGAATTTTTGCGCAGCCATTTTAATACTGAAAATAGATGAAAATCTGCAACATTTTTCAGCATGTTATACTTTATTATTTCAAGAAAGGTAAAAATGTAACTGAAATGCCAAAAAAAAAAAAAAAAGATTTGGGTAGTGTATGGAGAAGGTGCTGTGACTGATCGAACATGTCAAAAGTGGTTTGCAAAGTTTCTTGGTACTATTGACATTTTGGCCAAATAATTCTTTGCTGTGGGGCTGCCTTATGCATTGGAAGATGTTTAGCAGCACCCCTGGCCTTTACCCACTAGAAGCCAATAGCAGGAGATAGCCGGCATACTCAAAATATCCAAATCAATAATTACTGGTGAAAATGAAAAATGTCTTTTATTTTATGAAAAAAAAAGGTAACAGACTTTTTTGCCAACCTAATGTGGTAAAATGTAGACTAGATTTTGCCTGCATTGTAACCAACATGCATGCTGCATGCATACATATATGCTACATACACTAAACATGCATGCTATAGTGAGGTTGTTAGGGAGGAGACCTATGACCCTTACTTCGCAAAAGAACATACCAATTGTGGAAAAAACTATTTGGTTTAGGTGTATTTGCAACTCTGTTTTCTGAACTTTTTATGGCACTTACCCCCCATCTTATGTTACAGGTTTTAAAAAATTTAATTTTTACCTGCACTACTGAACACCTTGGGGGCAGGGGCAGTGTTTAATTTGTTCACTTCTATGCTCTAGCCCTAGCCCCATGCCTTGAACATAATAAGCACTCAGTCAATACTGATTGAGCAAAGTTAACTTGTGAGATTATTATCTAAGCTCAACTGAATTTGACCCCATACCTTGAATCTAAGAAAAGTAAATGCATAACCAGGATTGAAAGCTGTGTAACCTGTTCAAGAAAAATAAGCAACTTTCTCTTTAAAAGATATTCATTCCTTTTTATTTTTATGATCTTTGTCACATTAATGAAAAACAAAAACTCAATTTTAAATAATACCAATTTGCATCTAAATAATTAGAGAACCCTAAAGAAAAAGTAACCTAAGCCTTGGCCAGGTGGTTCAGTTGGATGGAGCATCAACCTGAGACAGGACAGTGAGAAACTAGGAATAGGGAAACTGAGACAGATAGCTGGGCACTATGACTAAGCAATTTACAGCCAGGTGCAGATGGTCACCAGGGTGGTGCTTGGCAGGGAGCAAAACTGGGAAAACAAGGACCTCACACCCAGGGTAACCTCTTGTCCCCTGTCCTTTCCTTCCTGGAGATAACTTCTAGGCCTCAGTTGTTTCAGCTCCAGGCCCAGAAAAGCAGCCAAACCAGGTGGGAGATACCAGAACCAATTGCAATGACTAAATGAGCCCTACCCTGTCACTGACCAATCAGTGGAGACCATGGCCCTGAAAGAGCACACTTGGAAAACTTATGAATATTCTGCTGAAACCCTCCCCTGAGGCCTCCCCTAGGTTCCCACCTGCGGGAGAGAGAGCTAAGCCTCAAGGCAAAGGGCCCAGGGTATGTGTTCTCCCTCTGGGGAATGGCCAGTGCCATTTCCTTTCCCATCCCCCCCACCAACTTCTTTCTTCACAGGCACGCCTCTCCTAAACTCTAAAGCAATGGGTAGTCTACAGCTTGTCCCAGGCTGACTCCCTGAACCTGTTCCCAAAGCCACCTCTTCTCTGACTTCCCAGTGGGCTAACTCTTCTCTGACTTCCCAGTGGGCTAAGGCAGCCCAGCCTGGGCTCTCCTGTTCCTTCCTCTGTGCTAACTAAGCCCTTCCCTGTTTCACTGTCCCCAGCTTTAATAAACATACCCTCATAGTCCCCTGGACTCCAGTTGGGATTCCAATCTTTCCTTCATGAAGTCAAGAACCCATACACTACCAGCTGGTCCTAGGCAGACCCACTCAGGGCCAGGCCCTTGTTAACAAACCTATGCACCAAAAGGTTACTGGTTCGATTCCCAGTTGGGGTGAGTACAGGAAGCAACTGATCAATGTTTCTCCCTCTCTCACTTTCTCTCTCCAACATCAGTAATAAAACATACCCTTGGGTGAGAATTTTAAAAAAGGAACTTAAGATTTCTCACTAGTTTTAAAACTAACCTCCTATATTTTCTATTAGTTTCACTAGACCCAGTGTTATTTCTTTTTGAATGTTCAGAACATGAACAAGGCACTTGTTAAACTTTGCCTAGTATGTCATATTTTATCACATCATCCCAAATATGTTTTATTTGAATATAAATTTATTTTGTAGAAATGACAACAAAATAAACAAAATTTTCACTAAAAACACAAAATAGTCCTAAACAGTGGATCTAAAAGGATATAGGTAAAACATAGCTGAGGCACTCTTTTTTTTTTGGTAGAAATCTCAAGTTAAGAATACTTGATGAACATGTATTTATGGGAGACTTTTTTACTTGCTTTTGCAAATTCACTTAAGACTAAAATTTTTACTTAATATTACTCCTTAGGAAAACAAATTCACTTAAGACTAAAATTTTTACTTAACATTACTCCTTAGGAAAACAAATTCACTTAAGACTAAAAGTTTTACTTAACATTACTTCATAGGAAAACAAATTCACTTAAGACTAACGTTTTCACTTAACATTACTTCATAGGAAAACAAATTCACTTAAGACTAACGTTTTCACTTAACATTACTCCTTAGGAAAACAAATTCACTTAAGACTAAAATTTTTACTTAACATTACTTCATAGGGAAACAAATTCACTTAAGACTAAAATTTTCACTTAACATCACTCCATAGGAAAACAAATTCACTTAAGACTAAAATTTGTACTTAACATTACTCCTTAGGAAAACAAACAAGAGTACATAGCACCTTAACAAATCATTTTACATTTGAAATTTAAAATCTCTATCTCCAAATTTTATATGCCATATGACTTATTTTAAGCAATAAATTCATTCTTTCTAAAGAAAACATATAGGTAACATTTTTATGCATTGTTGTTGTATAACACACACACAAAATTTGACTGGTTGAACAAAGTCAAAAAATGATTCTTATCCATAGGTCTTATTAGGGATATTCTTGCCAGCCCAGTGATGTGAAATCACCTAGATACAAAAAACAGAGTCCAGAGCCAGTCTAAAACTTCTCTATTACCCAAATATACCATGAGTTGACTGAAAAAAAATCAGTTGGGCAATGCCATGTAAGCTTTGTAGAATGCTTACTGAGAAGGGACGAACAGTTTTCCCTGAAATACAAAATGATGTTTAATATGGAAGCTTTAGCAGTTCCTTTCTTTACTATTATCTACAAATATTGTAACACTTGAATAGAACTACAGGAAGCCCATGGCAGTGATAGAGAATATTGATTCTCTTAGGTTAGAAAAATGTATTCATAGCAACTATTTTAAAGACAACTTTCAAAAATTCCTGGTAATAGCTAAGAGAACTACAAAAGTAAAATTAGCCATTGGGCACTGCCTGTTCTGGAACACTGGACTCTAACAGCACCTCCATTGCTGGGGGAAAAAACAATTACGTCCTTCACACAACAGAAAAACAAAAGACCAAGCTATTTAGGAGCAACTGTTCCATATAGAGAAGAACTGTTCAACCCAGAGCAGCCAAATCACAAGGTAATTTTTTTGCATGACTATACATAGTGAACTATATATTACGCAGCTTTCTTTAAAAAGCACTGAAACCTCCAACAAGCTATATGTATCATATCATAAAGAACAACACAAAGTTCACTATTACTAATAGCCTGTATCTAGTCAATGTTCTGAAACAGATTGAGAAGGCAAGTTTCTTTTGAAAATGGCTTAAACTCTAGAGTTATTTAGTTTTGTTTGCTGAACATCAAACTTTATTATTACGTAAAACTAAGATTTAGATTAGAAAAAGTGAAATGAACACCAATCCTAATTTAAATTGCTTAAGTATTCAACTCTATAAAAGTAGGTTGGTGGTCTATTTGTAATTAGGTTTTAGGCAGTTGGTATAAAACTGTATGTAAACTCAATATTCAGACTAACTGCAGAACCTAGTCCTATCCTATCTCTAACAAGATCTGGAACCAAAGTTTAAACCCTGGATACATTACTTAACAAGTAGCATTGGTGTTAGTATACTGCTACACTCCAAAAAACTTGGTGTGAGGACTGGGTGAGTTTTGTTTTGAACTTTATCATTCTGCAATGGTTTGTACACAAGCTGGCTCTAAGTCTGGGGCCAGACACAAACAGTGCAACGTGTACACTCTATCAAACAGTATATTGTAGAGAATGGAGACGGCCTACCTCACCCGCTTGCATCAGGTGGGGTAGAAGCTGAGTGATGGCATCGCTGGTCAGGGACAGGTGAACAGAAGAGGGCAAGATGCAGAGGTGACAGCCCTGTGGATGATGCAAACTTGCTTCTGGCCATGTCCCAGGCCTCCAAGGCCGCAGTGGTAGAATAAATGGTGGGAGCTACTGTTCCAATCAGCAATGAACTACAGTCAAACTCTTGCAAACTACAGATTAACAATGAGGGCTAGGCAGTAAGTTCTCGGTCTGGGTGTCCCAGGTGTGGCAGCTCCAGGGGCAGGCCAATGTCCCGAGTGCCCCTTTCTAGGTGCTCTTCATTTAGGAGGCAGGAAATGTGGCTTTTTAAAGCTGAAATCCGACCAGTCGACAGACAGTCTTTGTCGGGCCTGTCTGGTGGAATCCAAGCAGAATCTTTTGAAATGCTCCACTTCCCTTTCCGTCTCATCCATATCTGCACTCTCTAGATCGATATCTTTGGGCATAAAGACATCATAGAGCGGGTTGTTGTCTCCATCCCCTTTCCTGCTTTCTTTGCTCTTGCCGCTGGGCTGAGGAGTGTCTGCCTGCTCTAGCTCACTGGGGCTGGCGGGCTCACCAGGGCGGGCAGGCTCCCCAGGGCCTGGGGTTGCCTTCCCCTCCTTGACCTGGCTGAGCTGTTTCTTGCCCTTGTTTTCACTCCTGGCTTTTCTCTCCATTTTCCTCTGCTCTGCCAGCAAAACAAGGTGAAGCACTTTAGTACTTGGTTGAGTCTGGGACCGGGATTTGGACTGGCCCTCTGAGGCTCTGGGGGACTCTGCAGACCTCCTCCTTGGATCCCCACCAGCCTTCCCTGTCTGTTTTAGCTTCTTTTTGCCAGTCCCATCTTTGTGTTGCTTTGGCAGGAGGTGCTTGGAGTCCCCCTGAGCCCCAGACACTGCGTGGTCTTCACCTCTGGAAGGGGAGTGAGATGAGGTTTCCAGTTCTTCGGTTTGCTCTAGGGAACCACTGTGCATATGTGCCTTCTCCTCCAGCTTTCTCTGTTTATGTCTCTCCCGCTTGGCTTTGCGGGTGCTGCTCACAGGCTTGATCTCTGGACCATTTATGAACTGCAGCAAGTCCTCCACTGTGCGATGATCAACCACATCCTGCTTTTCTGGGAGTTGACCTGTTTTCTTAGGTTGCTCTTCTTTTCTCTTGGCCAGGCGTAAACGAAGCTTTTCTCTCATTTCTTCATAACCTCTACCTGATACTGTGGCTGGAGGTCGGTGGTGCCTGGAGGATTTACCACAGAATTCGCAGTACTTGCCCTCCTCCTGGAGGTTGCAGGCACAGGAGCAGGAGCTGCTGTGGGAGCTGTGCTCAGAGCTGCTGTCATTGTTTGTACTCCTTTCCCTGGGGTCCTGCTGCCAGCCATAGGCACCTTGGTTGGAGAGTTGCTCTTCGGGGTCAGGACTGAAAGCGGCTGGAATGGCCAGAAGTGAGCTATCATAGAGGAGGCCCTCAGGGTTCCCCTGGGCATCAGACCTCACATTGGTCACAATCTCGGTATTGTCATCATCGCAGGTCACTACCTCAATATCATCAGTATTCACCAGGTAAATATCAGCAAATCTATCTGACAGTGAAGCCACATCACTGTCACTGCAAAAACTTGGTGTAGAGCCCTCATCTAGGCGGATGGGTCTGGGCTGTTGCTGGGTTATAACTGGAGAGCTGGAATCTGACCCTGAGCTTGCTAGTGACACACCAGGCAGGTGACTCTCAAAGAGACGGTCGGGAACAGAACGCACTTGGAGTGGCAGCTGGTGGCCATGGATGGTGCTGGGTATTTGAGGCTCCACAAGGCCACACGTGAGAAACTGTGAGTGGTTGCAGTTGTAGATGGTACAACTTTCTGGGCCGAGGCAGTCAGGCATGTCCAGGGATGACGATGGTGGCATGTGCCTCAAGGCTTCTGCCAAGTTCCCACTGTGTAGGTCTGCTTCTGTACTGGTTAAGTGCTCTTCAAGGAACTGCGTTTGTTTAAAACGCCTCAAGGCTTTTTTTAGCTTGGTTTTCAGTGTCATCTTCTCAAGGATGAAGGTGCTAATCCTCCTCTGGCACTGCACCCATTTTCTGGCTACTCTGTGCAGCTCTTCCTCCAAGCCCTGGTAGTGTAGCAGCAAGGTGGTGTATGTGCCCTGGCTGCAGGTGTCATTTGTCGTGGCTCCCAGCCTGATTTGTGATATCAGTGCTGGCAAGTTGCTTTGAAGAGTATGATCCGAAAAAATCAGATTTTCAAATAGGTGTTTATTATGCAGTTCCCATGTCACCTGGAAAAGACTCAAATGCTTAATTTCTAGAGTGATGAGGAAGGTGCTGATGGTGCGCGCAGCCTGGCAGAGGGCGCCATACTCTTTGATAAGGCGAGAGATGAACCGCTGGGCCTGCAGGGGGCTCTCCAGGCAGTTTGGTGGTCCCGGCTGGGCCCACAGCGGCTGCAGGAGGCGGATCTTCATGTCCAGCACAAAATCTCGTGCTACATGATCCAACCGCTGGTACAGCCGTGAGGGGTCCATATTGCAGAGCCTATCCACACGCTCTTTTATCTTGCTCATGTTGGGCACCAGCGCGGTCCCTGCCTGGTGATATGTGAAGCGGACCATGAAGCGCACTTCTGACCAGTAGATTCGTTGCTGCTGTGACTCTAGATACGACTCTGGCGAGATCTCCTGGGGCTCAAAGCTAGCCCCGTAGGCACTTTCCGTGTCCGAGGCAGGTAGCTGGCCCCCCTCAGCCAGCATCCCGCCCTCTGCCTCTGCCAGAAAGTCGCCGAGATGACCATGGCTCAGGAAGTCTAGGCCCTGTGCTGTCTGGTCAAGGTCACCGGAAATCCCATAGTTATCCAAAGTCCACTGGCAGGTCGGGCACACCCACTGGGTTTGGTGCGACACACCATCGCCCTCGGAAGCCAGTTCACTCACAGGCTGAACCCCACTCTGTACAACCGCACTGTCTTTCTGCTCAATTTTACAACAAACACAGAAAATGCCCGTGGGGTAAGGCAGAGTTTCTTGAGTCTCGCCCAAGCTGAAAGCGGCCGCGCCACCCGCATACACGTCCTCAACAAACGGCCTGTCCGCCGCCGCCACAGGCATGGGGGCAACGCCCGGAGGCGTAATGGCGGGGTCCAGGGAGCTGCATGGCTCCGCCTCCGGGCGGTCTCTCTCTCTACCCTTTCGGCCGCGGTCCCCGCCTCCACCGCCCCGCTTGTTCTTACGGCGCTTGGCCCCTCCCTTGGCATGGGATGGGCTCATGACTGCACTGTCACTGGCCGCGGCGGCAGCGGCGGCAACGGCCGCAACGGCGGCGGCAACGGAGGCTGCGGCTGAGGGACCGCCGGCTAGCAGCGCACACCGAGCACGGCTGGCGGCGGAGGGTAGAGGGGCAGGAAGGCTAAGGTGGCTGACCTGACCGAGAGTTGTGCGGAGTCACCTCCGGACAGGCGGGGAGGACGGGTTGGCAGAAGTGGCTGGGAAACGGCTGGGCTGGAGGAACGGTGAGGTAAGTCCACCGGCTGCTTCTGCTGCTGGTGAGATTTAGAGTCCAAAATGGCGGAACCGAGGGGGAAAATGGTCCCAGCTTACATCGCGGGATGGGGAAGGAGCTGCCCTGTGGGGGAATGAGCAGCCTGGAGAGAAAAGGAGGTGCCTTAAGGGGAAATGAACTGCCAGGAGGGGGAGGGGTGTGGTGCATTTTTCAATCACAGTCTGATTCAGTACTTTGCGTTAGTTTCGCATGTATGCCAGGGTGGTTGCAAAAGCATGTACTTTACAGAGTGGTTCCCTGTAGTGCTTTAAGTGCCCGCCTGGCCCCATACATAGTTATCAGGATGTTATTTACTATTTTTTCTATGCTGTAACCTATAGCTCTGTGACTCATCACCTATAACTACCAGAAGGTTTCCCTAGAAACCTTTCCCTAGAAATACATCCCAGCAGCCTGAGACAGACAGTGAAGTGTTTGTACTTCTACAGCATTAGTTTCATGGGATAGACATCGGTGCTGCAGGGCAACTGTCTGATGATTTGTAAGAGCTGTAAATTTGTTGGTTGAAGCTCCCTGGTAAACATTCATATTTAACAACTGAGTTGTTTGCCCTGGCTGGTGTGGCTCCATTGGTTGGAGGGTGTCCCAAAAACCAAAGGTCGTGGGCTTGATTCCTAGTCGGGGCATGTACCTGGGTTGTGGCTTCTGTCCTGTTGGGGGGTGGCCAATGTTTCAGTCTCACATCAGTGTTTCTTTCTCTTTCTCTCCCCTCATTTCCCCTTTCTCTAAGGATTAATGAGCATACTCTCGGTCAGGATAAAAAAAGAAAAATAAAACAAAACGAAAAACAACTGAGTTATTCTTTTGACCATGACTGGCTATCTAGTGACACCTGTTTTTCCCTTGTTTTGATGTCCTGATAAGCCTGCATTTTGCTTGCATCCTTTGAGAAAGCTGTTATAAGACATTATCATGAAAAAGTGGACCAGGGAGATGGCACCACCTTCCACACAGGCCACAATGAACAGGTAATAAGAAGACATGCAGAACTCATGTGTGTCACAGATATTCTAGGACAGAGACACATAATTTTCCTGGGAAAGCATTTAAAGTAATGTTATGCTGCAGTGCCTATCTACTCCACACTGGATGTCTCGTCTCATTTGCCTGGGTGGCTTGATGAACTTAACAAGTTAATCATATGCTGTAGAACATAAATGCTGGCACCACGGGGCAACAAAACACCTCTAGCCCAGTCGCTTCCACTAGTAGATGAGGAAGACCAACATTCCATGGATGCATTGACCACAGGCAGTTGTTTAAAATGCCCTGTGCAGTCTTTTCACTGCCCTTGCAATCAAAAGACTTCTGCCAATGTAATGATCTCATACAAGAAGAAAAAACACAATTCCATAAATGAAATGCTGCATCAGTTGCATTGCCTCACAGAGCAAGGCATGGTCACTGATGTTGATGGAGAAGGGCTGCTCAAGATGAAAGCTTTTTCATTAGGATCAGAAACAAGACAAGGATGTCCACTTTCACTGCTTTTATTCAACATAGTATTGGAAGTCCTAGCCCCAGCATTCAGACAAGAAAAAGAAAAGGCATCCAAATTGGAACAGAAGTAAAACTCATTATTTGAAGATGAAATGAAAAACAATTAGATTGACTAATAAATTAAAGTAGCAGGATACAAAATAAACATTCAGAAATTACTTATACCCTGACTGGTGTGTCTCGGTTGGGCATCATCCTGTGAAGTGAAAGGTCTCTGGTTTAATTCCTGGTCAGGGCACATGTGTGGATTGTGGGTTCAGTCTCCAGTTGGAGTGTGTATGAGAGGCAACAGATTGATGTTTTTCTTCTCTTTCTCCCTGCCTTCTCCCCTCTCTAAAAATAAATAAAATCTTTTAAAAATTAGACATCAGTTGCATTTTAATACACCAATAACAAACTAATAAGAGAAATTAGAAAACAAGCCCATTTAAAATTCCATCAAAAAGAATAAAATATCTAGGAATAAATTATCCAAGAAGGTAAAAAAGCCCTTTACTCAGAAAAACTACAAGAAATTGAAGAAATAAATTGAAGAAGATACAAAAAATTGAAGGATATACTGTGCTCATGGATAGGAGGAATACACATTTTTAAAATGTCCATACTGTCCAAAGCAATCTCTAGATCCAATGAAATCCCTTTGAAAATATCAATGGCATTTTTGACATAGTAATCCTAATGTTTCACAGAAAACTAATTTTAAAAGTTATATAGGACCACAAAATACTCAAAATAGCCAGAGAAATCTTACATTAAAAATTTTTAAACAATTTTATTCATTTTTAGAGAAAGGGGAAAGGAGGGAGAAAGAGGGAGAGAAACATCAATTCGTGGTTGCCTCATGCACCCCCAAATGGGGACCTGGCTGGCAACCCAGGCATGTGTCCTCACTGGGAATCAAACTGGTGATCATTCTGTTTGCAGTTGGACTCCCAATGCACTGAACCACAGCAGTCAGGGCTAGCCAGAGCAACCTTAAGAAAGAAGAAAAAATTGGAGGTATCACAATAGCTGATACCAAACTATACTATAAGAGTACAGTAATCAAAACACCATAGTAATGTCACAAAAACAGGATGTTATATCAGTGGAACAGAATAGAAAACCCAGAAATAAATACATATTTATCTGGTTAATCTTTGACAAAGGAGGCAAGAATATGCAATGCATCATTTCAATAATTGGTGTTGGGAAAACTGGACAGACACATGCAAAAACTGAAACTGGATCACTTTTACTGTGTATACAAAATAAACTCACCATATATTAAACATTTAAATGTAAAACATGAAAACTAAATCTAGAAGAAAACAGTAAAATCTTTGACATTGCTCTTATATATTTTTGTTTTTTGGATCTCTCTACTTGGGCAAGGGAAACAAAAAGAAAAAATAAACAGTGGGAATACATCAAACTAGTTTTTGTCCAGGAAAAAGACCATCAACAGACCCTGGCCGGGTAGCTTAGTTAATTAGAGCATCAACCCAATACACCAAAGCTGCTTGTTAAGTCCCTGGTGAGGGCACATAACAAATAAGCAATGAATGCATAAATAAGTAGAATAACACATCGAACTCTGTCTTGTTCTCTTGCTCTCTCCCTCTCCCTCCTCTCTCAAATAAATAAATATTTTGATTAAAAAAAAATAAAAGAATCCATCAACAACTAAATGACAAATGTGTAACAACAGAAAAATAAACAGATGGGACTACATCAAACTAAGAAATTTCTGCATAGTAAAGTTAACCTACAACAAAATGAAAAAAACAACCCACTGAATGGGAAAACATTTGCCAGTAATGCATCTGGTAAGGGATTAATATCCATAATTTATAAAGAACTTACAAAACTCAACACACACACAAAAACAAACAGTCCCAGTCAGAAATGGGCAATGATCATCAGTGAAATGCAAATTGAAACCACAATTACTAACTCACTTGTCAGAATGGCTATCTTCAATAAATCAATAAACAAGTGTTGCCAAGAATATGGAGAGAAGGGAACCTTTGTGCTCTGTTGTTGATAATGGCAGACTGGTGCAGCCACTGTGGAAAGCAGTATGGAGTTTCCTCCAAAAATTAAAAATGGAACTTCCTATGACCCAGAAGTTACACTTCTGGGAATATATGCAAAAAAACCTGAAATGCCTATTCCAAAGAATATATGGACCCCTATGTTCATTGAAGTGTTATTTGTAATATCCAAGATTTGGAAGCAGCCCAAGTGCCCATCAGTGGATGAGTAGATAAAAAAAGCTGTGCTACATTTACACAATGGAATACTACTGCATCATAAAAAAGAAGGAAATCTTTTATGACAGCATGGATGGACCTGGAGAACATTATGCCAAATGAAATAAGCCAGTCAGAGAAAGACAAGTAACATGAGTTCTCTCATATGTAGAATCAAATGAACAAAATTAACTAACAAAATATTAACGGATTCAGAGAACAGATTGACAATTGTCAGGGGTAGGGGGGTTTCCAGGGCTGGGTGGAAAATATAAATAGATTAAGCAAAAAACAAACTCAGACACAGACAACAGCATGATGATTACCAGACGAGAATGGGGTTGGGGTGAGGTAGAAGAGGGTATAGCAGGAATAAATGGTGACAAAAGGAGAATTGACTTGGCATGGTGGTAACATAATATAACATAGAGATGATACATTTTAAAATTGTACACCTGACCTGGCTGATGTGGCACAGTGGATTGAGCCCTAGCCTGCGAACTGAAATATCTCTGGTTTGATTCCCAACGAGGGCACATGCGTGGGTTGTGGGCCAGGTCCCCATCTGGGGGCATGCAAGAGCCAACTATTTGACGATTCTCTCGCACATTGATGTTTCTCTCCCTCTTTCTCCCTCCCTTACTTTCTAAAAATAAATAAAATCTTTGATTAATAAAATTATACACCTGAATCCTATATAGTTTTATTAACCAATGTCACCTCAATAAATTCAATTTAAATAAACTAAGACAACTTACTGAATGGAAGAAGGTATTTACCAATGATAAATGTGATAAGGGCTTAATATCCAAAATATGTAAGAAATTCATAGAGCTTAACACACACATAAAAAAATCTAATTTAAAAATGAGTATAGAACCTGAATCTAAAGAGGATATACAGATGGCCAATAGACATGTGAAAAGATGCTCAGCATCACTAATCATGAAAGAAATACCAAATAAAAGCACAATGAGATGTCACCTTATACATACGTGACAGAATGGCTATCATCAAAAAATCAACAAATGACACTTTGCAGTGTTGGGATTATAAATTGGTGTAGCCACTATGGAAAGCAATATAGAATTTCTTCAAAAAATTAAAAAGAGAACTATATGACCCACCAATTCTACTTCTGGTTCTATATCCAAAGAAATCCAAAACAGTAATTTAAAAAGACTTATGGAAGCAACCTAAGTGTTCATATATACATTAATGGATAAAGACATGGTAGGTATATACAATGGAATATTAGTCACCCATAGAAAATGAACTCTTACTATTTATAACATGTGTGGTCATAGAGGGTATTATGCTAAATGAAATGTCAGGGAGAGAGAAATACAGTATGATTTTACTTATAAGTAGAATCTGAAAGTAAGGAAAACAAATTCATAGATACTGAGAAAATACTGATGGTTGCCAGATCGGAGGTGATTAGGGATATGTTAAAAAGGGGATGGGATTAAAATGTACAAAATTTCAGATATAAAAATAGTTATGAGGATATAATATAAAGCATTGGGTTTATAGTGAAATATTGTAATAACCATGTACATGAGTACTAGGCTTATCAAAGTGATCACTTTGTAAGTTATATAAATGTGTAATTACTATGTTGTACATCTCAAACTAATCCCAACTTTAATTGAAAATTTTTTTAATTTTAAAAAGGAAGGTATGTGAAATAGTGAAACTTGTAGAAGCAGAAGATAAAATAGTTTTTGCCAGGGGGTGGGACATAGGCGACGAATGGAGTGTTGCTACTAAATTTCAGTTATGCAAGATGAATAAATTCTAGACATCTGGTGTACAGCATCATACCTAATGCTAATAATATTGTGTATTGAAATTTGTTAAAAGGAAATATCTCATTAAATATTCTTTGAAACAAAAACATTCTGACAAATGTTATAACATGGGTGAACCTTGAAGACATTAAGGTAATCAAAATAAGCCAGTCATAAAAAGAAATGCTCTTATGATTCTACTTAAATAAATTCATCAATGTAAGAAGTAGAATGGTCATTGTAAGGAATCGAGGGAAGAGTAAATAGGGAATTGTTTAATTAGTTTTGAGTTTTAGTTTTGCAAAATGAAGAGTTCTGGAGATCCATTGCACTATAACATGAATATAGTTAATACTACGGAAATGTACACTAAAAATAATTAAGGTGCCTCAATTGAGCCACCTGTGTGGCTCAAATGGTTGAGTGTCGTTCTGTGGGGCAAAAGGCCACCAGTTCTATTCTCGGTTGGGCACATGCCTGGATTGCAGTTTTGGTCCCTAATTGGGACATTGGCAGGAGGCAACCGATTGATGTTTCTCTCTCACATTAATGTTTCTCTCCCTCTCTTTGTCTGTCCCTTCCCTTCTTTCTAATATAAATAAATAAAATCTCTTAAAATGGTTAAGGTGATACATTTTATGTTTTGTGTATTTTGCTGAAATTAAAAATTAAAAATGTTTTTTAAATTATTGAGTTTCCATCATGACCTGAGAAACGCATCACTTACCTTAAAATAAGATAAAAAGATATAATCCCTTCCCTAAGGAGGTTTCAAGAGTAGACAGACAAAGAAGCAATAATAATTTTGTATGCATGTGGAAAGTTTAAAGCAGAAAGAACACCTAAATTTATGTTGAGTGTTCACTGAGCCCAAATATGACTGAAGAATAACTAAGAAATACCATAATATTTGAGATTTTTTAAAATACTAGCTGTGTGACCATAAGCAAATTTCTTCATTTCTCTGTGTCTCAATGTCCTCATCAATAAACATGGGAATGACTTATGTCACAGAGTAATTGTAAGGATTAAATAATATATGTAATGTTGTAAGTACAATTTCTAGCACACAGTAAGTATCAATATGTACTACTATTAGTACTGTTCTATTATTTTTCTATTATTTTATTTTTAGTGTTAACTTTTCCTCTTATGTTTTAAATTTTGTTGTTTTCAACTTTACTTTTATTTTGGTATTTTATTCCTTTCTCACCCCACTCCTTCTATCCATTCTGTCATCATTTTTCACCCAGGCAATACAAAAGAATTGTTACTATTCTTATTGTTATCTGTGTCATTATGGGCCTCTAACACATGGCCACTTTGGAGGTTCGGATTCACAGACAATAAAAACCCCAAGTCAAAGGTGAATAACTAAGCACTTTATTAAGTGAGAGCAAAGCAAAAGCAAAGATTAAGAGCATACATACATCACCAGATGGGAGTTCACCAACACCTGAACATACATGCTGGGGAATCCCAGAGACAGCATTCAGGGTCTGACTGGGAAAGTTCGAAGTGAAGCATCCTTCTCTGGGGTGAGATTTCAAAGTCCCACTTTGGGGGCTGTGCTTAAATATGTTTTAAACAAAAATGGCTATGTGCCAAGGGTCCCTCTGGGAGAAGGGCCAGTTCTCCCCAAAGGAACAGTTAAATACTAGAAGTACTGATCTCCCAGGGAAAAGGGCCAGTACTCCCTGGAAGAGGGAACACCTATATTTTATTCTTTTTTTCCCCCCTGTATTTCATTCTTACAGTAAAGGTCATGGCTCAGGCATAAACAGGGAAGATTCTCAGTGTCCCTTTAACCCATACTATCTTGCAAACTGTTCTTCAGATTGTAGTTGGAATTGAAAGAGAAATTTGAATCTTGTGACTTTCTTCTTTAAGAATCTTTAAAGTTAGGGGTAAAGGCCAGAAAACTGTACTTGAACAACAAATGAAGTTAAAAAAAAATCTTTAAAGCTTCCTTTGCTCACAAAATAACATTTAAATCCCTTAGCCTGCTGTTCTGAGCTCTCCTAAGTTGATCCCTGCTGACCCTTTTAATTTTTTTTTGTCACTATAGTGGTGCTCTCCTTTATCCAGCTATTAGGGAATGCTGTCCACTTCCCAAAGAGGTAATGAATTGTCACCATTTGTGCCTTTATACACAACATTTTTTTTGGTTGAAATACTAAAGGATGTACCTTTTTTGCCAAGTGAGGTAACCTCATTAAATTACTTCCTTCCTTTTATCCCAGTTCAAATATTACCTCCTGTGTTCATTGTCTAGTTGCAATTTGTATATTAGTTGTATAGCGTATTCCCCTTAGTATTAACTTCCCTTTTCCAAAGAATATAATCTAAACTCCCGATTTTGGCTTTCTAAACCAGCTGATTCCTTCTAAGTCCATTTCTGACTGTTCTCTTAGAAATATCACTGACTCCAACAAACCACAGTTGCTTCAATTCTACTCCTATATAAAGCCATTTAAGTGTTCAAGGCTTACCATGACCCCTCAGTGAGGATTTGCCAAAACCCAGCTCCTTGAGATATACATGATGGAAAATTCTGTGATACCCTCTGTTGGTACCCCTCACTACTTAAATTCTGCATATTAGCATTTGACTTGTGTTAACCTGTCAATTAAATTGCTTTTCAAAAACAAAGAGAATAAAGTTTCTTTGTATTCCCAACACTGAGCATTGCCCCTGACAAAACATGGGTTTTTTTAGATTTTATTTATTTTTAGAGAGTGGAAGGGAGGGAGAGAGAGAGGGAGCGAGACATCAATGTGTGGTTGCCTTTCACACACCTCATACTGGGGACCTGGCCCACAACCCAGGCAAGTGCCCTGACTTGGAATCAAACCAGCAACACTCCAGAGCCAGTCCAGGACCTTGACAAAAACCAAACCCCAGCACTGATCATGCACTTTCAATGACTGAATTGTGTGGTATATGAAGTATATCTCAATAAAGCTGTTTAAAAAGAAAAAGAATAGATATTTTTCAGGCTTACTAACTGCTATCACTAAAAACAAATGAAAAATTCTTATGTGTTCTATATAGTTTTCAACCAACTAGCTATATATGTTCCATTTTCCTCTGTAGATGAAATAAAATCTGACTTTTTTGTTTATGCATTTAGTCTCTTGAATCTTTTTTAAGAGAGAGGAAAAGGGAGGGAGAAAGAGGAGAGAAACATGGATGCAAGAGAGAAACATTGATTAGCCATCTCCCATGTGCTCCCTCCTGGGGACCTGGCCCACAACCCAGGCATGTGCTGTGGCTGGGAATTAAACAAGCCACCTTTCAGTTTGCAGGCCAGTGTTCAACCCCTGGAGCCACACTAGCCAGGGCTGTCTCAGTTGCTTTATTCCACTTGCCAAGGAGTTTTCCAAGGTTCTTATTCTTGTCTCACTACTACTGACCTATGACAGTTTGGCTGGTCAGCAATTATATATTTTCTTGGTAAATGTCTTAGCTTTCCAAAGTTAGAGGTAGAGAAGAGCTATCCATCCTCTACCCCATTATCTTTCTCAGAGTAAGAGGTCACCATTTTAAAATAAAATAAGTTAGATCAATTTGTGTTAAACCTATATGAATGAACAACCAGATCCAAAAACCAGTTGCATAATGAGTCTTTGTAGATCATAGGCGTCTCACTCTCTTCACTCCAGCATCCCAACAATGACATGTCTGAGACAGTAATAATGATATGCCCATGGTTGTACTGGCCAATGTGATTCTTGGATAAGAGGTCTGAGTCCTTTTGAAACGCAGGGGTTGAGGGAAGGAAAAACCGACCTCACAGCTATAACACACAGAAGTACTTTAGAGTGACTCGTTTTAGAAATTAAATCTTGTTCACAATTTAGGTAACTTAGTGGTGATGTGGCAGACCCCTTAAAGCTAACTTTATATAACTTACTTTGATCTTAAAGCTAGGAAGTAACAATGCTAATAATAATCTATCTTTTAAAGTACCTACTATGGGTCAGGTACAATCTTAATCTGGATTTCCACTAAAAGAGGCATGAAGTAAGAATTTGGGCAGTTATTCCAGGAAGCAGGAGTGTAGTATTGTGTGGGAACAATGAGACGGGAAAATAAAATAGAATAGTGGGGGACATTATGAAGTACCATGTAGCAAAGCCGCTCCCAAAATAGTAGGCCTCAGGGTTTCCTCTACACTTAAAAATTTGAGAGCACCCAGAAAGTTTTGTTTTTCTGGGTTATGTCCACCCAGGAGGCACTGGAAATGAGTCTTATAGGGTGAGGAGGGCTTGTAATAGAAAATTCTTAGAAGCGACATTACTAGATGGGGGATAAAATGTACAAAGTCATATCAGAGTATGATCTATTCAGGAGGCACAAATAGGAACAAAAATAATGTTTCCAATTGTGTAAAAGGTGAGAAATACCTTAAATGTGCACAAATGAGAAAATGGTTAAACAACAATAGTACCCTCATGTTGGTAAAAATATGCAATCATTAAAAGCAATATGCTAGATCGCAGTTTTTAAATGCTTTGGCCTTAGGACCCCTTTGCATTTTGAATAATCCTTAAAGACCCTAAAGGGTCCAAAGACTTTTTGTTTAAAGAGTTTTTATCAATTGTTATTTACCACATTAGAAATAAAACTGAAAAAATTTTAATGTGATTATTCATCAGTTCACTTAAATGTAACAATAATAATACATGTTAACAATAATACATTTTATGTTAAAAAACTATTTTTTTCAAAATGAAATATAATGTAGCAGTGAAAGTCATCATTTTACATTTTTCCAAACCTATTTCCCGTCTAATACAATAGACAATGGATTCTCAACACTGCTTTGGCATTTAATCTATAACAATACACTGTTTTGGTTGAAGCATATGAAGAAATTCAGCCACATACAAATATCTAGTTGGAAAAGGAAACAGTGTTTTAATTGCCTTTCTAAATAGTTCTGGATTTTTTAAAAAAGATTTTATTTATTTTTAGAGAGGGGAAAAAATGGTGAAAGAGAGGGAGAGAAACATCAATGCGTGTGAGACACATTGATTGGTTGCCTCTCCCATGCCTCCAAATGGGAACCTGGCTCACAACCCAGACCTGTGTCCTGACCAGGAATCGAACCAGCGACCTTTCAGTTTGAGGGACAATGTCCAACCCATTGAGCCACACTGGTCAGGGCTATATATTTGTCATATTATAACAAAATTCAACAAGTAACAATTTCTTAAAGATAATAGCAATGTGAAAAATAATAATTTCAATGTAAAATCTAAAACCATATCAATGAACTTTTGGCATGTTGAATGGATTTTTGCATGGATGGCTTTATAATGTCTGCATGGCCACATGAAAAACACTATTTCAGAGTTTTTTAATATCATCACCCATTTCATCAGAAAAGGCTTTAAGCATTGGGAAGTTATAAAACTCATGCTGGTGAATATAAAATTTCCAAAAGTCTAATTTTCATTTGAATTATCAAATATTATTGACAACACCTGCTGTCATTTGTGTTTCTTGAAGTAGCACTCTCAATTTCATTTGTTTTTTAGGAAATGTCTGCAAATAATCAAACCTGAATATCCACAGTTTTTTTTTTCTTTTATTCCTTCAGGTAAAAAAAATGGTATTCCATGAAATACATTAGCTGGTTCTGTTCTATTATTCCAATAATTGCACAAATGGTTTTCCTCAAGAGAGCAATCTGACTTCATATGTGCTGTCACAAGTGCTTCATGTGCACTTCCTATTTTGTCACCTAGCATATTCAAAACACATGTATTCAATGGTAGAGAATTAATGAAATTAATACTCTTTTCTGTTTAATAAAGAACTTTCTCAAATGAAACTAGTTTTTTCTTGATTTGTGCTAAGGAGTTTACCCACTGTTGAGTTTTTACCACCTGTATAAACAACACAGTGGGGGGGAAATGTTTTTATCTCACAACCCCCCTGGAAGTTTCATGGGGAACCCTAAGTGTCTGTGGACCACATGTGGAGCACCACTAAAGGATCTATTCCAAAACTGCCCCTCCAAAATATGGGAAGATAGAGTCTTTGTCCTCATACTTCAAACCCCATTGTTTTAAAAACTGTCCTTAAGATTGTTCATGTTCATGTAAATATACATGTATATTTACAATCTTGGCTGCTGTAATGGCTCAGGTGTGTTGAGAACCAACTGCTAAAACAATGTTAGGTATGCAAAAGGATTATTTGGGGGAGGGAGCAGGAGGCAAGGAGAGCCTTCAAATTGTGATTCATGTCTCACACCTCTGGAAGGAGAGAAGGAAGGAAGGAGACTTGAAGGAGGGTAAAAAGGGTTAAAAGAGACTTAGATTACAGGGCAAGTCCAAGGGTGATTTGGCCAGGTCAATGGGGAGACCTCAATCCAAAGTCTCCTATTGTAGGAGTTCCATATCACTTCATAATGGGCCTGCCTTAGTACCTCTACCACGCTCAGTCATTGGCTGGGTGAAGCCCATGGGCAGTAAGACCTTGGCAGTAGTGGTGGGTCCAGAAGGGCAGTGGCTGGAGCCACCACTCTATCACACTCCCTGAAACATGAGAGCACTTTTTTATGATCCCCATGGTTCACCCTTTGCACCAAACACATCCATTACTCTAAACAGGTTTGGAGAGTAGGGTCAAAAAAGGGACCACACACTAAACCCAACAAGCTCAGGGGAGGCCTGCGTGATGGTCTTACAAACTCAGACACCTAAGGTAACCATATAGGATGGTCTGAAATTAAAACTTATTAACTAGTCCTGAAACTGGAAAAGACCAGCATTTGTGCTGCCTGTCACATACCAGACCCAGTAAGCAGAGACAGGGATTGAATGTTTATGGGCGCTTTATTCAGATGGCCGGCAATCTGAGAAGATGGCAGATTCATACCCTAACAGACCATCTTACATTTCCTTCCAAGCCAGCCTTTTTATAATACACAACAAAGTGTGGTGAGGGGTTTTGAAATTCAGGCAAAATTCGATTAAAAAACTGCAGTATTCTCGCCCTGGGCAGTTAACTGTTCCCAAGGGTGGGTGATCATCTGTCTCTCCCTGGAACACAATGGCCCAGATACCTCCACTTGTCTCCAGGCGGTGGTCTTCAGCAGTGCCCCAGGAGGTCGGCTGTCTCTCCCAAGAGTAGTAGGCCTTATCTGCAGTTCCTGAAAAAATAGCTTTCACATACTCATTACCTATTAGGCTTATAACTATTTAAACTAAAATTTTCCAGCTCTTGAGGCCCCTATCATTCTTAGCAGGTAGTCATGTCCTAGTCCGGTTTCTTCCTTAACAAAGGTCAATATTTATCTTAACCAAGCCTATTGTCTTTTTGTACCTACGATAACATACTTTTGGAATGTCAGATTAATGTTCTCTTCCAGACCCCTCAGGGCACAGTATTCCGCCAGAATACAAGACCACGAACCCATCATTGTCATCTTGCTGTCCAAATACCATCTCTATGTGCTGTAAATGTTAATCATTAACTATGGTATACCCACCAATGTAAAATAAGAATTTATCTCTTTATTTTACTCTTTATCTGATCCCAGAGGTTTCCCCACTTTGCTTTCTCTGGCCTCCCTACTCTACCACCAACAGATTTCATGTAAACGTCTTTATAGCTACTCCTTTGATTGTAATACATAGAAAAAAACTGCAAAACTGCCATTCTCCAGAGCATTTTTGATGGGGGACCCAAGAGCTGGAAAATTTTAGTTTAAGGTAATAGTTAATAAGCCTAGCAGTTAATGCATGTAAAAAGCTATTGTTTCAGAAACTGGAGGTGTGGCCCACCCTGATTTCAGGAGACCGCAAGTGATTGACCTTTGTGCTCCAGAAGAGACCATAAGCAATGGAGGTGGTATCCCAGCCATTGTATTCCAGGGAGAGATAGTCCACTGCCCCGGACACAGGACACAGATAAAGAAAATCACTGAAAGGATGTTTAGGGAAATTGCCAGAATGCAGCTTTTATCTGATTAACCCCTTTCCTGAATTCCAAACCCCTTACCCACATTTTTCTTCTTGTTTTAAAAAGGGTTGGTTTAAAATGGAATTTAAGACAGTCTGTTAGGGCACAAACCCACCATCTTCTCAGATCACGGGCCATCTGAATAAAGCACCCTTATAAAGATTCAATCCCTATCTTTGCTTATTGGGTCTGGCAGGTCTCAGGCTTTTCTGGTTTTATTTTCTCAATCCATTGAGATTTTGCTTCCCAGTAATTGTCATCAGCTTGACTTAAATAAACTTATAAAAATTCTCCACAGGTTTGGACCTTTCTTACGTTGACAGTAACATTCCCCTACGGTCCATGCACATCTGTCTTCCCAAGGGGAAACTGAGAAGTAAGAGTTTGGTGCACAGGCTACAATCACTGTTACTGTAGTTAATCTTGGGGCTGCAACTGGTATGCATCTTCTCCCTCTCTTCTCCACTATTCATTCTAGATTCCTTTCACCCTGAGCTATCTTTGTGGTAGAAAAATAGAGATCTCACAGCTTCAAAGAAATCCAAGGTGGAATGGGGATATATGGATCAGGACACCTTATTGGCTACATCCACCATGACAGGAACAGTGTGTATTGTAGGGGAGAAAAAAATTTTTCACTGACATACCTTCTGTAGTAAAAAATTAACAGAAGAAAAACAAAAAGAAATTTAATGATCTGGGTACCTCCTATATACACAGAGACCCAGGAAAACTGAGTAACTCCCCTAAATGGCCAGTACTACCACCTTAAATTACCACCTTCAGCTAAACACAAAAGAAGATGATGGGGTGGGAAGTCAGTTTTAGAAGATTACCAGCCAAGCTCAGTTGGGTTTGGTTGTTACACAGATTTAAGTCCTTGCCTTCTGCATTGATAAGTGTTTCTAGAGATTTAGTCATCTTCCTCTTCCTGACACTGACCAGGAGACAAAAGTTACAAATGCAGATTTCCCTTATAAATGTAAATGTAAATGTCTCTCACAAAAGGGTAACTTCGACTCTGTTTTCAGAGCTCTTCCGGTGTCTGCTGTTTCTTAAAATAACCAACCTGAAATAACCCTTAGAGAGATGGGGAGACCTTCTCTTTTCCCTCTTAGTTCTTCTGGCTGGTCATATATGTCAAATAACATACAGCAGATTAAGAGGAGAAAAATCAAGCTTTAATACCCTCGCAGAAGGAATTCACATAAGCATGAAAAATCCTAAGAGAGTAAGGCAAAATAAGGTCTATTTGTCATTCAGACCTAAGGAAGGGGAAGTAAGGCAATTCGCAGGGAGATGGAATCAATCAATGCTTAGTAAATAAATGCATATTGGGCCATCTGGAAACAATGGGACAGAGAGGATTTCAGTTAAGTCTACTGGGCCTTGCTAGGTTCCTCCCTATCACACCTAGTTCATAATAAAATAGTCATCTATGATGATTGCTCCCTCCCTGGAGCAAGTCCTCAGTCTAAATTCCTTCAAGCAGTGAAGGGGAAGGTGAAAGATACTTCCTGAGGCCCTGTTTTCAGCTCAAAATAATCTGCATGCCAGAGTGGCACATGTTGAGGCAACTGGTTCTGAACCCCTAAAGTATAAAAGGTCTGTCCAGAAGATATCCAGCCATGTAATATGAAAAATAGACACATTTATTGAAGAAGATACAACATACAAGAAACATTGTACATAGGACAATGACACCTCAGTCCCCTTCAAAGGAGGCACCTTGGGACCTCACACAGTTCTCCCAATGGCCATCAGTTGCCCTGTCATATTTTCCTGAATCTCTTGAGGGTCTGAAATCTCTTCGCTTTCAAAGGTGATTTCAGTTCAGGGAAAAGCCAGAAGTCACAGGGCTCCAAATCAGGGCTGTAGCGGGGCTGAGTTACTTGGGTGATTTGATGTTTTGCCAAAAAACTCTGCATGTGAAGTGATGCATGAGTGGGCACATTGTCATGATGAAGCTGCCAATCACCAGTTGTCCATAGTTGTGGCCTTCAGAATCATCTGAATAGTTTCCGTGGAGGAATGTTCAAACTTCACGCAAAATTTGATGCAGGTTCATTACTGTACTCACTCAGTCATTTTGAATGTGACAGCTACACAATACACATGCTCACTCAATGGTGTCTACTGCCCTCACTGACTAGTACAGTGAAGTCATCATTGTTCACACAGGCGCATTCGAGTCCACTCTCCTTGGCTGCCAGGTTACGTTGATGTTGCACAAACCATTCTCATTATATTAACAATGGCTGGACTTTTTCCAGACGGACCTCATATATATAGAATTTTCACTAGTGTGGTAGGATAATGTTATGCTTATTATACAAATAAAGATAGTAAAGCTCAGTGAGGTACATTTTCTTGTTCAAATTAATATAGCTGGTAATTGGTGCAGTTGATACTTGACCCCCATTTTTAAAAATTTGAGCCACTCTACTTTAGTAAAAAAAGACCTTCTTTGGGCAACCTGATACTTGGTTCATCTATATATCTCTCTGCATGGTCTCTCTATCCAGATAATACAGAAGAAGGAACAGGTATAGTCACAGAGCAGTTAAAACCTCTGGAGGTGATTCTTGCTCTCCTGATACCATAATATTGTGAGGCATTTCTATACACTTTGATAATATTAGAGCTGATATCTTCCACTAGATAATTCCATAGACATGGTATTTTATTAAGCTGTAACCTTTCTTTTATAAAGAAATATGAAAACCTACAGCTAAAGCCTCATTAATAACAGTTGTTAGCTGGCATTTGATATATGCTTAATGGTTCCTGCTGCTTCCTGAGAAGTAGGTACAATCCTACAGCACCTAATTTTCTTCTGAGCCTATAATCAGGCCTCATCTACAGCTTCTCAACTCAAGGATATTTAGCTCTTAACTACTTTCTTTGGTTTTCCTTTCTGTACCTTTATTTTATAAAAGCATCATTGCCTCCTTTAAAAATTTGCTCTTCAGAAGTAATGCCATCCTCCTAACTCCAGGGAGAAAATACAATTGAATCACATTTTTAATAAAAGGTTAAGAATATCACCTTATCCATCATCTCCACCCTCCACCCCCACCTTTTTTTTATTACAGTTTAGGAAATCCAGACCAAACCCCCCCCCCCCAAAAAAAAGAGAGAGAGAGAGAGAAAGAGAGAGAGAGAGAGAGAGCGATTTTCAAGGTAATGAAGCCATTTAATGGCAGAGTTGGTAGCTGATGACTCTACCCTCAAAAAGCTTCCAGGTAAACAAAAGAAAGATACAATTTTGGATACACAAAGAAGTGTTATCTGGGAAGTGAGAGCTAAAGGAGACCTCGGGGTAGTAACAAATGATGACAGCATTTGTAGAATTAGTGTGAATTTCCTTCTACTTTGATTTGACTTGAACAAGTCAAAAAATTCTAAGTAATCATATCTCTTGGGACTACAGTTATCTCTAGGGAATTCTGATTTCAATTCCTTTGGTTATATACTCAGAAGTGGGATTGCCAGATCATACAGCAGTTCTATTTTATGAGGAACGGTCATACCGTTCTCTATAGTGGCTATGCCTATTCCTGCACATCCATCTTCTAGCCGGGGCTGAAGCTGGGGGTAGCAGGAGGTGAGGAACTATGGTCTTGGAAAATTGAGACTGAAAAATGTTATTTGTAGCAGATGTATAAAAAATTAAATATTAAAACAAAACACTTTAGATTCTTAGAGTTATATATGTGACTTCTTTAATTAACTTTGCCCAACTTTCCACTGAAGGGACCAAAATTCTGCCACCTTCAAGGTGCTTTTTGGGACATTGATTTTTAAGCTGTTAGTTAAGAAACAAAAGACTCAGAAAGAACCTTTGACCTCCCTGTTCCCTTTTCTTGCCCAAGAGATTCAGACAGAGAAACCTGCTTCAGGAAGAAGAATTTAGGATGTAGTCTTAGCCTGATTTGGATTAAGTATGGTAAACAAGTGAGCTTCAGGCAGGGGCCTGTGAGCTAGATACCTGGGTCCCACTGTCTCTGAGTCACCTGGCAAGGATTTTCCTGCTGTGTGTGTTTTCTTTCTCAACTACCTATAAATTGCCCGTTCTCACTCCTATAAATCTAATACCCTATCCCCCCTATTTTTTCTTAGTCTAAAAATGCATTATAGATCCAATGTTGCCTATCTTTGGAATTTTCATGGAATGATCATACCTTTGTGAATTCCCCATGTGCATGTATTAAACTTTGATTTCTCCTGTTACTCTGTCACTGCTAATTTGGCTACTGGCCCAGGCAGAACTTAGAAGGTGGGAGGAAAAATATTAATATATTTGTTTAGCTCCCGTAGCACTCAAAATGGGAATATCCTTTGAATTATCCTGGCAGTCAGTCTACCCTCTGCCTAGGCTTGTTTTTGTTTTATCCTCACCTGAGGATATGTTTTTTTATTGATTTTTAGACAGAAGAATGGAAAGAGAGAAAGCAACACTGATGTGAGAAACAAGTTGCCTCCGCTATGCATCCTGACAGGATATCGAACCTGCAACCTAGGTATGTGCCCTGACTGGGATCAAACGCACATCCTTTTGGTATCTGGGATGATACTCCAACCAACTCTCCCACCTTGCCAGGGTGCCTGGGCTCTTTTAATGGTAGTGATCTCACTACCTAGCCAGGCAGATTCTCCTACAAGTTGCACACCTATTATTATTATCCATGCTTGGCTGAAATATGATTTATTCTAACATTATTGGTCCAGGCTCTGCCCTCTAGAAAAATATGAATATATTAGTAATATCAGAAATAATAGTGTACATTTATAAATATACATACTCATTTAATCATCAAAAGAACTCTTTGCATTAGACAAAATTATTATCATTCCCATTGAAACAATAACTGTTTTTGTGCTCTTTCACATAATAGCTTTTTACATATATGAACATTAGTATTATCTAATCATCCCCACTTTCTCCAACTATTTTTCATGAGGTGTTTCTACATACTTCATCATCTTTTTTGTCCCATGCTGAATGTATTATTGTTTGTTAATATCCTCATAATGTTGTGGTTGTTAGAAATAACCATAGTAGTCTAGATATAGTTGGAACAGCACGTGGTTCAATAGGATTAGACTTAGATTTTCAGATGGTATATTATATTCTTAGTGATATAGGCAGAGCAAAATGGGTTCTTTTGTTTGTGTTTCTCTTTGTGTTGGAAGTTGGGTCTCAATGATTAATCCTATTCCAAATCTGATTTGTTTCAGTCCAGGATTTGAGCTACATAGTCAACTCTTAATATTCAATGACAGATTAAACCCAATATCGATGTCACTTAATCTATTTTATATCTTTGTCTATAGGGAAAAGAAAACAGTTTATGCTATTGGTCTTCACTTTGAAAAGAGGACATCCTCCTATTTTGAAAGTAAAACACCATCAGAGGGATATTTTCAGTATCAAAGAGAGGGACAGAAATATCAATGTGTGGCTGCCTCTTACTCACCCCCGACTTGGGAGCTAGCCTGCTACCCAGGCATGTGCCTGACAAGGAATCAAACTGGCGACCCTTTGGTTCACAGGCCAGCACTCAATCCACTGAGCCACTTCAGCCAGTGCTATTGTTTTCTTAATGTTAAAATAAAGAAACTATTTCTCACAACTAAAACTAATTCATCTGCCAGTACTTAGGTCCAATCTGAGAGCTTTGCATCATTCCACCTTACCTTTGCATTGTATGTATTTATCTCCTTCCTCTCAATTCAGTTTTTCCATCAATACAGAAGTCCAAGATACCACCACATCTCATACAGACTATAGCAAAAGTCTCCTAACTGGTATACCCTCATTCACTCTGATCTTGTTCCATTCTAGTAAATTTCTTCACATAAGGACAAAAGTCATGTTTTAAAATCCTATATCAGGTAATGTGACTTTCCTGCTCAAAATCCTCCAACCATTATGTTTAAATCCACAGTCTATTGTGACTTGTGCTTTCCTCTCTGACTTCTCTGCATTAGTTTTATGTGGCTACTATAACAAATTATCAAAACCTTGGTGACTTAAAACTACACACATTTATTTTCTTGTAGTTCTGGAGATCAGAAGTCAAAATAGGTTAGCGGGGCTACATTCCTTGTGGAAGCTCTAGAGGAGAATCCATTTCTTTGACTTTCCAGCTTCTAGAGGTGCCTACATTCCTTGGCTCATGGTCCCATGTCACTCTGACCTCTGCTTCCATCATCCCATCTTTTTATTTACTCTGGTCCTCTCACTTCCCTCTTAGAAGGACTATTTTGATTATTTTTGCACTGCCTGGATAATCCATGATAATCTTCTCATCTCAAGATTCTTAACTTAATCACATCTGCAAAGTCCATTCTGCTGGGTCTGGGATTCAGATGTGTACATCTTTCTGAGGTCATTATTTTGCCTACCACAATTTCCTACAACTAATCCCCATTCTCATTATGTTTCACTCACAATGACTATAACATTTAGTGTTCCAAATTAGAAATAACAGAGGCTTTATGCTAAATAATTAATAAGAAAAGGAGCTTATTAAAATGAAATTAAAAAAAAAACTTGTTGGGAGGGTGAGAGAACCAGGCTCCAGACTCTGTTTCCAGAAATAACAGTCAAAACCATCGTTAGAAGTGATCTCAGGAGGAAACTTCCACTGCTACAGCTGTGGCACATTAGATGTGCACCACTGTATGTCTGGGCCAGGGACATAACTTTGAAGCATCATTATGACTGCCAAAGTGAAAAAGATCCCCTTCCTCTCTCTCTTGGGACTCTACCTCTGTAGGGATAATAGAGTCAGTCAGGCTCCCTCACCCGGATGTCTGGTGACTGTTACTCCGCAGCATTCATATAACCTTGAGGAGGGGTCCGCATGCACAGAATTAAGCTCTGTTATATAACTAGAAAGTCAGATATCGCTAGCCCACTGGCTTTGTGTTTACTTAGTATATAAGGGGGTTGGGACTTTCCGCCTGCACATGTGGATTACTCCACCCTGGAATAAAGGCATGTCAGACATCCCGAGGGCTCCACATATTTTCTTCCAGTTGCCTGAATCTCCCCTTAACCTGCCCAGCCTCCAATGCTTGCAGGACAACCTAAGTTAAAATTTCAAACTATGTGTCTTGATTGGTGGAGCCTGGGTCACATTTCTATACCTTATTTGGAAGGAAGGCCACAAAGGCAAACACTTAGTATTTAATCTCTTGGACAAAGAGGCACACTTTATGTTACACTAAGATTCATAAAAAGAAGACTTATGAAAATAAAGAACAGGGTTCAAGATACTGTGTTGCCAGAAGAAATTGCAAATGCCTACATCAACTTAGTTCTGATTCTAGATTATGCTGTTTGTTTTCGAGGTGAGGCCTTTTTACTTGCATTATACATGCTCCTTGACTTACGATACATCCCCATAAAACCATTGTAAGTTGAAAATGCATTTAATTCACTTAAACTACCAAATGTCATAGTTTAGCCTAGCCTACATTAAACGTGTTCAGAACACTTATATCAGCCTATAGTTGGTCAAAATCATCTAACACAAAAGCTATTTTATAATAAAGTGTTGTATATCTCATGTAATTTATTATGCATATCACTTTATCTAATGTTCTTTCCCAGTCACTTTGTATCATTGACTTATTCTATTTACTTTATACCACACATCACTATTTAAATTTATGCTTTTTCCTTGTTGACTTGTAATTGTTTTGCATTCCCACTAGACTATAAGTTTCATAAGAGTAGTGACCATGTCAATTTTATACATCACTATGTCCTCTATCACTAGCATAATACCGGTGCATAGTAGGTTCCCAAAATATATTTTTGAACTGAAAAACAATTGTAATATAGTAGAAATGTACAAGCTTTGGAACCAAACATACCTGAATTTGAACACTTGATCTACCTATTTAAACTATGTGACCCTAAATTAAGTGATTTACTCTCCTTGAGTGTCAAGTTCTTCATTTTTAAGTGACAATGATGCTTGTCATAGACATGTTATGAGAACTAAAGTAGCAAACAGAGAATGTGTGACAGACAGCTGTTTCTCTTAGTTACATGCCATCTAAAAATGTGATAAGCCAGTCTTTTATGATTCAGTGGTGTTCTGAATATCATGTTGAAAAGGAAATATGTTAACATTAATTCCTGGAACATGTCACTAAAGAAATTCCTAAAAGTCATCACTGATTCAGTAATTAATACTACTAAAAAGAGGACATTAAAGAAATATATATACACATATATATGTATGTATATATACATATATATGTATATACATATTTTAATATTAAGAAGAATGGAGATGGAGATTTCCAGCCGAATGGAGGCGTAGGTAGATGCAATGTGCCTCATCACACAACTGAAAGGACAACAACAAATTAAAAAAAAAAAAACAACCAGAACTGCCAGAAAACTGAACTGTATGGAAGTCTGACTACCAAGGAGTTAAAGAAGAAACATTCATACAAACCGGTAGGATGGGCGGAGATGGGCAGCTGGACAGAGAGGTCTCAAGGCAAGGCGGTGGCTGGAGGACCTGGATGGGGTGAGGTAGTGGCTGGCAGAGGAGGCAGTCCCACATTTGTGTGCAGATAAATTGGGAGGGACAACTGGGAAGCAAGACAGGCCGTGCAACCCAAGGTTCCAGAGCTAGGAAATAAAACCTCAAAACTTCCAACTGAAAAAACCTGTGGGTTTTGTGGCAGCAGGAGAAACTCCCAGCCCTCATGGGAGAGTTCATTGGAGAGGCCCACAGGGTCCTAGAACACTCACAAAACCACCCACCTGGGAATCGGCACCAGAAGGGCCCAATTGGCTTGTGGGTAGCGGAGGAAGTGACTGAAAGCCATGGAGAGCTGAGCAAGCAGCACTGTTCCTTCTCGGACCCCTCCCCCACACACAGCGCCCCAACGCTGTCACGGGGTTTGCTCTGCCCGGGTGAACACCTAAGGCTCCGCCCCTCATACGTAACAGGTGCGCCGAGAGGAAAAAATGGCTGAAATGAAAGAAGAGATCGAAGCTCCAGAAAAAAATAAAACTAAGCGATGAAGAGATAGCCAACTTATCAGATACAGAGTTCAAAACACTTGTAATCTGCCTGGCTGGCATAGCTCAGTGGATTGAGCGCGGGCTGGGAACCAAAGTGTCCCAGGTTCGATTCCCAGCCAGGGTACATTCCTGGGTTGCAGGCCATAACCCCCAGCAACCGCACAATGATGTTTCTCTTTCTCTCTCTCCCTCTCTCTCTCTCTCTCTCTCTCTCTCTCTCTCTCTCTCCCCCCCTCCCTCCCTTCCCTCTCTAAAAATAAATAAATAAAATCTTAAAAAAAAACCACTTGTAATCTGGATGCTCACAGAAATGGCTGAGTATGGTTGTAAAATACAGGAAAAAGTTAAGGCTATGAAAAGGGAAATAAAGGAAAATGCACAGGGAACCAACAGTGAGGGGAAGGAAATCAATAGTTTGGTTCCCAATCAGTGATTGGGACTCAAATCAATGGTTTGGACCAGAAGGAAGAAATAAACTTTCACCCAGAACAGAATGAAGAAACAAGAATTCAAAAACATGAGGAGAGTGTTAGGAACCTGCGAGACAACTTGAAACATTCCAACATCCGAATCATAGAGGTGCCAGAAGGAGAAGAGGAAGAGCAAGAAATGGAAAACTTATTTGAACAAATAATGAAGGAAAACTTCCCCAATCTGGAGGAGGAAATAGACTTCCAGGAAGTCCAGGAAGCTCAGAGAGCCCCAAAGAAATTGCATCCAAGGAAGCATACATCAAGGTACATCATAATTACATTACCCAAGATGAAAGATAAGGAGAGAATCTTAAAAGTGGCCAGAGAAAAGGAGAGAGTTACCTACGGAGGAGTGTCCATTAGACCATCAGCTGACTTCTCAAAAGAAACCTTGCAGGCGAGAAGGGGCTGGAAAGTATTTGAAGTCATGAAATGCAAGGACCTACATCCAAGATTACTCTATCCAGCAAAGCTATCATTTAGAATGGAAGGGCAGATAAAGTGCTTCCCAGATAAGGTCAAGTTAAAGGAGTTCATCATCACCAAACTCTTATTATATGAAATGTTAAAGAGACTTATCTAAGAAAAAGAGGATGATCAAAAATATGAACAGTAAAATGACAACAAACTCACAACTTTCAACAACCAAACCTAAAAAACAAAAACAAAAACAAAAACAAACAACTAAAACAGACACAGAATCACAGAAATGGAGATCACATGGAGGGTTATCAGTGGGGGAGTGAGAGGGGGAAAAAGGTACAGAGAATAAGTAGCATAAATGGTAGGTAGAAAATAGACATGGGGAGGGTAAGAATAGTATGGGAAATGTAGACGCTAAAGAACTTATGACCCATGGACATGAACTAAGGGGGGGAATGTGAGTGGGAGGGGGTGGGCAGGGTGGAGGGGAGTGAAGGGGGAAAATGGGACAACTGTAATAGCATAATCAATACAATAAATTAAAAAATAAAAACTATCTGAGGATATAAAAATGTCTATGTATTATTTTTGACAGCTATATTGAAATATAATTCACATACCATCCAGTTTAGCCATTTAAAGTCTACAATTAGTTTGTTTTTAGTGTATTCACAGTTGTGCCATCATTACCATGATCAATTTTAGAACACTTTTATCACCCCAAAAGAAACCTTCTACCCATCAGCAGTCACTGTCCATTCTCACCTCCTTCAAACCTCAGGCAATCATTAATTTAATTTTTTGTCACTAGGGATATGCTTAGTCTAAACATTTTATATAAGTGACTAATACAATATGTGAATTTCCTGTGCATGATTTCCTTAACTTAACATTTTTTTTTCAAGGTTCACCCATGTTATACCATTTCTTCTTTTTCATTGCCAAGTAATATTCCATTGTGTGGATATGCCACTTTTAGTTTGCCATTCATCAGTTTATAGACATTTGAGTTGTTTCCATTTTTATGGATATTACAAAAAAATGTTACCATGAGCACTTTTATACCAGTTTTTGTTTGAGAATAGGCTTTCAACTTTTTGTTATATAGTTAGGAGTGGAATTACTGTCATATGATGACCTACATTCAACTTACTGAGGAATCATCAAACTGTTTTCTACAGCAGTTTCACTGTATTACATCCAAACAAGCAGTGTGTGTGGGTTCCCATTTGTCCATGTCCTCACCAGCACTTGTTATTTTCTGTCTTTTTTTTGCTACTCGAGTAACATTGTGCTGCTAGTTATTATCTGTCTTTTTGCATATTTTCATCCTAGTAGACATGAGGTATTCTCTCATTATGAGTTTGATTTTCATTTCCCTAATGACTAATGATGTTGAGCATCTTTCCATGTACATATCACATATTTGTATGTGTCCTTTGGAGAAATATCTATTTAGATCATTTGCCAATTTTTAAAACAGATTATTTATGTTTTTATTGAGTTGTAAGAGTTGCTGATATATTCTAGATAAAAATCCCTTATATGGGATTTGCATATTTTTTTCAGTTCTGATGGTAGTCTTTGTTTTCTTGATGATGTCCTTTGAAACAAAAAGTTTTTAGTTTTGATGAAATCTAATTTTTTTTAATTTACCTCTTGTCCTTTAGGTGTGATACCTAAAAAATCTTTGCCTAACCTAAGGTTATGGATATGTCCACACATCTTTGTTTTCCCCTAAAAGTTTTATCTTTTACACGTAGGCCTTTCATCCAATTTGAGTTGCTTTTTGTAGGTAGTATGAATACAGTGTCCAAATTCAGTCTTGAGCATGTAGATATGTAGCTGTCTGAACATAACTTGTTGAAAAGACTTACTTTCCTACTCAATGGTCTTGGCTACTTTATTGAAAATCAATTTACTGTAAATGTGAGGGTTTATTTCTGTACTCTGAGTTCTATTCCATTGATCTATTTGTGTACTATGATTCCAGTACCACACTGTTTTTTATCACTGTAGCTTTCTGGTAGTTTTCAGAAGTGAAAAGTGTGTCTTCCAACTGTAATACTCTTTTTCAAGTTCATTTTGGCTATTCTGGGTCCCTTGAATTTCCATGTAAAATTTAGGCTTGGTTTATCAAATAAAGGGAATTGAAATTTTTAAAAAAGATTTTATTTATTTTTAGAGAGAAGGGAAAGGAAGAAGAAAGAGAGGGAGAGAAACATCAATGTGTGGTTGCCTCTCACACTCCCCCTACTGGGGACCTGGCCCACAACTCAGGCATGTGTGCTGACTGGGACTCCAACTGGTGACCCTTTGGTTCACCGGTTGGCACTCAATCCACTGAGCCACACCAGCCAGGGCAGGATTGGAATTTTAATAGAGATTGCATTGCATCTGTAGATCAATTTGAATGGTATTACCATTTTGTCTACATTAAGTATTTACATCTATGAATATGGGATGTCTTTCCATTCATTTAGATTTTATTCAGTGGCTTTCAAAAACACTTTGCAATTTTCAGTGTATAAGTATTATACACTGTTTGGTTATATTTATGACTATGTGATTCTTTTTAATGTCTTTTAAAATATAATTATTCTCTTGATTTCTTTTACTGATTATTCATTGTACGTGTGTAGAAATAACACCGATTATATTGAGTTGGCCAAAAAGTTCATTTAGTTTTTTCCATACGATGGCTTTAGTGGTATTTAGTTGTCTTTAACTTCATTCAAAGTAATTTTGTTAGATTGTATCAAGACAGATATCATATCAGCATGCATTAAAAAAACTTATTAAAATTGGTGAACTTTTGTGTAGCTATGTTAATATTCAAGATGGAACAAAATAAACAACATTTTCATTGTATTATGCTTTATTATATCATGAAAGGTAGAAATGCAACTGAAAGGCAAAAAGATTTGTGCAGTGTATGGAGAAGGCGCTATGACTGATTGAATGTGTCAAAAGTGGTTTGTGAAGTTCCTTGGTACTATTTACATTTTGGCCAAATAATTCTTTGCTGTGGGACTGTCTTATATATTGGAAGATGTTTAGTAGAACCCATGGCCTCTACCCACTAGAAGCCAGTAGTCAGAGATAGCCAACATACTCAAAATATTCAAATCTATACAGTTATTGGTGAAAATGAAAGATGTGTTTTTTACTTTATGGGAAAAATGAAACGGACTTTCTGGCCAATCCAAAATTATTTTGCAGGATATGATCTTATACTCTTCAAAGTTGTTGAGCTTGCTTATTAGCTCTAATAGTGTGAATGTGTGTTACTTAGGGTTTCCTATATATAAGATCATTTCATCATTAAACAGAAATAATTTTAGCCCTAACTGGTGTGGCTCAGTGGGTTGAACATCATCTCTTGAATTCCTGGTCAGGGCACGTGCCTGGGTTGCAGGCCAAGTCCCCACTTGCAATGCTGTTACTGACCAGCGTCTAGTATCCTGGTTGCCAAGAAATGCCTTTTAGCACTTAGGTAAAATGAATAGCAAACCAAGTCAGGGAGGAGGAGGGAGACATGTCTCACCCACTAACTCAGCAGTCCTGAGCCTGGTCTGGTAATATTGCCAGGTGTTCTGATGCCACAAGAAACACCGTACTAACACAGGCAAAGGAAAGCCCTTGAAATTTTGTGTATTGCCTCCACTATCTGGGAAAGAAAGGCTTTGAAACTGTGCTTTCATCCCAAGGCTTCAAAGGTGGGAGAGGGCCCACAGTGCTCAAAGAAGCAGCCCATAAAACAACTTTGGTTCATTGTCTACCTCTGGTTACTATCTGTTTTATGAGGGAGTCCCTAATGCTTACAGAAAGATCCCATAAATAACTTTGGGATTACTGCCCCAACTTTAATTAACTGATGGAGTCTGGAGCAAGATAGACTTGGGCTAACAGACCCCCGATGCATACCTAAGTTTGGGTGGTCACGTCTCCCCAGCAAAGCTGGCACCACCTTTACCCATCAATCAATATGTAGCTTCTTCGCCCTCATCCTGCCAACTATGTAAGTCCTTAGAACAAAAGACTCGCTCTCTTGGTTCTCAGGTCACCTGGCCTCTGGCCACCCAGGCGAGCTTGCCACCCTGACCATTGGCCACCCTTACTTTCACTGCCCTGCTTTGCCCTGCACCTATGTTTTTTACCACTGTCCCCCTGCCACCTTAGCTAGGCCTGTTCTCTTCTGTGGGAACAGATCACCAATAAACCCTGCTTGCATGCTAATAGATATGCTGATCTGTAATTCTTTACATGCGTCAGCAAGAAAGCCCGGTCTCTCAATGTTAACAATTAGGGGTGTGCGAGAGGCAAGTAATCAATGTTTCTGTCATACATCAATGTTTCTCTCCCTCTTTCTCCCTCCTTTCTTCTCTCTCTAAAAATAAATAAAATCTTTAAAAAAAGAAATAGTTTTTCATTTCCAAATTGAATACATATTATTTCATGGCGTTGCCTAATTTCCCTGGCTAAAGCCTCCAGTACAATGTTGAAATGAAGAAGTAAGAGTGGACATCCGTGCCTTATTCTTGAACTTAGAAAAAAAAAATTTAGTCTTTCACCATTAAGTATGATGTTGGCTCTGATATTCATGATATAAATACTCAACAAATTAGGGAACTTCCTCCACTGATATCTTTTCACTATCAATTATATTGATGTTATTTTTATCTGTTTTGATATTATGAATCATGTTCAATATTTGGTTTTCCAAATATTGAACAATTTTTATAATCTGCATAAATACCTCAAGGCCACTATATATTATTTTCAGTATATTGCTAAATCCAACTGCCAGTATTTTATACTGTATTCATGTATCTTTATTTTGCATGCTCATAAATAAGATCCAGCTATAATTTATATTATATTTTCCATGTTTCTTAACATTTTTATCAGGGTTATACTCACTCCATAGAATGTATGGGACAATTTTCTTCATTCTTTATCCTCTGAAGCAGACTAAATAGCATAGAAAATATCTACTCTTTGAAAAAAATGAAAAGATTCATGGGAGAATCTTTCTTAGCCAAGAGTATTCTAAGAAGGGATTTATTTTTACACTAAAAAATGTCTTTCTTTTTTTCGTCTTTTTATGTATTCTATCTTTACTTATATAAATTGGTAATTTCTTTTTTTCCTAGAAATTTATCAGTTTTAAGGGTTCTTTCTAAGCTTTTCATCCAGTTACAATTTTTATCCTTCAGATATTTGAAAAATCTAGGTTTTTTCTTCATTTTCCTTTTCTGTTTGCATTTAGTTATGGATTTATTTATGCTATATTAATTTATCCTTTTTATGGTTATTAATTCATAAGTCTATATGAGTATGTCATAGCTTTTTTCTTTGAAATAAAAGCAATTTTGATCCTATTGAAGATTATGAACTTTCTAGTAGAGTAATATTCTATCCTTCTTTGTTATTCAGGTTAATATAAAATGAATCTGATTTTTTCACTACTTGAACTCATATCTAAAACATAAGTGCCTTGCCCTGGCTGGTGTAGCTCACTGGATTGAGTGCAGGCTGCATACCATAAGGATCACCACTTCAAGTCCCAGTCAGGGCACATGCCTGGCTTGCAGGCCAGGTCCCCAGTGGGGACATGTGAGAGACAACCACACACTGATTTTTCTTTCCCTCTCTTTCTCTCTCCCTTTCCCTCTCTATAAAAATAAATAAATAAATAAGATCTTTAAATAAAATAAAACACAAGGCCTCATAACAATGCACTCTAACTTCTGACAAAGTATCCAAATGCAAATAACCAGCTTTTTGTTTGTTCGATGTCCAATTCTGGTGATTAAAATGAAAGTTGTTATCAAATATTACACTTCCCAGTATTGAAAATAACCAGCCTTGTTTTTTCTTTACCATCTATGTTTGTAAAAGATTTTTTTATGTTTTTGCTCTAGATACATGCAATTTAACTTATTAATTATCTTACATGTGGATATAATTGCTCTTTCTCAGCAGAGTTTCTTCTACATGACAGTTGCACATAATATGGAGTATATATTTTATTCTATTTCCATTCAATAACATTAGAATTATGTGGTTTTTCTAAAGGTATAGAAGTAATAAAACCCACACTCATATACAAATAAAACTGTCATTAGTTCAACTGGATAGGCACTTGAGTAGATGAATTTAATATTCTCAAAGAAATCATTAGGCTAAAATAACTGTTGCTTCAGACCTTGTTGCTATGTACTTGATTTTTTAGATTTACTGAAGTCTCAGCAAGAAGATTACTTAGCTTGAAAAAAAAAATCCTTGTGTGACTTGACCTTTTTAAAAGGGGATTTAGTGTCTTTTTTTAAAGTAATGCTGGAAGCAGAGCAAAGAGGCTAATATTCAGATATATGAATTACTATAGACTATCTGGATTTGATTTCCCCAACATATGATTATGAGGATCTATTTCTTTGTGATTTGTTTGTGAACTGAAGACTCATATGAGTCATTCAGAAGAGTTGAAACTTACTTTGTTTTAAAAATTCTGATGGAGGGGAGGATTGAATATTATATGCAATAGTTAAAATGATAGAATGGTGTTTAAATGCAATTAAGTTTATCTTACATGCCACAGAACCTGAAACAACAGATAAGAAAAATGGACATGCATGTTAACCTACAGAGACTTATAATTTCATTTTTAAACCAATGTTTCCCAAACTGTTGTGCAGAAAAGGTCTGCATCAGAATGACTTGGGTGCCTGCTAAAATGCAAAAATCCATGGGAACTATTTTAGACTTAAGGAATTAGGATATTTAGGGGTAAGGTTATGGAATCAGCATTTTAACAAGTTTACCAGTTGGTTCTTATCAACAATAAAGTTTGAGAATCATCATCTCCCATTTCTTCTTGAATCATCTTTAACCCTTGGCTAGCTTTTCACTCTGTGCATAACTTCCAATCAGTTATCAGTTCCTGATGCTATTCAAGAGACAATATTATATCAAGCCAGTCACAGTGTTAGGCATTTGGAATAAAAAATAACTCAGACATAAATTCTGTCTTAAAGGACTATAGCCTTGTTATGGTGCTCTTTGTGTGAATGGACAATTTTAATAGGATAAAGTTTTCATGACGACACAGCGTGCTGCAGAAACTGAGAGGATCAAGGAGAGCTACCTAAATCTTTCTGGTGAGGAAATGGATGGTGGTCACCCCCAAAAGATTATTATACCTTATTCCTAAAGGAAAAGAGGGAGTACACTAGGGCTAAAACATGAGGCGATGGCATTTCAGGCAGAGGAAATAGTTTCAAAGGAATAACAGCAAAAAAGGCTTGTGCTTGGGGAAATATAGAAACCACCTTTGTTCAAGTGTACAGTGAAGGATAGGTAAGCATGAAATTAATCTGAGGACACAGTTAAGATAAAGATCACAGGAACTATTTTCCCCTGTCTCAAACCGGCAACCTTTCAGTGTGCAGACCAGCACTCAACCCACTGAACCACAGCAGCCAGGGCCTTTTTGTAGTCTTTTTTGAGGTGTAAAGTTAGGTGTTTTATTTGAAATCTTTCTTTAGCTGCAGTCTTGGAGCAGTCCTGCCTGCCCAGAGACCTGTCCAGAGATCAGCTTTTCCATGCCTCTGAAGGCAGGCCAACCAAACACAGGCCAATTGCAAAGGCTGAAACAGCCCTGTGGTGGGCTCCAGCTTTATTCAGCCTGAGTCCAGGGGCAGTCCTGAATGACTGGGAGCCTGTGTCCTTGGATCCTTGGACACAGACCTGCAGACCTTGGTCTCAGGTGCAGACACTGAAGAAGCCTTGTGATTTGGTTCTCATCCCTTTCAGCCATGGTCTGCGGCTAGTCCTGTCTATCTAGGAACCTACCTGGTGACTCAGCACAAGTCATTCCAGGGACCTGGCTGGAACTATGGATGTTCATGCATCTGGTAACAGGTCCTCTAGCTGAAGACTCCACTGTAGGCCCAATAGCAGCCCCCTGACCCGGCTCCACGTCTACTGTACTATGATCCTGGAGACAATACTTTCTGTCTGGAGAATTGACAAGAGATCATTATGCACCAAAACCAGCCTTTAAAGACTTAACGATGACCCCTGGATGACATAGCTCAGTGGATTGAGCATGGACTGCGAACCAAAGCATCGCAGGTTCGATTCCCAGTCAGGGCACATGCCTGGGTTGCAGGCTATGGCCCCCAGCAACTGCACATTGATGTTTCTCTCTCTCTCTCTTTCTCCCTCCCTTTCCTCTCTAAAAATAAATAAATAAAATCTTTTTTTAAAAACCCTATATAATTTAAAAAAATAAAGACTTAAAGACATCTTTGCTCCTTCAGGTGCATGGACACTAAAGCAAGGCTACATGGATCATGAAGAATCAGGCAAACGTGGTACCACCAAAGGAAACTATTGTAATAAAGCTCCAGAAACCAAACCCAAAGAAATGGAGATACGTATTGCATTGTAAGGATTTGAAAAATAATGATCTTAAAGAAGCATGTTGTTTAAATTTTGACGCTTGGTTTTAATTTGTTAACTTTCAAAAATGAATAAAAATTCTGCTTCAACATGATTTGTGAATATTAAATGTTAATGACTATTAAGGATCAGGCAGAGTGCTGGGTACAAAATAAATGCTCAGTAAATGTGAGCTATTTTGATTAATATCCAGCCAGATATTTCTGCTCACATTTCCCCTCTCTATGCCACACTTTCTGGATTCCATGCTTTTTCCAGGCAGGGCTTACTCTGCCAGGAATACTCTTGGCACGCCCTTATGCATATTCATATCATACCCAGCCTTAAAAGTCAAGTTCAAATTTTCTTCTCTTGTTCCTAAATCCCAGCTGGAGGTTATTCTTCCTTCCTCTGAACTCTCTCAGGGCACATCATCTGTACATTTATTATGGCACACACAGCACTTTCTATTACATATTATAGCTACTTCTGTGCATATCTAATTCCCCAACTAGCCTGCTAACTCTCTGAGACAGGATTATTTGTCCTATTCATCTTTTATCTCCTACAGTACATATTCTGTGCCATGCTTTTTATTAGGAATTCAATAAATATTCTGTGAATAAAGAGAGATGTCAAGAAAAAGTCCAAATTCTTTAGATTGATTCCCACTATCTGTTTCTGATTATCCCTTTGGTAAGGTGAGATATAGGACAATAAAAATATTGACTTCAAAATTATCCTTTTGACCCTTTTCCTGCCATCCTAATTCTGAAGCTTTGCTAGCTCAAACTTTTGCAGGCATTTGGACACATGTCAGGGGCACTGTATGTGGAACCACCCTTTTCTCAAGGAGAAAGCAGATTAGACAATTTATCATCTCTAAACTTCTGTATTTCTAACCATTGTAATTTATACCTCCAGCATTGCTGACGGGTTAAAGGGACATTGAGAATCTTCCCTGTTTATGCCTGAGCAGTGACCTTTACTGTAAGAATGAAATATACGTGTGCTCTCTCCCAGGGAGAACTGGCCCTTCTCCCAGAGGGACCCATTGGTTAGCTAAGTCACACAAGGCCCTTGGCGTGTAGCCACTTTTGTCCAAAACATATTTAAGCATAGCCCCCAAAGTGGGACTTTGGAATCTCACCCCAGAGAAAGACGCTTCACTAGGAACTTTCCCCATTGGACCCCAAATGCTGTCTCTGGGATTCCCCAGTATCTATGTTCAGGTGTTGGTGAACTCCCATCTAGTGACGTATGCTCTTAATCCTTGCTTTCCCTTCGCTCTCGCTTAATAAAGTGCTTAGCTATTCATCTTTGACTTAGGGTTTTTATTGTCAGTGAATCCGAACTTTCAAATTAAGTGGCCAGGATGTCCTACGTGCTACCTAATGGCACAAAATTGGCATCACAAACAGGATCCGAGGACAAAAATGCCCTTTTTCTGTAAGCTGAAAGTGAAGTGTGTGATTTGTGAAGTGCCAGGCTAGGAGGACTTGCCATTCTCCCAGGTCACACAAGAATAGGCTAAGGGAATGAGCCCCTGTGAGGACTGGGGAACCACCCTAGTTGGTAGAATGCCTCCAGGCAGTACCCTGTACTATAACTTTAATTGAGAGAGTGCAAAAGTTCCCTGGGCAATGGTATGCTGCCATTGATTTAGCGAATGCTTTTTTCACGATCCCTATTGACCCTGTACCGTGGGACCAGTTTGTCTTTCCGTGGCAGGAGAAACAGTACACATTTACTCGGTTGCCCCAGGGTTATTTGCACAGCCCCACCATTTACCATGGAATTGTGGCTGAACACCTGGACAACTTTCCTTTGCTTCCCAGGGCCCAGATTACTCGCTATTATTGATAACATTATGATTCAAGTAGAATCCTAAGAGATAGTAGATGAAATTTTGCAGGCCCTCATTCAGCATATGAAAGAAAAGTGTTGGGAGATCAACCCCACCAAAGTATAGGGGCCGGCACAGCAAGTCAAGGTTTTAGGAATACATTGGAACCAAGGCCATCTAGAAATACTACCCAAGGCCAGACAAACAATTCTGGATTTTCCTCCCCATCGTAGTAAAAAGGAAGCTCAGAAATTCATAGGTCTCTTTGGATATTGGAGGGCCCACATTCTGCACTTAGGGGTGATTCTCCAACCTTTATATAAGGTGACAAGGAAAAAATATGAATTTGGAAGGGGGAGAAAGAGGCCGCTACTTGAGGAGGCTACAATGGCTGTACAAACTGCTTTAGACTTGTGGCTAATGAAAGAGGGCCCTCTGGAAATTCATGTTACTGTACAAGACCAGTATGCAAAGTGGAGTTGATGGCAGCAGCAAGAGGGAAAGCAGGTGCCTCTAGGTTCCGGTCTAGAAAACTGTCCAAAACGGGGGAGTCATATACTCCTGTTGAGCAGCAACTTCTTGCTCCTTACTGGGCTTTGATAGAAATGGAACAGTTAACTGTGGGACATGATGTCCTACTATGGCCTGGAATCCCATTATGAATTGGATTTTGAGTGCCCCAGCATCCCATTAAATTGGACATGCCCAAGAAGCTAGTTTAGTTAAGTGGAAATAGTACATCCAGAATTGGGTGAGGGCTGGCAAATCAGGGGTCGTGAGTCTCCACCCACTGGTAATGGATGGAGGACAAATAGAGGGGGAGACTACTTTACTCCCCCGTACTAAGGAAAAGCTTAGTTCCCCCATCTGTTGGGGAGTGGGATATACCTCCCTAACCCCTGCCCCAAAACAACATGCCTAGTTTACAGATGGAACAGCTAAATGTATTGGTCAAGAAAGGCATTGGAAGGCTATTGCTCACAACCCCCATATTTGAGTCACTCCAGAAATCACCCAAAAACAGGGCAGCAGCCAACTGGCTGAGCTGAAAGCTGTTCACCAAGCCCTTGTACAGGAGGGGGCAGAGAATGTCGTTTATTTACCGACTCCTGTACAGTAGCCAATGGACTAACTACATGGATGCCCACTTGGAAACGTAATAACTGGGAAATTCATGGAGGGGAATGGGGGGAACACCTATGGGGAGAAATTTGGGATATTGTTCAGTGCACTAATGTCTCTGTTTTCCATGTAGATGCACATACTAAGAAGGATTCACCTGAGTGTGAGTATAACGCCACCGTGGACGCTCTGGCAAAAATAGCTGCTACCACCACCTCTAAAGATGACTATTCCCTTGCCCAATGGATACACCCTCAAGTGGGATATTTAGGAGCGCAAGCTATGCACAGGTGGGCACAGGCCCAAGGAATAGATGCCCCTCTCTCTATTCTGAGACAAATAAAGGATGAGTGTGAAATCTGTCAGAAGGATGCTTTACGCTTCATCCCCAAGATACTAATGGGAGAATTAGCTAGATGTACACTCCCTGCTCACATTTGGCAAATAGATTATATTGGACCATTGCCTGAGAGTTGGGGATGCCAATTTATTTGTGTTTGTGTAGACACCTATTCCGGGGTGTTGTTGGTCGCCTGTGCATACCAACATGCTATCCAGAAAAATACACGCAAAACCTTTGACATCATTACACCTTATTATGGTTCCCTTTTACAAATTCAGAGTGATAATGGTTCTCATTTTAAAGGAAAGGAAATTGAGACTTATTGCCAGCAACATAATCTAGAATGGGTATAATCTAGAATGGGTATATCACATTATTATCCACAGGCTATGGGCCTAATTTAAAGAATGAATGGTCTCCTCAAAGAAAAGCTGAGAAAGTTGGGAAATAATTCTTATAAAAACTGGAAAGAGCACTTATTCCTTGCTTGGCCTTTAGGCAATTCTACGCCTTTGGCACAAATGATGACTCCCAATTTGCAGATTCATAGCCAGGAAAGCCCTACTACCTTCAAATGGTGGGAGATTGATCCTAATGCTCAGGCCCCATATACGGACACTTTAGAATCAGCAGGAAGTGACTTACTCACACCAGGAGAGATCTGGATCAACCTTAATACTACTCAGACTGTCCTAACAGGATTAGGTATACAAATCCCAAAAGGACATTTTCGGCATATTCTCTCACGATCCGGTCTGGCTTTAAAGGAATTGCAAATTATGGCTGGAGTTATTGATTTAGACTATGTGGGAGAAATAAAGGTACTACTGCATAATGTATCCTCACAACCTGTACAATCGCAAGCCCAGGAACAGGTGGCTCAAGTAGTCATTATCCCCTATCGTAAGGGGGAATGGCAACAACTTCCCCAGGCCCTGATACCACCACCAGAGTGGGAGGCTTTGGATCTACCAATATGAAGACTGGAGCTCAGGCATGGGTAAAGAAGCATCCTCATGATAAGGCCGGAGCCACAGAAGTTGTTGCTGAAGGAACTAACAATACCCTAGCAGTTACCTATGCAAGACAGGACTGTATTGAAATTCTACTCACTAATAAGTTGTTCTTGTGGGAATAACTGTCTTTTAGGGCTTCTCCTTGCATGGTGGATAATATGGATGCTCGAAGCCTGGACACCCAGAGACCTTCTTTCTGGTCCTACATCGCAACTGTGGCTCTTCTGGGTAAACCATAGCCCCGCCAATAAGAAAATTTTTCTGTGCCTGGCCAACAACCATTGCAATGTGTCCAACTGGACTATAAACTCTGATGGACAGTTAGAAAAAGCACCTAATCCTATTCGGGTCCTTTTAAATGGAACCTTGCTTACTACAACATTCCTCCAATCTATGTATTCTTACTTTATTTCTTCTTAACAATTATTCAGCATTGTATGACATAGAAGTGCAGTATATATGCCTAGTTAGCAATAATCAGACAGAGACGGCTATGCTGGGGGCAGAAGCCCCATGCTCTGGATGTCTGCAGTACCTGAAGGTTCTCCACTGGCAAGGTGATGTTTTTCACCTGTCCCCTATCCAAGAGGATGATGTTTCTCTCACCTGGGTACCCAAGTCTGTACCCCTCCCATCTGTGTATATATATTTACACCCCTTGATGGAACTAATCAAGAATTCTTACACTAATGCAAAAATTGTTAGATGAAAACCAGAATCAACTTAATCAACACAATATGATCAAACATATATTGTTGCTAATAAGTTGAAGCTTCCCATCTTATTGTAACTGATACTGATCATCATTGGTATGATTTCCTGTTTAAGCCTGTATCTGCATCTAAGTATTGGAATGCATATTTCATCTCATTTTAATATGTATTATTATCATAATTTTGCTCTACATATGTAATATTTTCATGTATTGTCAAATAAGGAAAATGTGTTTGACTGTGATCCCCAAGATGTTAACTAGCTACGCGATAAACACATGGGATTCTAGGGCCAAATTGATGGGTTAAAGGGACATTGAGACTCCTCCCTGTTTATGCCTGAGCCGTGACCTTCATCGGAAGAGTGAAATATACGTGTGCTCTCTCCCAGGGAGAACTGGCCCTTCTCCCCGGGAGATCAGTACTTTTAACATTTAATTGTTCCTTCAGGGAAAACTGGCTCTTCTCCCAGAGGGACCTGTTGGTTAGTTAAGCCATGCAAGGCCCTTGGTGCATAGCCACTTTTGTCTAAAACATATTTAAGCACAGCCCCCAGAATGGGACTTTGGAATCTCACCCGAGAGAAAGATGCTTCACTAGGAACTTTCCCCATTGTACCCCGAATGCTGTCTCCAGGATTCCCCAGCATGTATGTTTGGATGCTTGTGAACTACCATCTGGTGATGTATGCTCTTGAATCTTGCTTTGCTCTTGCTTAATAAACTGCTTATTTATTCACTTTTGACTTGGGGTTTTTATTGTCTGTGAATCTGAATCTCCAAATTAAGTGGTCATGATCTCGTATGTGCCTCTTAACAGCACAATTGCATAAACAGATTTTGGAGGGTTATTTTAGTAAGATTCCATTGCCTTTCTACTAGTGTGCAGCACCTTCTCTGTACATATTTAACTATAATCATTTCTCAGGTAAAGGTGGGTAAATAATTTCATTTTGAGAGCTAACACTTGCATTTTCTTTTATTTCCTGGTTAGCAAAATCTTCCCTTGGTAGTTAACAGGTCTTATTTGAATGCCTGCTTTATTGAAAAGTCACACTATTTATTTTTTGATTACATGCAGTGGGAAATGCTTCAAAAGGAAAACACTTAAGTCCCCACCTAAGGAAAGGCTTAAGAAGGTGCAGGTGAACTTGGGGTGAAGCTGAAATACAGAGTCTTCACCAACATTGAACAAAGACAAAATGCATAGAGGTCAATTTTAGGAACTTAGAGGACTTTTCAGGATTTCTTAAATCAGGTCTTCATTCTGCAGAGTCATTGCTCTAATTAATTTAAACCTCAAAACAGGCAAAAAGGGAAGAATTAGTAATGTGAATTTGCTTTGCAATACGAAATACTTTGGAAGAGAAGAAAGGGGCAATGGTAGTAATTTTACTCATTAAGGCAAGGCTTTTATGGGATTTAAATTAAGCAACTTTAACACAATGTCTTTTGTTCCTGGATGCTCCAGAAATGTTCTTGTGCATATGTGCTAATGAAGATATGTCCATCATATGCATATGTGAAAGAAGTGGTGATGATATTCTTTAGTATATACGAAGTAATGATTGCTTCCCTCAAACATGCATTTTGTTTCATAGACTTTTAGAATTCAAAGAGGCCTTAAAAGTCATTCACACCAACCACTTAACTTTACATTTAGGAAAACCAAGCACCAGAGAGATGTAACTTTCCGGTGAACAGCCAGCCAGTGACAGAGTTAGTGCATAAAACTTTTTCCTGTCTATGAAACCGTGCCTAGTGGTCTAGGTTTGCACCTCTTTAACTGCCTTCTATTGGATTAAACTATTTTTTCTGTATTCCTTTTTATTATCCCATGAGCTGAAAGTTATATGTTCTATTTTGCTTATAGCATGTATCCTTACGTTTTTAGCATGTCTAATTAAAGTCTAAAGTTAGCTAATACTTCTCTGGAGCACTAGAAGGGCCTTAGAATGCTTAGACAGGCCATTTTAGTTGTCTAAATGACAAGCATTTTGCTCTTTTCTTTCTGGCTAACACAACTATGCTTTTATTCAAGTATTGAGAAAAAATTCCTTCAAGGATGGCAAGCCTATCACAAGGTAATAAATCATGATTAATCTAAGTAAACAGGAAAATCACACTCCCCTCTGCAAACAATCGGTTATATGCCAGTTGTGGCCAACGGAATATTAGGAGAAGTCTGTTTTGAAGCTACTGGAAAATATGTTTTGACTGATAAAAAGAGAAAGATGTGAGAGAAGATATTTTCCCCTGCCTTCTTTCTTTCTGCCTGTGAACATATTTGTATGAGAATGTTGTACTTGAGCTGTTCTGGCCATCTTCCAGTCATGAGGGGAAATAGCAGAGACTTACTATAGAAGAAAGAGCAGAATGAGGAAGGGAGCTTATGTCCTCAATTGCCTAATTGAGCTGGTGCACCAATTTGTGGACTGTTGATCTCTGGACTTCCTGATACATAGAATAATTTTTTCCCAATTTTTAAAGACCCTTTTAGTGAAGTAATTGGTTATTTCCTACCAAAACCTACTGAAATCACTTGAATTTTTAAGTCACCCTTAAGTCTGACATATTATTTTTATACAATATTTTAGTCATTTTCAGCATTAATGCTTTTTTTGAGTCAGTGCTTCTTCAGGTTAGCAAAATGGTAATCAGTTTCTTTGATAAGCATGCCTTCTTATGGTGTCTCCTTGCTTTGAAGCTTCAATTAATTCCTTCATGATGTTTACCTTTTAGTATTTCATGATAGTCTATTAATGGAAAAGCTTCTCAGTCCTTACCCCAAAAAGTGTTTATTTTGCTCCCATTTATAAATGGCAGCTTATATACATATATATATATATATATATATATATATATAAAATTCTAGATCAAAATATCTTTTCTAGCATTTTTAATGGTAAATAAGTCTTTTTTTCTTTAAAGATTTTATTTATGTATTTTTAGGGAGAAGGGAAGGGAGGGAGGAAGAGAGGGAGAGGAACATCAATGTGTGGTTGCCTTTCACACGCCCCCCCCACCCGCCACTGGGGATCTGGCCCACAACCCAGGCATGTACCTTGACTGGGAATCAAACCAGTGACCCTTTGTTTCACAGCCCGCACTCAATCCACTGAGCTACACCAGCCAGAGCTTTTCTAGCATTGTGAAGATAGTACTCCATTGTCAGCTGGCAAGAATTGTTGCTTTTGAGAGTCAACTGTTAGTCTAATTATCATTCAGTATGAGTTTGTACTTCAAGATTATCTTTAGACTTTGATATTCCTTAATTTCCCTTCAGTGTGTCTAGGTGTGGATGTATTTTTAATACTGCATGGAAGTTGGTGTATTTCCTGAATCTGAGTATTAATATTTTTTAATTGTGGAAAGTTCTCAAATATGACATGCTCTGATATTCACAATATTTGAAGCCCTAATAAACACATGTTAGAAATTATTCTTTTGAACCTTTAAACCTCTACTGCATAACTGCAATCTCTTCAAACTTCTGTGCTTTATTCTGGATAATTTTTCAGAACTAGCTTTCATTTTTTAAACTTTATTTCTTCATTTTTTTCCTGTTAATCTACTGCTATAAAAAGTCTATTGAGTTTTTAAATTTCTATAAATATAATTGTAAAGATTATTTTCAGTAGTGCTATTGGTGTCTTTCCAAATCAGCATGAAAAAGGATCCCTGTGTGTGGGAGTCATATATATTATTTAGAAATCTACTCATAATTTCTTTCATGTTTGCCATTTTAGACATGCTTATTTTATCACTTCTATCTGATAAATACAGTATTTGAAGTTCTTGTGAGTTTAATTTTTCTCTTTGTTGTGACTGCCAAATCTTCCTCAGTGGTGGATTATTTCCTCATGTACCCTGAGATTTAGGTTGTAACTTCTCTTCAGCAGATAAATCCTGTGACTCCTGGTATGAATGTGTATCCCTCCAGAGAAGTCTTGCTTTTGCTTCTGCCTGGAAGTATCAGTGGACTTAGATAAGTTTTTGATGTTAATTTATAAGCTTGGTAGTTCCCAGATAAAATGGATAGTAAAAATTCAAAGTTAATATGCGGGCAGACACATGGCTACAAATTCACTGGGGAAGCTTTTTCTACTCTTAGTTCAGGCTGAGATATACAAGCTTTCTTCCCATCTCCCTTTGAATATGAATAGAATTTTTGTTATTTTTCACAATTTCACTGAGCTTGTAATCCCTTGAGTATTCCAAATTTATGTCACATTCTCACAGATCCAATTCTCTTCCTCACAAATTTCAATGTTCTCATTTTCTTATAATTTCTGGAACCTTGCAACAAACGTTGGAAAGGGACAAACAAAGCTGTCATATAGAATTGTATATACAGAAAACTGAAAAGAATATATATATTTTTATTGAATTTATTGGTTTTGCAAAACGTTTGTAACAGTCATCGCAAACAATATTGCTATGCTCAAGGCATAAATATTTTTCACAACACTTGCAAAAATATTTTGATAAGCAACTCATTTTGAATGCATACCACCTAACGTGTTATGACCAAAGTAATGGTTTAAATGTTGTGGCTTAACATTAGTCATCTACAAACATGCAGCTAGTCATGGCCTTGAACCTATGCACCTGATGTGTGTAACAATATTTAGGGAAACAGTTTGTTTATATCTCTCAGATCAGCCATGACCTCTGCAAAGTTAAGGTCACTGTTTCCTTGCTTTGTGTCTGGAAGATATAGCCATTGATGACATTGGAGTGTTAAAATTCCCTATTATGACTCTATTACTGTCAATCTCTCCCTTAACGTGCACCAAGAATTTCTTTATATATTTAGGTGCTTCTATATTGGGTTCATATATATTTACAAGGGTTAGGCGCTCTTGTTGGCTCGATCCCTTTAGTATTATATAGTGACCTTCTGTGTCTCTTGTTATGGCCTTTGTTTTGAAGTCTCTTTTGTCTGATATAAGTATTGCTACCCCAGATTTTTTTTCATTTCTATTTGCATGGAACATTTTTATTCATCTCTACACTTTTAGTTCTATGTGTATCTTTCATTCTGAGGTGAGTCACTTGTAGACAACGTATATATGAGTCATGTTTTCTTATCCATTCAGTTGCACTGTGTCTTTTGATTGAAGCATTTAATTCATTTGCATTTAAGGTTATTATTGATAGGTATTTATTTATTGCCATATTATTCTTTGTACCTATGTTGCTCTCTATTTCTTTTTTTCTTTCTTCATTTTAAAGCAGGCCCTTTTATAGTTCTTGCAGTACTGGTTTGATGGTAATGAAGTCCTTTAGCTTTTTTTTTTTTTTTTGGCCCAGGAAGCTCTGTGTTCACCTTCAGTTTTAAATGATACCCTTGCTGGATAGGGTAGTTTTGGTTGTAGGTCCTTGGTTTTCATCACTTTGAATATTTCATGCCAATTCCTTCTGCCCTGAAGTGTTTCTGTTGAGAAAGCAACTTACAGTTTTCTGGGAGCTCCCTTGTAGTTAACTAACTGCTTTTGTCTTGGTACTTTTAAGATTCTCTTTGTCTTTAACATGTCCTATTTAAATTATGATGTGCCTTGGTGTGGGCCTCTTTGACTTTATCTTGTTTGTTGCTCTCTGTGTTCTTGGACTTGTATGTCTGTTTCTTTCACTGGGTTAGGGAAGTTTTCCATCATCGTTTTTTTTTACATAGGTTTTCAATTCCTCACTCTCACTCTCTTCTTCTGATACCCCCATGATGTGAATATTGGTATGTTTGATATCCCAGAGGCTCCTTATACTATCCTCATTTTAAATTTTTTTTTTATTTTTGCTGTTCTGATCAGATGTTTTCTGCTTCTTTATGTTCCAATTCACTAATTAGATTCTCTGCTTCATCTACTCTACTGTTATTCCTTCTAGTGTATTCTCATTTTAGATATTATATTCTTCATTTCTGTCTGATTCTTATGGTTTCCATGTCCTTTTTCATGCTTATAATCTCTTTGTTTAAGTTGTCACTGAGATCATCCATTCTACCTCTAAGGTCCTTGAACATCCTTATAATCATTTTAAACTCTGCATCTGGTATTTTGGTGGCTTCCATTTCATTTGATTCTTTTTCTGGGGATTTCTTTTGTTCTTTCATTTGGAGCATATTTCTTTGTCTCCCCCTTTCATCTCAATGTATTAGGTAGGTCTTCTATGATTCTCAAACTTGTTATGATGGCTTTATGATGAATGTGTCTTGTTGGGTTCACTGGAACAATCTTCCAGACCACTTGACTTCCATGTTGTATTTTGTGGGTTATGTGCACCCTCCTGTTGTTGTTGAGTCTTGAATGCTGTAGGCCCTTTGGTGGATGGAGTTAACCCTACAGGCTGGGTGACTGTAAGGGTAAACCTCCATTACCAGGTATGAGATGCTGTGCAGGAGCTGCCCTCCGAGGCCAAGTTGTTCCCAGTGGGCTCTGGTACCTGCCAGAATCCCCCTTTGGGTGTGCCACATGTATGGGTAGCTAGCTTGAGCTCTGGTGTGGTCTGAAGCCCACCAGTGGTTGTGTTGGTTGTGCATTCACTTGGGCGGTGTATAAGTACAGGTTCGTCTCAGATGTTCTCCTGCCTTGGTTTCCCTGTGTAGAGGTGTAACCTGCCTGGTCTCCCTCTGTAGAGGTACCACACTATTCATTGTTTTTGGTTGTGTCTACTGAACCTCGGTGTGTGTGGGAGGGATCAATATTTGTACAAGGCTTGGCTTCCTCCAGCTTAAAGTTGGGGCATATCTGTAAAAGGTCTGAGGCTCTATGAGGTCTACCTCCATCTGTGAGCTTGTATGCCTCCCCCTGGATTTGCCTGAATTTTCCAGAGCCTTCAGGAAGAAGACTGCAGAGTGGACCCTAGCTGGCCATGACCCACAGCCTCTTCCACACATTGTGAGCTCTGTAGGTCACAGTGACCTGGGTCAGGAGATGGGGCTTGCATGTCCCCTACTTGGGGATCATACAGTTAGACACTCAGTGAGGAGAATGTGACCCCTACTTCTGAGTTCAACAACTCAGTCTGCCAGTCTCTAACAATAGCTCCCCCCGGAGGAATGCACTACAGGTTCAGGTTGGGTACAGCCAGCTGCCCTACTGCAGGAACAAGCTTAGCTGCTCAGAGCTACTGGGGCTCTGGAGGGATAGATTAAAAGGGTCTCTCACTGGGGGTGGTGCTGGCTGAGCCTGCAGTAGGGGGCCAAGTATTTCATCCTGGTCCCACACAGAAGCCTCTGAGGGAAACACATTTAAATATCTCAGCTCTGAGCAGCTTTCCTTTCACCCTGTGGAACTGAGCTCAGAATGGTGGAGCTACTAGGACTGGGGGTGGTACATCCAGTCTCCTGTTGGGGGTGGTGCCAATAAGCCTGTAAGAGGCAGCAGGCACCTCTTCTTTCTGGGATAGTGTGGGCTAAGCTCATAGGGGAGATAGGAGTGGCCTCTCTGTAGCCACACAGCTCAGCACCTGCTCATCTGATTCCTGGACAAAAGTCTCCCCAGGAGACACACACTGAAAGCCCCACTGTGTGATGCCTCCATGCAGCTAAACTCAGCAGAGTGATGCCACAGAATGGTAGGGCAGGCTGAGTAATTCAACAGGTAGGGGGGCACTGGCTGTATGCTCGAGGTGGGGAAGGATGGTCCCCTTTCCAAAGCTATACAATTCAATCACTGAGTCTCCACCAAGAGCTTCTCTAGAAAAAGAGCACTTCAAATGTCCCTGCTGGGTGCATCCAGCTGACCCCCCTGCAGGACCAGAGCATGGCAGAGTGGTGTTGCTGGCAGTTGGAGGACTTGGTAGTCCACTTCCCAGGCTGGTGCTGTAATAGTGGAAGTGCTCAGCTCTAGGAAGGTTGTGTCTGGGTCTCTAGCAGACACTCTTGTCTCCCAGGCTGACTGAATCCCCATAGGTTTTCACCAACAGATGCTATGCAGCCTCCTCTTCCTTTCTCTGTCACTCTAGGTTAGGAATCTCTGCATGGGTTGAGACCCCACACTCCTGAGGGGAGAGAGTTTTGCAGCCAAGGCATCCCTCTGGCTTCTCAGCTGCGGCATGTGGGTATGAGGTCAGGCCTTTCTGCATCTTGACCCTTCTTACTAGTCTCTAGGTGGTTTCTTCTGTAAGTCCTTGGTGATAATATTTCAGTTCAGCTAGCCTTCAGTTGATTATTCAGGTTGATCATTCTATAATTTAGTTGTAAATCCAGTCTGGCACTGGCGGGAGGTGAGTATAGCTTCCACCTACTTCACAGCCATCTTGGAATCCCTGAAAAGAATATTTGATCAAAGTAAGTAGAAATACTGAGGTATGTCATGGTAGATGGCAATATTATCGATGTAAAAAGTCCATCCTGTTTCTATACACTTAAACTACATAATTAGGCAGTGTAATGATTTCTCAAAAGATATCATTAACAATATCAACAAAAATCATAAATTCTTGGTTTCACAAAGTATAGTCCATTCATACAATGGAATATTATACAAATGTAAAATAAATGACTAATATGTATATAGAGAGCTATGGATTGATTTTCAGAATATACTGTTAATCAAAAAAAAAGCAAGACAGAAAAGATATGTATAGTATAAGTTAACTAATAAGACAGGCATGGGAATATGCATAGATATATTATAAAGTCATCCTTAATAAAAAGCTAAACAAAAAATGTTAAGTACTTATAAGTGGGGAGAGAGCAAGTAAGGTGAATAGGACAGAAATGGAAGGTACACTTCTCATCGTACCTTGTTTCTCATATTTGACTTTGGAAGTATATATTTTTTTAAACTCTTATAATACACTATTATATCAAAATGAGGAAGGTAATAGAATAATTATCAAAAATAAAGAGCAGCATAAAAAAGAACCCAAATCGGTATTGAGACAGGGATTTAATCACGCAATTATTAGACTTTACATCTCTGGTGGGTTTTACTGTAAGAAAAAAAGTCTGCCAAGTAATTTTTGTATGTTTGCAATAATGACATTTTTAGGAATGATACTGGTATTGGTATAGATACTGAGAAATTGCATATATGTATATAATGTATATAGACACACATACATATACACATATATAAAACAAATTATCACATTATTAATTAAGAAAAATATTTTTCAATATGAAAAACACAAAATTATAAATCAAAGAAGTTAAGCAAATACACTGTCACCTTAAATTTGAATTATAAATATCAGTATGAAATCACAATGTATTATCTCTTAAAAATAAGTGATACCTTAATGACAAAAAGAAATGAAAAAGTTTTACAGTGCATTAAAATAAGATATTTTTGGTGTTAGTGTTGGTGTTGGTTTTGGAAGATCATTTTGTGTGTACTATGGGATAAAGAAAATGAGTTATTCATTTCTGCCTTTGAGAACCTGTGCTTTGGCATGAAAGAAAGATACAAAGGAAAGATCGATCAGGCTAAGTAAATAAGATGTGGTGCTGTGTATTTGATATGTAAATCCTGAAATAGCATATCTTTAAAAATATCTGTTTTCTAAAGCTCTACTGAAGAAGTCTAGAGAAAAGATGAAACTGTAGAAATAAGCACACCTAATGCCCAAATAACAGTCTGGAAATAATATTTCAACCAAAAGGAAACAGGTACTTGAATAAATGACTGATTCAAGGATAAAGACAAGAAGTGTATTAGATAAACCGTATACATCTTATATCAAAATCAAGGAAGCTCTAGCAAAGACTAGTAGGATAGTATGAGAGGACTCAGGAACCTACTTGAACAGGATCATACTGGCTTAAGATTGAACAGTTTCATATCAATAAGGATAACAACTACAATTGACTTTTACGCATCAAATATACAGGGTCTGACACAAAGAGTGCCCCTTTTTATTACAAAATCATAAGCATGTCATTCTGTGACATAACAATATCACACTCAAGCACACCATAGGACATTTTATGTGAAATGTTCAATTTGAAACTATAGACTTGGCTGGTGTGGCTCAGTGGACTAAGCACCAGCCTGCAAACTAAAGAGTTGCCCATTCAATTCCCAGTCAGGGCACATGCCTGGGTTGCAGGCCAGGTGCCCATTGGGTGGCATGTAAGAGGCAACTGATCATGTATCTTTTGCACATTGATGTTTCTCTCCCTCACTTCCCCTTTCTCTACAAGTAAATAAAATCTTTAAAAAATAAAATCTATAAATTATTACACCCATATTATTACCCTACCAACCACATTCAAGGAGGCCTTATTTCTGCTGGACCCTGTATTTAAGTTGATGTTTATAATTATATTAAATTTCATCATTGATTACTTTGGGAGGTTACCAGGGAAGCAACACATTATTCTGAAAACTGGAAAAATTCAAATGTTTACTTTTCTTATATTTATTATATGTCAATGCCTTAGGAGAATTGCTTTATGCCAGCAACCTACTAACTTTGTGTGTATTCACACAGACCACGTAAGCAAGCCTTGACTGCTGCTTACCGAATTCTTGGGAGCATGCCCTATGCTGCTCCCGGAATGTGGGGTGACAGGTCATCTTGTAAAGAGCAGCTACATGGCTATTTCTTACCTACCATCCTACCTTTAGTGAGGCTGTCTAAAGGCAGTTTCAATCACCTCCCCAGTACCGCTTCACACCTCCCCCCATTAGTGTAGAGTTTCAGGCTATAGAACTCAACCACTGCAGCATGAAATCCACTCCTCAGCAACAAGGTGCACATTGCTTGTGCTGTCATCTGGCCCTTTTGTCTCAGTATTGTCCTATGTCACATGGTATGTGGATAGCTGACACCATTGCTGGTCTTACTTTTGCTGTTTGTATAAGTAACAGAGTATTATAACTATGCATGGTGTCAGATGAGTGCTAGACATATCAGGAGGATCACTGTGTAAGTTATGAAAAAGGTCTAATTACTATGTTGCATTACTGCAGCCAATATAATATTGTATGTCAAATGTAACCAAAAACTAAAAAAAAAAAACTTAAATAGAGTATCTGAATCTATAAAGGGATCATTACTTCTTCACTGGCCAAATCTGTCAGCCTACTTGATAAGCAGATAACAGGGAAAGTTTCTACTTTAAAATGTCATCCCAGTTCATAAATTTAAAAAGAATGAAAAAATTGAATATTAGTATTGCACAACCCCTAAAGAAGTGATGAATCTAAGCAGATATCATCAATGGCTGGTAACCTCACACATACACACACACAAAAAAAAAAAAAAACAGGGAGAAAGAAAGAAAGAAAGAAAGAAAGAAAGAAAGGGAGAGAGAGAGAGAGAGGGAGGGAGCGAGAGAGGGAGGGAGTGAGAGAGAGAGAGAGAGAGAAAGAAAGAAAGAAAGAAAGAAAGAAAGAAAGAAAGAAAGAAAGAAAGAAAGAAAAGTCATATAGTATGTGTCTCTTGACGGAATTACAAATCACCACCTATAATATAGCCTTGCCAAAAAAAAGTAATGAGAATGTTTGAATCCATTGAAATTCTTCTTGATGGTCAATGATCTGACCTAAGATTTACCTCAGAATAATATAATTGAAAGAGGAAAGGTGGGACACAGATGAAAACGTAGGCATTGAGTTGATACTTCCTGAAGCTGAGCGATAAAAACATGGGTGTCTCAACCTTTGTATGCATTTGAAGTGTTTCATCATCATAATAAACATTTTTTACAAAGGAGATGGGTAAGAAATAAAGATATCAATAGATATACTTAAATAAAGATAGCACCATTGGGAGTGGGCTGGGTGGAGGAGGGCAAAGGGGGAAAAGGGGGACAACTGTAATAGAATAAAATATTTAAAAAATAAAAAAGAAGACTTTAAAGCATGCTAAATTTAACGAAGGTAGATAACATGTTCATAGGTTGGAAGACTCACTGTTTTAATGATGTTGCTTTCCCTAAATTAATCTATAATTTTAATTAATTCAAATCAAAATTGTAACCAGGTTTTTAATGGAACTTGACAAAAGTAATCTTTTATCGTGAAGTTGAAAGGGAAAAGCATAACCATGACTATTGTGAAGAAAAATTGGAAGGATTAAAGGTATACTAGTTAAGGTAATTGAAATAATTAAAGGTATAGTAATTAAGACATCATGATATTCTTAAAGGAGCAGATAGGTTTGGTTTGGTAGTTATAAGATATCAGGGCCTTGGACCAGCATTTCAGTCTCTTCGCTTTCCCCTCAAAGTTGCAAGATAGCGTGTACTGTTCCTAATACAACATTCTCACTGGAAATCATGAAGAAAAAAATTGATTGGGCAATGATACTGGTATTCATAGCCCAGGTGCCAGGGAGACTCAACATCTATAATACTGGGAGGAGAACCACACAAGAAAGAATTACCATACTCAAAATACTAATAACATCCCCATGGAGGAACACTGGCTTAGGCCAATCACAATTCATCTTCTGAGGCTGGGAACAAGGCAATTGGTGAATGTTTGGATTCTGTTAGCAAGGAATAAGAGAGATGGCTAATGAGTAGATAAAGACCAGTTACTGCTACTGCAGTAAGGAGGACCGACTCTGTGGGCAACTAAAATATGTCAAATACCCTGCTAAGCGGTCTATATACATCATCATTTTTTTCTCACAGCAAACTTATTGTTATATCCATTTTACAGGCAAGGAGACTGAACCTCAATCTGAGAGAGCTAAATCCTTTCTCCAGGTTGATATGGCTAATAAGTGGCATCATCCAGCTTCAAACTCAGTGTTCATAGAAACTTCATGCAAAACAAACAAACTTGATTTCTATGTTTATGAAGCATACACAGTGCAGCAACTATCTCTGAATTTTCTTCTTAAAGTTGGCAAGTGACCAACAGAGAAAATTCCTTAATGTCCCATGGAATTTAGTTCCCCGTTGATACTTTCCTGAGTGATGATTATTAAATTCCTAGGGCCATCCCTGAGCCACTTATACCAGCTTTAGAGCAAATTCTGACACACAGCTCTGCTTTAAATAACCCACATTTTCAATATTTAGTGTAAACAGGGTACTTTTTACCATTGATATTTGAAAAACACTTAAAAAGCCTCAGAATATGAAATCTGCTGTAATACTGTATACATATATTGGTAAATTACATTTCCAGTTTGTCCTCAATTTCAAGAAAATCCTCCACCAAATAAACTAGCAAGCAAATAAATCACTTTAATTATAATAAATAGCAGTTCCACTAAATATATTTCTGGCAGCAAATAACTTCTATTATTGACTTTTGCTAAAGTAATTTAAGGGGAAACTTATTCTCAATAAAGTTGGGGACACCAGGCCGTGACCTCCTCCTCTATGTATATCATTCCCCAGTTTGATTCCTCCGCCAAGGAAAAACTAATTTCCAATTTTAAGGCACTTAAGCTGATATATTTATTATAAAATTACCCATCTTGTAAATTATCTTCTTCACAGTGCTTCATTGGCTAAATTTAAGATTTAGAATTTCATATAGTACAAACAGAATAATCTTGGCTCGGGTCAGAAAAAAATGACTGCCTTTCTGGAACTACAATAATGCACCATAGTATTATGATGAGACAAATTTTATTTTAGTTTTTCCATTGGCATGAAATTTTTTCCCTATTACAAACATTTTAGACATAGTGATAGTTGATTAGGTATGGTGGATATCTTATTTGGTAACTAGAGCATGGAATTCAAAATCAAGATGATAGGGTATTAAATCCCAGCTTTGCTGACTAGCTGTGTGGTTTTTGGCAAATTATTTAACATTTCTAGACTTGAGTCCATTTTCTTTAAAACAGAGATACTATTCAACTTTCAGAGTTGCTTATGTGTTTGTAAAGTACCTGGCACATCGTGAGAATTCCATAAAGGTAGTAATTAATAACTAAATTTTAATACCATCATCATACCATCATACACTCGTGTAGGGTCTAGGATTTTTTACTTATGCACCTTGGAGGAATGCATAATTTCACTCAATTATAATCAGATCCTTGCTGGACCTAGTAGTCGATCAATTTGCCTAAAGGTAAAGGTACTTGAAGATCAGCAGTAAGTGAGGTTGGTAAGGTGGAGATGGATTTAAAAGCATAAGTATAATCTGTAGGATTTAATGATTTACTGGAAATGAATAGGAAGATGAATTACTTAAGGATTATATCTGAATTTCTGCTTTTAGTTATTCAGTAAATGGGGGTACCATTTCATAAGAAAAGGAATTCTCAAGAAGGAACAGATTTTGGGGGGTAGAGAGAGAGACAATGAATTTGTTGACATTTCGCCTTTCAATTTGAGGTGCCTGTGGAATATCCCAAAACTGACATGTTAAAGACAGGTGACTGAAGAGCCTGAAGTTCAATAGACAAATGTGAGCTAGATTTAGAAAAACAGAAATTAGTAGTATAGTTGAAACAACTTGGAACAACTGGTATGGCTGAGATCACTCTGGAAGTATAAAGGATGGGAAGAGGACCAACAAAAGAAAATATCTGCAGACCCATATGCCTAACTGCTCACTTAAGAGTTACATACCCCCTGATCTTTATGTTCTTGCTATAATATAGTATTGCAAAAGAACAAGTGTATATGCTGTGCCTTCTATCTAATAATACTTGCCTATCTCCTCCACTACTCTTGATTGTTATTCTTTAGCTGATTCCTTTTCACTTTCCAGGATTCCATTTAACACTGAGTCAGTATGGAAAATGTCCTACAATATCTATGCACATTCCTATCATAAGACATATTGTGGATTGAATTGTGTCCCTATAAAATTTATGTTGAAGTTCTAATCCCAAGTATCTAAGAATGTGATTGTATTTGGATATGGGGCTTTTAAAGAAGTAGTTCCGTTAAAATGAGGTCATACAGGTGGGCCATTATATAATATGATGTATGTCCTTATAAAAAGAGAAGATTATGCCCTGGCTGGCGTAGCTCAGTGGATTGAGCGCAGGCTGGGAACCAGAGTGTCCCAGGTTCGATTCTCAGCCAGGGTACATTCCTGGGTTGCAGGCCGTAACCCCCAGCAACTGCACATTGATGTTTCTCTCTCTCTCTCTCCCTCTCTCTCTCTCTCTCTCTCTCTCTCTCTCTCTCTCCCTTTCTCTCTCTCTCTCTCTCTCTCCCCCTCCCTGCCTCCCTTCCCTCTCTAAAAATAAATAAAATCTTTAAAAAAATGTTTAAAAAAAAGAGAAGATTAGGACAGACACACAGACTGAGGGATGACCAATGTAAGGACATAGTGAGGCAGTGGTCATCTGCAAGCCAAGGAGAGTGGCCTCAGTAGGAACCGACTCTGCCAACACCTTGATCTGGACTTCTAGGTTCCAGAACTGTGAGACAATCAATGTTGTTTAAGCTACCTAGTCTGTGGAACTTTCTTATGGAAGCCCTTGCAAATGAATACAGCACTTGAACGCATATACTGTACTTGCTTATATACATGGCTGAAGTGAACATATCATCCCTAGAGAACACCAATATTTAAGGTATGAGGGAGGGGGATGGTACTGTGGAGTAGAATAAAAAAGACATGGGCAGGATACAGAAAGATAATCCAGAGAGCTGTATCAAGGAAGCCAAGGAAGGAGTTGACCGACATGGTTTCACAGTTGTAGACATAGCCCAATTTATCAAATTATACGTTGCATTTTATTTTTAATATTCAAATTATACATTTTAAATATGTTCGGCTTGTTGCATTTCAATTATTCCTTCATAAGACCATTAAAAAGACGTTGACTAACAAGATCAAATAGCAAAATATTTCAAGAAAAGTATTTAAAACTTCTTGAACAAAGGCCACTGGGACACATTCATAAACATCTGAGGCAAATACAGCCAGGCAACATGGGAAAAAAGCAGAGTGCCCTTTCTGGTAAATCTGTAAGACAGCCTGACACAAAAGAGAAGCTTGTAGGACTATGGATGCTGCGGTTTAGTTTGGGATTCTTGTTGTGGATAATCGGAAAGTTGGCAAAGTTCTCTGATATAGCAGAGAATTCACCAGGTACATATTTTGATTATTAATGATATAATTTTAGCCCTGAGCCTCCTTCCTCCTCACCAAGATTCTGCTATAAAAGCATTCAGTTTTTGAGCACCATTTATATAGAGATATAGATATAATATATATAGAAAATATATATAAAATAAAGATTATATATTATATACATAATAGTACTATTTAAAATTTGAATTAGGTTTGTGACATCTTGTATGTTGATCATAGTATTGATTGGTCTTTGATCTTTTTGCTTCAGCACCTAGAACCTGCAATGCTGTGCTGTGCCTGCACATTGAAATGACCTAAAGAGCGAGTAAAAATTCCAATGCCAAGGCCCCACATGAGACCACACAGACACAGATATTACAGGCAACATGGACACATCTGAACTAACTTCCTTTCTTTCTTTCTTCCTTGAGAGAGAGGAGGGAAGGGAAAGAGAAAGAGAGGGACAGAAGCATTGATGTGAGACAGAAACATTGATTGGCTGCCTCTTGTACATGCCCCAATTGGGGACCAAACCCACAACCCAACCATGTGCGCTGACCAGGATGATGCCCAACCAAATGAGCCACATTGGTCACGGTGAAGCTGCATTTCTTAAAGCTTTCCTGATGGCTCCAAATGTATAGTGAGGGCATGAGAGATATTGGTTCTCAGGCCTTGGACTCTAAGAAATGGGTCTGAAAAATGTATGAATCATATGATTCACGCACAAAATTGACACTTTTATTTTTAAAATGGACACAGATATTTTGGGGGGAACACAAACACATTTAACCATATTATTTGAGCCATGATATCTCTCTATCAAGTATTTTCCTAATCAGTTGGTACTAAAGCACAATTAGAATTATTGAGGGCTATGTATAGTAACTTTGGAAAGATACCCTGAGACTCTTAACAGTTGGGATACATTTGCTACCTATGTAGCATTTTCTAAATAGTTTGGTTCCAGATACATTTGGAAATGCTCCATGTGTTTCGCTTTTTAAACTTTACAATTCACAGTAATACATTAAAATCTCTAAGAAACCTTATGACCAAAAATAATCTTTTAACTTGGTTTCCTCAGCATTCCCAGACTTATCTGAGCACAGAACCTTTCCTTCATTCCCCAAAACACATATTCACATCCCAAGAGACACAGTTTTCCCAGCATATTTGCAATCCCTAACTGGGATCATTACAAAAGGGAGAGAATAATGAAACTCCAGATGTTTGCTTTTCCAATGACGGAACTGTTGCAGGTGGTACAATTATTTTTACAATGAAGAATTAGACACTTTCAAATGTGGTTTGCAAGGTCAAAAATAATTGAATCTTTGTTTTTTACTATTTTGAAAAAGATTTTATTTATTTATTTTTAGAGAGAGGGAAAGGAAGGGAGAAAGAGAAGGACAGAAATATCAATGTGTGGTTGCCTGTTGCATGCCCTCTACGGGGTCCTAGCCCACAACCCAGGCATGTGCCCTGACTGGGAATCAAACCCACAACCCTTTGGTTCTCAGGCCGGCACTCAATCCACTGAGCCACACCAGCCAGGGCTGTTTTTTACTTTTTAAAGAGATAGATACTGATAATAGTAATGATAACTAAACATATAATATTGCAAGCATTATCAGTATTTTGTACATACGAGGGGGGGACCCAAAAACCCCTGGAATTTATTTATAACAACTTGGGTATGTATTCTTATATGTTTAAACTTCAGTTGCCTTCAAAGTATTCTTCATTTGATGCAGTACACCTGTTTTTCACTGCCCCAAACAGTTTTTGAACTCATCCATTTTGATGCCTTTTAGTGCTTCTGTCATGTTTTGTCTCACCTCTTCCACATCAGCAAAACGTTTCTCTTTGAGGACTTTTATCATCCACGAAAACAAACAAACAAACAAACAAACAAACAAGAAGGCACTCACGGTGAGATCAGGTGATTAGGGAGGGTGGGGCACAGGCATCCTGTCGTTTTTGGTCAAAAACTGCTGAACACTCAACGCAGTGTGGGCTGGCGTGTTCCAAAATCACCCATCATGAAATGGGCAAACACACTGAAAGAGTCTTCAAAAAATTTCAGTGAAGCCTAATGCAGCTTTTCACAACAGTGCCAGCTGGCACACTGATACAAATGAGTTCCTAGAACACTCACCTAGTGGGGGAAGCCTGTACTACTGGGGATCCACCCTCCAGAAGATAATTCCGGTTTTGGGGGGCACCCCCGCATGTGTATGTGTGTGTGTGTGTTAACTCTTCCACAACCCTAGTAATTATTATCATTCTTTTTTCTTTTTAAAAGATTTTGTTTATTTATTTTTAGAGAGAGGGGAATGGGAGGAGAAAGAGAGGGAGAGAAACATCAATGTGTGGTTGCCTCTCACACGCCCCCAACTGGGGACCTGGCCCACAACCCAGGCATGTGCCCTGACTGGGAATTGAACCTGTGACCTCTCAGTTTGCAAGCTGGTACTCAATCCACTGACCCACACCAGCCAGGGCTAAATGTAAACATATGTTACTACATTTTACTAATATTTCATGAACTTTTATTTCTTTTACTTGTCTACTACCTGTCTCCACCCCACATTGATATAAATTCCACAAGTCAAGAGAAAGGTTTTTGTCTATTTTGTTCATTCTGCATTTCCAGCGCTTCCAACAGTGACTGACACATTGCATGTGTTCAGTAAATATTGTTGAATGAAGGAATGTAAGGAAATACATTGTATTTCTTTCCTTGAGCTGCCTTAACTAAGTACCACAAGCTGAATAGCTTAAACCAGGGATATCAAACTCATTTTCACCAGGGGCCACATCAGCCTGATGGTTGCCTTCACACGGCCAAATATAATTTTAGGACTGTATACATGTAACTACTCCATAACAGTTAAGTGAGAGCTCAGCATTGCTGCCAGGTAGAAACAAGGTGCTGGGCTGGATAAAACAAGATGGAGGGCCGGATTCAGCCTGTGGGCCTTGTGTTTGCCACCTGTGGCTTAAACAATAGAAATGAATTGTCTCACAGTTCTGGACGCTAGAAGTCTGAGATCAGGATGTCTAGAGTGTTGGTTCCTTCTGAAGCCTGTGAAGGAAGTATCTATTCCAGGCCTCTCTCCTTGACCATATATGGCCACTTTCTCCCTGTGTCTTCGTGCATTATCTTTCCTCATACTTGTCTGTGTGTCCACATTTCCCCCTTTTTATGAGGACGTGAGTCATACTGGATTAGGGCCCACCTTAATGGCCTTAGTCTAAATTGATTATCTCTACAAATCATGTCACATTCTGAGATACTGGAGGCTAGTATTTCAACATGAGTTTTTAGGGGACACAATTCAATTTGCAACATACATCTGTGTGTTAATGGCTTTATTTTTAAAATAGCCTGTATTTTTCAAATTTAAAAAATGAATATACTTATACATTTGTAATCAGGGGTATAATAAGTATTTTTGTTTTCATCAAAATAATACATGTCAGGGTAAAACATCAAATTGTATAAAAAAGCTTTCAATTAATAAAATGAAAGAGTCCTCTTACCAAGGTTTTTCACCCATAGCTCTATCTTCAGAGGCAATTCATTTTAAACTCTTTAAAAAAAATTTTTTGGTGGTTACAGTCATATCTCAAAATATAAGACTTAAAGTGCTATTTATTCATGTCTCAACTTTAAACATCATTTATCAAACTCTTGTTGTGATAAATGGAGTTTAGCACATTTATATCCTCTACCTCCCTTTCTGTTATTTCCCAATAAAAGTCCTTCTCCTTTAAGTCACCTTTGTGACTTCAAATAATGTACTTGAAACTAGATTTCTTATTCTACCAAATATAATTTGTCTTTCTTTATCTGTTTTTCTGTAACCATCACATATGTGTTATAATCTAAAGCCAGAAGTGAAAATGCACAGTTTATTTCCCACACCATTGTTTTTATGTCTATGTGAAGTTTTCAGTCCTATTGTAACAGTGGGGAATAGCAACCCACCCCACCATTCCTCTGACATCGTTTCTGTAAGTGCTGACTCTGACTAATATGTAGCTTGTCAATGAACAGCGTGTTTGTGTAAGAATCCTAGAACTAACTTCAAAGATGCACATTCCAACCATTAGTCATCCCAGCTCTACAAGATATGTTTACCTTCAACCATAAAACCAGGATGACAAAAACTATGATGATGTAAAACCAGGATGACATGCACCAGACCATCGCTTGACCAATTTCAGGTCCACGTCAAAACAGACTGTGCTGGTCTGCATGTAGTCCTCTCAATGGAGAGCTCTCCATCCTCTCCCCTTGATCTCTTTGCTCTGCCTTCCCTCTTCTGCCGTATACAAATCTCTGCCTGCACTGAGATAAACCTCTTCCCTTCTCACCAGCACCTGCCTCATGAGTTTGGCTTACATTGTGGCCGGCAGCCAGACCTGTGTTTGGTAACACTTTCTGCTAATATGTACAGGGTGGGGCAAAAGTAGGTTTACAGTCATTGGTATAGAAAATAATACAATAATTAATAATACAAAAATAAACTCTGCATTTTGTGGACTAACAACTGTAAACCTACTTTTACACCACCCTGTGTAATAGGAGAGTACCTAGCTGTGAAATGTCATGGGCATCTGCCTTTTAATTCCAAGCTTAGCATTTTAGAGGCTACTGAATAACGTGGATCCTTTTTAGTGATGCCACCTTCCCCAGGGTACATCCAGCATTTTGATGTGCCTTATGTGCTACTACTGAAATTTCTGAGCTTTCCTCTTCAGTTTATCTGTTACCTGCATTTGGCCAGATTCCTGGAATTGCCATGGTTTGCTCTGATCTGGCCTGGTTGTTCTCTAGGTCTCCTGTGCAGTGGTCATTGGGCTTGTCTTCACGGGCATTCCATCCTGTGTCCACTGTTGCTTGAACATTGTATCTTCTTTTTGTTGAACTCTCTAGGCACACTAGAATGCATCTTCTAGTTCCTTCCTCAGAAAGGATGCTGGAAAGGTGAATGAATGAGTCCAATGATTTATGCAATGTTTTTATTGGCTCTCACACTTGAATATTAGATTGGATGATCCACTTTCCCTCAGAACTTTTGAAGGCATTGGCATCCTTTTCTGCCAGCAGCTAGTATTGCTGAGAAGAAGCATGATGACAATTGATGCCCGTCCTTTGAGATGTGACCATCCTTTCTAAGCTTTTTTCTACCACGTACTGAAATTTCACCATGAGGCTTGATATGAGTCTTTTATTTAATTTATCTGCTAGATGTTCAATGGGCCCTTTATATCTTAAGATATAAGGCAGAACGATTAAAATTTGTCTTTAAGAATTTTTCTTTCTATTTTTTTTTTGTTGGTGTCTGTTTATGGAACCTCTATTGCTTGGATGTTGGACTAACTGGTCTGATTCTTATATTTTCTTTCCTATTCCCCAAGTCTTTGTCTACTTGTTTTACTTTCTGAAAGAATCCTTAGTATTCTCCCTAATTCTTACATTGAATTTGATTTTTAAAATTTGTTATCATATTTTGAATATCTTTTCTTTGTTCTGTTCCTTTTTAATAAAATCTTCTTGTTTTATGGAAGCATATAAAAATAGCTCATTCATCATAAATAATCTCCTATATGTTAGATACTGTGCTAAATGTTTCACTTGTATGAACTCACTTATTCTTCACATAAACAGTATAAGAAAGATACAAATATTATCTATGTCTTAGAAACATGGAACTAGAAGAAGAGGTTCCAGTAAATATCTTCAGTAAATAAAGAAGTGCAGGAATACTGAAAGCTACTATGTGAGATGATAAGCACATGATCTGGTTTTGAAAATTGGCTCCATCAGTGGCAAGCCTTCCATGTGTGAGAGTAAGGATGGAAGTCACCTGTTAGACATGCAAATTTTCGGTCTATTGCCCTGTGTTATCCCCTGCAACTCTTCATCTCCCTGTGCCTCATTTTGTGTCACTAAATCCTAAGTCTCTCCTGGCCGTCTCAGAGTAAACTGGCTCTTTCTCCTTGATGTCTCTTCTACAGATTACCTCTCCCCCATCCGCTTGCTTTCTTTCCAAAATGTGTTGAAATTGTCTGCCTTCCGAGGTTCCCCTGTATGGTATTCTTGTTCTTGGGTATTTTATTTGTATTTTGATAGTCTTTTACCACAATTTTAAAAAAGATTTTACACATTTATTTTCAGAGAGAGGGGAAGGGAGGCTGAAAGAGAGGGAGAGAAACATTGATATGGGAGAGAAACATCGACTGGTTGCCTCCCACACACCCCCAGCTGGGCACCTGGCCCACAACCCAGGCATATGCCTTGACCAGGAGTTGACCAGCCACCCTTTAGTTTGCAGGCCAGTGCTGAGTCCACTGAGCCACACCAGCCAGGGCTCTTTGGCTATAATTTTAGTGTGGTCAGTCTAATACCTTCATCTGGAAGTTCACAGTGTGTTTCTATTTACCCATTTTTGCCATTGAAAACTGGTTATCTAGAAAAAATTCTAAGTCTGATATGAACCGTGATTTTGAAGAAGTTTATATTTTATATAATTGACTTGTTTTTTAAATGATATGTGATACTTTTCATAAATGACTTAAGTATATTTTTAAAATCATACTTTTTTCTTAATATTAAAATCTTTTTAAAAATTATCATCAAAACATCATTAAGACTCTGAAATCTAATAACAATTGTATTATTTTCTTTCTACTGATACTCAGAAATTAATAGTGATTTAAAAGAGGAAAACGATAAAAACACACTTCATACAATTTGGCCTACTTAGAGATAGGACTTGCTATTTTCCTGGCATGGTACATCTCTGAATTATATTTTAGATCATGGGATTCCCAATCATTGGAGTGCTAGAAAGAAACATCGAGCACACCAATTATGAAAGAAAGCAGATCAGTGTTTACATGTGCCTGGCAAGATAGTCAGGGAAGCATAATGAAAATTTGTGTGACATCATTTTTCATCTAATGTTTGAGAATATTATCATCTTAGTTACTCATGTTAAGAACTTTGAAGTTGTTTTGTAATCTTCCACATGATTTCCCAGATTATTTTGGAACCAGTTCTGCTTCTAAAATCCAATCATGCCCTCTCTTCTCACATTCTCATGGTAATATTCAAATTCAGCCTGTCATCTCTTTTGTGCCAACTTGTCACTACATCAAACTCATTTTCACCGGGGCCACATCAGCCTCACAGTTGCCTTCAAAGGGCGGAATGTAACTTCAGGACTGTATAAATGCAACTACTCCTTAACTAGGGGCCAGGAGCTTGGTGCTGCCTCTGGGTAGAAACAAGGTGCAGGGCCAGATAAAACAACGTGGAGGGCCGGATTCGGCCCGCGGGCCTTGTGTTTGCCACCTGTGTCCTACACCAACTGCTACAAGACTGGTTTTCTAAAAGCACATGCTCACCCACACCATTCTTCTATTAAAATATATTAACCCTTTACTAATTCTCCAGAATGAAGACCAAATTCTAAACATGGTATTCAGGCTTCTGAAGAAATGTGCTGAAAACAGCTCAGGAGAGTGCAGATTGAGGTTCAGTTGAACAAACATTCATGGTATACTTACTCTGTCCAAGATTTCAAGATGGATATTAAGAATTCAAATATAAGCCATACCAATGAGAGTAGGGATTTGGTCCCCAAGGAGGACTGAAGTACCATTACTATATACTCTGTGATGCTGTCTAGGTGCTGAGGATACAAGATAAACAAAATAACTAAAGCCTTAGACTCTCTGCATCATATAGCTCACAGTATAGAAGAGAAAGAGAAGTAAGACATGGACAACCACAATACAATACAAGTACTGTGAAGAAAAAGTAGAGGAAGTAATTAAGAAATTGTAAGCAGTGGGGACTGACTGAGGCCATAAGGGATCTGGAAAAACTTGCTTAAAGAAATGATGTTTGAGCTAAGACTAAAAGATGAAGAAGAGTTTTGTCAAGGGAGGGAAAACAGTGCATTTCAATAAGAGGGAATAACATGTACAAAGACCCTGAGGAAGGAGAGGGTCTACATTCTGTCTTTGAGAACTAGAAAAAGGTCAGCATGGCTTGGGAGAAGATATGGAAGTGGTCATGCAGCAAGATGAAGCTAGAGAGGTTAGCTATATAAAGAATGGCTTGCGCAAGGAGTCAGAATGGATTCAGGGAGATGAGACATGAGGTTGTTGCTGTAGTCTAGGCAAGAAAATGAAAGGACAGCAACACTAGAGACGGAAAGCCCCAAATCACAGAAATTTTGGAAGTAGGAGAGAAAGTGGGAAATGGAGAAATGTTTTTTACCAAATTTTTAAATATATATGTTTTATTTATTTATTTTTAGAGAGAGAGGAAAAGAGGGAGAAAGACAGGGAGAGAAACATCAATGTGTGGTTGCCTCTCTCTGCCCCCTGCTGGGGACCTGGCCCACAACTCAGGTATGTGCCCTGGCTGGGAATTGATCTGGCGACTCTTTGGTTCGCTGCCCGGTGCTCAATCCACTGAGCCACTCCAGCCAGGGTGAGAAATGGAGAAAGTTTGTAATTTCGTGAACATGTTCCTCCTGAGAAAGTGAATGCTGGATCTATGACAGGACAAGTGTGCTTCCTCCAAGTAGTACATTGAGGTATCTGACCTGCTCTATGTCCCAGTAAGGATTGGTTTCGAAAATTATCTTGCATGTATGTAGAAAGCACTGATGGCTCTTGCTTAGAATAAGAGAAGGCAGAAACTGAAAAACATGAAATAGAAATTACTTGAATGCAGAGGATTTATCCAAATGATGATCATATGCAAAGAGTGCCTAGCATAGCACATAAAATGTGTTTAAGAATGCTTAAAATTTTTTTCTTTTATTGATTCTACAGAGAGGGGAAAGGAAGGAGAAAGAGAGGGAGAGAAACATTGATGTGAGAGAGAAACATTGATCTGTTGCATCTCACATGCACCCTGACCCTGGCTGGGGGACCGAATCCACAACCCAGGCCTGTGCCCTGACCGGGAATAGAACCAGCAACCTTTCAGTTTGCAGGTTTGCTCACTGAACCCACTGAGCCACAATGACCAGGGCAAAGAACGCTTTTAGAAGTAGTTTAAAATTAATAACAAAGAGAAATAACTCATTCCCTTGTATAGTGAACAGCCTATTTAAACAACTCTATTTATGTTGTTTGACTGTTGACAGCTTTCAAGCTCCATCTCCTGCTTCTCTTTGTGCCCCATATCTGGGAAGGTGATAAGAAAGTACATTCATTCCCTCTCTTGCCACTCACTCCCACTCTCTCAAGCCACTCAAGACATTTTCTTACCTGCTTGTGAGCCTGCCAGGCTCTCTCCAGAAACCTCATTATGTGAGTAATAAATGTCTTCACATGCTGTGGTAGGTGTGTGCATCATTAGTCTTGACATCCAAATTGATTTTTGATGGGGGTCTGTCCATGGATTGAACATAACACCTTGGAAGCTGGAGAGATTTAGTGCGTACCAAATATTTCATAAGCTCCACTACAATTTCCAGCTTCTTTACATTTAATTTGGGGCCACAGAAATAATTCTGGCCTAATGGACTGTGAGCAAAAGTTAAAGTGTCATTTCCAGGCTAAGGCAGTTAAAAACTAGACTTCTTTCTCCATCTCAGTGCAATCTTAGAGGCCACACTGTGTACTGATAGAGGAGGACAACCTAACCTGAATTTCATTGTGAAATAAGCAAGAAATAAACTTTTGTGCGAAGTCACTGAGATTTGGGGGTTTATCTCTTTCTGAAGTAGAGAATATACTAATCTGATTAATACATACTGAACTGCACCACTTCAGCAATGTATAGCTCTATACGTCCACTTCCACAAAGTGACATTTAAAACATATCATTGAAAACCAGTTATCAAAAAACATGAACACTTCTATGGTATCATTATATTATTTTTATGTCAATCACTTAAAAGGAGAACAAAAATATATGCCATAGGCAGGTAAATTTATCTCTTCAAATGAACTTTTCACCGATTTCCCTTTGAGACATTGACAATTGAAATTATTCATAGAATAGAAATGTGTAACTGTTTTACTATATTTCATTATTATTAGTCTAAGTTCAGTAATTTATTTTCCCACATGGTACTATTAACTAGTAATAAATCCACTTATACTTCAATCTTATGCCTTTAAAATGCTAAATACATCATCATAATTATTGTACAATGATTTAAAGTAAGATTTCACTCTGTTTCCTCTTAAATTCAATGTAAAAACAGATTTTTAGAGCAGAGTAAATTAAACCAAGTGCTTTTTACAATAATATTAAATCTGTTATTTGTAGAATTCTTTTGTAGAGCTCTGGCATGGTTTAAAGACAATGCAAACGTTTATCTTCTGTGCTTACTTTCTATTCGACACTAAACAATTGAAATACTCTTTGCTTAAAGATTTTTTTAAACTTCAAATTGAAGGTCTTGATCAATGAAGTTCAAAACTATTTGTTGATATGTTTGACTCAAACACATTGATATATAGTCTGAACTCCATGGCAGACTGTATTGATCGAGCTGAAAACAATGATCACAATAGAGTATGTCTAATTGTACTAACATTATTTCAACTCAACCCCTTAATGAAGGAAGTAATTCTGCTTTTAAACACCTATCACAAAATCATTTTTAAGAATGATTGTTTTACCCCTCTTGTTGTCTATGCTGGCATAATATGGATTTCCTTATTTATTCCTTTTCAAATAAATTCCTTAGTAAATTTATTTTTTATGATATCTGGCAGTTCTCTTTCTCTGAAAATTACACATTTCTGCCCAAAGAATTAATGTAGTCATCCATGACATCCAACTTTACATTCTATTAATAGTATTTCAGCTCTTAGAGTCCCTGCTGTTACCTATACTGACCTTGTCTGGGTATTTTTAAATCTTTATCTTAATTTGTATTATAACTCTTCTGTCTTCATCTTTGATTGTCATAGCATTTTTCTACTTCAATTTCCCTTTGTCATCTTTTTCTCCTGCTTTTTCTATCCAAAATACTCACTGGTAACTAACACAGATCACCACTGGCTTTTTGCCGTTCAACACATTCCATTTCCCTTATAAAAAATTTCCCTTGTGCCTCTGTGTGTGTTTCTTAGTTCCATTCACATCCATAACACTTTGAGCTTCATCCACAAGACACAGAGGTTAAATTAAGCATTCTTATTATGATCTTAAGCTTGGTTGACATTAATTCTTTTTACATGGTTACTGAGATATATCACTATAACTTCTTAGATGTGTCATACGCATAGATATCTTTACCTCAGTGTTCCTTAAACTGAGCCATCTTAGCTTTTAGCTATTATGCTCAGAAGTCATCCCCATAGAAAAAAACTACCCATCTTTTTCAGAGTTTTCCATATCGAACCCATTTCTTGCATATCTTTAGACTCATTCTCTACATTCTCCCAGACACATATTTCAATTGCCAACTGATCTATAGGGTGTTTCACATCTCTGTGACTTCAACTGATGTTGTTCCCACTACCCAGCATTCCCTTTTATCATTTTCCAGCTGAAAATACCCATCATTGAAGATTCAACTCAAGTACTACCTCCTCTGGAAAGTTTTACACCAGGCACATTTGGCTTCACTGAGGAATCCTACCCAATAATTAATGAAAAAAAACAAACAAAACAAAACAGTTCTAATACATATTGACTGAAAGTTAAAGAAGAGAGAATAATACCTAACATGTTCTTTGATGACAACATTAACCTGTTACCAAAACCAGAAAAAATATATTAAAGGAAAAGAAAACTGTGGACAAATATCACTTAGGAACACAGACAAGTATTTGAAAATGTTTCAGCAAACAGAGTCTATCAGTATATGAAAAGGATGATACATCATGAACAAATAAGGTTTATCTCAGGATTATGAGATTTGCTTAATATTTAAAAATCAGTTTATGTAAATCACTGTATTTACAGACTAAAGAAGAAAGACCACATAATCATATAAAAAGATTTATAAAAACAATATAAAAATCAAACACGCATTCTTGAAGTAACCTCTAACTAAACTTGAAGGAACTTGACAAGAACTTCCTCAGCCAGATAAACAGCATCCATGAAAAACTTACAGTTAACATCATATTTAAAGGCAAAGGCTGGCCCTGGCTGGTATGGCTCAGTGGATTGAGTGTTGGCCTGTGAACTAACGGGTTCCTGGTTCAATCCCCAGCTAGGGCACATACCTGGGTTGAGGGCCAGGTCCCCTGTTTGGGGCATGCGAGAGGCAACCAATTGATGTTTCTCTTGCACATCAATGTTTCTCTCCCTCTCTTTCTCCCTTCCTTCCCCTCTCTCTAAAAATAGATGAAATCTTTTAAAAAAATACAAAGGCTGAATACTTCATTTCACGTGTCAAAATGGCTAGTTGATGCTACCCAATTGTTTAGTCAAACACTACTCTATATGTTTCTATAAAAGTACATTTTTAGGTGTGATATACATTTAAACTAGTAGACTTTGAGAATAGTAGATTACCTTCCATAATATTGTGGGCCTTGTCCAATTAGTTGAAGGTCTCAACATGAGAAAGATTAAGGTCCCCAAGGAAGAGGGATTTTGTCTCCCTATTGCCTTCAAACTCAAGTTGAAACAACAACTCATGCTAAAATTTTTAACTTGCTGGCACTGCCTTGCAGATTTTGAACTTCCCTGCCCCTACAATTGTATAAGACAATTCCTTTTTTAAAAAGATTTTATTTATTTACTTTTAGAGAGGGAAGGGAAGGAGAAAGAGAGAGAGAGAGAGTGCAGTTGCTGGAGGCTGTGGCCTGCAACCCAGGCATGTGCCCTGACTGGGAATCGAACCTGCGATGCTTTGGTTCACAGCCCACGCTCAATCCACTGAGCTATGCCAGCCAGGCAATTCCTTTTTTTTAATCATTCAGCAAATATTTATTGAGCACCTACTATGTGCAGTCACTGTGATAGGGGACTCAAGAGTTGGAAAATTTTAGTTCAAGGTAAAAAGTTATAAGCCAAGCAAGTAATGTATATGTTAAAGCTTTTGTTTCAGAAACTACAGATAAGGCCCACCCTGGCTCCTGGGAAAGCAGCCGACTTCCTGGGGTGCTGCTAAAGACCACTGTCTAGGGACAAGTGGAGACATCTGGGCCTTTGTGTTGGGGGAGGGGGGCAGATGACCACCCGCCCCTAGGAACAGCTAACTGCCTAGGACAGGAATGCTGCAATCTCTTTCACCTAATCCTCCCTGAACTTCAAAACCCCTCACCACACCCTGCTGTAGAAACCTTGGCCTGGAAAGAAAAGGGAAGATGGTCTGTTAGGGTATGAACCCGCCATCTTCCCAGACCACTGGCCATCTGAATAAAGCACCCATAGATATTCAATCACTGTCATTGCTTATTGGGTTTGGTGGTGACAGGCAGCCCTGACACCAGTGTCATTTCCAGTTTCAGCTGTGTAAGGAACCTGGTGCGGAGACTGCATGGGGCAGTGGCTTTCCACACTGGCTGAAGAACTTGGCAGTTTCCGGCATGGAGACATGCCGGCAAGAAGGACACTCCATGCCTCCAGACTGAGCGGTCTCCAGCCGCTGAAGATCTGGAAGCAAAACTCTGGAGGAAGGAACTGCCTTTATTCAGAGCCCCCTATCATGTGACCACAGTCCTGCTTCAGTTTCATTTTCCTTTACCACAGGCCGGCACCACGCCCCACAACCCCAATCCCAGGCCGCTGGTGCACACATCACTCCCACCCCACAGGGTTTCGTTTCCTGCATCAGGGTCCAATCTCTACTGGAGCCACCCAATTCCTTTTCTAAAAAAAGGTTTTATTGCCCTGGCTGGTATAGCTCAGTGGATTGACCATGGGCCTGCAAACCAAAGGGTCACAGGTTCGATTCCCAGTCAGGGCACATGCCTGGGTTGCAGGCCAGTCCCCAGTAGGGGGCGCACAAGAGGCAACCACATCTTGATGTTTCTCTCCCTCTCTTTTTCCTTCCTTTCCCCCTCTTTAAAAATAAATAAGTAAAATCTTTTAAAAATAAAAAAAGAAGTCATATGGAGTCTAACTGACAACCCCCTGGCTGAGATTCTGTCCAATAACTAACATCAAACTGTCAGCCCTATGAGTGAGCCATCTTGGACATCCAAACCAACAGAGCCTTAAGAACACTGAAGTCCCAAACAACATGTGATAGTAACTGCTTAAGAGATGCCATGAGGCCGGAGGAATGGCTACTCAAGCCTTGTCCAAATTCCTGGAACACAGAATCCTTGAGCATTGTAATAGGATTGTTTGTATCACTCCACTCTGACGTGATAGGGTATTACTTAGCAATGGTAACTGGATTACTACCTCTAAGGATTATTGTGAAATGAAAGAATTACATAAAAGAGGTATGTTAACTCTAAAGTATTATTAATACATAAGGCATTACTTTAATATCTACTGCATTTATTGGTAGTAACATAGGCCACATATCAGTTGGTTCTGATCTGTTTTGAACACATTGGTTTTGTCTTCTCAGTTATACTGTGATCTCATAACACCAGGCTCTAGCTCTTACAATACCTTTACACCACCTGCAGCCATTAGGCTGGAGCTGGGCATGAAATCCTTTGGGAAGTATTACTGTCTTACATGTAATTTCGAAAGGGTTCACTAAAACTTGTTACATTTCCAAAGTATTTAAGTCATTCCATTATTCAAATTCTGTTCACAGGTATTTACTCATATATCACTGTTTGTATTTAAGGCTGGCTCAATTATTCTACTTACTAACTCTTACTTACTTTATTTGATTAAAAAAAAAAAGAATTTTAACCAGATGGCCAATCTTGGTCATTCGAGTTTTTGAAGGAAAAGTTATACTTCACCACGGAAACTATCTGAGAAGCTAATTCCTTTTGCAATTTTTCTTTTTAAGTATTCTAATTAAATTTCCAAAGTAGCACAATATAAAACAATCAGTGAAAGCCAAAAAAAAAGTCATTAAGGTTTTTAATTCCTTTCTTAACTTTTATTCTTAAACTTTTCCCCCCTATGGATGGACTCTCACATTTTACTGTCAATTTTTCTCTATCCTCTCCTGGGGAGTTTAAATTCCTACAGTGATTTACTCAGCTTTTATTTCTGTATGCGCCAGATGAAAAACTGCAAATAAGTGCAAACCACTGCAAAATCCTGGGTTGGAGAAATACATTAATTCAATTGGAAGCTTGACTGCATCCACACTAGACTTGTGATTTAATTTCAACTAAGTCTTTCCTGATGCTCAGCAATCCCTCATCCTTTTTCTTATCTCATGTTGACTTCGTATCACATTCCTCACAGCTGTTGTTCCACATCTCTTCACTCTCCTGCCAGGCCACTAGAAGGAGCTGACATTGCTGCTTACTTTACTTAAATGGAAGCTATCCAGAGCAAGCACTTTCTTCTTCTCACTTTAATTCACAGCCTCTCTATATGTTCACTCATCTTTATTATTCTTCCTGACTATCTCAAACCAAGAGCAGTTACTCTTCCATTCTTAGACTAATCTCTCACCATCTGTTACCAGGAATATCTTCATTCCTGCCTCCTGTAGAAATTTATTCAATCTGCAATCCCTCTTTTTTATCTGGCATTTTTAGTCTCTGGCTATTGGCTGCTTTTCTTTTTCCTAAAAGCATGCTAAGATTTCCTGAGTCTTAAATAAACATCCTTTGCCTTCAGTTTACTCACACTCTGAGTTACCATTTTGTTTTTCCATTAAACAAATGTGTGGGAGATGGCCATCAGAAGAAATAGACCTGTCCCTATACTTTTAAGCCAACTTAACTCATCCAGTCTCTGGGTATACCAAGTGATAATGTAACAGGGCGCAGCCAAGAGGGGGGCCCCAAATAGGGATTTGGAATAGGGTCCAGAACTCAAGGTGTTCAGGAAATATTAGGATGCTTCATCACCCGCCCCCTACAGGTGTGGGTTGGGGGAAGGGACAAATGGAGCAGGGCCATTGAGAGCTCTTTTGCATAGCAACAGCCTTGCAGCTAACCTCTGGTGTGGTCATTTAACATATCTATAACTTTTAACTGGTTGCATAGATATGTTAAATAGCTGTGGCCAAGCTCAGAGCCAGGGGAATGGAAGTAACTTCCCCACTAAGACATAACTGGGGGGCAGGTCCCCCGAGTTACAGCACCTGTGTGGGAGCTTGGAGAAGACTGGCTCCATGACATGGGGCCACGCCTGCTCAGACTCATGATGGCAGCCCAGTAAAGCTAGAAGGATATGAGAGGGCTAGCAAGTGTAGCTGATGATGGGAGTGTTACAGGGTGCAGCCAAGAGGGGGGAGCCCAAATTGGCATTTGAAATGAGGTCCAGAACTCAAGGTGTCCAGGAGATTTTAAGATGTCTCCACCCCTTCCCCCACAGGTGTCAGTTGGGGGAAGGGGCACAGAGCAAGAACATGCAGGGCAGCTTTGCAGCTAATCCATGGCATGGTCATTTAACATACCTATAGCCTTTGGCTGGTCACTTAGATATGCTAAATAGCTATGGCCATGCTCTAGGCCAGGGGGATGGAAAGGGACCTCCCCCCCAAGATGTGACTGGGGGCAGGTCCCCCGAGTTACAGCGCCTTTGTGGGAGCTCAGAGAAGATTGGCTCCATGATATGGGGTCACACCTGCCCAGACCCACGATGGCGACCAGAAAAGCTAGAAAAGACAGCAGATTGAGGGCAAGTGTGCCCGAGTATAGGAGGAGTCAGAAACGGGCTGTAGAGGAAGATTGGCGCGGGGATTTAAACCCAGACACGGCAGCCATTGAGGGGAGAAGCATGTGGTTTTGGCTCAGTGGGGACTCCCATGGCCCTGGGAGAGAGGACCACGTGGCTTTGCCAGAGTGGGGACCCCCGCAGCTTTAGAAGGGGGAACCACCACCCAGCTTTAGCAGAGATCCCGGTGACACAGCTGAGAGTGCCGGGAACCGAGGGAGGCCTACCAGCTGAGACGGATTACTGGGAAGAACTGGGGGCTGCCTGAACCACGGACTTCTATTTCTTTTCCTGAGATATGGTACTCCAGACTGGGCAAAGGGGGGAAGGAAGGACTATGTGTGTTTGTGGGTGTTTTAAGGGACTTTGGGATTTTGATGAAGACATTAGGTCACTACTTTAAGTTTGTATAGCATTAAATAAACATTTCCTTTCGTTTTCATGAATCTCTGGTATTGAAAGATGTCTTTCTTCTGGCAGCGGACATAACAAACCTGGGGGGTTCCTTTCGGGTAATAGTATATTGTCCCAGGCCCCCCCTTGTTGTTCTGTAACAATAATAGAGGAGAGCTGAACACTTATGTGATGGCAATCCTATTCTCATATTTGCCTCTATTCCACTCTACCTCCTATGTCTTCCCTGTGGACTAAATGATTTAAATAAACATGTTTTAATTGTCACCCAAGGATATGTTTTATTGATTTTTATAGAGACAGAAAGGAGGGTTGAGGAGAGAGAGAGGGAGGGAAGGAGGGAGAGGGAGGGAGGGAAGGAGGGAGAGGGAGGGAGGGGGGAGAGAGAGAGAGAGATGTGTGGAAGAAGCATCAGTTGGTTGCTTCTTGTATGTACTCTGACAGGGAATCAAACTTGCAACCTGAGTATGTGCCCTGACCAGGGATCAAACCCACAACTTTTGGTGTATGGGATGATGCTCCAACCAACTGAACCACACAGCCACTACTGAGTGGTTTTTATTTCATTTCTCGCTGTTTCTAAGAAACCTCTCTGACTCTTTTCTTTCTTTGCTTTTTCTTCCTTTTTCTTTCTTTTCTTTCTTTCTTTTTCTTTTCTTTCTTTCCTTCCTTCCTTCCTTCCTTCCTTCCTTCCTTCCTTCCTTCCTTCCTTCCTTCCTTCCTTCCTTCCTTTATTCCTTCCTGCCAATCTTCCTTCCTTCCTTTTCCTTCTTTTCTTCCCTTTCGTACCCTCCCCCCTCCCCTCCTTTCCCTCTTTCCTTTCTGCAAAGCAATTCCAGGTGTGGGAGGGCATTGGCAATCATCTTTTGGAGAAAGCTGATTAAAAAGCATTTTCTAGCCACCTGGCCTGAGAGAGAGAGAAGATTTCTGGAGCAAGACCTATGGTGCTTTGACCTGTGTGATACTACTATCACTGCTAGCTAACACTTATTGAATACAGTGGCCAGGTACCATATTAAGGACATTAGAGGTATTACCTCATTTAATACTCATGACAACTTTTAAGGTGGGTACTATTATTGTCTCAATTTTATGTAGGAGAAAACTAAGTCACAGAATTAGTAACATCCTTGCTCAAGGTCCTATAGAGTTTGTTAGTGAGAGAAAAAGGAGTCTAAACTGCCAGCCTTTCTCCAGAAACTATTCTATTCAGGCAAACTTTTTGAATGAGTTTGTACAAAATTTAAAGAAAAGCTCTTAACTGCTTCAATCATTATTTAACATGATTATTCCACAACTGTAGAACACCTCTTGGGAGCCTCATGTTGAAAGAAGAAAATGACTAATAATCAAGTGAAGATCTGTCTTGCCTCTTTCACTAATTGAATTTCATAATTGATAGTCTCAAGTGATTCCAACACATCTGAGCACACGAACCACAAATGAAGTCACAAGCACCATGATATTAACTATATGGTGTAAACATTTTCAGTGTCCAGAACAATGATTTGAGGATAATCACTATACCTTAAACTCGACAAGTTTCATTCATAAATTAGATTCACTTAGATGGCTATGCAAATTCCTGATGTCTTTCTCAAAAACTTTTTACTTAATTAGTCCCCGATATAATCGGACATTGGACACTGATGGAAAGAGCATTTCTGCAAAGGCAATGAGGTAAGTAGCTAAAAGAAGGAGCCCAAGAGGCTCTAGAGCAGTTTTCTCTATTGTATTAAGTTCATAAATGGTAATTCATAGCCAAAGCAAGGCCCATTTAGCAGTTTCCCAAAGAAAGCTGAGTTAAGAATTTATAGGCTCAGTCAAATGAATCCTTTACATTTATTTACATGGTATTTTCCATTGTGTAAAGCATTTTCCTTCCATTATTACAGTTGAAGTTCTCAGTTCCACTGGGACAGACAAGTGCTCCAGGAAATTTTGTTCCTATTTTGAAAATGTATTTCCCATTTTGCCTTGACTTTCAGAGAGCCTAGAGATAAACTGAATAATTAAGTGTAAAAATAAGAGCAACTTTGTGTTTCTTACCTTTATATTATTCTGTCATTTTTTCCTTACTCTTTTTATTTGTTAAAAATTATTTAGTTGCTGACAGTGACCAGAGGGGAGAGGGGAGGAAATTTCAGGGGAAAAGAGGAAGGGTTTACAGGAACAAGTATAAAGGACACATGGACAAAAACAAGGGGGGTGAAAATGGGAGGGAGGTGGGGAGGGCAGGGGGTGGGTGGGCTGGGATGGGAATAAAAGACAGAAAACTGTACTTGAACAACAATTAAAATAAAAAAAAACTTGCATCACTTAAAAAATTATTTAGTTGCTTTCACTGTTTTGATTATAAGCTCTGGAAGTTCTTTATCACAAAGTATGTGGGGTATAAATTACAAATAAATAAAAATTAATAAGACATCTTTCAAGAAAAATGATAGTCCCAATGGCTGCTCACTAAGGGCACAAAACACAATATAATCCCAAATTACATCCATCAAAAGAGCCCTGGGATTTTAAACAATCACAAAAAAACAGAGCAACATAATATGATATACAAAATAAATATGAACTTAAGAATTTCATAGTTACATATTGTTCTACCACTTTTTTTTAGCTAAGAATATATCATGAACATATTTCCATGTAAGTATACAGAGATTTACATTATTTGATTAAGTAGATTCATAGTATTTAAGTTTATGGGTGATTACTTATGTTAACTTGCCTCCCATTAATAAGCCTTTACAAGAAAGGTAGAACACATTGTTATAACATTGTTCGCACTTTTTAAAAAACTTATTTATTTATTTTTAGAGAGAGAGGAGAAGGGAGGGAGAAAGAGAGGAAGAGAAACATCAATGTGAGAGATACATCAGTCGGTAACCTCTTGCACACCCCTAACTGGGGACCTGGCCCTCAACCCAGGCATGTGCCCTGACTGGGAATTGAACTAGTGACTCTTTAGTTCACTGGTCGGCACTCAATCAAACAGTTTTGACTTGGGATGTTGTGTTAAAATGCATTTGAGAACTGCCGCTATCCTTCCCATACCATTCTATAGATATCACTTGTTTTGAGCTTTTAGGAAAAAAATGTAAAACTTAAAAACAAAGCAAAAATATGATTATGTGACCATTTAAAACCATGTTAGGGCATTCTTACTGAGCCCATTGAAAGTTGATGGCTCTCAGGAAATGTACCTTTATTTGATCATCAGGACCCATATAGTCTATAGTATCTTAAACTGTAACATATTGAAAGAGTGAGATGATGGGTTTTTCTGTCTGGTGGAGAATAGAATACCAGAGCATGGTTTTATTCCTTGAGAGAATACTTATCAGTTTTGTATATAACCCAGCAAATCTATTTCAACATCTCTGTCCCCAAGAATTCTCTAAGTCCAAGTTTCTCAAATTCTTTTCGTGTAATTCTATGTTCTTTTTCTGGTTCCCTCAATAAGGAATTGAATAAAACTTTGACACACGGCCACTATATATTTGTAAGAGACTTATGTTTTTAACAATAGAATTATATGCTTTCACAGTTTTTGGCAGTTTTACCTAGATGTTATCTCCACCCAAGGAACCACTAGAGCAGAAAGCAACCCTCAATCAATGAATGCCATAACAGGAGCACCTTCAGGAATCTATAATGCTTCCTGACCTCCCTCTTCCAGAGCTACTAAGACCAGCTATTGAGTTTGAGCTGACAAGAATCAAATTGGGCATATTTTCAGAGATGCCACATAACAAAGCCTGTTTTTAAGGAATCTTTATATTTTAAGAACTAGACTCTACTTTTATCTGTATTACCATCTGCATTTGGAAACTGATAGGACCTGGTGATTGTCTTTCAAGAGGTCTGAAAGACCTGTTTCAGGTGTCACAGGTGGCCTACCGATGAAGTCTGAAAGACCTCTGTGGGCATCTTTCTCTCACTTTAAAGACTGAAGGCTTGAGCATGGTACCCTAGCTGTGCACTACTGTTTGTATCTCAAAAGTCCATGAAATGTCAAAAGGTGAGGTAAAGTAGTGGATTTGCAGATGACTGGAAGTGTTTTTGTTTTTTTTTTTAAGACATGCTGTGGGTTGGTGGTTGCAAAATCCCAGCATGGAAGGGAGAGAAATTAGTGTCATTCAGTGGTCTTTATCTCTTATGTCTGAAGAATGATAAATATCTCTATTTAAAAAATTAATTAGAATGAAGAATTATACAATCTCTCAGGGTTCTGTTTATATGTAGAGCTTGCTTCTTTTGTCTGATTTTGTCTGCTTGAATTGTTCATATGTATATATTTGTACCTATAATATTTTCATATTCGTGTGTGTCTATGACTCTATAAATGAGCAGTTTTAACCCCTCCTCAGAGAAGGTAAGTAAACATTTCCAATGATCTGCTCATGTTTGTAGCCATATGTATCTTGGAATGACTTCTTAATTAAAGGACACACTTAGAGATTAGTTGAGCATGTAAGTCTGTACTATATTTGTCTGTACTACAGGGACATGGAATTCAAAAAAAACAGATTTATGATCAAGCAGAAATAAAGTGCAAATTGGTATCAAGCTAACAATTAATCATCATACAATTGTACTAATGAAAATTTCTGTGACTCATTTTTGATAGTCAGTAAATAACTACAGAATTATATCAGATCCAAGTTCACATAATATTCCTAATCTCTGTGAATCTTTAGATACAATACACTGGTTTGAAATTTTGGCTTATAAACACATACGTATTCCCTATAATTTTATTATACTGTAGAAGATAATACAAATAATACAAGACCATTTTTCACTAATAAATATGATATTTGCTGTAAGTTTTTCATAGATGACCTTCATTATTTTGAAGAGGGTACCTACTATTCCTATTTTGGTGAGAGATTTTTACCATAAATAGGTTTTAAATTTTGTCTAATATATTTTTAAAGATGTTATTTACTTATTTTTAAGGAGAGGGAAAAGGAGGGAGAAAGAGAGGGACAGAAACATCAATGTATGGTTGCCTCTCACATGCCTCCTACTGGCAACTCAGGCATGTGCCCTGACTGGGAATTGAACTGGCAACCCTTTGGTTCCCAGGCCCACATTCAATCCACTGAGCCACACCAGTCATGGCAATTTTGTCTAATATTTGATATGCACTTAATGAAATGACAATGAGTTTCAATTTTATTCTCATTATGATGAGTTACAGTGATAAGTTTTTAAATGTGAAACCAACTTTGAATTCTTGGGATTAAACCTTGCTTGTTCATGATTCATTATATTTCTTATATATTGAAATATATATTGAAATCCTAACAATATTTTGTTAGGGTTTTTGTGTCTACATTTAGGAGGGTTTCTGGTTTGAAATGCTCTTTTTCTTGAAATTTCTTTTTAAGATTTGGTATTAGACTTATGTTGTTAGCTCATGAAAAGAGTTGAGAAGTGCCTTGTCTTTTATTTTCTGAAAAAGTTTAGGGCTACTATTGTTTCTTCCTTAAACTTTGAATGTTTGACAGCAGTTTTCTTTTGAGGAAGGTTTTTGATCAGTTCAATTCATTTAAAGAAAACAATCAACAAAATGAGACGTTAATTTTAATTAATTACCTTTTTTAAAAAATGCCTATTTTGTCACAGTTATCAAAATTATCTATATTATTCTCATATTATGCTTCATTAGTCTAGCATGGGTTTGTCAACTTGGTTAATCTTTTGAAATAAACAACTTTTACTTATGTCAATTTTACCTAGTATTTTTTTACTATATATTTCACTGTTTTCTGCCCTTATCAGATTATTCCTTTCCTTCCACTAATTTTAGGTTTACTTTAGTTTTCCAATTATATTAAAGTTGAACTGTAAGCCATCGGTTTAATTTTTTTCAAATATTAGCATTTAAATAATTTGCCATTTAAGCACTGTTTTAACTGTGTCCCATGAGTTTCTTTTTAAGGATTTTATTTATTTATTTAGAGAGAGGGGAAAAGAAGGAGAAAGAGAGGGAGAGGAACATCAATGTGTGGTTGCCCCTCATTTGTCCGCAACTGGGGACCAGGCCCACAACCCAGGCACGTGCCCTGACTGGGAATCAAACCAACAACCCTTTGGTTTGCAGGCCCATGCTCAATCCACTGAGTCACACCAGCCAGGGCTCCATGAGTTTTAATACACTGTTTTCATTATTCTTTTGTTCAAAATATTTTCTAATTTGCTTTGTAATTTCACCTTTGACCCATGAATTATTTAGACCTAGCAGTTTACAACTGGGCCTTGACAGGAATAGATACTGATTCTGGAGTGGACTTCACTTACCTGGTGGTAGACACAAATGCTCCGAGTACTATCAAAAATAGAACAAGAGATCCTGTACCAATTTGGATTGCAAAGTCACATTTCCTCAAAACAAGAAACACATAACAGCCCCTAATGTCAAACAATTGGCATAGAAATATCCCCCTTGATTATTAGTTTGATAGACAACAGGGATGGCTATTGAAACATTGGAGTAAGAAGTAAAACAGTGTAACAGTGACATTAAATCCTGCGCAAGTCACCCACCCATTATATTCTATCCTAACGATATCCAAAGTTTTGCATTCATTTGGAAGGTACCATCTTAATCTTTTACTGAATATCAGTAATGAATCTAAACTCCTCAATGTGGCATTCAATTCCCCTCATACGTGGCCCTAGTTTAATACTCCTAGGAATAAATTAATCTAAGAATACCACAAAAAAGGAACAAAGTTGTCAACTAAAAAGGGACAAATACATACTGATACACATATTTTAAAAGATACCAAATTATATTTGATGTCATTCTCCAATACAAAAAGAGATAGCTAAAGCCAGGTCATATAATTAAACAGAATACTAAAAAATTCAATACAAAACACTGAAGTAATAAAAAAAAGACAGAAAAGGGGAAACAGAAGAATAAAAACAGAACAAACACAAAATAAATAAAATTGTACACATAAATCAAAATATATATGTTGTGAGAAAGGGAACATCCCTGAAGTCACTCACACACGTTTGTGTCTTTCTACAATGCCAGGTGTATTAGGGGAGACCTCCCCAATAAGCCAATAGAGTCACACGTAAGTTACGCACAGAGAAGGGGAGCTTACACGATAGGAGAGAGCAGAACAAGTGCCTGGTGAGAATGCCCAGTCACTGGCGGTGCCCACAGGTGGTAAGGCAGGCGATAGACTCAATCCAGACAGCTATAGGGGCAGCAGGCATCCAATGGAATGAAAGTCCAGCAGGGCTCTGAGTGTGAGCATGGTACAGCCAAGTGCCAGCATTAGGTGCTTGGAGCTCTGAGTTCTTATAGCCCACAGCAGGTATAGGTCCTGAGGCAGGTGATAGCATAGGGAAGAACTCTGAGACTGCGCTGCTGTTACTGGCCAGCGTCTAGCATCCTGGTTGCCAGGAAACGCCTTTTAGCACTTAGGTAGAATGAATAGCAAACCAAGGCAGGGAGGAGGAGGGAGACATGTCTCACCCACTAACTCAGCAGTCCTGAGCCTGGTCTGGTAATATTTCCAGGTGTTCCAATGCCACAAGAAATATTGTGCTAACACGGGAGGAAGGAAGCCCTTGAAATCCTGTGTAGCATTTCCACTATCTGGGAAAGAAAACCCTGAGACTGCTTTCATCCCAAGGTCTGAAAGGTGGGAGAGGGTCCACAGTGACTAAAGGAAGAAGCCCATAAGGCAACTTTGGTTAATTGCCTACCTCTGGTCACTATCTGTTTTACGAGGGAGTCCCTAAATGCTTACAGAAAGAGCCCATAAATAACTTTGGGTAACTGCCCCAACTTTAATTAACAGCCTCCTGTCACATATCAGTTTTACAACAAGATGAGGAAATGGAGTCAGGAGCAAGACAAGGATTTGGGCTAACAGACCCCCACACATACCTAAGTTTAGGTAGTCATGTCCCCCCAGGAACCACTTTTACCCATCAATCAATATGTAACTTCTTCACCCTATCCTGCCAACTATATAAGTGTTCAGAACAAAGGATTAGCTCTCTTGGCTCTCTGGCTGCCCGGCCTCAGGCCACCAGGCCTCTGGCCATATGGGACGCTTGCCACCCCAGCCTTCAGCCACCCTTACTTTCACTATCCTGCTTTGCCTTGAACCTATGCCTTTCACCATCCCCCTCCCTCAACCCTAGTTATGCCTGTTCTCTTCCATGGGAACAAATCACCAATAAACCCTGCTTGTACGCTAATAGATATGCTGATCTGTAATTCTTTACATGCGTCAGCAAGAAGAACCAGGTCTCCCTTGTTAACAGTCCCATTCATATTAGTGTCCAAATGGAGTCCTTTATCCAAGTGTCCAGATTTGTGGTTTGGGGCATCCCATTGTATTCTATTACTTCAGTCTTTTTTTTTTAATATATTTTATTGATTATGCTATTACAGTTGTCCCATTTCCCCCCTTCTCTCCCCTCCACCCTGTACCCCCCTCCCACCCACATTTCCCCCTTTAGTTCATGTCCATGTGTCATACTTATGAGTTCTTTAGTTTCTACATTTCCCGTATTATTCTTGCCCTCCCCCTATCTATTTTCAACCTACATTCTATGCTACTTATTCTCTATACCTTTTCCCCCTCTCTCCTCCTCCCACCCCCCTGCTGCTAACCCTCCATGTGCCCTCCATTTCTGTGGTTCTGTTCCTGTTCTAATTGTTTACTTAGTTTCTTTTGGTTTTGCTTTAGGTGTGGTTGTTAATATTTGTGAGTTTGCTGTCCTTTTACTATACATGTCTTTTCTTTATCTTCTTTTCTTAGATAAGTCCCTTTAGCATTTCATAAAATAAGGGCTTGGTGATGATGAACTCCTTTAACTTGACCTTATCTGAGAAGCACTTTATCTGCCCTTCCATTCTAAATGAGAGCTTTGCTGGATAGAGCAATCTGGGATGTAGGTCCTTGTCTTTCATGACTTGGAATATTTCTTTCCAGCCCCTTCTTGTCTGTAAGGTCTCTTTGGAGAAATCAGCTGACAGTCTGATGGGAACTCCTTTGTAGATGACTGTCCCCTTACCTCTTGCTGCTTCTAGGATTCTCTCCTTCATTTTTACCTTGGCTAATGTAATTATGATGTGCCTTGGTGTGTTTCTTCTTGGGCCCAACTTCTTTGGGGCTCTCTGAGCTTCTTGGATTTCTTGGAAGACTGTTCCCTTTGCCAGATTGGGGAAGTTCTCCTTTATTATTTGTTCAAATACATGCTCAATCTGTTGCTTTTCCCCTTCCGATTCTGGTACCCCTATAATTCGGATATTGGAACGTTTAAAGGTGTCTTGGATGCTCTTAATCTTTTCCTCAATTTTTTGAATTCTTATTTCATCATGCTTTCCTGCTTGGTTGATTCTATCTTCCTTCTGGTCCACTGTATTGTTTTGAGACTCATATTCCTTCCTTTCACTATTGGCTCTCCTCCGCGTGTCTTCCTGCATCTGTTTTATGGTAACCTGCATCCTTTCATCTAAATTTCGTCCAAAATCAACCAGTTCCGTGAGCTTTCTGATCACCAGTGTTTTGAACTGCGCATCTGATTGGCTAATTCTTGGTCGCTCAAAAGGATGAGTCCTGGGGGACTGACCTGCTCTGTTGAAAACATATTTTTTTTCCCCTGTCTCTCCTTTTTTTTTCCGGTCTGGTTGCTCTTGTTACGGTGGGGGGCGGAGCCTTAGGTGCTCACCGGGGCTGGGCACCCCAGCCGCTAGATTGTGACGTTATATGTGGGGGCGGGGCGGGAGCGGGAGCGGGGCGGGAGAAAACAATGGCGGTAGTTCCGTTCCCCTGGACTCAGACCCTTGTCTGGGCTCCCGGGCTGCGAGTTCTGCCCTGGTCCACAATCACTACCCCTCTGGGTCTGCCAGCCGCAGCTTGGGTACTCAGGAATCACCGCTGCCTTCTTGCGCTCCAGATGGCTTTTGCGCTGAGTTCGCGCCAAACCTTCCCCCGACCTCCGCGCGCCGCTGACCCGCGCCAGCCCCGCGCCGCCCGTCTCGTCTTCTCCTACCAGTCCGGATGAACGCGTCTACTTCAACTTCTTGGCTGCCCGACTTCCATTCACATAAATCCTCTGCCGGATCTGGGTGTTATTCTGATTGTAAATTATTGTTGTAAATTATTGGTTTTCTAATCTTGGTTGTACGAGGAGGTACGGTACGTCCACCTATTCCTCCATCTTTATTACTTCAGTCTTGACATAGCACTTGAGGTAACTGTCATGGCTGACAGTGACTCCATATTGGATTGTCGAAGGTATCCAGAAAGTCTGCTCTGCTCTTGCTGTATACAGTATAACATGTCACATTGCACTGAAAGGGATTAACCCTACAGAGGTGCAGCTCATCTGAGAGTGTTACAGAACACACAAGGGGGGCCTGGGACAATATACTATTATTGAAAGAAGGCCCCGGGTCCGTTATGTCCACTGCCAGAGGAAAGACGTCTCTCAATGCCAGCGATTTGTGAAAAGGAAAGGAAATGTTTATTTAATGCTATACTAACTTAAAGTAGTGACCTAATGTCTTCACCAAAATAATCCTAAAGTCCCTAAAAACACCCACAAACACACAGTCCTTCCTTCCTTCCCCCTTTGTCCAGTCCAGAGTACCGTATCTCAGGAAAGGAAATAGAAGTCCATGGCTTAGGTAGTCCTCTGGTTCTTCCCAGTTAGTACTCGATCTCGACTGGGAGACCTCCCTGGGTTCCTGGCACCCTCGGCTGAGTCACTGGGATCTCTGCTAAAACCAGGTGGTGGTTCCCCCTTCTAAAGCTGTCGGGGTCCCCACTCTGCCAGGCCACGTGGTTCCCTCTCTCTGGGATGCGGGAGTCTCCACTCTGCTAAAGACGCGTGGTTCTCCTCAGGGCTGCACATGGCTCTCCTTCCTAAAGCAGCATGGTTCTCCTTCTCTCAGGGCTGCAGGAGTCTCCACTCCGTCAAGTCCGCGTGGTTCTGCTTCTCCCAGGGCTGCGCCTGGTTCTCCTCTTCAATGGCCGCCAAATCTGGGTTTTTAAATCCCCGCGGCCAATCATCCTCTGCAGCCTCATTTCCGACTCCTCCCACACTCGGCTTCACATGCCGGAACTTGTATCCTTCCAGCTTTACTGGGCTGCCATCATGAGTCTGGGCAGGTGCGGCCCCATGTCATGGAGCCAATCCTCTCTGAGCTCCCACGCAGGCGCTGTAACTCAGGGGACCCGCCCTCCCCAGTCTGGGTGGGGAAGTTACTTCTGGGTGGGGAAGTTACTTCCATTCCCCTGGCTTAGAGCTGATCACAGCTACTTAACATATCTATGCAACCAGTCAAAGGTTATAGATATGCCAAACGACCACCCCAGAGTTTAGCTGCAAGGCTTTTGCTATGCTAAACAGCTCTCAATGGCCCTGCTCCATTTGTCCCTTCCCCCAACCCACACCCTGGGTGGGGGGGATGGAGACATCCCAAAATCTCCTGGACACCTTAAGTTCTGGGCCCCATTTCAAATGCCCATTTGGGGTCCCCCCTCTTGGCTGCACCCTGTAACAAGAGATATAAACTCTTTTCTTAAACATCTCCATTAAAAGCAGGGAAAAGTTCATAAATAATCCATATACTTATGACCAATTAATTTTTAAAAAAATTATAAAGGATACACCTCTGCAACAGTCAAATGGAATAGACGCACAAGGCGAGCGAGATATGGGGGCTGGGAGTGCAAAACTCCCCTCCCCTTTTCACAGTGCTACCTCCCAGTATCTCAATGTGTTCATCGACCTGGAAAGCTTTGAGTCTCACTGTGTATGTATTTAATTTATAGAGTTCAGTCTCAGACCTCCCGCCTCACTTTCCAAAAGGTCAGTGGATGGGGCTGAAACTCTAAACAATTTAATCCCTTGGTCTTTCTGATGACTAGTCTCATCCTGAGGCTATTGAGGGCCCACCCAGAGTTAACTGTTTTGTATTATTTTACAAGTGATGGAAGGGGCTTGTTGTGAATAACAAAAGACGCTTTTATCATTCAGGAAATTCCAAGACTTTCTGTGGCCCCCTGTCAGGAACCAGGGACAAAGATCAAATATATTTATTATATGACAGGCCACCCCCTGCACTTTGACCACAGATCCTTTATAACAAAAGGGCCCTAACTATTAAAACACAATGGCACATTACTATAGTCCTATTTGGTTGTTACTAATTATTGCAGTCTATCATTGTATCATGTGAAAATGTCTCTCAGGGAGAGGTCACTCAGGTTTACAGGCTTTCATTCAATGTTGTCAGATTTCAAAAGCACCGAACTGAGATAATATCACGTGTTGCTGTGAGCGTTCCAAGGTGCCAACGTAATATTGGATTCCCCTCATTACATAACCCATCCATTTGTTTTTTACTCTCAGCTACTATTCTTTCTTTTCTCCACTTATATCTAAACTCTCCCACCTCTGGAAAGAACATTAGGTACAGCCACTGTGCTGTTCTAGATTGCAGAGGGCAATGCTAGTCTAGTGTGGAAGAAAAAGGGCCACATACTAACCTGACAAGCTCAGGGAAGGCCTGCAACGCAGCCTTACACTCAGAGACATGAAGTAACTACAAAGGATGGTTATGGTGGGTAGGCATGCCCTAGGCCAGTATTTTCCCCTAACAAAGGTCAATTATTACCTTATCTGAGCCTGTCTACTGTATTTTTTGCATCTATGGTAACATACCTTTGGAATATCAAGGTAACTTCCCTTTTTTCCTAACCCCTTGGGTACAGCCACCAGAACTGAAGCCACAAATCCCCTCATTGTTATTGTTGTCCTGTTAATTGTTGATTGTTAATTATTCTTTACCCTCTTATGTGAAAGAAGTATGTGTCTCTCATTTTATCTTTTATCCAACCCCAGAGGTTTCCCCACTTCACATTCTCCCTCCTCCCTAATCTGTCACTAGTGAATTTCATGTAACCCTCTTAACAGCTCCTTTGATTATAATGTATAAAATAAGGTGCAAAACTGCCATTCTCTAGAGCATTTCTCAATTCCTTGAGGTTTTGCTTCCCGGCAGTTGTTCTCAGTTTGGCTCAAATAAACTCACAAGAATTCTCTACAGGTTTGAATGTTTCTTATGTTGACACTAGCAAGTACCTCCCCTCAGTCAACTCCCATTCACATAGTGTAGGCACAGGGGTGTTCAACTCATGGTCCACGGACAACCTGTGGCCCAGAATGTGTATGAATGTGGCTCAACACAAAATCATAAATTTATTTAAAACCTTTGTTTTTGCTCAACAGTTTTGGTTAGTGTTTGTGTATTTAGTATGTGGCCCAAGACAAGTCTTCTTCTTCCAATGCAGCCCAGAGATGCCAAAAGGTTGGACTCCCCTGTAGGGTTACACAGGTACAGAATTAATGGGCTGCCTTTGCCACTTCAATTCCAATTTGGCCAGAGTGAAGGCAAAATTTGTTCCATCAGACCTTTAGGAATTTTGGTATAAATGTTTAAAAATACAGTTACAGTTTCTTCTTTAAAAATCATCCCTGTTTCTAGCACTTGTAGTTATAACCCTGGTCCTAGGATCACTGTATTAGGTAGCAAAAAGACAGTTGAGGCAACATGGGGAAGAAAGAAACAAATTATAGTCATTGTACCAGTGTCCTCCTCCCTTGGAAAGAATTATATGGTCAGCCCTGGCTGGTGTGGCTCAGTGGACTGGGTGCTGGCCTGCAAACCAAAGGATTACCAGTTAGATTCCCAGTCAGGGCACATGCCTGGGGTTGCAGGCCAGGTCCTAGTAGGGGGCACGTGAGAGACAACCACACACTGATGTTTCTCTCCCTCTCTTTCTCTCTCCTTTACCCTGTCTCTACAAATAAATAAAATCTTTTTTTAAAAAAGGATTATATAGTCATACCTGCATGCTCACCCATCCCTCTTCTCTAAATCTCCCATAAAAATAGGGGAACCTCTCTAATGGGGGAAATTCCTTAGCTTCCCACATGTTGAGTGTCAGCACTCACTTGTGAAGGAGTTTAAGCCAGTTCTGCCCAGTGTTTTTAGATTCATGGATTCTGAAGCCCACATGCATGGGTTCAAATCCTATCTTTGCTACTTGTTACTGGTGTGACCATATCTGCTGAATGAAGATAAGAATAGAATCTATTCACAGGGTGTTAAATAGTTAGTATATGTAAATCACTCAGTAAGTATTTAATACTTGTTAGCTTTATTGGTGCTTCTACACTCAAGCACCAATATTCTGTTTTTCGTACTTTAGCCAGATTGATCTGCTTCAACATGCAAATTTGATCATTTTACACAAATGTTTTTTCTCAAATAAGTAGGAGGCTTCCATTCACCTTCATATAAAGTAGGGGGAAAATCACAATATGGCCTAAAAGTCTTTCCCTTTTTGTGTCCTTAACTCTTGCTCATCTTTCATATCTCAGGTAAGGTATCATACCCTAAGAATTTTTCCTTGACATATCTGACTAGGTGTATTAGACTGCTTAAGGACTAATTTTCCAGTTGCATTGGTGGAGCTAGGAGCACACTGCTTTCCTTCTACTGAGTAAGCTTTCAACCAGAGAACAAAATTATAGGGAGTAGATATAAATTGTTCACACTATGATGTTGCCTCCAGCTTCCCAAGCAAGGCCCTATGAAATAAAGAGAGGAGGCTCTTAGACAAATAGAGGAGTTAAAGATTACAACTATTCTTCACTCCAGGTAGAGTTAAATTCATACCGACAGCCAAAAATGATAGATGAATCCAGCCTGAGAGCTCACGGTGTTTCAAGGAAATAGTCTTTCTTTGTCAGGTCAGGAGAAATTGCCATTGGTTGTCTGAGGGCTGCCATGTCCACTACATGGGCACGGTGCCTTAGGCTACACCAGATACATGTCCATCATACTTGCCACTTATGGGACCAATTTATTATCATCCTGAGTGTGGATCACGAGTGACCAGGCAGGCAGGGCTTGCATTGCCCAAGCACACCGAGGGCAATCAGGCATTTGTGGGCTGAGTTTCCCAGGCTCACGGACCCACTAAACTGTTTTGAAAAGACATAGCTAGAGGTAGCATGAGGGAGGCTTCGGGGGAACTGATCAATGGTCCTATTTTTTAAATCTAAATGCTAGTTACATGGGTCTGCCCACTTTCTGATAGTTTACTGAAATACCTGTTTATTGAAGTTGACACACAGAAAAGTACACTTTTCTGTGCGTCAACTTCAATAAAATGGTACTTACAGTAATCTTATGTTTTAATTTTGACACTCGAGTTCAAACTTTTATATTATGATCAATGTGTGTGAACCACTTATATATATATAAAAATGTAGTCTTCTTCAACAAAGTCAGAAAAAGTTCCAATAATGAGAGAACAGTCTTCTTATAAAATGACATTTACTTCTGGGACTCCTTACTAAATTCCTAGATCAAATTATCCTGTTATAAATTCTGCTAACCCCATGTCACTTGCCATCATGCTACTTGTCTTTGTTGTCATTTTGTACTTATTGTTTTGACTAATTAATGCCAGTCTCTCCCACAAGGACACAACTCCATTAGGGTTGAGCTTGTATCTATCATATTCACTGCTGAATCCTCAAGATGTGGCATCATACCTGGAATATCACAGGTGCTCAACAGATATTTGTTGAATCAATCAATGAATCAATTAATGTAACATGGGGACAAAAATACACAGGGATAAAAATATCAAGGTGTTAGCCCTGGCTGGTGTAGCTCAGTGGATTAAGCGTAGGCTACAAACCAAAGGGTTGCCTGTTTTATTCCCAGTCAGGGCACATGCCTGGGTTGCAGGACAGGTCCCCAGTAGGGCGTGCATGAGAGGCAACCACACGTTAATGTTGCTCTCCCTCTCTTTCTCTTTCCATTCCCTTCTGTCTAAAAATAAAACAAATAAAATCTTTTAAAAAATGTCAAGGTTTTAAAGGTGGGACAGAGGCTATACAGGTTGAAAATAGAAAATGCTGCTCACTTTTGTTGGGGACCACCCTGCCTGGTCTCAGGAAGCTGTAACCCCCCCATGACTTAGGCTGAGTGAGAGACCTCTGGACCAGGAGCCACTAAGGAGACAAAAACTTATTTCCTTGGCATGAACGCTGCCTGTTCTGTGCCTGACCTCCTAAGCTTGATCAGTTAGCCAATGACGGGTAAGATTTCCCATGGAGGGAATTGCCTAAGACAGGCATGATCACGTGGAGGCTTCTGGGAAGAGACTCGGGGTTGTGGAAATGAAGGGGTGATGGACATTAACCCCTGCCTCCTCGGCTTTGTCAAAGCCTGAGTCCTTGTTCCTAGAAGTGAGTAATCCAAGTGTCCTGGCTGCCTTTGTCTCTGTTGACTCAGGCCTGTGGAAATAGCAGGGGTGGTACAGCCCAGACCAGAAAAGGCGGACCCCTGGGGTAATTAGGCCTGGGACATAGAATATGCAAGATCCTGTGAGATCTGTTTGCTGGAGGATGTTATTAGATTAGAATTTGAAGGCACACATAGGAAACCAAAACTAGCCCTTTGAGTCCTGTAGTCCTTTTGAATGTTAAAACTCCAATCTCTGCCCAGAATCACAGCGAGGGTTCTGTCTGCGCCTTTAAGTCACCTACTTCTTTTGATCTTTTCTGCCAGACTGTGAATCCACAAACTAAATCTGTATTCTCAATACAAATCTGCTTGGGAATGGATACAGGATGCTCTCCACTAGAGAGAGTGGCCATTCTGTCCCTATTTCCCCACAGGACCTGGTTGTCTCCGTGTATGTTTTTCTCATGTTTCGACGAGCATCTGCAGCTGAGATGAATACTGCTGGCCAGTATCTGCCGCAATTTTAAACTGATTCAAGGAGACAATAGTTTTACTGTGATTGTGAGAGAATATCATTTACATCTTATCGGTTCATGAGTTCTTTTATAGGAACACCTGGAAACTTTTACACTTTTTAGAAAAAATATTTATTTATTTTTAAAGAGTGGGGAAAGAAAGGAGAAAGAGAGAGGAAGAAACATCAATGTGTAGTTGCCTCTCACGTGCCCCCCACAGGGGACCTGGCCCACAACCCAGACATGTGCCCTGACTGGGAATCAAACCAGCGACCCCTTGGTTCATAGGCCCGTGCTCAATCCACTGAGCTACACCAGCCAGGGTGAAACTTTTACACTTCTAACTTCCAAATTCCAACCTGTTTTTCATCAAGAAACAATTTTAAAATGTACCATAAAAATCGTGTGCCACGTTATACTGTTGTGCTGACCACATAAGAAACAGAGCCATGGGAATGTGCCCTCAATGTGGATTTTCAACTGAGAATGAAATGTTGCTTTGAGCCTTCCAGATCTCTCTGTAATACAGTACTGACAGGTTGGAAAGTTAATTCATAACCTTGCAACTTTTTTGTTCCCAAAAATCACAAAAAGAAGGGGGTCATCTTTAAAAACATGTCTGAACCATCCAGATAGCTTTGTATATACACTTGCCAATAATAGTTCAATCCCATCTTCTCTCAGCTAATCCTTGTTATCAGGTATCTCTTTATATATATAATTAAAATAGTCCATCAGTGTTCTGGTATTAGCTGCAGTCTGAGACAGTCTCCTCCTTCACAGAAATAACACCTCATTTGTCAATCAACAGTACCTTAAAATATATTTTAAAATTTGCTGAGCAGTACATACAATGAACAAACTACGTATCACCCATATCGATAGATTGAACTTTCAATCAAGAGCTACTTGGAGCTAAATCATTACAAGAATGACATATCTTGCGTACCACATCCCGTTGGTTTTCACATTTCTCTAAGCTTACTGTAAGGTTCAGAACACAGGGTAAAGAAACAAGCCTATGTGCCAGGAGCCAGCCCAGCCCTGCTGTCTGACACAGTCACAGAGGGAGCCGTACGTCTGCACAGCAGACACGGCGGGGGGAAAGTACTTGGCACTCCTCTGGTTAATCACTGTAGTACTACCCGTGCTTAGGGTCTATATGATTTACCATAGGACCGGGACAAATGGCAATTCCACAGAAGAAATACAGTTCTTCCGAAGTAGGCAAGAAAATGACAGCTCATTGAAGAGTGACTCCCCACCACAGTGTCCTCCTAAGTGGGTTAGAGAGTTCAGAGAATGGGAATGGAAAAGACTCCTAGGATTACTCCCTACAAAAGCCCCTATACCCGCCCTTATTACACAATTCCTTAGAACCAGGGATCTGGAGATAAGAAGGAGATTCAAAAAACACATTTGGTCAGCATTGTACCAGTATCCACGGTCTGTTCCCCCTCTAACTCCTAGGCCTACTGATACCCCTTTACCCTATACCGGAATCTATCATAAAGGGACACAATGGGTAAATATAAATGGATATTGGAAAGATTATTATACACTCCCTTTCTATGAGGCACTTAAGCGATCAGGGCCCCCATGGTGTTTGTTGCCAAAAGAGGTCAGACATCTAAGATGGAAACAATAAAAATGCATCAACACCGAGGTGAATGGGAGGCAGCCAAATGGACTGAGCAACACAAAGGTTATTACTTGCATAGAAAGACAGGGTTCTGGTGCTGAGGTGAGAAGTGAGAGACAGGTACTAACCACATTGACCATGAAAGCCTTCCGCACGGCCTTTGCCAATGAGCTAAAACAATCCTGTGCCCATCTACGTGCCCAGCTTGAGGCTTTAGAATATATAGATTAAAATTAAGTTAAGCTTTTAAAAAATTAAGGTGTTATATAATGCGGTAAAACATGTTACTGATTAACTGCAAAGATTAGGAGCTAAAAGCTTGCATGATTATATGCAATGGACAGCTATTTCCTATTATGTCTGTGTCTTATTTTCTGCAGAACAATGACAAAGCAAATATGTCCTAAGAACTGCATTTTGATTGCTTTCACATATGCCACATGTACACACCCAACTGTATAAAAATAAAGAACTCAAGAGCCCAGCAGAGATGCCTGGCTATTGAGCTCGAAACTGCACCTCTCATGTCATTCCTGTGCCAACGCCATCCCTCCACTGGGAATCCCTGGACCTGCTGGAGCTGGACTCCAGCACCTATGTCCTGACCGGTGTGGCTCAATGTGTTGGGTGTCGTACCGCAAAGTGAAAGGTCACCAGTTCGATCCCTGGTCATGACACATGCCTAGGTTGCCGGTTTGGTTCCTGACTGAGGTGCCTATGAGAGGAAACCATTCAATGTTTGCCTCACACATCAATGGTTCTCTCTGTCTCTTTCCCCTCCCTTCCTCTCTCTAGAAAAATAAATAACAATAAAATAAAATATTTAAAATAAAAAAATTAAAAATTAAAATAAAAAAAGAAAGCCCATTTTTCTAGGAGAATCATAAATGTGTAGTGACTGATACAAATGATAACTTTTTTCTTCTACATAACAAATAAATTACTCCCAACATATGGGGGGTGGGAGAAACAATTCAGCCTATAACAGAGCCCAACAGACCCGAATTAGAATCCCTCACACTAATATATAGAAACCACACACAGCAATTCCTGGCACAAAAGCAATTGTTATATACATGAGAGCTGTGCTGGTGGTGGTGGTTATAGTTATTATTTTCTGGATAAACTCTAAATCCATCCAGATTCTCCTATTATTCTGGGTAGGGGAGGGCATCACAATAATGACTGCAATGAAATTTCATACCAGCCCAGAAACATGTGGCCTCAATGTCAGCATTAAGCTGATTTAAAAGAAATAAGGACGGTAATTTCCTTGGCATACTTGAATGTTTGCACTGACATTTATATTTGCTACATCATTTGTGCCCAAGTCAATGAGAACTCTCCTGTGGAAGGCCTGACAGCTAATCTATAGGTACAGTACACAATAAACCATACAGACTATTACTGATTTTGTAAAAAGTGAGCTTACAGTGGGTTAGTGCTGTGCAGTGAAAGAATGGCTGTGCCGCCATGCCAGGTGACTCTGCTGCCTGCTAAGAGACATCTGCTCAGAGGATTTATTTCAAATACTGTGAAACCTCAGGGCTCAGACGTGCGAGAAAGACAAAGCAAGGGTCTTACAGTCTGTTCAGTGCCAAGCAAACAAACAACGATTAATTAAATAGCACAGCAAATCTATAAAATCATTTTTTAAAAAGTCACAGAGCAATGATTAAAATTCCAGGATGAATTTTCATTTTTACCTCTCTTACAAAGTAATTGAAAACTGAAAGCAACAGGTAAGCAAGATTACGTGCAGCTCATTTCGTGGTCCCTGGAAAAAGAGAAGCTGGTCACCAAGGGCCACTACCCTTTCATCTGTCCTTGAAGAAAGTGCACCCGTGCCAACAATTCACCATGAGCTGCAGACTGATTCATAGTTTTTCTGTTATTTCATGTATTTAGCAAATAAAGAGCAATGTGACAGTATCAGGAGTGCAACTGTGATAACAGTCTAGCGCCTTGTACTAGGCAGGCTTTTCCTCTCCTATTCTGATTATATTGATAGATAGATAGATAGATAGATAGATAGATAGTGAGAAATACTATTTTTGTGAGTTCTCACACATTTGCTCTTCCAGATGATCTTTGGAATTCAACTGTCAAGTTTAAAAACATCTACTATGCTTTTGATTGGGGTTTCACTAAATTGATTAATTACTTTGGAAACAAACAGGTTTATAATATGGAGACCTTCAGTTTGACACCATATATGCTTCTCCATTTCTTCAAGTTTTCTAGATAATTTCAATAGAGTTTTCTAAAGATTTTATTTATTTATTTTCAGAGTATAGGGAAAGGGAAGGAAAAAGAGGGAAAGAAACATCAACATGTGTTAGCTCCCACACACCCCCCGCTGGGGGTCTGGCCTGCAACCCGGACATGCGCGCCGACTAGGAATGGAACCAGCAACTCTTTGGTTCTCTGGCCTGTGCTCAATCCACTGAGCTATGCCAGCCAGGGCTCAATACAGTTTTATAGCTTTCTTCATGTAACTCTCAAACATTTATTATTAAGATGATTATTTATTAAACTTCAGAGTTTAGGTTGTTATTATAAATGGCATTTTAAAAATATTTTAACTGGTATTACTGATATATGAGAAAATACTATTTTGCGTCTATTTTAATTTTATTAATTTTCTTTTGGAGAGATGGGAGAGCAGGGAGAAAGAAAATAAGAGAAACATCGAGAGAGAATCATTGGTCGGTTTCCTCTTGTATGTGCCCTGACTGGAGACCAAACCCACAGCCCAGGCATGTACCCTGACTGGGAATCTAACCAGTAACCTTTTGCTTTGCAGGATGATGCCCAACCAACTGAGCCACACTGGCCATGACTAATTTTGTGTCTATCTTTCTTGTGCCCAGCTGATTAGTTCTGGAATAAAACTAAAAGGACATCCTGATTAATATTTAGTACTGAATATATATTAATTATAAATGATAAAATTCAATTATTTTGCATTCCCAGTCCCATTGTTAAATAAGGTTTATGCAGTTTTTGGTGTCAAAAGACTTATTTGTACATAAAATCTCAATAAATATCACTAGGTTCATGTTGAACTACTCTGGAAGCAATAGCAAACTTTTGGAGTCAGTAATAGAATATGATATACTGAACTTCTTGTGTTAGAGACAGCCTATACAATCATTGTGGGTCAAGGCCAGACACATAGTAGGTCCAAAGGAAATGTTTGCTGTGATGTATACTGTGAGAAAGTAATGGCAGTAGTATTAGATCATGGCACAAAGATACTATTGTTGGATAATAGTTTATCCAACAATATAATATAATATATTGTAATGTAATATAATGTAATATAATATAACAATTATATTACACCTAATATAATTGCACTTTTTATCGCTTTAACTTCTTGGAGCATATCTCGTCCTCATAATTCTCTGTATGATTTCCAATTTCTTGGCATATCAAATAATATTGTGTAGAAATTATAGCTATCTCTTCTAAAAACTTACTATTTGTACTAATTGTTAACTCATTTAGGCCTCAGAATTACTTAGTATATGTGGTAGGTACAAAATGAGATGCTGTCCATGTTGATAAAGAGAATAAACGTGAACCCATCCATTAAGAATTTAGTTCTAATGAACATTAAACTGTCAATATTTTCCCCATGAATATTAAGTAGAAAAGGAGTTTTTAGATTTACAAAATCTTAGATAGTATCTGTCCTTACACACCTAGGAAATTAAGACCTAGAGAGGGAAGATGATTACCCACGGTCACACAAGGAGTTAGTGACAAAGGAATAGGGTCCAGGCCTCTTGTCTTGGCCTGCTCCTTCTATAGCCACTTGGGAGGCCACACAGTTTTGTTCTCAAAATATTAAGTATTAGGAAGTGCACCACCTGTTGTATAAGCCAGCATACGGCTGGTTAATTATCCTTTTCATAACATAGAATTCTGATGCTAGGAATCGATCCATGTCTAAAACCAAAATGTGTTCTAAGTAGCACCAAGTTCAGAAAGAAAAAAAAATGTCCATTTACAAAAGCTGAACATCTGTTTGTATTTGGCTACCTCCCAGCAAATGAACACTCATTTCAGTTGAGCTTTTGTGTTTCTCTTGAAAATGGTAAACCTTTGGAAAATGTGAACATTTGTTTCCTTCATTATTGTGGTGAAACAAAGGTTTGGAGGGGACAGAAGGGAAATGCAAACATTTTTGCAAACATCTCCCACAGGCCAGCTGGTAGAATTATTGGCAAAAAGCACAGGCAGGGCTAAGTAAACATGAATTTTTTAGAAAAGTGATTGTGTGTGCGTGTTTCCAGGAATATTTTAATAGTAGAAATTAGCCTAATCAACTGTTTCTGAGAACTCTCAGCCATTATCATCACTCCCACTGTGACACATTACTATGGAGGCTGACTATTCCCTATTCTTGATCTTACACAAAGCAGTCATTTCAGTTAATATAGTTCCTGTGGGACGATGCCCATCATCATGTAAATAAACCTACCCTTGAAGGTTTACACAACATACTGGCTTCCAGCTACTGAATGTATAAGGGTGTGTGTCTTGTTCATAGTCCTGAAGATTTACAAACAAAAGAAGCAAAGATTTTCAATTCAAAGGACATCAATGATATCTCCGTGTGGAAAACAAAAAATTGTAGGTCATTTTTCTCTCTACACGTAACTAAACAAGGCAGATGTACATGGCATGATGTGACATGAGGGCATGTGTTTTACTTTTGAAAATAGCTTTAAAATAGCAAAAAGAATTTTTGTAAATTGCTTGTTCTTTGAAAACCGTGCTCTCTAACCCACAGATTCAAGTACACTATGTGTCCTTTCCAAAATACAATAAAATCATTTTATTGTTTGATGCTATCTATGGTGATGTCTGAATAAGGGCCAGTACCTGTCTGGTATATAACATTAAGAAAAATAAATTAAAACTTCTATTAAATTAGTCATATTTGGAAGTTTTGAACTGCAACAACCAGAATACAAGCATGGAAAACAAACTGTGTCTTAAGATACAAGAAGGCTATCATTTTAAAAGGGACTTTTTCAAAAAAGAGTATTTTTAATTTTGATTCATTACTACACCTCTGGGTGTATGAGACCCAGTCATGTACCGAGGCCACTATTTTCCAATATTCAGTAAGAATAAATGTATATATGGAGCTGATAACAATCAAGCACATCACCCTGGCTGGTGTGGCTCAGTGGATTGAGTGCCAGCCTGCAAACCAAACAGTCATGGTTTGATTCCCACTCAGGGCATGTGCCTGGGTTGTGGGCCAGGTCCCCAGTAGGGGTCACATGAGAGGCAACCACACATTGATGTTTCTCTCCCTCTCTTTCTCCCTCCCTTCCCCTCTCTCTAAAAAATGTAAATAAATAAAATCTTTAAAAAAATTCAAGGAAGTCTTTCTGTCTCTCACTTTCTTTTTTTATAGTGTTCTCTGTCTTGAGAATCATATTTTACTGCAATTTGCTTCTGAATAATTTGTGTTCTTTTTATTCACTCACAAATATCTCCATTCAGGTGCATCAGGAAATAAACACATATAAAGCAGGTGTACAATGGTTTAAATAATTATTTCATATTAATCCAACTTCATGACAGATAGCTTTATTATACCTAATGAGGAATTTAATACTCAAAAGCTTTTTATAGTAGATAAGTTTTTAATACAAAAAGAGTAGAAATTTCAGGACATTTTAATACATGAAAATTATTTTATACAGCATCAGAGACCTTTTATTTTTTATCTTTACTGTGGTTCTATAAACCATAATCACAATCCATATTTTAATGGTAAAATCACAAGAAAACTACAAATAACTACATCTACACATGTACACACAAATATACACACAGCAGTAGCAGCATATACATGCTTCCTTATACAGAAAGCAGAATCTTATTGGGGGGAAAAAGCAGAAGTTTTGCCACACACTGTAATGATATTAGACAAAGGACTTTACAATTTTGAATCCCAGTTTCTATCTTGTAAAACACTGAGCAAAATTATTTCTTCATGGGCTAGTGAAGATAATCAAAGAAAATAATGTGAATGTTCATTGTATAATCTACAAAGTGCTATTTACATGTAAGATTTTTGTTTTTGTTGCCTTTCTCTTCCAAAATTCTGGATATAGAGTCAGCTCAAAAATACTTCTAGAATGACTTTATACATTCAAAGGACATAGTTTTACTGACTATAGAACTATGATGGCGTTTTCTGTGTCATGTTGGAGATTCCAGATTTTATTATAGTTAATAACTTTTACACATGGTGTGACAGATGTGAGTTAAAATAGTCACAGTCTTGGTAATGCAGTTGAGTATAAAACACAGAAAAAACTGATTACACATTTTAGAAATGAAAAAGTAGGTATAATTACAGTGAGAGGTTTGAGGACGTGAAGAATATTTATGTCTTTGCTAATATATCTGAAAATCTCAATGAAATGAACAATTTTCTAAGAAAATAACTGATCAAAGTTAAGAGCTAGCAAACCTAAGTAAATGAATAACCATAAAATGAATCAGAAAACTTAATATTTTAGTGATTCTTGATTCTTCTCTGTCTCACATAAGTCATACTCACTTTGTAAGGAAATCTTATTCTCTCTACATTCAAAGTATATCCAAATTGTGACTAGGCCTCTCAACTTCCCCTACTGCCACCCCAATTTAAAGCCATCATCTTATCTAGCCTGGACTTTTGCATAATAACTTCCTAATTGGTCTCCCTGCTACACTCTTTCTCCCCTTTAGTCTATTCTCAACACAGCAGCTAGAAAGAATTTTTCAAAACCTAAATGCAGCCAAGATGGAAGAATAACAATCAGATGGACCCTGCTGCTTTAGGCAATAATAAACCAGAAAAAAAATATGAAACAAAGGTTTTCAGGCATTAAACCACAGTCAGGGATGTTTTCTCTGACAAAAGGACAATGAACAGGGTAAGAGCTATTTCTTCACCAACTTATTTCCTGGGATCAGTTTCTGGGCTGCATGTCTGAACAGGGGTTGGGTGGGAGAAACATTTTATTGTTCATAGCTTTTGATCTTCTCCTATTTCTTAGATAAGTCCCTTTAACATTTCATACAATAAGGGCTTAGTAATAATGAACTCCTTTACCTTTATCTTACCTGGGAAGCACTATATCTGTGCTTCCATTCTAAATGAGAGCTTTGCTGGATAATCTTGGATATAGGTCCTTGCCTTTCATGACTTCAAATGCTTCTTTTGAGCCCCTTCTTGCCTGTAAGATTTCTTTTGAGAAATCAGCTGACAGTCTTATGGGAACTCCATTGTAGGTAACTGTCTCCTTTCCTCTTACTGCCTTTAAGATTCTCTCCTTCTCTTTAATCTTGGGTAATGTAATTATGATGTATCCTGGTGTGTTCTTCCTTGGGTCCAATTTCTTTGGGACTCTCTGGGCTTCCTGGACTTCCTGGAAGTCTATTACCTTTGCCAGATTGGGGGAGTTCTCCTTTATTATTTGTTCAAATAACTTTTCCACTTGTTGCTCTTCCTCTTCTCCTTCTGGCACCCCTACAATTCAGGTATTGGAGCATTTAAAGTTGTCCCAGAGGTTCCTAAGCCTCTCCTCATCTTTTTGAATTCTTATTTCTTCATTCTGTTCTGGTTGGATGTTTATTTCTTCCCTTTGTTCCAAATCATTGATTTGAGTGTTGATTTCCTTCCCTTCACTGATGGTTCCCTGTATATTTTCCTTTATTTCACTTTGTATCACCTTCATTTCTTCCTTCATTTTCTAACTGAACTCAGTCATTTTGTGAGCATCCTGATTACCAGTGTTTTGAACTCTGCATCTGACACATTGTCTCTCTCCTTGTTGCTTAGTTCTTTTTCTGGAGTTTTGATGTATTCTTTCATTTAGGCCATATTTCTTTGTCTTGGTGCACCTGTTATGTTGTAAGGGGTGGAGCCTTAGGTATTTGCCAGGCTGGGGTAACCCACTTTGCTGCGTTGTGGTGCCATGTGTGGGGGAGGGGTCAGAGAGGGAACGGTGCCCCTTGCTCTGCTCTAGCCTCACTTTCTGTCACTTCCCCCTGCTTCCCCAAAGCAGGTTGTACCCTTTCAGGTGCTGATTCCCAGGTGGGTGGGTTTGTATACATTCTAGGACCCCATGGGCCTCTCCAATGGACTCTCTTGTGAGACTGGTTGTTTCTCCCATCTTCTCAACCCCATAGGATTTTATAGCCACAGGTTTTGAGTGTTTAGTTTCCTGGTCCTCTAGCTGCTGCCTCGCTGTGGATCCTCTCTACCTGGCTGCCCATCTCCACCCCTCCTACCAGTCTAAATGAATGTTTCTTTAATTCATTGGTTGTTGGAGTTTCATGCAGTTTTATTTTTTTGGCAGTTCTGGTTGTTTTTTATTTTTAAATTGGTTGCTATCCTTCTTTTGGTTGTGAGAGGAAGTGAAGTGTTTCTACCTACTCCTCCATCTTGGCTGTAACTCCCCCAAGCAGTTCCTTTTAAAGAACCCACACACAGACTTACTCAGACTCATAATTTATCAACCATTCAATATAAAAAATAAACTAAACCAACAAGAAGAACAGAGACAGAATCATGGATATGGAAAGTGTTTTCATGGTTGTTTGATGAGTGCTTTGATGGTTGAAGGAAATAAAAACTGATCCTTGTTTCTCTCTCACATTGATGTTTCTCTCCCTCTCTTTTCCCTCTTTTCCCCTACCTCTAAAAATAAATAAAATCTTTAAAATATATGTATCAATAAAAATATATATATATAGCAGATTATGTCCCATGTCCATTTAAAACTCTATAATGTCTTTCCATGAATAGTTAAAATACAAAATTCCTTAAAATGGCAGATGGGGCCTTACAAATTCTAGTGCCAAGTATCTTCCAGATTTCATCTCTAATTAGTCATCCCTTCAGTCTCTGTGCTCCAAACATATTTGACATTTTTATTACTCCTTAAAAGTAATAAGTTCATTTCTACATTTTTGCATTTGCATTTATGTACTCTCTGCTTGCAGTGCCGTACCCTCAGATATCCAATCACATGGCCTTCTCTCTTTTTATTCAGATTTCTGCTTAGATGTCACTCTCTCAGGCAGGCCTTCCTTACATTATATAATGCCCATCAACCTACTTTCTATTCCATTACTTGACTTAGTCTTCTTATATCTTAGAAGCTATCTAATATTTGTAAACATATGCATAATTTATGTATTGTTTGTGTTAATCTCTAGAGTTTAGGTTCCAGTACTGCAAATGCTTTGTCTGTTTTATTCAACTATCTCTAAGACCTAGAAGTGTTCTTGGCACATAAATATTTAATGGGTGATTGCATAAATGAGTAAATAAATGCATATAAAGGGGAAGGATATACATTTGTATTTATCTCTGGGTAGATGAAATGGTGGGTCATTTCTGTGGCTTCCTTTCGCTTATCTGCATTTTTGCTTTCTAGTTAATGAGAACCTATTGATTTTGCAGTGAGAAAAATGTAATTAAAATTATTTTCTATTAAAAACTGCACAGTCCATACTCACAAGTAGATAAAGTAGTTGAGTCCAAAAGCCAATATATTAATAGCCCATTTATAAATCAATTTTCTGTACTTCTGAAGCTGTTTATCATTATAATAAAAGAGAGACATGCTGATTGACCAACTGACAAATAAAATGAGTAGAAAAATGAATAATGGTAAGTATAAATTGTTTAAAAATCATGACGATACCAACGATAGCTAAAATGGAAGAGAGAGGTAAATTATATAAGCCTGAATAAATGCAAAATTGCTCATAAAATATTTTCATCTGAAGAATTCTTTAGCAAATTCACTGAAAATATTTAATATCACATTGCATCATGAAAGTTGGAAAAATATGCTACTTGCATCCATAAGAAATGATCAGCATAGTGTTTTAAAAAAGGAAATATTTGTTTTGTTCTTCAACCATTACATTATGTTTCTCTTTGTCATTTGGAAGATTTTCAAGTGCACATCACAATGAGATCATGAGTCATATTTTTTAGTCCATCCTTATCCAATTATTATTATTAATCACTTTCTATGGTACAAAGCATTCTATTGGGTACTGTGGAGGCAAGCAAGATGATATAGAACTGTCCTGGCTGTCCAAACAGTCACACACTTGTAAAGAAAGCAGCTACATACAGAGTGAAGTAGCAAATAAGACCAACAATTCTACCTGTTTTTATGAGAGGAGCAAAGGCTCTGGAACTATAGGAGAGATACATTTCAGGTTGATGGTTGGGGAGGGATGTTTTATAACATTTATAGGAGGAAGACATGTGAGGGGCCCCCCCAAGACCAGAATTATCTTCTGGATGGTGGGCCCCTTGTAGTACAGGCTTCCCCTGCTAGGTGAGTGTTCTAGAAATCCATCTGTGTCCGGTACCAGCTGGTGTTGTTGTGAGAGGCTGCATTAGGCCTCAGTGAATTTTTTTTTGAAGATTCAACACATTTGCCCATTTCGTGATGGTTGATTTCCAAGTGCACCTGCCCACACTGCATTGAGTTCAGCAGGTTTTGATAAAAAATGGCATGACCCCTGTGCCCCACCTTTCTTATTCACTTTTTTCTGTTTCCCCAGATGAAAAAAGTCCTCAGAGGGAAATATTTTACTCATGTAGAAGAGGTGAAATAAAAGGTGCCCTCTAGTAAGCTGGGTATGGAGGATAAGTAAGATGTTCATAGACAGGTAAGGAGCAGGAGTAGGAAGAGAGTGCTCCTGATAAAATGAACAGATTGAGCAAAGGCCAAGAATTAGAAAAGTTAAGTAATGGAAAATAAAATGGAATGAACAAAGAAGAGGTTTCATTAGGGAAGTAGAATGAGAAATAAAGCTGGAAAAATAGGTTGGGACATTGGTGTGCTGGTAAATTAACACCTAGCTCTTCAGAAAGCCTGAATATGTATGATCTGCCAATTTGTATGATACAAATATCATCACAATGGCCAATTTCAAGCTTCTAGCATATGTCACTAAACAGAATTGAGAAGAAATAGTCACATGGGGCTCCTGTAAAGTGGTATGGGCCAGCTCCAGCAGGCTCCCACATTTGGGTCAAATTATATAGATTAGAATCAGGTACTAAACAAATCTCTTACAGGGGATGGGAAGTTGCTGAGGGATTTTGAACAAGAGAAAGGCCTAATCAAATTTATATGCTGGGACAAGAATTGGCAGCAGGTTTTTTCAAGGTCTAGAGAGAGAAAACTTAGATAGAGAAACCAAACAAAACTACAAACTAAAGTGCTGCTGAGAGACAATGAAGGCCTATTTAAAAGTGACATAGAGAAAAAAAATTGCATGTCAGAAAGTGTAGATGACTGATTGTCTATGGGGATGATGAGGACAGAAGAATTAAAAATAATTTTCAGATTTCTACCTTAGGTGCCTAAGTGGATGGTAGTACAATTAGTCACTATAAGGAACAGAAGGGGAATGAATATTGCTTAGGGATGGTTAAAATGGGGGATAGGGAGAAGATAATTTTTATGTGCAGAATTTGGAACCAATTAAATGACATTAAAATGTCACTGAGTAAGTTCATACTTAAAACTTTCTAAATTATGAGCCTTGTGCCAAAATGTTATTAATCATATTTATAACCATATAATATTCAGTATAGATGCACTATAATTTACTTATCCATTTTTCTCCAGTTGAACATCTCAATGAGATCTGTTTTTTCCCTGTTACAAGTGATGCAATGATTCACACAGTTGGACCTGGGGCTTTTTCTTCATTATCTTGAATTATTTTGGATCACTAGGTCAAAGGGCATGCATATTTTGTGGCTTAATTAATATTGCTAATTTACTTTCCATAAAAGCTACACCACTTTATACCATTACCATAGAAGTATACTAGCCTTCACTGAATTCTTTATTCCAGCTTTATTGAGATATAATTGACATATAATATCATCTAAGTTTAAGGTATACAATAGGATTATTTGATACATATATTTAGCACTAAATAATCACCACATTAGTGTTAGTCAACATCACATAAATACCTTATGTGTGTGTGTGGGTATGCGTGCACAGTGAGAGCATTTTTTTTCTTTTTTTTTAAATATTTTATTTATTTATTTTTAGAGCGAGGGGAAGGGAAGGAGAAAGAGAGGGAATGAAACGTCAATGTGTGGTTGCCTCTCATGCACACCCTGCTACTGTGGACCTGGCCCACAACCCAGGCATGTGCCCTGACTGGGAATTGAACCAGTGATGTTTTGGTTCACAGGCCCACGCTCAATCCACTGAGCTACACCAGCCAGGGCTAAGATTTATTTTCTTAGCAACTTTGAAGTATATGATATCGTTAAATGTGGTCACCCTGCTGAATATTAGATCTCCAGAACCTAACTGAAAGTGTGTACCTTTTGACCAACATCTCCCAATTTCCCCTATCCCCAGCCCTTGGCAACTTCCACTTTACTTTGTTTCTATGAATTTAGCTTTTTTGGATTTCACATATAAGTAAGACCATACAGGATTTTTCTCTGTGTCTGACTTATTTCATTTAGCATAATACCTTCAAGGATCATGCACGTGGCCACAAATGGCAGAATTTTCTTCTTCCTCATAGCTAAATAATATTCCATTAGATATTATATATTATATTCTATATCAGTTTTTATCCATTTATCTGTTGACAGACACCTAGGCTGTTTCCTTTTTGTCTCTTTTGCTGTAAGCTACATCCATGTTGTCACAAATGGCAGGATTTCACTGATCTTTTTCTATTGTGTTTCTGGTCTCTATTTCATTATTTCTGCTCTGATCTTTATTTCCTTCCTTCTGCCTACTCTGGGCTTACTTTGTTTTTCTTTTTTTCTAGTTCTTTGAAGTATAAAGTTAGGTTATTTGAGGTTCTTCTTTTTTTTTCTTAATGTAGGTGTTCATTGTTATAAATGTCCCTGTTAGAATTGCTTTTGCAGCATCCCATAGATTTTTACATGTTGTATTTTCATTTTCATTAGTATTGAGATTTTTTTTCCTTTTGACTTCTTTGACCCACTGATTTTTTTAGGAGTGTGTTGTTTAATATCCACATATTTATAAATTTTCTAGTTTTTCTCCTATTATTGACTTCCTGTTTCATACCATTGTGATTGGAAAAGATACTTCAGATGATTTCACTTCCTTACATTTGCTAAGACTAGTTTGTGACCTAACATATGATCTTTCCTGGAGAATATTCCTTGTGAGCTTGATAGAATATGTATTCTTCCGCTTTTGTATGGAAGGTTCTGTATATGTCTGTTAGACGCATCTGGAATAGAGTCCAACATTTCCTGATTGATTTTCTGTCCGGATGATCTACCCATTGTTGAAAGTGGGGTAGTGAAGTACTGACTATTGTTGTATTGTTGATTTCTCCCTTTGTATTTGTTAGTATTTGCTTAATATATTTAGGTGCACCAATATTGGGTTTTGTCATTGTTTTTAAATATTTTATTTATTTATTTCTAGAGAGAGGGGAAGGAAGGGAAAAAGAGAGGGAGATAAACATCAATGTGTGGTTGCCCCTTGTGTGCCCCCCCACTGGGGACCTGGCTCACAACCCAGGCATGTGCCCCAACTGGGAATTGAACTGGTGACCCTGTGGTTCACAGGCCCGCACCCAATCCACTGAGCCACACCATAGGGACGCCTTGCTGCTTCTTTTTCTGCTACTATAGTCCCAGTGCTGGAAGCAATGCCTGGCAATGAAGTAGGCACTCAATAAATATTTTTGAAGAAATGATGAAATGACAGTCTAAGGCAGGCATCTCAGGGCATCATTTTATCAGCCATTTCCTATGAGAACTCCTCTGTTGCTTGAAATTGCATTTTTCCTTATAAACCTCATTATTTTCCATGAGTGTTTTAGACATTAAAAAATGAAATCAGTGTGTCCATATCTTGTTCAATTTTGTTTCTTTTATTCTTAGCCTATATTGATGTTGCCTAAAAAATGTAGGTTGAAAGGACAGGGATGTGACTTTTCTAATTAATCTCTGTGTCCTCTTCCCAAACACCTATGGCAATATCACAAACACTCTGGAGAGTTAAAAATTATTAACTTATAACAACAGTGTTGATAATGTGGATGTTACAAAGAAAAAAATGCCATTCTAGAAAGCTTTATAAGATTTTATTTTGCCCTGCTTAGTGTGGCTCAGTGGATTGAGTGCTGGCCTGCAAAGTGAAAGGTCACTGGTTCAAATCCCAGCCAGAACACAGGCTTGGGTTATGGGCCAGGTCCCCAGTTGGTCGTGCCATAGGCAACCAAGGCAACAGATTGATGTGTCTCCCTCACATCAGTGTTTAGCTCCCTCTCTTTCTCTTTCCTTTTCCCTCGCTCTAAAAAGTAAATAAATAAAATCTTTTTAAAAATAAAAATAAATAAAATTTTATTTTAATAGAAATATAACATTGTGACAGTAGTCTTATACAGATTTAGGTCTAATTTTAGCATGAAATTTTATTGACATACATTGAGAAAAGCCTGTGTTTCCTCTTATACACAAATACACTGTCCATAAAGGGATAAATTACTACCAGAAACAAAGTTTAAGAATGTATGAAAACACTTCAACCCTAAAGAACCAAAATAATGTCAAAGCATCTAGCTGATTGAGAAATACCCAAATAAGCTTATATGCTTCCACTTGTAACATGTAATCATTAATTAATATATATGTGTGTGTGCATACATATACACACATATGAATATATGCAAGTACGTATATACACATACATACATACACAGAGTTAATCACTACATTCTTTTATTCATTTACACAGTTTTCAAATCTTCATCAAACATCTGCTATTTAATTTAGCACTATGCTTATATGTTGCTCAACACAGAGTCAACCAGTTGAAAACATTTCTACATCTTCTTTGAAATTACTGTTAAAATACCAATGTAGTGTTCTTCATAAAAATACTCATACAGTACAATTTGCTCTTAAAAATGAATGTCAAAAAATGCTTGGTGTCTCCCACCTACAGTTCAGTGGTTATATTAACAATTCCCACTTATAAAGGATTTTCAATTCACAAGCTACTTGTTGTAGATTTGATCATTTGCCTCTTGCAATAACACTTTGCATTCTATAGAAATCGGGCCTTTATTGTGATTTAGTCTCCCGATAGAAACATTAAGTTCAGATTGTCAGGTGACTAGTGACAGATCATTAGCAGGTGGGGAGCAGAGGTAGACTGGCAGAGTGCATGTTTCCTTATACATGAAAAACTGCTTTTCAATAGTCAGGTGGTGAGAGCTATATTGCTTTCTTTCCACATTTAGCTCTCAAAAGGTACAGAACTGAGTATAACACTATAATGGGTTTTTTCAATTCTTAGACACTTGTTTCCCTTTTCTTAAATGTTATTATTTGATCACAGTTTACACTCAATATTATTTCATTTTAGTTTGAGGTGTACGACACAGTGGTTAGACAATCATATACTTTACAAAGTGACCCCCTTGATATTTCCAGTACTTACCTGGCACCATACATAGTTATTACAATAGTATTGACTATATTTCCTAGGCTGTAATGGACATCCTTGTGAGTAGTTTGTACTATCAATTTGTATTTCTTAATCTGTTCACCTTTTTCACCCAGTTCCCCAACACCCCTGCTGTCTGGTAACCATCAGTCTGTTCTCTCTGTCTATGAGTCTCTTTCTCTTTTGATTGATCATTTATTTTGTTCTTTAGATTCCATATGTAAGTGAAATCATATGGTGTTTGTCTTTTTCTGACTGGCTTGTTTTACTTAGCATAATACCCTCAAGGTCCATCCATGCTGTCACAAATGGCAAAATTTCATTTTTCTTTATGACTGAGTAATATTTCATTGTATATATGTACCACTGCTTTTTTGTCCTCTCCTTCAATGATGGACACTTGGGTTGCTTCTATAGCTTGACTATTGTAAATAACACTGTGATGAACATAAGGGTGCATATATTCTTTGGAATTAGTGTTTTGAGTTTTTTTGGATATATTCCCAGAATTGTAATCACTGAGTCATAGGCAGTTTCATATTTAATTTTTTGAGGAAACTCCATACTGTTTTCCACAGTGGCTGCACCAATCTGCATTCCCACCAACAATGCATGAAGTTTCCCTTCTCTCTACATCCTTGCCAGCACTTATTTATTGATTTAATGATGATAGCCATTCTGGGTTCCAGACAAGATGGAGGCATAGTCAGAAATGCCTTACTTCCTCGCATAACCAAAATAAGGATAACAACCAATTTAAAAACAAAGAACGACCAGAACTGCCAGAAAATCATTTGCATAGAACTCTAACAACCAAGGAGTTAAAGAAGCATTCATCAAGACTGGTAGGAGTGGCGGAGACAGGCAGCCAGGGTGGAGAGGACATTGCAAAGCAAGACAGTGGAGCACATGGGCAATCCTACACTCATGTGCAGGTAAGCTTGGAAGAAAAACAGGGGAGTGACACAGACTATGAAACCCAGGGTTTCATTCAGTGCAGGAAACTAAAGCCTCAAAACCCCTGGCAGTAAAAAATCTGTTGGGGTTGCGGCAGTGGGAGAAACTCTCAGTCTCACACAGAATCCATTGAAGAGCCCCACAGGGTTTTAAAATGTACACAAACCCACTCACTTGAGAATCAGCACCTGGAGGGGCACAATCTGCTTGTGGGAAGTGAGGGAAGTGATGGAAAATAGGATGAGAGCTGAGCAAGTGGCATTGTTCCCTCTCTGACCCCTCCCCCACAGTTGCCACAGCACTGCTAAGAGGGTTGCTCTGCCCTGGTGAATACCTAAGGCTCCACCCCTTGCAATGTAGCAAGTACACTGAGACAAAGAAGTATGGCCCAAATGAAACAACAGATCAAAACTCCAGAAAAAGAACTAAGCAACAAGGAGAGAGACAATGTGTCAGATGCAGAGTTCAAAACACTGGTAATCAGGATGCTTCACAGAATTGATTGAGCTCAGTTGCAAAATGAAGGAAGAAATGAGGGCTAAACAAAGTGAAATAAAGGAAAATATACAGGGAACCAACAGTGAAGGGAAGGAAGCTGGGACTCAAATCAACAATATGTAACAAAAGGAAGAAATAAACATCCAACCAGAACAGAATGAAGAAATAAGAATTCAAAAAGATGAGGAGAGGCTTAGGAACCTCTGGGACAACTTTAAATGCTCCAACACCTGAATTGTAGGGGTGCCAGAAGGAGAAGAGGAAGAGCAAGAAATTGAAAACTTATTTGAACAAATAATGAAGGAAAACTTCCCCAATATGACAAAAGAAACAGACCTCCAGGAAGTCCAGGAAGCCCAAAGAGCCAGAGATTCACAAAGAAATTGGACCCAAAGAGGGACACACCAACATACATCATAATTAAGTCACCCAAGATTAAAGATAAGGAAAGAATCAGCCCTGGCTGCTGTGGCTCGGTGTGTTAAGTACAGGACTACAAACCAAAAAATTGCCAGTTTGATTCCCAGTCAGGACACATACTTGGGTTGTCGGCCAGGTCCCCAGTAGGGGGCATGCAAGAGGCAACCACATATTGATGTTTCTCTCCTTCTCTTTCTCCCTCCCATTCCCCTCTCTAAAAATAAAATAAATAAAATCTCTAAAAAAGATAAGGAGAGAATCTTAAAAGCAGCAAGAGGAAAGGAGAGAGTTACATACAAAGAAGTGCCCATAAGGCTATCAGCTGATTTCTCAAAAGAATTCTTATAGGCAAGAAGGGGCTGAAAGAAGTATTCCAAGTCATGAAAGGCAAGGACCCACATCCAAGATGACTCTATCCAGCAAAGCTTTCATTTAGAATGGAAGGGCAGACAAAGTGCTTCCCAGAAAAGGTAAAGTTAAAGAAGTTCATCATCATCAAGCCCTTATACCAAGTATTAAAAGGGACCTATCTAAAAAATAGAAGATCAAATACTATGAACAGTAAAATGACAACAAACTCACAACTATCAACAACTGAACCTAAAAAACAAGAACAAAAACTAAGCAAACAACTAGAACAGGAACCGAATCACAGAAATGGAGATCACATGGAGGTTTATCAGTGGGAGGGGGAGAATGAGGGGAAATGTACAGGGAATAAAAAGTATAAATGGTAGGTACAAAATAGACAGGGTGAGGTTAAGAATAGTATAGGAAATAGATAAGCCAAAGAACTTATATGTAAGACCTATGGACATGAACTAGGGGGAGGATGCTGCAAGGTGAGGGGGTGCAGGGAGGAGGAGCATAAAGGGGAGAAAAAATTGGGACAACTGTAATAACATAATCAATAAAATATGCTCAAGAAAATAATGATGACAGCCATTCTGACAGGTGTGAGGTGATATCTCATTGTAGTTTTAATTTGCATTTCTCTGAAGATTAGTGATGTTCAGCATCTTTAATATGTCTAGCAATCATCTGTATGTCCTCTTTGGAAAAGAGTACATTCTGGTCCTCTGTGAAAAATACATTTTTTAATTATATTGTTTGGGGTTTTTTTGGTGTTGAGTTGTATGAGTTCTTTATAAGTTTTGGATATTAACCCTCTACCAGATGCATCATTGGCAAATATGTTCTTCTACTCAATAGGTTGTTGTTTCATTTTGTTGATGGTTAGTTTTTTTGTGCAAGAACTTTTAACTTAATGTAGTCCCATTTGTTTGGGTTTTTTTCTTTTGTTTTCCTTGACTGAGGAGATATATCACAAAAAAACATTGTTAAGACAAATGTCAGAGAATTTACTGCCTATGTTTTCTTGTAGGAGTTTTATGGTTTTGGGACTTACATTTAAGTCTTTAGTCCATTTTGAGTTTATTCTTTAAAAAAAAGATTTTACTTATTTTTAGACAGAGGGGAAGGAAGGGAGACAGAGAGGGAGAGAAACATCAGTGTGTGGTTGCCTCTCACATGTCCCCCACCAGGGACCTGGCCCACAACCCAGGCATGTGCCCTGACTGGGAATCAAACCAGCTGCCCCTTGCTTTGCAGACTGGCATTCAGTGCACTGAGCCACACCAGCCAGGTCAAGTTTATTCTGGTATATGGTGTAAATAGGTCATATAGTTTCATTTTTTTACATTTATCTGTCCAATTTTCTGAACACCATTTATTGTATACACTACTTTTATATGTTCTCGCCTTGTTTGTCAAATTTCAATTGACCATATAGGCATGGGATTATTTCTGAGCTCTCTATTCTGTTCCATTGATCTATATTTCTGTTTTTATGCCTTGGACTATAGTTTGATATCAGGTAGCATAATACCTCTAACTTTGTTCTTCTTTCTCAATATTGCTGTGGCTATTTGGAGTCTTTCGTGGTTCCATATAAATTTTGGGGTTATTTAATCTTGTTCTCTGAGATATGCCATAGGTATTTTGATAGGAATTGCATTGAATTTATAGATTTCTTTGGGTATGAACATTTTAATAATGTTTATTCTTCTTATTCATGAACACAGTGTATGTTTCCATATATGTATTGTTCTTCAGTTTCCGTCTTCAGGATCTTATAATTGTCTGAACACAGGTCTTTTTCTTCCTTGGTTATACTTATTCCTAGGTTGTTGTTGTTTTTTTTTTTTATGTAATTGTAAATTGGGTTCTTTTCTCAGTTGCTCTTTCTGATAGTTCATTATTGATGTATAAAAATGCATCAAATTTCTGAATATTTATTTTATATTCTGCTATTCTACTGAACTCATTGATCAGCTTTAGTAGGTTTTTTTTTGTAGAATCTTTAGGGTTCTCTATATACAGTATCATGTCATCTGCAAATAATGACAGTTTTATTTCTTCATTTTCAATTTGGATGCCTTTTATTTCTTCTTCCTGTCTGGTTTCTGTGGCTAAAACTTCTAGTACTATGTAAAATAAGAGTGGTAAAAGTAGACATTCCTGTCTTGTTTCTGATCTTAAGGGGTTATTTTCCCTTTCCTTAATGGTTTCTTTAATTGTTCTTTTATTGATATTTTATGTACTACTTTAATTTTCACCCTGACTGGCATGGCTCAGTTGGTTGGGTATCATCTTGCAAACTGAGAGGTCAGTGGTTTAATTCCCAGTCAGTGCACATGCCTGGGTTGTGGGCCAAGTCTCTGGTAGGGGAGTGTGCAAGAGGCAACCAAGAGAACTGATGGTTCTCTCTCACACTGATGTTTCTCTCCCTCTCATTCTTCCTCCCTTCTCCCCTCTCTAAAAATAATAAAATCTAAAAAAAAAACTTAATTAATTTTAGAAGTAGATGAGATTAAGATATTAATAACCATCACTCTTTCTTAGGACTCCAGCCCTCTGCACTCCCATCTCACAAAAGAGACTTGAGTGCTTTACTGGCACTGTGGGACCTGCCCTTGTCCATCTGAGATATGTTTGTCCTTGTCATACCAATGAAGTCCTCATCCTGTTTGTTCTTTGAAAGGATAGAGATGCCTCATGTTTAAGAAAAAACTTCTAATAAATGTAAAAATATAAAAAATGTATTTTTTATATTTTTGGAGAAATATAAAAAATAAGATAAAAAAGTTTATTTAAAAAGGACGAAAATAATGCCACCCATGAAAACTTGACAAATGTATAAAGGTCCACAAATCCATTCTAAATATGTTAGAAACTGGATATCTAAAGTCTTGGAACTGATAAGTTACTGGATGAGATTTTAGACAATGAGAAACTTTCCCCACTATATTTTGATCTATGAAATGTGTGACGCTTGTCCTCTCTACCAAGGACAAAACATTGTGTGACTTTTGTCCTTGGAGGCAGAAGCTAAAGATTCAAGAACAATGTCCCACCGATCTCTGGTTTTTGTCTCCCAGGTATCTGTATGTCTTGGCCTAAAGTGTGTGGTGATTTTCAAATATAGTTCATGAAGGAATTCTTTGAAGGACCTGGCTATTCCAGGTAGATTGGGAGTGGGAACTCATTTTTCTACTGTACTCAGCTGTTCTACCAGTGTGTCCCATTGGCTGAACTCAACTGGAAGCCAGCTTTTAAGGCAGTCTCAATGATATGGTTCTCAGAGGTGAGCACCCCAGAATACCAAGCAGAGCCAGAAAGGGAAAAGAATGGATCAAAAGTAGTAAACAGAGTAACATCACAGAGGTATTCAACTGTTAATGTTGATGTTAAAGCTATTAATTAAAGCTCTTGGTACTTTTTCAACTCCTTTACATCTACTTTTTCATTTTGTGATCACTTATCTTGGTCTTTCAATGGGCTCAGAATTATTTTGTAAATAACTAGTTCTTTTATCTCAGTTGCTATGGATGGTAACGTCCTGGAAACATTCTTTACCTTCCTCCCAATCATTTATCTCTCAAGTGTTTTTGCACAGAGAGGCTCTGCTAACAGTGCCTCTGAGTACATAACTACCAAGCTATTATGTTTGATCAGAAAGTGATCTGAAAATTGATTGTGTTATGTGGCAAGAACATGGAGAAACAGATTTTCTGTTTTCCATGCCTCCTTTCATTGCCAAATGCACAGAAGTTCCTGCAGCTTAGTCTCCATGGGGTTTTCCGGTATAAAGCAAATGTGGCTTTCCAACTTGGCAAGGCCTTACAACTAGTAGTACTACCACCAGAAGTAATGGTTTTCCCAGTGAGTTATATAGTTATAATCATACTTTGGTCTCTGTTCTCAGAGTTGTTCTGGCTGTTTTCTGTTCCTATGTGATTATGTCTTCTTCTTCAAGTAAAAATGACATGCAAAATGTCTGCATGGCTGCAACACTCAGCAGTTCCCTTGATTATTTTTTAAATTTTGTTTTATTAACGGTAAGCATGTTTAATATGAAATCTAGACTCTTAACAATTTTAAATACATATGTGTACAATACAGACTGACTATAGATACAAGATTGCATAGCCTATATCTAGAGCTTATTACTCTTGTTTAACAAAAATGGGGACTTAACTAATCAACAGGCATAAAGTGCAGTTCAGCAGCTCACTTTAAACCAAGTCCACACTCCCTTGATAACAATGCTTGGTTGTAAAGCAATAAAAACTCCAGCTTTTTTGGTTTCAGGTAATATTGCCTCAAGTAGAGCAAGACCCAGAAAGCAGCCTTTTGGAAATAGTTAAAATAATTCAGCTCCAAAGATGAGAGTGCTGACAAGATTAGATAAGAGCTTCTAGAACTCAAGCACTATGCTAGTCTGGAGTTCAGAAAATGACTTCAGGTTCCAAATAAATCAGGGTATGGGGAGAATACCAAAGCAGAGCCTGGTTGCTTTGACAGAGCAAACAATAAAACTGTGTTTTTATAGGCAAAATAGTGCCTAGGTGTTCAACTGTGTACATTGTAACTCAGGTTTAGGATAATAAAACTACTTCTAGGCTATCAGGCCCTGGGGAACTGAGTTACCTGAGGTATTCCTTGACTAGTCCTAATTTGATTCAGAACTCAGACAATGTTAAACATACAGGGTATAATCATTTTTAATTATTGCCAGATGCTATTAAAATAAAATCACATTGCTTTCTAAATTTATATTATACTTATTTCATTATGAGTGAAGTTGCCGGAGAAAACAAAGAGTGCCCAGTTAAATTTCAATTTCCAGTAACAACAAATAATTTTAGTATAATTATGGCACTTGTAATGTTTGGTATATACTTATACTGAAGAATACACTGTTTATTTGAAATTCAAACTTAAGTGAGCATCCTGTACTTTTATTTGCTAAATCTGGCAATCCTAATTAGGAGCGGCATTAAGCATCTCTTTATGCGTTTCTCTCCATTTGGATAACCATTTTCTGAAAACTGCCTGTTCATGTCCTTTGGCCATTTTCTTTTAGGCTGTTGGTGCTTAAATACATATTAGTAAGAAAATTTTCCTCTGTATGTCATCTAAGATCCAATAATTTTTTGTAGTTTTCATTTTGTATATAGTATTTTTGCCAAAGTTTTACATTTTAAAATAAATTTATTTTATTTTATTTTATTTTATTTTATTTTATTTTATTTTCAGACAGAGGAGAAAGAGGGAGAAAGAGAGGGAGAGAAACATCAATGTCTGGTTGCCTCTCACACGCTCCCCACTGGGGACCTGGCCTGCAACCCAGGCTTGTATCCTGACTGCGGATCGAACTCGTGACCCTTTGGTTCATAGGCCAGTGCTCAGTCTACTGAGCCACACCAGCCAGGGCCAAAGTTTTACATTTTTTAATTACAGGACATATCAACCCTTTCTTATATCATAGCAGGAAAACAGTCCCTCAAAGTTGTCCATGCCTTAATCTTCAGAACCTGTATATATGTTAGAGTTCATGGCAAAAGGGGAATTAAGTTTGCAGATGGAATTAAGAATGCTAATCACTTGATTTTATAATAGGAAGGATATCCTGACTATACAGGGAGGCCCTTAAAGAGTGGAAGAGAGATGAGAAGAGATCACACAGAAATGTGACTATAGAGGAATGGTCAGAGAGATGTAACACTGTTGCCTTTGAAGATGGAGGAAAGTGACTACAATCCAAGGAATTGCAGGTAGACTCACAGGGGCGTCCAGCCTTTTGGCGTCTCTGGGCCACACTGGAAAAAGAAGAAGAGCTGTCTTGGGTCACACATTAAATACACTGTGACACGTAATCACATAAAAATGTCATCATGTTTTAAGTAAATTTACAGTTTTGTATTGGGCCGCATTCATAGCCATCCTGGGCTGTGTGAGGCCCGTGGGCTGCAGGTTGGATACCCCTGCAGCTGAAAAAGGCAAGGAAGTGGGTTCTCCCCTAAAGCTTTCCAATAAGAATGCAAACCTGTAGACAACTTGATTTTAGCCCCATAAGACCCATTTTCAGACTTCTGATTCCCAGAACTGTAATCCAATTGTTTTTCTGCTGTTCTAAGCCACAATGTTCATGATAATTTGCTGTTAAGATAGCAGCAATAGAAGGCTAATGCAACTTGTATTTTTCTAAACCTGTTTTTTTTAATGATGTTTAAATACCCCTTCCCATTATCCATAGCTGGCTGATTGTCCTGACTCAAAAAAATCATGCTCCTATCTTACCATTCCTTCTATATACATTGTTCTTAGTACAGGTATTGTCATGGGTTGCCCTTCACTTCAGATTTTGGCCCAATGGGCACCTTGCAGAGAAGTCTGTGCTGAGTGCTCTGTTATAATACTCTATGTAGCAGCCTCCTTCTACCCTCAGTTAGCCTCTGTTCCCTTGCCCTGATTTTTGTTTCTCAAACACTTATCACTATGTGCCCTTCAAAATCAGTAGGTACTCAATGCATATTTATTGAATAAACTAATGTGTTACTCTAGGTCTCTAGTTAAATGGAAGGGGTTCCCCAATATTTCCAGATGACTTTGTATACAGGTTACAGAGTATGTACTCATCTGCCAGGAATCCAAATAAAAAATAAATATAAATGAGACAATATTTGTTACCTAAAGTTGGAGAGAAGTCACCTGTAGTTAGATTTTTTTTTTGAAGTTGGGGGACTTTGAATTCCTACCATTGTAATAGAAATTGAAGGCTTATAGGTAGCTGATACTTAATATCCTAACATCTTTTGAAAAATAAAAATAATCTTAGAATGAGGTTAATCAATTTTCCACAGAGATTAAGTAGACACCTAAGAGGAAAGTGCTATAACTTGTATCCTTTGCTTTTCCAGATTCAATAATATACGAACTCTCTGGTTGATTGGACTGATATTTACTAAGATTCATTGGAAAGAAAGAATGTCAAAAGTTCTAAATTAAATCTCACTGTCAGTTTAGAAGTTTTCTAGGCTGATGGCCAGGATTGACACATGGAGCAGAATGGAGCACAGGAAGAAACTGTGGGCTAATGTTTCTGGAGTAATAGCTGAACATATGTAAGTATGAATCAAAAGAACTATGACTATAAACCTAAACATGTTAGAGAAAGCCAGGTCGTTGTGGCAACAACGAAACTGAAAACCTTGGTAGACTTAAAATGCCATTTCTCAGTTCTCTCTCTCCCTGATATTTGGAAGGAAAAATGATCTTTGAGTTATATTCAGTATTAAAATGGGAGTAAAGGAGTGGACTGGGATCAAAGGAAAAACTATAGAATTTCTGTTTACATGGTATGATAGATATTTAGAAAAAACAGATTTGATTGATTTTTACTCAAAGTCGATGAAAATATATCACATTGATTATGCATGATTTTTTTGTTGGTTATATTTTAATGATCTGGTTTTGTCCCTCCCCCAGTAGCTAGTAAGTATTTTGAGAAGTCTTGTACTTTATTCACCTCTCTGTCAGTTCTTAAATAGTGCTTGGCATATAATAACAGTTTCCACTCAGCATATGCTTGATCAGTGAATAAATTAATTCAGCAAAACATTCAGAAGAAGGGGATGGATTTTAATGGGTCTGCCAAGCTACTTTGTATTTTTTCTTATTTAGGATGACCATTGAATTTCAAAGCAAAAAAGAAAATTAAGAGGGAAAAAGCAGAAAATTAATTCACTGAATCAACATGTATTTAGGTGTGCAAAGTTATTTAAGAGATACTAAAATTTAAAAAAAGTTCCCTGACTCTAGCAATATGAGAATATTGAATTATACCAAAATATTAAGTTTTCATGGTTAAGATATTCTATTCTATTCAAATCCTTTGGCCAAATAAAACTTACTTTGAATTATATCTGTAGATTGTTTGTCCAAATGCTTTATAATGCATACACACTTTGAAATGAATAGCAACTATGTTTCTGCACTTAGATTTCTTTTAACTAAATATTCATTAGTGGATACAGTCACTTTTGGTGACTATATTTACCATTTGGTCTAAATTGACTTGCCCTTGAAAAGTAAATGCACCTGATGTTAAAAGTATACCTTGTGCAAATCACACTTTCATTCTGTACTTTTGTGACTTATACATATTTTTAGAGTTAAAATATTTCTGGAATAATATAATGGTACTTTTCCCCCATTTAGTATTTTTTTCTAATTTATTTCTCAATTTTAGTCTATATCAAAAACATTTTTAAATTAAACAAAAATGACATTTTTCCAAAAGAAATAAAACCCTGTATCATTCAAGCATACTTCAGTTTCTTTTCAGTATGTATAACATAAATAGATAGACCAATTTTTGTTCTAAACAATAATAACCAAAAAAAATCAGCCTGTATGTGTGAATAATATTACCTACAAAATATGAGCAAACAGTATGAAATATTATGAGAATGTTTGGGTAAAAGATATTTTATCTAGTCAACTGAACTAAAATTTTAAACACTAGAAGACAATTCATTTTATCAAAAACATTCATAAAGTTATGCCCTAAGTGGTGTGGCTCAGTGGGTTGGGCATCGTTCTGCAAATGGAAAGATTGCTGGTTTGATTCCTGGTTGGGGCACATTCCTGGGTTGTGGGCCAGGTCCCTGGTTGGGGCTCTTGCGAGAGGCAGCTGATTGATGTTTGTCTCTCTCATTGATGTTTCTCTCCCTTTCTTTCTCCTTCCCTTCACCTCTCTCTAAAAATAAATAAATAAAATCATTTAAAAATATTTGTAAAGTTATCAAAAAACTGTCCATAGTATGACATAAGAGAGAAATGCAATGAAGCTCTTAGATTTCTCCAGAATAAAGCAGTTTGAACAGATTGGTCTGCAGAAGTGAGAGATGTATAAAACATTGGAAGTTGCTTTGTGAAGAATTTGGTTAAGTCACAGACAGTATTTAATACTCCATTTATAGGGCCTCATTGAGTGAGTCTCACCAGACATCAGAATTTATTTAATGGTTGGAGAGATTTTTAAGTAGAGCAAAAATCTCTGATATAGGAGAAGGAAACTACATCACTTTAGTGGCAAAAACAGAATGTGTTAGATCAATGAAATCAGGAATACATATAGGTAAAATACTGGAAAACAGCAGACAGAAAAAGAAGAGAGCAAAGTATTTGCACTCTTATAACCAGAAGAATGAGGTGAGTCAAAAACATAGTTGGGTTTGACCAAATGAAGCAGAAGTGATCATTGAGACTGAGCTGCAGGAACCCCACTTCTAGTTGTCCTGGCTGTTTCCTGCCGTGATTATATGAAAAAAACAAACAAACAAACCAATGTTTATTCAAACGAAATAAATAGTAAACAGAAATTTGATCAGTAATCAGAGTAAAATGTGATCCATTCAGTTCCAGCATCAGGGAAAGACTGGGAAGGACTTTCTTAGGAGTTCAAGAGATAAAGTATAAGATCATACAGAGACAGATTTAAATTATACACACAATGAATTATAGTGGACCTGCATAAAAGAACGAATTTTTAGATACCACAGAATGTTGTGTAACTGACTTTATCTTGGTCAATATCAACAAACTAAATATTGCATGAGTTCATGTCACCATTTCTCTTCCACACATGGCCATTGTTGCATGAGAGGAAACCTAAGCACTGATAGAAGGTAAAGTTTCTTGCCTTGATGTGGCGGTTTTTGGAAACCAGTTTGGGTTGCTAGCAATTGTGGCAGCTTGTTTCTTTGAGCTCCACGGTGTTTAATGTTACCAAAGGGAATTGATCCCATCCTAAGGGGATAGAATAGGATAGAAAACATTCAAGAATGTTTTAAACCATTTTTTTTGTGTGTGTGTCAAAGACTTCAACATGTATTTGGGAATTTTTGCTACTGAGACTGACAGCATTGCTTATGGCATTTTCTTTACAATTACTTTTATTTTTAAGATACATATCTCTCAGAACAGCTCAGTTAAGGAAGGTTTTTGTAGGGGAGATTGCTTTTTTGCAGTTTTACAGCTGCACTGACAGGCACAAAGAGAAGTTTAGTGACAAGGTCAGGTAGTGATTCACAGAGCAGCAAGGGTCGTGGGTCTCATCAGATGTTGTCAGTGGACCCACTTTGCTTGTAAATCACAGTGCTTTGCACTGGAAAGGACATGGCAATATTTGCTTAAGGATATATTTTGAAATTATCTTTTCTTAGACAACATAAGTTACATGGATGTTTTTGCAGTGCTCTACCAGGATCTCCTAACCTCTGAGCTATTTAAAAGTCAGTCATGCATTATTCTCACAGAAAGTCATTTAGGCACTTTTGTGTGTATGGCAAAAGACTGTTTGGGAATTTAGAATGTGCCGTGCAAATACATGCTAATACACTCAAGTACATGCAAAGAATTATTTCTGGTGTTATTTAAAATAATCACCCAGTAAATGTATTGTTAAATACAAGAATACTTCTCCAGCCCTGGATGGTGTGGCTCAGTGGATTAAGCATCGGCCTGTGAACCAAAGAGTTGCCTGTTCTATTCCCAGTCAGGGCACATGCCTGGGTTGTGGGCCAGGTCCCCAGGAGGGAGTGTGTGAGAGGCAACCATACATTGATGTTTCTCTCCCTCTCTTTCTCTCTCCCTTCTCCTCTCTCTAAAAACAAATAAAATCTTAAAAAAGAGAATACTTCTTTAAGCAAAGCATGTTTCAGATTGAATTTATTTAGTAGTAAGTCATTGAGCTCCACCTCAGATAGGCTAGGCAAGGGTGAATTAAAAACCAGGAAAACATAGGCCTGAGCCTCAGGGAATTTGCAGTCCCCAAGAGTGATATACTAGGAAGCAAATGTTGGAGTTTAAGGTACTACTAGAAGGTGGGTGGGTGTGGTTCCTGCCTTAGCCTTTCACATTCTAAAGCTAAGCAGTCCTGGAAAAGATTCCACAGAGGTTAATGCATTAGTGAATGGTCAGGCTGATATGTAGCAGCAAGTAGAAATTGCATGTGACACTGAATGTAACCATGTGGCAGAAGGAAGTATGATATATAGATTTCATGATGTCCAGCAAATTCTTTCAGTGTTCTGAGATTTTAAAAAAATATATGAAAGAGAAAATGTTTGAATATCTTCCAAAGTTCCCTCCAGCGGTGTCATTCTAATCTATAAGATTTGTAGACTTACTAAGTGAGAATTCTTAGTGATCTGAAACATCTAGGTAATCAGGCTTAATAGTTTAAATTGTACATAGCCAATAGTATATGGAATTGGTTGAAAGTGAAAAACGGTATTTATCGGAATGGTTCACATTTTGAAACTTTACATTATAAGGTAAGGCCAATACCGTCTTTTATTCTGGATCCCTTTAGTTTTACTGGCCCCCAAATACATCTAAGTAAATATAAGCCAATTTTAAATTGCTACCCCCCAAAAACCTATGCTAAATTCAAGTTCTGAAGTTTTTTTTCTACAAAGTAGAAGAGTCTAGTGTGAGTATAAGAATCCTCACTAATAAAATCCATATACTTTCTACTAAACGTATTGATTATGTTTTCAAGATGGTCCTTGAGATTCTTTTTTGAAGTTGCTTCCAGGCCAGCAGTGTCAACAGCAATAGTCCACAATGAGTTTCAACTTAATACATTTCTCTGCTTAACTCCCATGATACTTTACACTTGAATAGATATGACATATCTTCTGGCAATATTTATATGAGAATAAGATATTAAATAATATGTAACACTTCAAACTTCTTTGACTGAACTGTTTCCATGGGAACCAAAGACATGTACTGAAAATTAAATGTCATTTTTGTTCTGCGTTGGATAGGTATGAGGCATCTTCTTGGAGATTCTGCTGTGCAAGAGCTAAAATCACTAACTCCATTAATTATAGACATTAATTGCCTGACTGAATTTCTTAAAGGTCAAGGGAAGAAACATGAAATATAGCTTAGGCAATTTGACTTTAAACATATCACCTTTATAAAAGGTGAAATCAAAAATTCTAAACTGCCACTGGTACAAAATGTTGGCAGATATTTTCATTTTAATAATAACACACAGATCAAAAATCAAGGAGACTCATCCTAATTTAACCTATACAATGGATGGTACAGGCTAATGTTGTGATTATTTGAATTGTCCAAAAAGAGGAATAAATTATTTTAATAGATTATCCTAGCAAGATGTTTATAAAGATGGCATTCTGATTGCAGAGAAGAGAAAGAATTCCTTCCAGTCCTGGAAGAGGTTACCATATTTTTTTCCTTTCCTTTTTTCTTCCTTTCCCTTTTTTTCCATGAATAAAGTTTTGATAAGATTCTAGTATCTTGTCAAGCTTATTAGAGGAATATAAAACACCCTGCCTTCAGAGAACCTACAGTCCAGTGACGAAGACTTACAAGTTAATAGGAAATTAGAATAGTGGTCGTTATGTGTGCTTTTTGGATTTCTCTTTGAATCTTTTATCCCAACACTGAGCATACCTGGTATTAGGAATACTCAATATATTTAAATATGTTGACAAATGCTCAAAGAAATTAATGTATGATGTCTTTAGACGTTAAGCTAATCCAATATATAGCTAAATATAAAATTAAGCAGTAAAAATGATAAATAGGACAGAGGCTCAAAAAGTACAAACCACTGAGGGCTAGAGAGGTTTTTGTTTTTTTTTTAAAGAGCCCCGCCTAGGCAAACTGAAAGGGTGCCAGTTCAATTCCCAGTCAGGGCACATGCCTGGGTTTGGGGCCAGGGGTGTGTGCAATAGGCAACTGGTCATTTCTCTCTCTCATGGATGTTTCTCTCTGTCTGTGTCTGCCTCCCTTCCTGTCTCTCTAAAAATAAATTTTAAAAAATCTTAAGAAAAGGTTTTCACAAAAGTGGTGAGACACTAGCTAGATTATAAAGGACACATAGGGTTTTGATGATAAAATATTTTTAATGTATTTTTTAAAGATTTTATTTATTTTTGAGAGAGGGGAAGGCAAGGAGATAGAGAGGGAGAGAAATGATTGGTTGTCTCTCATGTGTACACTGACTGGGGACCTGGCCCAAAACCCAGGCATGTGCCCTGACCAGGAATTGAACTGGCAACCTTTTGCTTCACAGGCTGACAACCATCCAACTAAGCCGCACTGGTCAGGACTTTTTCATATATTTTCTAATAATAATAATATAATAGAATTCTAGTTAAAACTGGGGAATTAAACACACATGCTTCTTTTCTCTAATCCCTCACAAAAACCCATTGAAATGTATTAAATTTTTTACTGGTTTCCTTTTGCTGATGTAACAAATTACCACAAACTTTGTGGCTTAGAACAACACAAGTTTATTATCTTAGTGTTCTGGAGGTCTGAACTCGAAAATCAAGGTGAGAGCAGTGCTATTTCTGGAGGCTTCAGGGAAGAATCCTTTTGCTTACCTTTTTCATCTTCTAGAGCAGGGGTGTCAAACGCATTTTCAGCGGGGGCCACACCAGCCTTGTGGTTGTCTTCAAAGGGCTGAATGTAATTTCAACTCCTTAACAGTTAAGGAGTAGTTACATTTCTACAGTCCTAAAGTTATTTTGGCCCTTTGAAGGCAACCTCAAGGCTGATGTGGCCCCTGGTGGAAATGAGTTTGACACCCCGTTCTAGATAAAGTCTGTCTGCATTCCTTGACTCATGGCCATTTCTCCATTGCACTTCAATGTATTGCCTTCATCTTTTTATCTGTTTCTAATGAATCTGATCCTACTACCTCCCTTTTATAGGGACCCTTGTGATTATACTGGCCTACCTGGATAACCCAGGATAATTTCCTCTCTCAAGATCTTAATATAATCACACTGTTACAGAACACAACAAGGGGGGCCTGGGACAATATACTATTATTGAAAGAAGGCCCCGGGTCCGTTATGTCCGCCGCCAGAGGAAAGACGTCTCTCAATACCAGAGATTTGTGAAAAGGAAAGGAAATGTTTATTTAATGCTATACTAACTTAAAGTAGTGACCTAATGTCTTTATCAAAAAAATCCTAAAGTCCCTTAAAACACCCACAAACAGACACAGTCCTTCCTTCCTTCCCCCTTTGCCCAGTCCAGAGTACCATATCTCAGGAAAGGAAATAGAAGTCCATGGCTCAGGCAGTCCTCTGATTCTTCCCAGTTAGTACTCCATCTCGACTGGGAGACCTCCCTGGGTTCCCGGAACCCTCAGCTGAGTCGCCGGGATCTCTGCTAAAACCAGGTGGTGGTTCCCCCTTCTAAAGCTGCAGGGGTCCCCACTCTGCCAGGCCGCATGGTTCCCTCTCTCTAGGATGAGGGAGTCTCCACTCCGTCAAGTCCGCGTGGTTCTCCTTCCTAAAGCAGCATGGTTCTCCTCCTTCTCAGGGCTGCGCATGGCTCACCCTCTCAGGGTTGTGCATGGTTCTCTCCCTCAGGGCTGCCCAGGGCTCTCCTCCTCAGGGCTGCCGCGTGGTTCTCTTCCCCAATGGCTGCCAAATCTGGGTTTTAAATCCCCGCGGCCAATCTTCCTCTGCAGCCTCATTTCCGACTCCTCCCACACTCGGCTTCACATGCCGGAACTCGTATCCTTCCAGCTTTACAGGGCTGCCATCATGAGTCTGGGCAGGCGTGGCCCCATGTCCTGAAGCCAATCCTCTCTGAGCTCCCACGCAGGCGCTGTAGCTCAGGGGACCCGCCCTCCCCAGTCTGGGTGGGGAAGTTACTTCTGGGTGGGGAAGTTACTTCCATTCCCCTGGCTTAGAGCTGATCACAGCTACTTAACATATCTATGCAACCAGTCAAAGGCTATAGATATGTTAAATGACCAACCCAGAGGTTAGCTGCTAGGCCGTTGCTATGCAAAACAGCTCTCAATGGCCCTGCTCCATTTGTCCCTTCCCCCAACCCACACCCTGGGGTGGGGGATGAAGACATCCTAAAATCTCCCGGACACCTTAAGCTCTGGACCCCATTTCAAATGCCTATTTGGGCCCCCCCCCCATTGGCTGCACCCTGTAACAACACCTGCAAAGTCTGATTTACTATGTAAGGTAACATATTCACATGTTCCAGGGACTAGTACATGGACATCTTTGGGAGAGTCAGCCTACCACAGTCTTCCCCCCTCTCAGCTCTCAAAAGTCACATCCATGTCATATGTGAACTACATTCATCTTATATCAAGGTCCATAAAACTCTCAACTTATTAAGCATCAACTGAAGTCTAAAATGTCATCAAACTGTCTTCATCATATCAAATGTCACAAATCTCATAATGTAAATCACCTAATTTGGTATGGGTAAGACTATTGGTATAATTTGTCCTGGTATAGTATTTTTCATCTGCAAACCTCTGAAACTGAAGAAACAGGCCATTCAATTCCGAAAGATAATGATGGGACAGGTATAAGATAAACAGTTCTACACATTTCTATTCAAAGTGGGAGAAAATAAAAGGAATAAAGGAGTCACTGGTCCCAAGAAAATTTAAAATCCAACTGGCAGCCTACACTAGTTTTAAGGCCTGAGAATAAACCTCTGGGGCTCCTGGCTCCTCCTTCTGAGCCTATGGCTGCAACCTCAGGGGCCTATGCTCTGCTTTTGAACTCATCCTTCCTTTTCAGGAATCACAATATAACTGGAAAAGACACCGGCGTTCGGGCTGCCTGTCACTACCAAATCCAATAAGCAATGACAGTGATTGGATCTTTTATGGGCGCTTTATTCAGATGGCCGGCAATCCGAGAAGATGGCGGGTTCATACCCTAACAAACCGTCTTCCCTTCTCTTTCCTGGCCAGATCTTTCGTAAGGAGGGTGGGGGAGGACAAGCAAGGTGTAGTGAGGGCTTTGGAATTCAGGGAGGATTATGTGAGTGAAGCTGCAGCCTTCCTGTTCTTTGTTCCCAAGGGGTCGAGGGGCGGTCACACTAAAGGCCGAGATGCCTCCAACATGTCCCCAGGCGGTAATCTCTAGCCAGTGCCCCAGGAGGTCAGCTACTTTTCCCAGGAGCCTGGATGGGCCTTATCTGTAGTTTCTGAAACAAAAGCTTAACATACACATTACTTGCTAGACTCACAGCTTTTTACCTTAAGCTAAAATTTTCCAAGTCTTGAGTCCCCTATCAATAGTGTTACAGGACACGGGGCCTGGCTCTGAGTGGGTCTGTCCCGGGCCAGCCGGTAGTCTGTGGGTTCCTGACTTTGGCAGGAAAGATTTCACAACTGGAGTCCAGGAGACTATGAAGGTACGTTTATTAAAACTGGGAACGTAAAACAGGGAAGGGCTTAGTTAGCAAAGAGGAAGCAACAGGAGAGCCCAGGCTGGGCTGCCTTAGCCCACTGGGAAGTCAGAGAAGAGGCAGCTTTGGGGAAAGGTTCAGGGGGTCAGCCTGGGACACAATGCCAATTGCCCATTGCCTGCAGGGGTGTCCAACCCGCAGCCTGTGGGCTGTATGCGGCCCAGGATGGCTATGAATGCAGCCTGACACAAAATTGTAAATTACTTAAAACCTTTTTTTTTTACTCATCAGTTTTCATTAGTGTTTGTGTATTTAATGTGTGGCCCAAGACAACCCTTTTTCTTCCATTGTGGCCCAGAGACGCCAAAAGGTTGGACACCCCTCTTAGAGTTTAGGAGAAGCGCGCATGTGAAGAGGGAAGTTGGGTGGGGGGAGAGGAAGAAGAAAAGAAAGGAAACGACGCTGGCTGTTTCCCAGAGGGAGAGCACAAACTAGGTCCTTTGTCTTGAGGCCTTTCTCTCTTACAGGTGGGAATCTTAGGGAAGGTCTCAGGAGAGGGTTCAGCAGAATATTCATCAGTTTTCCAGATGTGCCCTTTCAGGGTTGCGGTCTTCACTGATTGGTCAATGACACAGCAGGTATCTTTAGTCACTACAGCTGGTCCTGGCATCACCCACTTGGTTTTGCTGCCTTTCTGCGCCTGGAGCTGAAACACAACTTAGACCTAGTATGTTAACTGTAGGGAGGTGACCTTCTGTGTGTGGCTGTACATTGCTCAGCCAGTTTGTTCAGCTATCTGTGTGAGTCTCCCCATTCTACCTGCGAAGGGATTTTCCTAGCTGCTCACTATCCTGCCTCAATAGCCTGCGTTTGCAGCTAAGCAGTTTTAACAGCATCCTTCTTGCCTATAAATTTTGGGGAATCTGATAGCTTTCTTTTGTTTCATTTTCTCTCCATTTGTTTTAGTACAGATGACATTATTTCTTCTAACATTCACAAAAAGTCTGTCAGTTTTCCATGCTCGTCAAGAAGATTTACTCCATTAGAGAGGAGGCCTCTCTGAAGGTCTTTCCTAGATAATTCTGTACCTGCGCTTGGCTCCTGCTGAGATGGCTGTGGGGATCCATGAATCACTTGACTAATCTCTTCTAAAATTGTCCTCTGAGTGAATACCCTGCTCCGTTGTTCTTTTTTGTAGTTTAATATTATGTCTTAGTCAGTTTGGGAATGCTATAACGAAATACAATAGAGTATGTGGTTAAACAAGACATTTATTTCTCATAATTCTGGAGGCTTGACTTCCCAGATCTGGGTGTTACAACAGCTGGGTCCTGGTGAGGGCCCTCTTCCTGGCTTGCAAGTGGCTGCTTTCTTACTGCATCCTCACATGACAGAGAGGGAGCTCTACTGTCTTTTCATCTTCTTATTAGGGCTCTCATTCCACTGTGAGGGTCCCACCCTTGTGACCTCATCTAAATCTAATTACCTCCCAAAGGCCTCTCTGAAACTACCATCACATGGATACTATTATTTTTCCCTTTAAAAATTGTGTCAGAAATTAAGTAGTATGCTTTGGAAAAGTTTGCCACTAGCTTTAAGATTCTTTAGTGTCTCCTTTTAACCTCATTATGCTTCTTTCTGAGATTAGGTCATGGGGTAAAGAACTAAATTGTGCTTCTGTACGTATTCTTTCTTTTCCATTCACTTGTCCTAGACACAGATGTTAAATCTCTCTTCTAGTAAAGTACAGTTGTTCAAAAGCCCCAAGGACATAAGAGGTGACAGAATATGATTTTCTTGGGTCAGGGATGCAAACCTTATTGAAATAAAATTCGTCAAACTATAGTTGAGACACTGATATTTTCAGTGACCAAATCCCTCTCTCCTGGCAATTCTGGAAAAAGCTACAATCTAACCAATATTATTGGTAATTTAATATTTCCCCCAAAATCAGTTTATAAGACAGTACAAATTTTATTGGAGGGTTATAAAATTAATAGCAGAGGTCCTTATTCTTAACCTCATAACAATGTTATCCATAAAGAAAGAGGTCAAATTCATAAGACCTGAACCAATTCAGGTTTTACACATATTAGATCATGTATACACATAGCTAATTTCTCAAATTACCTTAATTAGTCTTTGTAATAAATAAAACATCTACTTATGTTTAATACCAAAACATGGTACTGTCATGCACTGCATAATGATGTTTCTGTCAAGGATGAACCACATGTACAATGGTGGTCCTATAAGATTATAATGGAGCTGAAAACTTCCCATTGCTGAGTAATGTCATGAGCATCATAACACCACAGTGCCAGGCATTACCCACACATCTGTGGTGATGTTGGAGTAAACAAACACACTGCACTGCCAGTCATAAAGTATAGCACATAAAATTACGCACGCTACAGAACACTTGGTGATGATGATACATGACTATGTTGCTGGTTAATGTATTTACTATACTATACTTTTAATTGTTATTTGTGAGTGTGCGCTTTCTATTTCTAAAAAAGCTTGCTGTCAAGCAGTACGCTGTGTTAGGCTGGCAGTAGCCTGACGCATCTGGTGTTTACTGAATCTCTTGATTGCATCATTTTCTCTCGTGCCTGATTTGATCTCATGTTGTTTTGTACAGGAACATCCTGTACAGATTTGCACCTAGGTGCAATAGGCCATACCATCTAGGTCTGTATAAGTGTACTCTATGATGTTCATAAAATGACAAAATTGTCTAATCATGCATTTCTCAGAATGTGTGTGTATACTTACATACATGACTGTACATGCACATGAAATGCTTCAGGAAAAATGTAATATAGTATTTGATGAAATTCTAAATAAGGAAGTCATATGATAAGTACTTACAAATCAGTATCGTGGTATAATGTCATCTTTGTTAAGAAAAGAAACAAGAATACTAAGCTATAGAGAGCTACAGTTATTTAGATATGGGTATACATACCATATTTTGCCATGTATAATGTACACTCATGTTTTTGGCCCAAATTTTCAGGGGAAAAAAATCTTTTGTTTTAATTTTTTAATTCAATTATTTATATATTTATTTTAGATAGTTGTATTTTGTATTACAAAGGAATTTTAGCATTTATTTTTTTAACATATTATGGTATAAGAAATCAACAAATAATTACAAGGTATTTCAGGTACTACCCATGTGTAATGCATATCCTTAATTTTCCCTAAAAAAATTGGCAAAACAGTGCCCATTAGACACGGCAAAATATGGTAAGTGGATGCCTAGGAGGAGGTCTGGAATAGTCTAAACCAGCATATTTTAAGTGATCATCTCTGAAGATAATTTACATTTGGGATAAAGTAAAGGGGTATTTTCACTTACAACTCTATATATTTCTGATATATAGATATTTATATTTCTGAAATATGAAATGTGAAATATATACAACTCTATATATTTCTAATATATAGATATACAGATATTTCTGAATTATATATTTCTATATTTATATGTTTCACTTGAGGGGATAAAATTCACATGTTACTTTTGTACTTTGTTTATTTTCCTTAAGAAAGTTCACTTTTATTCTTTTTCAGGCCTAAATTTTATATATTTTATCTTTATTGTATTTTTTCTCATTACCATTTAGTCTCCTTACTCCTCCTCCCCCAGCAATCACCACACATGGGTCCTTTTTCCTTTATGCTCAATCCCTCCATACTGCCCCCGCCACTAGCTGTCATCCTGCTCCATGTATCCTAAGGTGCCTGACTTTGGATAAGGAAGTTCACTTTTAAAATTATATTCCCCCATAAAAACACATCTGAATTTCTTTCCTATTTATTGAGATAATTTGCCAGGGTTTAGTGTTTCTCTATAACACATATAGACACATACAGAAGGAGAATGACATATAGTTGAACAGCTGTTTCATTTCCCTGAGAGACAGAGAACTATAACATTAAGTGGTCCATATGTGAATTCTGTACAACCTAGGAATAAAGATAACCTGAGGAGATAATAGAAAGCAAGCAGTTTAGGGAGGATATTGTGTAGCAGTCTACAGGATTCTGGGGCTTGTTTCTTCACTTATCTATGTATCTTGGGCATCTGTCTATGTCAGGATACATGCATTTAGTTCATTTTCTTTTTCCTTTTCTTCTTTAAAAAATATTTATTTATTTATTTTTAGGGAAGAGGAAGGGAGGGAGAAAAAGAGGGAGAGAAACATCAATATGTGGTTGCCTCTCACGTGGCCCCACTGGGGACCTGGCCCACAACCCAGGCATCTGCCCTGACCAGGAATCGAGCCAGCGACCCTTTGATTCACAGCCCATTCTCAATCCACTGAGCTACACTGGCCAGGGCTAGTTCATTTTATCTTTTCATGATACAGTGAATGTTATAGAATGGATATACCATAATTTATTTAGTCATTTTTTTATCTGAGGATTTATGCTGTTTCTTACATTTTTCTTATTATGAGTGGAAATCCCTGTCCATACACTTTTGAGCACATTAATTAGTATTTCTGTAGGAAAACATTGGAGAAATAAAAATGGCCAACAAAGGGTTCCTACATGTGAATTATTGATACTATCAAACAGTTCTCAAAAAAGCTTATGTCAATCTATATCTCCAACAACAGTGTGTGAGAGTACTGATCTACCCATGCTTTGCCAATATCAGACATTATTTTGTTTTCTTAACTCTTGAGAATCAGAGCAGTAAAAAAATGATAGTTGATTGATATTCTGTACAAACTGCTTTTTTAACTAAGATTTTCCTTCATTCCATGGCTGTGGTGGTCACTAAGAAAAAGGAAACAGTTTTTAGATTTTCACAGGCCCTGCATTTTCTATCTGGAAGCCATGTTTGGACACATTCATATGCTAAATTCAAAGCCTAAGTGATGCATTTTTCAGACTATAAGATGCACCCCCCAATTTTGGAGGAGTACGGGGGTGCATCTTATAGTCCAAATGTAGCTTACCTGGCCCTCTGTGGCAGGGGGCGGTGGAGCAGGGAGAGTCACAGGAAGCAGGAGTAGGGTCACCAATGCATTTTCCTCCCAAATGGGGGGTGCGTCTTATAGTCCAAAAAATATAGTAACATCTGATTTATGAATATAGTTTTCTAAATTGAAAAGTTCACCACAGGATAAACAGTGGGTTTGCTAGGCATTATTACACACTGAGAATGTGAACTAACATTCAGTACCAGATACTGTCTAGTAGAGCTGTATCTTATGGCAGAAGTTAAGTTCAAAAGCAAGCTAATAAGGCCAAAATCACAGCCATTTCATTCTCCCTCTTGGGATGAGCTCCCTGTTTTCATGGTTAAGAACCAGATGAAGAAGTTGTCTTGCATTTTGAGGCAATATTATGTGACATGCTTATTTTTTTAAGATTGTATTTATTTATTTTTAGAGAGAGGAAAAACAAAGAGATGGAAACATTGATCAGTTGCCTCTCACACATCCCCAACAGGAGACCTGACCCACAACCCAGGCATGTGCCCTGACCAGGAATTGAACCAGCGACCTTTCAGTTTACAGGATGACACTCAACCCACTGAGTCACAACAGGGCGATGTGCTTGTTGTTAAACCCTTCAATCCTACTTGTCACGGTGAGCTGATCACACCCTAAGAGGCATGTAGGACATGAGAGGGTCCTAAGAAACAGTGAGTGACACCTACCATGTTATGCTGACTCACAGAATAAGCATTTTGAAGTGGCTGATGGGCAGGTTATTTAAACTGTAACTTTTTCCTCTCTCACACTTTATACTGAGTGCATATAGTTCTGTGAATCAGCAGTGTTAATGAAAAGGAATGTAAATGTAGATATTCCATACCAGCATCATTTTAAAAATAACTCTCGAACTATAGCATAATGTTAAGTATTTCATGCATTACTAATTTTATCACATGACATGAAATTAATAACAAAATGTTTTAATTAATTTTGGAAATTGCTGATTTCCACTCCCCTCCCCCTACATGGCACTGGTATCTGCCTGTCAAGGAAAAAAATAGTTTAAGTGACTCAAATAGAAGTAATAGACTTTATTCACCTGAGTCATATCAGGGAGCACCTGAAAACCAGGTAACTCACCCAACTCACCTGTCAAAACAGGACTGTACTTTTATAGGGTGAGGAAGAAAGATATACGTACTTGTGTTTTGGCTCAGGTAACAGTTTTCTTCCTTAACTGCTGTGAGACTGATGGTTGGAACACTTGAAAATTGTTTCAGATGTCTCTTGCTTAGGAGCATGTGTATAATCTCATACTGCTAACTGTCAAGAACTGTTGTTTGAAAGTCCTGCATTTGTTCTATTAGTCAAGGTTAAGGGCTGGGGAGATAGCAACAAAACAAGAAAAAGGGAAAAAAACAAGGAAAAGAAGCAATGTTTAGAGACAAGGGAGCTAGAGACCTTCTATCAGGTCTACATTAAACCTTCCATATACCTGGGTTAACAAATTTCTAGTGAACCCAGTCCTCTCTAATAATGTTGCAACTTCCTGGACTGTCCAGTTCTGTTTCTCCCTCTATCTTAGGTGCTAAGGGTTGTTTTCTTACTTTCAGTAGGTACAGTAGGTCCTCAAACCAAGTTTCTGTTATTCAGCAAGGATTGCAGCTAAATGTGATGTCCAGACTTCTTGATATGAATGGCTAGGAATGGGAGATCTATAAATAAGTAAATAAATAAAGGCTGTAACAATAAAGGCACAAAGGTACCACAGCACATGAGAATTTAAAGAACTCAGGAAATGACATGGGAAGATAAAATATTCAGGTACCAGAACTTTAGCAGGAGAGGAAACTTGGTTATTGAAAATATAGTACTCTGACTGAAGAAGTGATAGGGGACGCAAGAGTTGGAAATTTTAAGCTTAACATAAAAGATTATAAGCCAAGCAAGTAATATATATGTTAAAGCTTTTGTTTCAAAAACTATACATAGATAAGGCCCATCCTGGCTACTGGGAAAACAGCTGACCTCCTGGGGCACTGCTAGAGATTACCACCTGGGGACAAGTGGAGGCATCCAGGCCATTGTGTTCCAGGGAGAGACAGAGGACCGCCTGTCCCTGGGAACAGCTAACTTTCCAGGACAAGAATGTTGCAGTTTCTTTTACTTAATCCTCCCTGAATTTCAAAACTCCTCACCGCACCTTGTTTATTCCCTGCTGTAGAAACCTTGGCCTGGAAAGAAAAGCAAGATGGTCTGTTAGGGTATGAACCTGCCATCTTCTCAGATCACCAGCCACTGAATAAAGTACCCATAAAGATTCAATCCCTATCTCTGCTTATTGGGTTTGATATGTGACAGGCAGCCAGTGTCTTTTCCAGTTTTAGAAGGAGCAATTGCAGATTGATGCAAAATCATTCAAATGCTGGCCTCAGTTTTTAAAGTTCTAGTTAACAGAAGTCAGAATTGGTCCCAGAGCCTGGAGGATCCTGAAGGTAAACCAGTGTCAAATGCCCCCAGTTGTGAGAAAAGCAGGAGCAGGAGGACAAGGGAAAAGAGGAGGAAGATTCCCAGTAAGAAATGAGGAAAATCCTTACCATCACAGAAAAGTTATCTTCAGGGCAATGTTTGCCCTCAGTGAAGAAGCATGATGACATGCACTGAGTAAGAGGTTTGTGTTAAATGTCCTCAGTGTGAATCTTGAATCTGCCACATTCCTTTGGCAAGAAATTATTTGTTAATAAAGTATATGTTATTACCATGTAAAGTTTGATTTTATTCATCCTTATATCTCCAGAATCTAAAGTAATACCTGGTGAAATGACTGTTATTTGAATCTAAATCAGTGATGTGAAAATTGAGGGAGCATTAGAATTACTTGGAGAATTTGTTAAATTACAGATGGCCAGAGTTTTGATCCAGTGGGAGTGGGGAAGGGCAGGGGGAGTGGTGAGAATTTGCATTTCTATAAAGTTCCCAAGGAATGCTAAAGATACTGCTTGGGAATCACACTTTGTGAGCCTTTGGGCATTGTTTTATACTGAGAGTCAACAAACTGCAGCCAGCTGGCCAATCTATCCTCAGCCTGTTTTGGTATAGTCCATGATTTAAGAATGATTTTTACATTATTAACCGTAGTTACACACACACGCACACACACACAAAGAGGAATGTATGACAGAACCATGTGTCTCCCCAAAAGGCTAAAATATTTATCTAGCTCTCTGCAGAAAATATTTACCATCCCCTGCTTTAAACAATACAATTACTGCAAAATAAATAACTTATCTGGAAAAGGTTTAAATGGCCTTCATCACTGAAGAATAAGAACCAGGTATTTATGTTCTATGTTACCAAAAACACATTGTATTTCAATATTCTATCTCTGGCTAATTCTTGTTTTTCTGCTTCTATCCCTTTTAGAAATTGTAAGAATGATTTCAATTGTTATGTAAAAGCATTCCACTAAATTAAAATGTAGATGGTTTTAGAAGCATTATTCTGTAATAATTTGAGGAAAGTAGGCATGGCATTAATGTTTTCAATATTTAAGCTTGTCTCTTCATTTTAACTGTACTTTAAACCCTTTTGTTTTTGGAATGTTCTGATAGGCCATTTCCAGATGTTAGATTTCTATCTGCAACATGCAAGCATCGCATTAATCTCTAAAGCATTTGGGAGCTGATTCAAAACTTTTTACAAGTGTGTTTATTAGTCTTCATATTATCTCTGCAGCATATTGGTATGCTTCAGTAAATCATCAACCTGAATTTCTGTTACTCTTTATCTAGTTTATAGGTGCATCTAGGGTCAAGAAAGAAACCACAACATAACTAACCTCTTAAACATGTATGGTATATCCAAAGATTCCTAACCATCCACATTCTGTAAGGTTGACTGTGGACTGACCATTAGTAGCACCAATCACAAGGGCTGATTTCAGATACCCAGACTATGAGTTTAGCCACACACAGAGTGGTTTAGTTCATCAATAAACAGATGAAGTAGAATTGTTACAGGGTGCAGCCAAGAGGTGGAGACCCCAAATAGGCATTGGAAATGGGGTCCAGAACTCAAGGTGTCCAGGAAATATTAGGATGTCCTCACCGCCCCCCAGGTGTGGGTTGGGGGAAGGAACATATGGAGCAGGGCCTTTGAGAGCTGTTTCGCATAGCAACAGCCTTCTAGCTAACCTCTGGTGTGGTCATTTAACATATCTATAGCCTTTGGCTGGTCGCTTAGATATGTTAAATAGCTGTGGCCAGGCTCTGAGCCAAGGGAATGGAAGTAACTACCCCACCAAGACGTAACTGGGGGACAGGTCCCCCGAGTTACAGCTACAGTGCCTGTGTGGGAGCTTGGAGAAGATTGGCTCCATGACATGGGGCCGCACCTGCCCAGACTCATGATGGCAGCCCAGTAAAGCTGGAAGGATATGAGTTCTGGCATGTGAAGCCGAGTGTGGGAGGAGTCAGAAATGGGGCTGCAGAGGAAGATTGGCACCGGGATTTAAACCCAGACTCCCGCAGCCCTGAGAGGGAGAACCATGCAGTCCTGAGAGAGAGATCCCGGCGACTCAGCTGAGGGTGCCAGGAACCCAGGGAGGTCTCCCAGTCGAGATGGAGTACTAACTGAGAATAACCAGAGGACTGCCTGAGCCATGGACTTCTATTTCCTTTCCTGAGATACAGTACTCTGGACTGGGCAAAGGGAGAAGGAAGAAAGGACTGTGTCTGTTTGTGGGTGTTTTAAGGGACTTTGGGATTTTTGGTAAAGACATTAGGTCACTACTTTAAGTCTGTATAGCATTAAATAAACATTTCCTTTCCTTTTCACGAATCTCTGACATTGAAAGACATCTTTCCTCTGGTGGCGGACATGACGGACCTGGGGGCTTTTTTTCAATAATAGTATATTGTCCCAGGCCCCCCCTTGTTTGTTCTGTAACAGAATGGCCTAGACCTGAATGTCAGTGAGCCAGCAGGGTGAGGAGGGAAGCCAGGTGTTTGGGGGAGGAGGAGTCAGAGCCTGAGTAGGGTAATCAGAGAATCCATGCACAGAGCAGGGTGGGGGTGTCTGATGTAGGGTGTTAGAGCCAAGCAGCATAAGAAAAGTTTCCACCTGAAAAGGCATCCCGGCGTGAAGAATGAGATATGGAGCAGGGTGAAGGAGGTTCCTGTTGACAGACCTAGGTAGGCCTAGGAGGAATGGAAAATCACCAGGCGGGAAAACTGTGCAGTGGGAAAGTGTAGCCTGGGAAAATGCCTGCCTGGGACACTGCCTGCCGACCCTACCCAGGACAGACAGATGCCCGGCTAAGATTGGGGTCTGGGGTCGGCCTATGTGGCATAACAGGGTGCAGCTTTAACTTGGGCCTGACAAGATGTATCAAGAACAATGGTCAGCAGGAATGGCACCCAGCAACCAGCTCTAGCCAATCAGACTCTGGCACCCCAACCAGTTATCCTTTGAGGGTTTTTGTGCTTAAAAACCCTGCCCTAAGAACAACTGAGTGAGTCTTAACCTCTCTTGGCTGGCTCCCCAACCTCCCTAGGTTGTCTTCACTTTCCCCTCTTATTCCCTGCTAATAAACCCTGCTCCCTAGCTCTAGTTTCCTGAGTGACTCTGACCTAATAGCTGTGTGGGGTGATGGCATCAGCAGCTGTCTGGTTTAAGGTATTAGATCCTAAACATGATGAAAGGGGCATTCATGCAAGAAGATGGTCCTGCACAGGGTGTTGGAACCCAAAAGTGGTGGGGAAGGCATCCTGGCTGAGGAGGGGATTGAGGTAGCAGTGATGGGAGATTGGTTCCCTATGGAGGGGTTGATCACATAACGTAAATACATTAAAGATGGTGGAACCACAGAAGGCAGTCACAAATACGGAGAAGAAAAAAACTCAAGCAAACCCTGTAGCATTGAATTGAAATTGCACGTACTGGTGTGAACCTATGGATATGTGAACCTATAGATATATAAGTAATACATAAGCTTGTGTTTGTGTGTGTGTGTGTGTGTGTGTGTGTGTGTGTGTACACCATGAGATCCTGAGATAAGTGATACTATGATGCTGTGATAGCTGGGAGCCTACCCGGTGCTCATATCTGGGTTTCTAATACCATCCTCTACCTAAAGGAACCAAAGATCCTTGTTGAAATGGCTGATTCTAGGGATGAAAAAGAGAAAGCCAAGATGGGCCTGAAACATGTTGTATCAGAAAGTAAGGAAATGCTAACTAACGAACAAAACAAAATGATGGGGGCATGTTGAATAGCACAGAATCAAGTTTAAAGAGATTTGAAGGGTTTCTTCTTGGCCAAAGCTAGGACAATCTGAGTGTCAAAATAAATAATAATAGTTTCAGTTTATAGTAATAGTTTTGGCTTATAATTTGAATGTAATACGAATCAATAATGTGATATGTAATTAAATAATGCAAATAAATGAATATATTGAAAATTTAATGAAGAACAAGATATTTACATGATTTCGGTAGGGGACTCAAGAGTTGGAAAATTTTCATTTAAGGTCAATAGTTATAAGCCTGGTAAGTAATGCACATGTTAAAGCTTTTGTTTTGGATCCTACGGATAAGACCCATCCTGTCTCCTGGGAAAGCAGTCGACCTCCTGGGGCACTGCTAAAGACCACAGCCTGGGGATAAGGGGAGGCATCCAGGCCTTTGTGTTCCAGGGAGAGACAGAGGACCACCTTCCCTGGAAACAGCTAACTGCCCAGGGCAGGAATGTTGCAGTTCTTTCACCTAATCCTCCCTGAACTTCAAAACCTCTCACCACACCTTTTTTATCCCCTGATATAAAAAGTCTGGCCTGGAAGGAAAAGGGAAGACAGTTCTTTTGTGTGCAAACCCACCGTCTTCCCACATCGCCAGCCATCTGAATAAAGCAACCATAAAGATTCAATCACTGTCATTGCTTATTGGGTTTGGTGGTGACAGGCAGTCTGAACTCCAGTGTCTTTTCTGGTTTCATATTTTGGCAACTCTGTTCCAGCACAGACTTTGGGACTCTCTGATAAGTCTGGGTATTTGGTGGGGAGTCCCATTGGCTGCCTGGGCTGAGAGGCCCTGGGGATTTGGATCCAGAGAATCCCAAGCAGTTGCCAAGTGATTTCACTTGGGGATTCTCCCTCTCATTCCTGACACCTCTCATTTTTTATCATGTTTGATGGAATTGCACTTTCTGGTTCGGGTTAAAATCCCAGGTCACAACTTAGCTCATCTGGTAAAGGTACCTTTCTGGGTTACAGAGCTAAGTCTGAAAAAAATGACGTCCAATTTCATTGGGGTGCCCTTTGTTCAAAGGAGCTCCCTTTGGAAAAGGACATCTTCTGATGTGGTTTGGGTACCCTTTGTTTGGAGCTCTGTCTGGTAGAATGTGAGCAAAAGCCTCCGTTCCAGGAAACAGCCCATTGGGGCGAGTTCTGGCTAATTTGTCGACTTATAAACGGATAAATAGAGCAAATGTGGTTTTATTGTAAACTTGTTGGGCTTGTGTATTGTATAATTTAGACTCGGGAGAACACTGGCCGCTGAATGGGTCTCAGAATTACTGTCTTATACTGTAACTGGAGTGGTTTTATCAAAAATCAGGGAAGTGGGACAAAATGCCTTACTTAGAAGGTTTATTTTTTTAGTTCACATGATAAAGATGCAGAATTAAAAGAAAACAAGTTCATGGCTCAGAGAAAAGGGAATTTGCATGTGAAAGACAGAAGCTCGGAGGAGAGGGACCAGGAAGATCTAGACATTGAGACTGCTGTGAGCTGGTCAGAGTTCCCACAGCCCCAGGGGATCTACTTGGCTGAGGGAGCTGGGGAAAGTGTGCCTTAACTGGCATTGCCATCTGGAATGGGTCAGGGAAAGAAATTTGGTGGAGGAAAAGCCCCCACCAGGGCAGGGCAATATCCTTTGCAGAGACTTCCAGTGGGAGTGAGGCCAGAGGGCCAGCCTGCTGGATATTATTGGGCACATACTCCATTTCTACATCAGATCTGTTAAACTGGGAAAGCTCAAGCCCTTCTTATACAGATGATCCTACTAAAATGACTGATTTGGTTGCATCAGTTTTTGCCACCCATCATCCCAACTGGACAGACAAACAAGCCTTATTAAATATCTGGCTTACAGGGGATGAGTGGAGGCTGGTGTTGGCTAAAGCAAATGAAGAGGCTCAGAAGTTACACCAAGAAAATCCAGATGGGGCTCTGGGCCCTCCCAGGGCAACACCTCTAACCGAGTCCAACTGGGACCCTAATGGGGCTGGCCTTCCTCTCTTAGAGCACTATAGGTGATGTCTCTTTGGGGGAATGGGAAAGGTGTCCCTGAGCAGAAAAGTCTGAGTGTGGTGCAGGTGGGGCAACAAAAGTCCACAGAGGACCCCTCCCAACAGCAGGAAATAGATAAGGAGATTCCTGCGGATGGCAAGTGACTGCTGCATTTGGATTCCAAACGTTGGGCTCATTCCTAAACCACTGTGTGAGGCTATGAAGGGACCAGAATATAGCCCTTTAGAGTGGACAAAGGAGTGCACTCAGGCTTTTGAGTCCCTGAAGGTGCACCTGGCTTGTGCACCAGCCTTGGGGCTTCCAAACCTACTGCAGCCCTTTCAATGACATGTGTGTGAGAGACAGGGCGTTGCCCTAGGATTCCTCACCCAAGTGCTTAGTGACATCTGCAGCCCATTGCATAATTGTCAAGGAAATTAGATCAGACTGTCCAGGGGTGGCAGCCTGCTTGAGAGTGGCAGCCACCTGGGAGCTCTTGTAGGAAGCTGAAAAAGGTTTCCTTGGGACAGGTTATACCAGTTATGTGCCCCAGCAAGTGTTGAGCCTGCTGGAGCAAAGGGGAAATATGTGGCTGACTGCTGGAAGAAGGGGCAGGTACCAAGCCATTCTTCTCAACAATCCCAACGTCTCCCTCAAAACTGTAAGTTAAATCCTGCCTCTCTTCTCCCAGAGTCTGACTCAGCTGTGCTAATCCATGACTGTGCTGAGATAACTGATGACGTGTATTCTAGCAAAATTGACTTATAGGACCATCATTTAGAAGAACCAGACTGGACTCTATACAGATGGAAGCAGTTATATGGACAAAGGAAGCAGAAAGGCTCGGTATGTAGTTGTGACTCTTCAAGGAGTAGTGGAAGCCAAGGCCTTGTTGCCAGGAACCTCTGCTCAGAAGACTGAACTGACTGCATTGACAAGGGTCCTGGAACTGTCACATAGAAAGAGTGAATGTGTGTATGGACTCAAGGTAAGCTCTCCTAATTTTGCATACACATGGTTTCATCTGGGGAGACAAAGAACTGTTAGCCCCCAAATAAAAAGGAGATTAAGCATGCAGCAAAAATTTAAAAATTATTAGAGGCTGTTCAGGTACCTTTATAGGTGGACAGTGCATTACTGCCCCGGGCATCAGAAAGATGACACTAGCCCTGGCTGGCGTAACTCAGTGGATTGATTGCAGCCTGTGAACCAAAGTGTCGCAGGTTCGATTCCCAGTCAGGGTACATGCCTGGGTTGCAGGCCATGACCCCCAGCAACCGCACATTGATGTTTCTCTCTCTCTCTCTTTCTCCCTCCATTCCCTCTCTGAAAATGAATGGATAAAATCTTAAAAAAAAAAAAAAAAGACGGCACTAAAGTGGCTGGAGGAAGCAATCTGGCTGAATGGGCAGCAAAAGAGGCTGCTAAAGGAATATTTATAACACGTTTGGTACCTGTTCTGGACTTGTCACAATTTGACCCTGAATATTTGACTGCAGACTTAGAGAAAGCTAAGGGCTGGGGTTTTGATGAAGAAGGTCCTGACAGTCTATATAAAAAGAATAAGAAAGGAGTTATACTGACTGCTTCTTGAGCATTTGGTAGAGCCAGTCATGAAGCATTTGCATGAGGCCACACACTATGGAAGAGACTCATTAACCATCTATGTTAAGCCATGGCTCACAGGTCCTAGAATTTTCAGAGCCATAAGAAAAGTAATTGCTACATGTGTTGTGTTCCAGAAGAACAACCCCAAAACAGAACCCCATCAAAGGAAAGAAGGAAAGCAATACTAAGGACAGTGCCCACTTGAGGACTGGCAAATAGACTTTACTCAGATCCCAAGGGTCCGAGAGTGGAAATATTTGTTAGTTTTTGTGAATACCTTTTCAGGATGGGTAGAAGCCTATCCCACTAGAACAGAGAAATCTTTGGAGGTAGTGAAAGCTTTACTGAAGGAAGTAATCCCTCACTTTGGCCTCCCTGGCAGCATCCAGAGTGATAACAGACCTGCTTTCATTTCAGAAATTACACAGAAGGTTAGTAAAACTTTAGGAATTAAGTGGAGACTCCACATGGCATGGAGACCTCAGGCTTCTGGGAAGGCAGAGAAGATGAATCACACATTGAAGAAAAAGATAGCCAAACTGTGTCAAGAAACTCATCTCCATTGGGATGAAGCCTTGCCTATTGCCCTGCTCAGGATACAAGTGACTCTTCAAAGTGGGATTCAGTTGAGTCCCTATGAAATTGTGTATGGGTGGCCATTTCAGGCCACAGTTGGGATGGGAGATACATATATAGATCAAGACATGAAGGTAAAGAAATATGTACAACATTTAAGTCAGATCTTAGCTGTGATAAATGACCTTGCCTTTATTAGACACTTGTCCCCCATAGCTTTACTGCATTCCTTTGAGCCTGCAGACAAGGTGCTACTCAAGATTTTGGTGACAGCATCTCCAGAGAGCCAACTACAATAAATGTGGACTGGACTTTGGGATGTACTTCTCGCCACACTCCACCATGGTGAAGTTGGTGTAAATAAAACCTTGGGCTCATCACACCAGAGTAAAGAAAGCACTGGAGGAAGATCTGAAAGTCATCTTTTGAAAACAATGACTTATGTTCTTTTCTTTACCTCTTGTTTAACCTCTTGTTATAGACAACTTATTCCATTCAAACAAGATGAAAATATTTGGGTATATTTAGTAAAAATTTTTCTGAATATTTCTGACTTTTGCTTTGCAGGAGGAAATTATGTTGAAAATATTTTCACTTCATGTCTTATAGATGTTTTTACTCCCTTGGAAAGCCTTAGAAATTATACTGTGTTTGAGCATATCATAAAGAAAATGACTTACTCTGATCTTGATAATGGGGGGCAAGTGGTAACCATAAAGGACAGGGAGATGTTTTCATTGAGGATTGCTGATGGAACGCCAGCTAGAGAGTGTGCAAATTTGTCAACTACTAAAACTGTTCTGTGCTCTCAGCAGGTGTGAAGATGAATTGCAACACCACCACTGACATATCTTAAGCTTATGTTCATGTTAAATTTCCCACGAGATGGGTTCTGATATGTGGAATGACTGTCTATTCCTATGTTCCAACAAATAATTCTGGGGGACCATGCTCTCTGGAAAGACTGACAGTGTTTATGCCTCAGAAGCCCCACCTGACCCAGGTTTGACAGGATCTCTCCTTTACACCTGATTGTAACAGTGACTTACACCTTTTTAGCCCTGCTGAGTATGTGTCTTTAACCATATTTGTAATGCCAGCCATGGTAACCTATTTGAATGTAGAAATAAGCAGATTAGCCTGCACTATGGCAAAAGCTTTGAATGCCACCTCACAAGACATCAGTGCCATTAGTCAAGAACTAGGACAAGTCAGAGAAGCAGTATTGGAGAATCCTGCAGCTATAGACTACCTTCTTTTAAGGTATAACCATAGATATGAAGAATTTAAGGGACTTTTCTGTTTTAACCCAACTGATAGTTTACAGCTCATAGAACATAATGTAAGGCAAGTAAATGATGTGGTATCCAATATAAAACATAGAGAGGGATTCTTTGGTATTGACTTATCTAAACTAACCTCCTGGATGCCTAGTATACCTGGTCTTTGAGAGGCATTTATTGTTTTTATCCTTGTCATTTTCTTCAGTATCATAGCTTGTTGTTGCACACAGTGTGCCCCCTTATGTGGATCTTCCATGAGGTGTGTCTCTAAACCCCCACCAGATAGTCCAATGCCAAGTTATATGCCCAACAACAAAATGAATACTTCCACATGAAGCTGATCTCATAGAAATGAGATAGTTTAATACTAACGGTGGGAATGATAGAGGACTTAAGAGTTGGAAAAGTTTCATTTAAGGTAAAAAGTTATAAGCCTAGCAAGTAATGTATATGTTAAAGCTTTTGTTTCAGAAACTACACATACATAAGGTCATCCTGGCTCCTAGGGAAACAGCTGACCTCCTGGGGCACTGCTAAAGATTATCACCTGGGGACCAGTGGCGGCATCCGGGCCTTTGTGTTCCCAAGACAGACAGGCAACCACCCTCACCTGGGAACAGCTAACTGCCCAGGACGGGAATGTTGTAGTTTCTGAATCTCAAAGCCCTCACCGCACCTTGTTTATCCTCTCCTGCCCCCTTATAAAAGGTCTGGCCTAAAAAGAGAAGGTAAGATGGACTGTTAGGGTATAAACCCACCATCTTCTCAGATCACTGGCCATCTGAATAAAGTGCCCATAAAGTTTCAATCACTGTCATTGCTTATTGGGTTTGGTAGTGACAGGCAGCATGAACACTGGTGTCTGTTCCGGTTTCAGTTTCTGCTATGGTCTGAATATTTGTGTTCCCCAAAATTCATGTGTTGAAATCCTAATGCCCGGTGTGTTGACATTTGATGATTAGGTCATGAGGGCAAAACCTTCATAAATGTGATTGGTACCCTTATAAAACAGACCTGAGGGAGATCCCTCATCCATTTTACCATATAAGGATACAACAAGAAGTCTGCAACTTAGAAGAGGGCCCTCACCCAACCATGCTAACACTATGACCTTGGATTTCCAGCCTCCAGAAATGTGAGAAATAAATTTCTGTTGTTTATAAGCCACCTGGTCTCCGGCATTTTGTTATAGCAACTCAAATGGACTAAGACAGCTTCAAAATATCTTTCCACAAAATACTTATTAGTTACAAAGGACAAAAGAGTAACTTTACACTGGGGAAGCCTGGAAGACTTAAGACTTAAGGTACCTTAATTAAGTGGTCAAAGATAACAATACCAGGCTGGCGGGTCAAGATGGAGGTGTACGTAAACATGACTCACCTCCTTGCACAATCACATCAAAATTACAACTAAACTATAAACCAGCCATCACTCAGAACTGTCAGAAATTGAGATGAATAGAAATTCAACAACTATGGAACTAAAGAAACCACATCAATCCAGACTGGTAGGAGATGAGGAGACATAGAATGGGCAAGTCCCACACCCACATGTGTTGGATAAAAATCAGGAGGGATATCTTGGCAGCAAGTAGTGCCAGCCCCACAGTAGGCACCCCAGACCAGTGTTCCAGAGCCAGGAAGGTAAGTCCCTACAACCTCTGCTATAAAAACCAGCAGGATTAGAGTCAGTGAATAAAACTACAGGACTCCCTGGCAGTTCATCTGAAAGGACCTGTGCCAAGCTTACTCAGACTCATCCCCTCTGAGCTCCAGTGCCAGGATAGCAGCTTGAAAGGAACCAGTGGCTTATAGGAAAGAACTAAAGGGTCTGGCATCATGGTGAGAGCTGCAGGACAGTTTCTCCCAGACAGAAAGGAGGGTAGAGGCCATTGTGCTTTTTCTGAGCCTTCCTCTCACACAGCTGCAGAACTGGCAGACAGGTGCCATATCTGAGACTTCATCAACTGGCTAACACTGTTTGCCCTGCCCTGGTGTTTACCTCAGGCTCAGCCCTGTACCTCTGGCTAAGCAGCCCCAATACTGGCACTAACAGCAGCCAGCTTTGGATCACAATTTGCCCCCCACCCCGGGACCTCCAAGCCCAGCACGAGTAGCAGACATCTACAGAATGCTTTGCAGCTCATGTTGGGTGGCCCCAGGGGAGAACGCAGGTGGTGACTGACCCTGAGCTGCACCACCCAGGAAACCCCAGGGCCAGTGCACCCAGTGGATAGCTGCAAACCACACTGGAGCACCACTACTCTGTCCCTGCACAGACAATGCTCCGAGGAAGGCAGAGGTTGGTGATCAGTGGTCACAGTCAGTCCTTGCAGCTGATTGGCCTTGGTAAATCCCTCACATAGATCTGCCAACAGCAATCAAGTCTCATCTACAAGATAAGGGTATACTCAGCCCACACAAAGGGTGCACCTCAAGTATCCAGCTTGGGTGATAGGGGAGGCTGTACCACTGGACCCCATAGGACACCTACTACATTACGCCACACTACCAAGACTGGTAGTCACAGCAGCTCTACCTAACACATGGGAACAAACACAGGGAGGCTGCCAAAATGAGGAGATAAAGCAACATGGCTCAAATGAAAGATCAAAACTCCAGAAAACAAACAAACAAACAAACAAAAAAAAAAACAAAAGGGAGATGAGCAATGTATCAGATGTAGAATTCAAAACACTGGTTATAGGGATGCTCTAGAAACTTAGTGAGGACCTCAACAACATAAAAATGAGCCAGGAAGAAATGAAGGATATACTAACAGAAGTGAATAATTTACAGAGAACCAACAGTAGAGCAGATGAAGCTGAGAATCAAATCAATGATATGGAACATAAAGAAACGAAAAACACCCAATCAGAAAAAGAAGAAGAAAAAAGAATCCAAAAGAAAAGAAAAAAAAAACTGAGGATAGTGTAAGGAGTTTCTGGGACAACACCAAGCGAACCAACATTTACATCATGGGGGTGCCAGAAGGAGAAGAGATAGAGCAAGAAATTGGAAATCTATTTGAAAAAGTAATGGGAAAAACTTCCCTAATTTGGTGAAGGAAATAGATATGCAAGTCCAGGAAGCACAGAGAGTCCCAAACAAGATGGACCCAAAGAGGACCACACCAAGACACATCATAATTAAAATGCCAAAGGTTAAAACAAAGGGATAATCTTAAAAGCAGCAAGAAAAAAGTACAGAGTTACCTACAAAAGAGTTCCCATAAGACTGTGAGCTGATTTCTCAAAAGAAACTTTGCAGGCTAGAAAGGACTGGCAAGAAGTATTCAAAGTCATGGAAAACAGGGACCTATAGCTAAGATTGCTCTACCCAGCAAAGCTATCATTTAGAATGGAAGGGCAGATAAAGAGCTTCCCAGACAAGAATAAACTAAAGGAGTTCATCATCACTAAATCATTATTATAGGAAATGTTAAAAGGATTTATTTAAGAAAAAGAAGATCAAACGTATGAACAATAAAATATCAATAAATACATATCTATAACAATTGAATCTAAAAACAAACTAAGCAAACAAGAAGAACAGAGACAGAATAATGGACACAAGGAGTATTGTTATGGTTGCCAGATGGGAGGGGGTTGTGGGGGAGTGGGTGAAGAGATGAGGGGATTAAGAAGTACATATAGGCAGTTACAGAATAGCCATGGGGGGTGTAAAGTACAGTATAGGAAATGGAGTAGCCAAAGAAATTATACACATGACCTATGGACATGAACAAAGGTGGGGGAATTGTCTGATGGGAGTAGGGGGTACTGGGTGTGGGGGCAGGGGAGGAAAAATCAGGACAAACTGCACAATTAATGAAATAGTTTTTTTAAAAAGATAACATACCAGTAATGGACTAAATAGAAATTGAGTACTACCTGATATGCTGCACTAAGATGAGCACAGCATAACCTAGTGATATTCTTGCCAAGAGCCACAAACTGAATCTTACCATGAGAAACCATCAGAAAATCCAAATACAGAAACATTCTGTATAATAACCAGCCCATAATATTGAAAAGCGTAAAAAGCCATAAAAGTCAAAAGACCAAGAAGTTGCCTCAGACTAAAGGAAACTGATGAAACATACAACTTAATGTAACACATATTCTGAAGTGGATCCTTTCAGTATAAGGACATTCAGCAGTGGATAATTTGGCATTTTGAATAAAGTCTAAGGATTATATGGTTATCGTATACCAAAGTTGATTTCCTAATTCTGTTATTGTATTGTGGCTATGTAGAATATACTTGATTGTAGGAAATACACACTAAAGTATTCAGGGGGATGGGAAATTATGTCAACTATTTACTCTCAAATGATTGAGGTAAAAAATGTCCTTTGTACTTTATTTGCAACTTTCTGTTGTTTTAATAGAAACACATACCACACACACACAAGGTCTGTTTGGAAAAAGTCTAGCCATTGTTAATATAATGAGAATGGTTTGCACAACATTGATGTAACCTTGCAGCCAAGGAGAGTGGACTGGAATGTGCATGCATGAACAAGGACAGCTTCACTGTACTAGTCAGTGGGGGCAGTAGACGCCATTGAGTGAGCATGTATCCTGTGGGCCATGGCATTCAAAGTGACTGAGCAAGTAGAGCAATGGAGCTGCACCAGATTTTGCATTAAACTTGAACATTCCTCCATGGAAAGTATTCAGATGATTCAGAAGGCCACAGCTATGGACAGCTGGTGATTGGCAGCTTCATCACAACAACATGCCTGCTCATGCATCACATCTTCTATAGAATTTTTTGGCAAAATATCAAATCACCCAGGTGATTCAGTCCCCCTACAGCCCAGATATGGCACCCTGTGACTTCTGGCTTTTCCCAAAATGAAAATCACCTTTGAAAGGGAAGAGATTTCAGAGCATCAGTGAGATGCAGGAAAATATGACAGGGCTGCTGATGGCAAATAAATACAGGGGGAGAACTGTGTGAGGCCCCAAGGTGCCTACTTTGAAGGGGACTAAGGCATCATTATGCCCTATGTACAATGATTCATGTATCCTGTATGTTCTTCAATAAATGTCTCTATTTTTCACATTACATAGCTGGATACCTTCTGGACAGATAAATATATATATCATACCAAGGCTATGGAATGGTTATACTGCATAACTGATTCTGTTTGCCCCAGAGAAGTATTTTGAAGTATTTGAGAGTAGAAATATTGACTTACTTCTTAAAAACAAAGGGATTTATGAGATCTCTTTCTGAAAAAAAAAAAACCTGGAAAAATTATTAAAAAGTTACACACCCAGCAAGCTCTCATTGTAAGATTATGTTTGCTTGAACATTTGGGAGGGAGTGTAATTAGCATTTACAATCTGAATAAGAAGAGCAAGAGAAAGAAAGAAAGACAAAGGGGTCATGCTGCGAGAGCTGAAGAAAGAGCCATTGCCTTAGGAGAATGCAGTGATGTTAATGGCAAAACTAGATAGAAAGGAAAGAGAAAATGAGATATATCCAAGACCAAGTGCTATTAAAGTTGAGAATGGGAAAGGGGGGGGACATTTTGGTTGCTACTAGACTACAGACTATAATTAGAGATGGAAGAAATTTAACGAAATACATGAGGAAAGAGCTCAAGAGAGCAAATGAGAATGACTCTGAGTGAGAGTCCAGATCCAGAAGAGTATTGAGAAGTGCTTTAGGAAAGCATCAGATAAGGAGTCAAACAGATGAGCATTTTGAGAGGGTAACTTCCTTGATGAACAGGTAAGCCTAACAAAGGTGATTACATAAGACCTGGGAAAATGTAATTATGTAAGTTTACATAGGGTTTGGACAGACTTGATATAGAAAGTTTCAGTTCTGGCTAGGTGGGTTTCAAAAGTGACACCGTTACTGCGAGTGGGAGAGAAGACACATCCTGGCCCATAAGGAAACATACGTGGAAAATGTATGTGGTTGTGCCTTCATAAGAAGTTATAAGGGCAATTAAACATACAAAAGAGAAATGATATAGGGCCATTATGGAGCCAGCCCATGTTTTGTTTAGATGTCGGCTGACTGAAAAGACATCTCTAGGGTGAAACTGCCAGTAGCAACTGACATGTTTTAGTCACAGGTGGGAGTATAAGCCATGGGATAGTTGATGGGAAGGCAAGGAAGAATCAATCCTGTGACACTTATAGATTCTAAGAAGTGCTAACTGGGCCACACATATCCATCCATGAACAAGTGCTCATAGCAGGAGGTGCTCTGATTTTTTGTTACAGTCACAGTTACATTCCTACCACCAGAATCTGTGTCACCAAAAGCACATGCAACAACAGTCCCAGAAAAGTTGGTTCCCTGGAGAAAAATAAGGGTACTGTTATTTCACGAAGAAAAAATTGGGTAATAAAAACAACAAATAGGGACCATAACTGGACTTGGGAGATTTTAACAGATATCACACAATCTCTGACAAAAATTCTATCAAGATCCAATTTATAATGGACGGACTGTCCCTACTCCCTTTGTAGGGACAAATATTAAGGAAATAAAATTAAAAACAAAATGTCTGGGCTCTCTATTCTGTTCCATTGATCTATGTGTCTGTTCTTATGCCAGTACCAGGCTGTTTTGATTATAGTGACCTTATAACATAGTTTGATATCAGGTATATGACCCCTCCTACTTTGTTCTTCTTTCTCAAAATTGCTACAGCTGTTCAGCGTCATTTGTAGTTCCATATACATTTTTGAAATGTTTGTTCTATATCTGTGAAATATGTCAGTGGTATTTTAATAGGGACCACGTTGAATCTATAAATTGCTTTGGGTTGTATGGACATTTTGATGATGTTAATTCTTCCTATCCATGAACAACGCACATGCTTCCATTTATTTGTGTCTTCCTTTATTTCTTTCTTCAGTGTTGTGTAGTTTTCTAAGTACAGGTCTTTTACCTCTTTGGTTAGGTTTATTCAGAAGGAAAACAGTATGGAATTTCCTCAAAAAAACTAAAAATGGAACTGCCTTTTGACCCAGCAATTCCACTGTTGGGATCATACCCTAAGAATCCCAAAATACCAGTTCAAAAGAACCTAGGCACCCCAATGTTCATAGCAGTACCACTTATGATAGCCAAGTGCTAGAAGCAGCCTAAGTGCCCATCTGTAAATTAGTGGATCAAAAAACTATGGTACACTTATACGATGGAATACTACACAACAGAAAGAAAGAAGGAGCTCCTTTGCTTTGTGGCAGCATGGATGGTACTGGAGAGCATTATGGTAAATGAAATAAGCCAGGTGGTAAAAGACAAATACCATATGATCTCACCTATAAGTGGAACCTAATCAGCAAAACAAACAAGTGAGCAAAATATAACCAGAGACATTGAAATAAAGAACAAAAGGACAGTAACCAGAGTGGAGGGGGAAGGGGGTCATGGGGGAAAGAAGGGGAAGGGTCATCAAAGAACATTTATAAAGGGCCCATGGACAAATCCAAAAGAGGGGTAGGACTGAGGGTGGGAGGTGGTTGGGTGGGCCAGGGTACAGTGGTGGTGGGAAAATGGGGACAACTGTTTTTGAACAACAATAAAAATAAATAAATTTTAAAAATCTTCCAACCCAGAAATCCCCTCCACAAAGGTAGAAGAGGAAAAATACTACTTTATTATTGAATAAGCACTATGCCAGAATATGATATGCATCACAGAATAGACTGCAATCTGCTAAAAAAAATTGTAGACAGAAAAGAAATCTCACCTTTTCCTATACCCAAGGAGATACAGCCCATTACATACATGTTCTCAAGAAAAACAATAACTAGTCCTCAGGTCAGAGGATATGACAGCATTTTGTCACACATAGTTCACCTAAAATTCATTTATTAACTGGGGGTCATCTGTGTTAGCTACTTGGCCTTATCCAAAGGAAAAATACACTTCTCATACCTGTACAACAAGAGTCACTTTTGCAACTTGGAGAGAGGCACCAAGGAAACTCAGGTTCCTTCTGTCCTACAGAAATTGGGAGGCAGACACATGCCATCTTTCTTGATCTTCACCTTTTAAAAGGTGGGTCCCAGGACCTTGAGAAAAAGGGTGGTAAAGCTGGCAAGGGTATTTTTTAGCTTTTAATAAGATTTGCATATATTTCAAAGAAACAGAGAAAGAACTTCCAAGTTTTCTCAAGCAAATCATCTAACAAAAGGGAAGGGTTGTCTCTTCCCTTATTTTTGAACGATGAGAATTAAACCTCATATTTTTAATTTGTATTTACCCTTACTCAAGGGAATAGAGAAAAATCAAATTTTGTGTTGTGTAGAATATAGTTCCATAAAAGAGAGACAATCTAAGAAATCACAGGAAATTCACTCCTGTGAAACAGTCACTGGAGGAACTACAAAAAAGTTTGGCAAATCTCCAATGCATGTTGTGAATAAGAATTGAGTAGGCATTGTATGAATATAGGATCATTTACTGAATATAGTATGGTGATTTACATTTATTCCTGTATGGATTGTCCCCTTCCCTGTATCCATCTAAACATGTAATAGTAACAATAGTTAGCTAACTAGTTAAGTAATGTTTATTGATAATATAGACTCAGTGAATCTGCTCAATCATCTCAGGAAGTATGTGCTATTATTGCAATAGGTTGGTGGTTCAGAGAATAGACTGTGGAGCTAGAACACCTGGAATTGAATGCTTTGGCTTTACCACTTGTTAGCTGCGTGAGCCTGGGAAAGTTTTTTCTCCTCTCAGTGTCTCAGTTTACTCTTCTATAACATGAGGACATATCACATTGGTAGTGGTGAGAATGAATGAATAAAACAAAGCACCTAAAATAATACCCGGTATATAAAGTACATGCCATGTACATGATACCAGCTATTACAGAGGAGGAAACCAAAGCAGCTCAGTTCTGTGTCTCTGGGCCTCTGTGGAGGTTCATTGAAGTTGAGGAGTAACCTAGGGAAGGCGACCCACCCAGAGACATTGTTTCTAAGGTGATTCTTTTCCTAGCTTTTGTTTCTCAAAAATCTAAATCCATTGGAGAGACTTTTACTAAATAGCCAGCAAAGAGAGGGAGGTTGGATTTGGGGGATGGGGTGAGGAGTGGGATAGAGCTACAGTAAGAGATGGCTTGGAATTGAGAGATGGGCAGAAGGCTAGTTATTAAGGAAAAGTGGGGCATTACACTCTGATCCCTAGTATCTCCCTGGGGAGGGGGGTTGGCAGACCTCAGAGAGGAATGGATGCCCAAGTGGGAGTGACTCCCTGTAGCCACAGTGGGCTAAATGATCAGAGAATCCTTTCCAGTTCCTTGATAGAAGACCTCAGGACTGAAATGGATTTTTCTTCCTAGCTGGCAAGACAGAGCATCTAAAATAAACATATAGTAACTGAACTAAATGAAGGATGTGGTATATCTTCCACAACTGAGCTTTTGTACTGAAATGTAAACTTGCCCTCTAAGGAGAACCTCTCCTTGGATACCAGAGAATGCCTGCCCATCTCTATCAGAGCCCACCTCATTACATACCACTCGTAGAATTGGAGAAGGTTCATTTGGAGACCATGGCTGTGATTGTTAATGAGCTGTATGCAGAGATGAATGTAGCCTCTTAGAAGTTATTGCTACTTCTATATATGAGAGTTGGCTGCGATAGCATTGAGTTTGACAAAGTAGTATAGAGTGTGTTTGACCTGCCTTGGCAGGGTGCTTTTCAGTAAGGATCCTTGAGAAGAGGAGAGGCTGAATGCATTCAGACTAGATTTTGCTGATGATCATTAACTGCTCTATGATTTTCAGGAGAATATGTAGAAAGGGGGAAGGTATGACTGCTCATGTTTAAGGCCCTGTATTAGATTTTAAGTGTCTTGAAACTAAAATCAGAAACAAAATGAAAACATCCTATTGCCAGGGGTGTCCAACTTTTTGGAGCCTCTGGGCCACACATTAAACACACAAACACTAATGAACACTGATGAGCAAAAAAGAAAAGTTTTAAGTAAATTAAAGAACTTTGTGTTGGGCCACATTCATAGCCATCCTGGGCTACATGCAGCCGGTGGGCTGTGGGTTGGGCACCTCTGTTCCTGAGAGGAAAGAGAATACAGTAGCAGATGTTGGCAGGTCCCTGGGTATAAAAGATCCCTAACTGTCCCTAGCTTGGACATGCTGCTTAAGACATAGATTATCTTATTTAGACAGAATACTTTGTGTGTGGGAATGATAACCTACTCAAACTTGAGGAGATCTGTAGCAATATAAATTTTACTTAGGGAGAGGGGCCTTTTGGATATTTCTCAGGGTAGACAGAAAAGATGCTATAGTAATAGAAGGCATCTGAGGCCAAGAAACTGCAGAACCTGATGGTATACCTGAAGGTGCTTGGGCTCTCAAAGCATACAAGTAACTTTGGCTGAATCTTTGTGAGCTTAGAAGAGGCTTTCTTTCTTGCTGTAAACCAAAGTGCATACTAGATAAGCCTCTTTCATACACATCAGGGAGCTGGAGAGAAAGTCATCTGCATTTACACAGATGCTAGAACTTCTGTAACAGAGAAAACTGCCCAGGAAATTTAGACTCAGATGCCATTTAGCACAGATTTTGGCAGGAGAAGAAGTTCTGACAGCCACTTTGCAGACTTTTGGGAAGCCAGGTGGTAGTACACTTGTATTCTCTAAGCACAAGTTGCAGAGTGAAACGGAACTTGATTCCTCACCAGATGGACGCTTTCTTGAATCTGCCTCAAGATGACAGCCCAGGGCACTGACAGAGAAACTGTGATTAATGGCACTACTGTGCCATTAAGATTTTAGAAAAATGAAAACACCCATCTTTTGGCCTTGCTTTTAGAGAGCCACAGACATTAAGAAGACAAGTGTTGGGGAAATTCAGAATACCTGTGAAGTGCACACTAGTTCCACACTGGTATAGCTTCAGCCAGCCCCTATTTATTTCCTCTATTGGGTCAGATGACTGAGACCAAGTACTGGAGGAGAAAGAGGCATGAATAGTTACCAGATGTTGGGTAGGTGAATGAATGACTGAATAAAAAATCAGCTATCCTCCTGCTCTCTAACCTAATGTTAGACAAAATGAGCAGGAGATGATATTCAACATTTTGTTCTCAGTATCTAGGGCACACTTACATACATCATAGGGAGCTGAAAAATATAAAGAACAAAGATTAATCTGAAATGTCACCAGAGAAAAGAGACAGATTAACTAAAACAAAATGACTATTATCAGGCTGATTTATCACATCAGCCAAAATGGATGCCAGAAGACACACACAATAAAAAAGTGAGAAAAATCAATAAAGACTAGGTCTCTGAAAAGACTAATAAAAATTTAAAAACTAGTAAAATAGAGCAAGAAAAATAAAGGGAAGAAGGCAAAAAATGAACAAGGGGAAATTGACATAATTACAGAAATTTAAAAAATCACAATAGCATTAATAGCACTTTGGCTGAATTTTTAAATTATTAATTAAAATATGTTTAAGTAAATACATATCAATATATCCCTTAAATTACACTGGCAGTCAATTTCTACCTCCACCCCAGTTAAAAAAAATAAAATGCCAATGCCAGGAAGTTTTACAGGCAAATTTCATCCAACTTTCAAGCAATGGATAGTTCCTGTATAATTCAAATTATTTCCAGGAATAAAATAGAGAAAGCTATTAAATACATTTTATGAAACTAGTATATATAACCTTTGTACCAAACAAGAAAAGATCAGTGTAAAAATAAGCATATAGCATAGAAGTAAAATCCTAAGTATATCATTAAATTTAATATAGCTGTGTGTGTGCATGCACACACATGAGTGTACATAAACTCAATGATCAAGGACATTTTATCTTAGGAATACAAGGATGCATCAATATCAGAAGATCCATGTTATTTATCATATTGATAGTTACAAAAGAAAACACTATCAACAGAGGGCAAAAATTTTTTGATGAGTTACCGGCAATCTTTATGACTGAAATTATGAACAAACTAGAACTAGATGAATACTTTCTTAATCTGATAGATAATATCTATGTAAAAAACCTATAACAAAACATGTAATGATAAAACATTAAAATCATGTCTATTACGTTCAGAAAAAAACAAATATTATTGCTATCACTCCTACAATTTAACACTGTACTGTAAGTTCTAAGTGAAACACAATAAGAAAAAGAAGATATACTAAAATTGAAAAAAAAAAGACAAAACTGTCATTGTTTGCTCATGAGATATCATAGAAAATTGCAGAAGAGAGAAATGGAATGTCCAAGAATAAACAAAAGATGGGATGCTCAGTCTCACTAGCAATCTGAAGAAAAACAAAACAAAATATAAGAATCATCTATCCAATTTTGAAAAAATATATAAACCTCTTAAATGTTTGTGAGAATGTGTGTAGAAGTAGAATTGTAAATAAGAACAAATTGGCAGCTGACCAATGCTAAATATTTACCTTTTCTATAGAGGCAACTACTGACATTTGAATTAAAATTAAATATTAGATGGATTCAAGTACTAGATGGATTTAATTCTTTGGATTAGAAAAAAGGAAAACTGGACTGTGGAGAAATACAAAGAGGAGATCAGCTCTATCTACAATATTTTTATTTTGTTAAAAACAACATCTGAACCAAATGTTTACATTTATTAATTCCTGGTGGTAAATATATGGGTGTCAATATTAGCATCTTAGGTTTTTCAGTTTTCTGTATATTTAAACTTTACACACACATATACACACAGACTGTGGTAAATGTGATTCACATTGAACTCTCTGGACCTTTTGAATAGAATGTACAAAATAGGATTTAGATTGGGAATCTAGTTCTAGGCTAAGGTTGAGTTGAGGTACACAACAATAAAGGAATAAAGAAATGGAGAGAGGGAGGGAGCTGGAGAGAATGTCTCAGCTGGGGTAGAAAGTGGTGAGGTGACTGATGGCAGAGGCATAGAAGATACAATGGACATTAAGCAAGGTCCATGTAATACTTGAGAATAACAAAATTGAATAATAAGGAGAGTCATAAAATCATGAATGAATCTGTCTTTTATCTAATAGGCTACTAGGGGTAAAACATCATTTCTGAAGTAAGAGGTGACACATGTCATCTTTTACATAAAATCGCTGATAGGGGTTATGAGCTGATATGACTCAGGTTATCCCCCTCCTACTTGCCTCAAGAACAAAGTCAGCACAGTAGGCACTTTCCCTCCATAATTTCTCCATCTCCTTGACACCCTTCCATAGAAAAGAATCAAAGACAGGTCCTTCTATACTGTCTGCCACTTTTCTATCCAAATAATCGCAGAATTTAGCAGTTTGGAGACATTTTTCACAGACACTAGTCACTGTATCAGATTGTTCATCTATAGGGTGGCATTTTCAATAAGGGCACATTTCTTCCTGCCTAAAAAGTATCATGAAGAATAATTTTGCTATGACCTGGGGTAAATTCATTGCTGTCTATCATATTTCTTCAGTGAAAAGGAAACGAAAGAAGCAAAGATTCTGCATCCTCAGCACAGGCAAATACCATATCATTTCTACTGAATGCTTTCAACAATTCTGGTTGTGGTTTTTAAAAAAATAAAGTGTAAAAAGAAAATCGGGGGGGGGAGGCTCTTTAAAATGTATGATTCAAAAGAACTGATATCCCACATAGTATTATTTCTTATTGCTGCCCTGTGGGAAGTTGAAAAATAATTAAAGATTAATTTAAAAATTATCTATAGCTCCACATAGAAAAGAAAATAACATTTTTTCCACCTGAAATTTAGAATAGTTACCACAGGTTTTCAATAAAGCACTGGATCAGAATTTAGGGCACTGGGAGTGTGGGTTCAACTCAGAGTGTAGATCCAACTCTAACAAGATTTTGCTGGTGGTCCAAAATGGGGAAATGGCATTCCTGTTGTCATTTGAACTGTGAAGCTAGAATGATAATTAGCTACTACTAAATTCATTATAAACTTTCCAATACTGTTTGAAACATACAAGAAAACCTGAAAGACAGGCGCTTCTTTGATTGGGTCTTCATTTCATGCAGTTGTCATGCTGCACCAAATTACACAAAATGCCTGCCTCCCAGAGAGGCCCTGCAAGCCATTGGAAGAGGACCAGGATTTTGCCAGAGAGCAACTAGAGCCTGCCCCCAGAAGGCTGTGGATCTCCCCAAGCAACGGAAGGGGACAGAAAGTGCATCCCTCTTCGTACGCACTCAAGCAGGAGAATCTTCAAGAAGCCGGCTCCCTAGAACTTCCTGTGTGACCCTTGTCCCCGAAGGACTAAGAGGATCTGGGACATTACCCCAAGAGCTTGCGGCCGAGATCTTATGTCCCGCCCCCTCTCTAAAGCTGTCCCGCCCCCTCTCTAAAGCTGTCCCGCCCCCTCTCTAAAGCTGTCGTCTAGGACGCTCTGTTGTGACGTCACCTGAAACCACGCCTTGTTTCCCAGGAGACGCTCCAGACTGCTTGCATCAGTCTCGCGGCCCAGTCCCAGAGTCCTTGGCTGTCCTAGAGCCAGTCCCCTGCCTCTAGAACTGCCCATTACCCCTACGGGCATCTGAGAATGGAGAGAAAGGACAGCCTCAAAAGCGATGCCGGAGAGGTCGGCCTCCGGAGGGTGGCCGCCTCGGTCTCCCGCCCAGCCAAGTGGGAAGGCCTGTTGTCCTTGGGAAGCGGAGACTGCCTCCAGACCCTAGCTCCGGAAGTCAATGGCGGTGCCAAGAAAGTCCTCGCCCGGAACGTGAGTGGATCCGTCAAGTGGTACAATGTGAAGCATGGGTATGGTTTCATCAACAGGCACGACACGAAGGAAGAAGTGTTTGTTCACCACTCGGCCATTGCCCGGAGCGGCCCTCGCAAGTTCCATCGGGGCGTGGATGCTGGGGAGGTTGTCGAATTCGACGTGGTGCAGGGCAGGCGGGGCACCGAGGCCGCCAACGTGACCGGGCCAGCTGGCGCCCCAGTAAAGGGCAGCCGCTTCAGCCCTGGCTTCTGCATCCGCCATGATAAGCTGCAGCCTCGCCAGGATGCGGGGGATGCCGAAGAGGACATCAACAGCGACGAAGGCAGAGGCGGCTTTGCCGCAGCCCAGGGCCAGAAGCACCACCAGCCCCGCCGCCGGCCCCACTACCCCCATGCCCAGCGACAGCGGTGTTTACTATCCATCCGAAGGATCCCGGCTGCCACCCGCCACTCTGCCACCTTCACTGCGCCCGCCGCACCTGCAGGGCCTATGGGCACTCCAGCACGCCGGGGGCATGGGCCCAGCTACCGGCTGAGCCGCCCTAGGGGCCGAGGCACTGCCCCTGGTCCGAAGTCCTCACCTGACCTTTCCCAGAAGTTGGAGGCAGAAAAGGAGAGCAGGATCAATGCCATTGGCCTGCAGCAGGGGACCCGGCCACACTACACATGCCACTGCCCCAACAACCCGTGTGCTTGCCATCGCCAGCAGCAGCTGCCTGGCAAAAAAGGCCAGACACCCGAAGGAGGAGAGGGTGAGATTGGGAAGGGCCCTGCTGGGAAACCTGCTTGTGTTGCCAAGAAAACCAGCACCTTTGAGGAGGAAGCTGCAGTTGCAAAAGCCTCCTCTGCTGCTCAGGCCCAGTAACAGCCCCGCTGCCTCCCAGGGACTTCCTGGTCTGGGCTGCAGGTGATGTCCCCTCAAGAAGATGGTGCCCTTTGGTGTCATGTTGTTCAAATATCCATATTGTTAGATTTGTGCCCTGAGAAAAATGCATGCCCCTCCCCCAAGGTCTGAGGATAAACAAGATCTGTATATTTCTAAACTCCTCTCTCTTACCATCTGCCTTAGTGGTTTACACACACAGGCACACAAGCCTCTGATTCCATTTTTTAAAATTATCTGACCAGGATCACAGCTATGATTCCACATTCCCAGGTGAATGAGGTGCAGCAGTTTAAAGATACTGTGTCTAATTAAAAAAAAAACAAAGATTATCTGATATTGAAGATTATCTAACATTCTGTGGTATTATTCACGTGAGTGGTCATTTCCTCAATAAATCATTTCATCTTGCTTTTATCTGTTATCACTGTTGTCTGATTTTTTTTAAAGCCTGCCAGTACAAAATTGTGCTGAGACAGTCCTTTCAGTCCTTTCATCAGAACCAGTTCCAGCAAATATACTGAAGACTAATTCTTGGCTTAGGGATTGCACTTCTCAGGATATTGTAAAGGATGAGAATACACAGAGAGGGAAGAAATGTCCCTATCATTCCCTTTTTCACCCCCCTACCCCCACCCCCACAGAATTGGCCTCCTCTGGAAATAGTTTATTTCAGTGGTTTTGATCTAATACCACTTAGGTATCTACAAGAAAGTGGACATGAGGGGTAAAGGGTGGGGGAAATGGGTAGATCTTGGTCCAAAGGTACAAACTTCCAGTTAGGAGATGAATAAGTTCTGGGGACCTAATCTACAGCATGCTGATTTAGGTAAGGATACTCTTTAATGTACTTGAAAGTTACTATAAGAACACAGAGGACTCATGGGCACAAACATTGGGGGAATTGACAGTGGGAGTAGGGGGAACAGGGCAGAGAAGAAAAATGGGGAAAAAGGTGGGACAGCTGTAATTGAACTTCAGTAAAATAAAGATTTTAAGAGCAAAAAAAAGTACAGCTTCAGTGGTCTCAACATGACAACAGCAACAAAATGGTAATTATGTCAAGGGTAAGATGTGTTAATTATCCTTATCTTGGTAAACATCACATGATAAATACATGTATCAAATCACCACATCATCTATCTTGAATTTACAAAATGTTATATGTCAATTATATCTCAATAAAGCTAGGAAAAAAGCTGAGGAGAAAAATGGGCATGGAAGCAGGTACAATTACTGTTGCATGTGCCACTGGAGCTAAAGACAAACATCTAGTCCATAGTTTTCATCTGGGCTTCCTGGTTGAGTCCATCCAGGGGGGCCTGTGGAGGATTCCCAGAAGGCTGTACAAGCAAGGTTTAGCCCAGCTCTGGCCCTTTCTGGTCAGACAGAGAGGCTCCAACTTCCCTATCTTGGTTCTCCTTTGAACATATGGTGGGGTTGGTGGGAGGGAGGCAGGGGGTGGGTTTGGGGGGAGTAGGTGGTTAATAAATTTGAAGCCAACATGAGTCTTTAAAACGTCATTTTACAAATTAAAAAATTGGATTATCAATAGCAAAATCTAAGTACTTTTCTTGTGTTAAAGTTGATGCATTGTACAGCTCATTATAGACTAGCATAAGAGATTAGGAGAGTGTGTATTCTGTCATTTGGTATGGCCAAATATCCTCAATTGATTTGAGTAGCAGTAAAATTACTCATTCAGCACATATTTGAGTGCCGACTTGTGCCAGACACTCTGCCAGGCATAGGAGTTACATCATGGTGAAGATGGTCCCTGCTCTCAAGGAGCCCAACGTCTGGTGGAGAGTGACACAAAACTGACAATGACTACATGCTGGAGGGAGTGCTCTGCTGAGAGAGGAAAAACAGGTGACCCAGGCGATGGTGGGCTTGGCTCCAGGTTAAAGGAGTCACTGCTTGATACTTGAATTAAAATTTTTATCTTAGAGTCAGCTCCTAGATGGCAGAATAGGACGCAGGGATTATACACCTACATGTAGAGCAATTCCTTCTAAACAGCAAATGAGAAAGGGACCACACAGAGATGTTGTAGGAGAAACTGAGGTGGGGTAACCACAGAAACCTCACTCCAAAGGGGAGACTTGCAGTGGAGAGGGGTATCACTTGAGGGCTGGCGAGGGCAAACTCACCCTGCTATAAGGCATAGTGATAACATGGCAACTTAAAGGGCAACTAGGCTACACATAAAAGAAATCCATTTACTGACCCTGAGACACCTATCTACCAAATGAATATGTGGGAACATGTAGGAACTCCCTTGGATCTGAGGAGCTGGCAAATGCCATTGTTGACATTCCTCCTCCAGCTAAATGGTGCTCTAGCCACCCTGCAAGGCCTCCTCAGTGGACCCCGCACCACCTCACCCTTTATTAGTGGCAGCCCCAGGGAGATGGCCTCTCAGGGCACCCCCATGGTCCCTCATCCTAGGTCACCTTGCTCTGAGACTGCTGCAGCCCAGGCCCACTGGCCCACCAGGGCACCCCGGGCTCCCTGTAACACAGCCAACTCAGCCAGCACCCACTGCAGCTGCAGTCAGCATTAGCCGCAGCCCCAGCCTGCCAGGCTCCCATGGGCCCCCAGAGCCCTGCACCCCAGGCGAACTCAGGGAGCGCCTGCTGCGGCCCCTCTCACCCAGCCCCCAGTAAGCACCCTGTAGCTGCATACTCCAATAAACTTGCCATGCGACCCCTGCGACCCCAGCAGCTGGGTCTCTAAAGAGATGCTAGAGCCCCGTGCCTTTGGGTCATCATGCCCCATGTTTCCTGCAGCCCCATAAAACTGGCCCAGCAGCAATACCCCAGGTACCGCATGCCTCTGGCAACCTCAACCAGGTCTTATAAAAGGTGCTCCCTACCTACAAGCTCAGGGCTATTGTTGGGAACCGCCCTGCCTGGTTTCAGAAGTTGTAACCCTGCCGTGGATAAGGCTGAGTGAGTGACCTTGGGACCATAAGCCACAAAGGAGACAAAGCTTATCTCCCTGGTAGGAGTGCCCTGGCCTGCATGCTTGATCGGTTAGCCAATGACGGGTAAGATTCCTTAAAGGAGGAACACAGGCACGTGCCTAAGACGGGCACGATCATGGGGAGGCCCCAGGGAAGGACTTGGGAGGCTATAGCAAAAGGGGGTGATGGACCCTCGTCCCTGGGCTTTGACATAGTCTGAGTCCACATTCTGTCTGTGAGAAGTCTCCTAATCTCTTGGCTGCCTTACTTCCCCTGCCTGACTTAAGCCTGAAACAATGATAGAGGATGGTGCAGCCCTGTGCTGGAAAGGGCAGGTTCCCCAGGGTGATCAGGCCTAAGAAAGAATACAGTGATCCCTCACCTATCGTGGTAGTTACATTCCAGAGATCCCCGAGATAGGTGAAAATCCACGAAGCAGCAGCGTTATATTTATTTATTTTTAATTTTTTAAAAGATTTTATTTATTTATTTTTTAGAGAGGGAAGGGAGGGAGAAAGAGAGAGAGAGAGAAACATCAATGTGCGGTTGCTGGGGGTCATGGCCTGCAACCCAGGCATGAACCCTGACTGGGAATCGAACCTGCGACACTTTAGTTCACAGCCCGCACTCAATCCACTGAGCTACACCAGCCAGGCATATTTATTTTTTATTATTTATATATATTTTAAGGTTTTATAAACCCTTCCCATACTCCTATAAACCTTTCCCACTCTCTTATTAACCTTTCCCACACTCTTATAAACACTTCATATGCTCTTAAATACTTTCTACACTCTTAAACCTACATAATTTTAACAACATATAAAATTCTATATGTGTACTCACCAGTGAAGTATACAGTCGTTCTCACTATATCGTGGTTCACTTATTGCAGCTTCACTGTATCATGGGTTTTTAGTATACAGTCGTCCCTTGTTATATCATAGTTCACTTATTGCATGGATTTTTTAAAACCCATAGTACAGTGAAGCCGCAATAAGTGAACTGCAATATAGGGAGGGACGACTGTATATAATATCCTGTGAAGCCTGCTTTTGCTAAGAATGCTCTCAATTAAATGATAAGGGTCCGAGCAGGAAATGAGTTTGTTTCCCAAAGTTTTGTAGCCCTTTAGATAACAGACCCTGACTCAGAATAAGCCCTTGTAGTTCCTTGTATGCTATCTATTGTTTAATCCTTACTGCCTGACAATGATTAATGAGCTTTACCTATATTCCTGTGCAAATTGAAAACCAATAAAAGCTTTTCAAGGCAAGGGTTGGGGCGCTCTCCCCTTGAGAGAGTGGCTGCACCATCCCTTTTCCTCCACAGGACTCGGTAATCCATGTGAATTTGTCTTGTATCTCATCCATAATACCTCTTACATTGCAGGCTGGTGTCTGTGTCAGGCTATCTCAGCAGGAGATGGCTGCAGCCCCTGCCTCCAGATCACCAGGGTAGAGAGCATACACATTGTGAAGAGGGGAATGGAGGAAGGCAGTCTTCAGGTAAACGATGGGGAACATATCTGCAACTTCTCACCCGCTCCATGAATTTAGAATTAAGTTTAATGTATACGAGCCTCACATGAGCTTCCTAGTATAAAAAGTTATATGAACAGAGCCACTTTAAAGGGGATCTGGAGCTGCTCTCCCAGAGGAACTGCCTTACATGTCTTATGCCTCAAACCTCTGAAATGTTAAAACAGGGTCAAATAACCATTGAACTGGGCCTAAAGCAACAGTATGCCCCAAAGAGCTGCTTGCAACGATAACAAGAAGGCTGATAGGGACTACTGGGCTGATGGCTGCTGGGCTGAAAATTTTTTTTAAATTGTTCAGAATCAGCACCACTCATGTTAGCTTACCTGCACCAATAGAAAAACAATGCTTTTCTTGTTTTGATATAATTGTTCCCCTTCGATTTCTCATAATTACCCATTGCCCTTGTGTCCTAATTGGAACACTGTTTGGGCTTCTGCCTGAATCACTGCTTCCTGAGGAACTATTTTTTTCTTCTGTATTTAAAAAAAATCTCATGTAAATGCTTGTTGCCTTTGACTTTGAAAGGCCTTTTATTTTTAGGTTAACTTATCTAGCATCTTGAGCAGGATCTAAAGTGGCCTTATTTCCATGGACTGGAGTCCCCTGGAACCAGGTATGGGTTCCTCCTGGGTATACTCTTAGTAATAAATGATAAACAGAAAGCAAGAATTTTATGTCTTCTTAGAAAATTCCCTGTGCCCTTTCTCCTCAGGTCTATAATTGATTCAGTAAACTGAGTCTTCTTCTTATTAAAAGAGCTAAATTTTGCTTACAACCATTTAACTTCCTGTGTTTTCCTGAAAAGTCTTTAATTCTCACCATGTCTGAGTGAATAACTTAGTAAGTATTGTTCTACAATGACTTATGATACGATTTGACCAAATGTTGACATAATTAGACTTAATGGTATGTTAGGTTACATGGGAAGCATAGCCAAATAAATGACACTAAACCTTTTATTACATAAAATTCCTAAAATTCTGACATACCCTGATATAATGCTAAAAAACTTGTAGTATTTATCTATCTCTTAGAAGTCATAAATCTTATGTCTTAGAAATGTAAACACACAGGAGCTAATCAAGACAATGCCTACAGAGACTGAAGGAGGAAAAGAAGGACTTTTTAAAATACACACTGCTGTATAAGTTAGTTCCCTTGCCAAAACTGATTTATAAAAGAACTAATGACTGTATATGAAAAATAGGATATTCTATTTTCAACAGAAGAAGGTACGAAGCATGGAAATGCACTTTTGTTGAGAGAAATGAAAGTAGAATGTGATTTTTTTATAGAGAAGGACATTTTAAAAACATGAATTTGGGGGGATAAGGAAGAAAAAATTAATTTTGTCCTAAAATAAAATGACTTAAAATAAGACAGGAAAGGATGGTGGAGGGACTAAAAGGTACATAGAAATTGCAGAAGGTTTGTGGAAGCTGCAGAAGGATTATGGAAAAGGGGTCTTAAGAATTTTATATATGGCCAAGAAAACTAAGATTGGAAGATATAATTAAGGCAATTACATTATTTTTATGTATGGGCATGTAAACTCTCACCTGATCTTTAACCATGGTCAGTTTTGAGTCTTCCATCATTTAGAGACAACTATTGCTTACTCAGATGCTTTGGGGGAAAAATATTCCTACAGATGTGTTTCATCCTAGAAGGGATTCATTTTTTTAAAATCCCTGACAAATAGTCTAAAATGTAGGTTTGTGATAACTTTATAACCATAACACTCAATTGAATAAAGGTTTACAGAAGTCTAATGCAAAACCTGGACTCATAAAACTGGTAACAAAAAGATTAAGTCAGTATATTATAATAAGTATTGATATGTGCAGTGCCAGGTGGGTACTTGAAACACTGGGGTAATCACTCTGTAAAGTGTATGATTGTCTAACCATGATGCTGTACACCTGGAACTAATGCAGAATGATACTGAATGTGTGCTGTAATTGAAAACAAAATTTAAAAGGACTAAGATCAACAAGGACTAATAACATGGGACTAAGTAAACAGATAAGGATGATCATAATTTTATGACTTTTTATGTAAAATAACACTGTTTTTGCAGAAAGAAAGAAAGGAGTTCTTACCCTTTGCAACAGCATGGATGGAACTGGAGAGCATTATTCTAAGTGAAATAAGCCAGGTGGTGAGGGACAAATACCATATGATCTCACCTATAAGTGGAACCTAATCAACAAAACAAACAAGCAAGCAAAATATAACTGGAGACACAAAAATTAAGAACAAACTGACAGTAACAGAGGGGAGGTGGGAAGGGATAAAGGGGGGAAGGGGAAAGAGTTTTCAGGAACATCTATAAAGGACACATGAACAAAACCAAGAAGGGGTGGAAGCAGGGGAAAGAGGTGGGGATGACTGGGGTGGGTGGGGATGGTGGAGGATAAATGCAGACAACTATTTGAACAACAATAAAATAATTTAAAAAATAAAAATCACTGTTTTTTAAATCTTTGTGAAATATGAGAAAGGTTTTCTTTTTTCTCCTATGCTACCTGTGGCCTATGGCAATTTGTCAAATTATACCTATGTAAGCAAAATTAAAACGTTCTTCTTTCCCTCCCTACATGATCCTTACAGAATTTCAGGTATCTTAACTAAGCTATGTATGACAAAATCTTAAAATGTTAACTCCCAGATACACGATCCTATCTAAAGAAAGCTCTTGAACCTAACTGGGCTGTTCAACCAACAGAGGACTTGAAATTTAAAATCACTAGGAAGTGAAGCAGGTGCCATCTGTTGTGGACAAACTAACCCAAAATCCCAGACCGGTCCTGTGTAATCTCCACCTTCAGCTTTCCTTTTTTTTCCTTCACTTCTGTTGCTTCCTATCTCACAGATAACATGAGAAGCCAAGCACTCACTAAAATAAACATCACTTACTTCCCCCCTGTAATTTCTCACCACAAAAACAACTCCAACATTGGGCATCATTGTTAAACCTACCTATCAGGTTAACACATGCAACTGGTTCCACACCCAGTCAAGGATGTTTAATTCCTGGTGATGTCAACCCCAGTAAAGGTACCAGATTTGAAGCAACACTTTTTTCCCTTGGGCAGATATTACAGTCAATAAATACCTAATGAGAAAGTTATCAAAAATCTTAGAGGAATTTCAATGACTGGCACAACAATAGCCAGCCAGGAAAAAATATTTAAATTTTCTTGCATGAGTTATACTGGATAATAAAGTGACTCTTGGCCATAGCTTAGCTAAGCCAGGTGGGGCCTGCTTTGTTGTTCACACTTCTTGTTGTGCTCAGATAAAGCACCTCTAGTGAAAATAAAGATGGCATTAAATAAAGTCTGGCACAAACAAAATCAATAAATACAGTGTCCACTGAAATCTCATGGTTCTTTAACATCTTTGGCAGCTGCTCCCAGGTCATGCCTATGGGTTCCGATGCATTCTGTAAATTGGACTCAGCATTTTCTTTGTTAACATAGAATTTTTTGCTGTCATAAAACTATGTTTTGCAGAGCTCAATGTTATAACAACACCTATCTAATAATGGTGGCTCAGCATTTTGAGATGATCACTAAGGCCTATGAAACTTCAAGGAACTACAGAAGGTGTTTGCCCTTAAAGAAACATGACATCAAACCTTTTTCTGCTGTGGCACTCTTGTAGCTCAATTGTTGCCTTAGGCTCCTAAAACAAAACAAAAACAAAACAAAAACAAAACAAAAAACACACTTTCCCCCCTATGTGGGACATGACATACCCAAAATGAACCTTCCTGGCAAGAGGGGCCAATAATGACATAATGTACCCCCAATTAGCAATCCCAACAATGAAAGATAAATGATGCTTTTAATCACTGATCAACACTGCTCTCCAATGATTGATCAGCAATACCTTCAAGGATCTTGATCAAAATGGAGAAGATGGACAAAATGAACACAGAGCCAGAGCAGCCCTCTCAGAGGACCAGCCCTGCACACTTCAGGCCTCACACCTTTGGAATCTCAGAACAGGGCAAAATAACCTCAGGGCTATCTGAAGCAACATTATATCCCAAGGAGCTGTTTGCAAAGATAACAGGAATGCAGATATTATGACTTCTGCATAGCAGACTGAAAATTTAAAAAACAGTTGTTTAGAATTAGCATCACTTATGTTCACTTATCTGCAACAGAAGAAGTGCCTTCCTTCCACTGATGTGATTGTTAGTCTTCCTTCTCATAGATACCCCTTGCCTTGGTCTCTTGATCAGAACACTGTTTGGACTACTGCCAAAATCACTGCTGCCTGAATCACTATTCCTTTTTTTATCTCAAATAAATGCTTGTTGCATTTTGCTATGAAAGGCCTGTTATTTTATTGTATGTTTTTGCTCATCACTAGTTACCTGGGTCTAAAACAAACAAAAGTAATCCCTGCCTTCCACCCACCACCACTGGCAACCACCAATCTGTTCTATATCCTCTCTCATTTGCCATTATAGCATGACCATTTTTTAAAGATTTTATTTATTTATTTTTAGAGAAGGGAAGGGGGGTAGAAAGAGAGGGATAGAAACATCAATGTGTGGTTGTCTCTCATGTGCCCCCTACTGGGGACCTGGCCTGCAACTCAGGCATGTGCTCTGACTGGGAATCAAACCGTTGACCATTTGGTTTGCAGTCCAGCTTTCAGTGCATTGAGCGACACCAGCAAGGGAGGCATGACCATTTTTAAATTCACAAAATCTTTCTCTAAAACAGGGTGTCAAGTGACTACATCATCTCCTTTAATTTTTGCTGTACTTTACTGGGTCACTCATGTCTCTGATTGCTCCATGCTTTCCTCTTCCTGTGCCCCTCAAATGCTGACATTCCTCAGAGTTCCACTCCATTGGTCCTTATCACTTCTCAAACTCTCCTAGAGCAGTCCCATACACTCCTACAACTTCAACTACTGAGAGTTTCAAGGAAATGTATATACAGGGTCTTGCACAAATAACACCCCTTTTGTTACAAAACCTTTTATTACAAAATCATAAGCATGTAATTCTGTAACAATAATATCACACTCAAGCACATCATATGACATTTTAGGTGAAATGTTCAAAATAAAACTATAAATTATCATACCCATATTATTACCCTACCAACCACACTCAAGCAGGCATTACTTCTGCCAGACCTTGCATATGTACACATACACATTTAGGAGGCTCAAGACAGTTAAATAAATCTAAAAAATACTCTAAAAGCTTAATAAATTTAAATTTTGTGTGAAAAAGTAAAGTTTATGCTTGAATAAATTATAAATTTTATCAACTATTTAATATATATATATATATTTGGAGAGTGAATTGATGCAGTTCTGACATTATCAACGTATGTGAAATACAATTCAAAACATTTAAAAAAATAGGTACTCCTATAGTGTACTCCAATATTTTTCAAGACCATGGAAACAATGCACAAAAATATTTTACACTGGTAAAACATTTTTATGACACAGAGAAGTATCCGGAGAAGACAGAAATTTATATCTTAGGATTCATCACAATGAATGGACCTGGGCAGGAATGAACTACACAAAATATTTTTTAAATAAATCTAAAGAATTTGGGAGAAATTGCATGGGTTCCCAAGTAATTAAAGGCAAATTCAAAAGGTTAAAATGGGGACACTTCCAGCCAAGATGGATGTGTAGGTGGATACACTGTGCCTCCTCACACAACCAAAAGAAGGACAACAACAAATTTAAAAACAAACAAAAAACAACAACAACCAGAACTGACAGGAAGTCAAACTGTATGGAAGTCTGACAACCAAGAAGTTAAAGAAGAGATATTCATCCAGACTGGTAAGAAGGGCAGAGATGGGCATCTGGGCAGAGAGCACTCATAGCAAGGTGGCAGCTGGAGGACCTGGATGGGGCAAGGCAGCAGCTGGAGGACCAGTTGATCTCACATTTGCATGTGGATAAACCAGGAGCAAGACAGACTGCGCAACCCAGGGTTCTAGTGCAGGTAAATAAAGCCTCAAAACCTCTGACTGAAAAAACCTGTGGGGGTTGAGGCAGCGGGAGAAACTCCCAGCATCACAGGAGAATTCACTGGAGAGGCCCACAGGGTCCTAGGAACATGTACAAACCCACGCACCCAGGAATCAGCACCAGAAGGGCCCAATTTGCTTGTGGGTAGTGGTGGAGGGGACCAAAAGCTGTCAGAGAGCTGGGCAGGCAGCATTGTGCCTTCTCAGACCCCTCCCCCACATACAGCATCACAAAGCATCAACGTGAGCTGCCCTGCCCTGGCAAATACCTAAGGCCCTGCTCCTTACTATGTAACAGGTGTGTGGAGACAAAAAAAAAAAAAAAGGCCCAAATGAAGGAACAGGTCAAAGCTTCAGAAAAAATACAACTAAGTGACAAAGAGATAGCCAACCTATCAGATGCACAGTTCAAAACACTGGTAATCAGGATGCTCACAGAAATGGTTGAGTATGGTTGCAAAATACAGGAAAAACTAAAGGCTATGAAAAGTGAAATAAGGGGAACCAACAGTGAAGGGAAGGAAACCAGGACTCAAATCAACAGTTTGGACCCGAAGGAAGAAATTAACATTCAACTAGAACAGAATGAAGAAACAAGAATTCAAAAAAACGAGAGACTTAGGAACCTCCAGGACATCTTTAAACATTCCAACATCCAAATCATAGGGTTGCCAGAAAGAAAAGAGGAAGACAAGAAATTGAAAACTTATTTGAAAAAATATTGGAGAACTTCTCTAATTTGGCAAAGAAAATAGACTTCTAGGAAGTCCAAGAAGTTCAGAGAGTCCCAAAGAAGTTGGACCAAATGAAGCACACACCAAGGCACATCATAATTACATTACCCAAGATTAAAGAAGAGAGAATCTTAAAAGCAGCAAGATAAAAGGAGACAGTTACCTACAAAGGAGTTCCCATAAGACTGTCAGCTAATTTCTCAAAAAAGACCTTGCAGGCAAGAAGGGGCTACAAAGAAGTATTCAAAGTCATGAAAGCCAAGGACCTACATCCAAGATTACTCTCTCCAGAAAAGCTCTCATTTAGAATGAGGGGGGCAGATAAAGTGTTTCCCAGATAAGGTCAAGTTTAAGGAGTTCATCAGCACCAAGCCCTTATCATATGAAATGTTAAAGGTACTTAATCTAAGATAAAGAAGAAGATAAAAATATGGATAATAAAATGACAACAAACTCACAACTATCAATAATCAAACTTAAAAAAAAAACAAACTAAGCAAAAACTAGAACAGGAACAGAATCACAGAAATGGAAATCACATGGAGGGTTATCAGCAGGAAAGGGGAGGAGAGGAATGGGGGAAAAGGTGCAGGGAATAAGTAGCATAAATGATAGGTACAAAATGGACGGGGGGGGGTGTTAAGAACAGTATGGGAAATGGAGAAGCCAAAGAACTTATATGTACGACTCATGGATATGAACTAACGGAGGCAGGGAGGGAATGTAGGTGGGAGGGGGTGTGCAGGGTGGAGGGGAATGAAGGGGGGAAATGGGACAACTGTAATAACATAATCAATAAAATATGTATTTTAAGAAAAGGTTAAATTGGGTATCCTCCTGGACACCCAATTGTGTATACTGGCATACACAATTTTGTTGCACTTTGCTTTATTGCTCTTCAGAGATATTGAGTTGTTTTCAAATTGAAGGTAAGGCCCTCCGACAGCAAAAAGATTATGGCTTGTTTTATTGCAATACTTGCTTTATTACAATGTTCTGGAACCAAACTTGCAATATTTGTGAGATACACCTGTATTACTATTGGAATCTGCATACAAAACTAATCGAAGAAAGAGAATAATTCCGACATATTGAAGATAACTCTTGAAGTTTACATTTGCAATAAGTTCTCTTTTTGTTGTGTAAATTTAATGTGTGTGTGTGTGTGTGTGAGAAACCAGACTACTTTGGTTTAAAATCTGGGTTTCTTTTCAACACTTATACTAGCTTGGTGACCTTGAGAAAGTTATTTGAAATATCCATGCCTAAGATTTCTTATGCGTAAGTATAATAATAGTACTCACATCATAGAGTTGTAAAATAAAAATGAATTAATAGCCATAAAAGTACTTAAAATGCTCAACACATAAAAATTTTCAATATATGAGTATATATTGGGTATAATAATGATTATTACTGCTGCTATTAAGTGATACCATTTATTGAGCATATATCATGTATAAAGTTCTCTTCAAAATATCACCTTGCTTAATTTTCACAACAACCATGATGAGGCCACTATTATATTAAACTGACATTATTAATAATAATGTCTGTGGCCCCATGGCTAGTAAGTTGGGGAGTCAGTCAAGGATTTATATAAATATCTCCCTAACATAAAAATACATGTTTTTCTTATTGAGTATTTTTCAAAATATAAATGCAAATTTGTAATCTCTATGACATGCTTACTGATTCAGAATCTCTGAGTATGGCTCCAGAAAATCGTTCTTTTTGACTAGTTCTCCAATTAATGCCTATGTACATTAATGGCTGACTAACCATGCATTGTGCCATGGTGACTAAATTAATTAATTTTACCACTGGAACACTTTACTATCAACACCAAAGGCAAAAAGTCTACCAGAAAAGGCTCCTGCATATTAACCAAAGGCTATCTATTATTTTTTCAGTTCTCAAGGAAGTTATACTTACAATCATTTAGATAAAAATATTGCAGTTATCAGGTCATAATTAAAAATCTATTTGCTCACCATAAATTAAAAGTAATTTTCTTCTTTTCAGAGAAGGCAGCTTGATATTGAGATTCAGCTAATAATATGATTCCCATTCTGTTTTATGCAATTGTGAAGATGGGTTGTTTATTACACCATAGAAAAATAAGTGTGATTAAAATTTGGGCTACTTTTATGCTAGCGTAGTGAGTGTCAGTCTAACTAGCACTTTGTGAAATTGCCATAGCTAAAATATAGAACATGCAACCTGGTGTGTGTATGCCTGTGTGTGTATAATATTTGGAAAAGAAGAATTAAAAAAAAAACAAATAAATTGTTCTTAATGTCACTTTCGAATATAATCATTGTTATTTGTGTAATGTTTAAATGTATATATTTCCTAGATTTTCTACACATTTTAGCAGTTATTATTGTGTTTTATATATAATGTTATAGTCTGCTTTTTCACTTATATGCATTTTTCTGTCATGAAAGTCTGCATAGACACTTTTCAGTAGGTAATATTAAACAGTAAGGTTCTATATGTACTCAATTATTATACAATAATAGTGCACTTAGATTGTCTTCAATTATTTTGTTATTATCAATTATAACATCTTGAATGAAAGTATAATACCAAATTGTAAATGATGGTTATATTGTACCAGTGCAGTTGTGAGTGGTTATGTTTTTCTGAGATTCTCAAAATTCCTACAATGAACATATATGAACTTTAACAGAGAAAGTGTTATTCAAAATAAAATTAATTGTATAATAACAGGTGATTACAGCTTAAAGGATTGCAAATCACAGGCAGTGTAAAATGTCTTAGGGAAACCCAAAGATGATAGATAAGATAAAAGCACAAACACTACAGTAAAATTTTAGACTCTGATATCACAGCTACAACAAATAGTAAACACAGTCTAACTCCTACCCAGGTAAATCTAAAATGTCATACTAAGGCCTATTTATCATAAATACCCTTTACCTGACACATCATGTATAGCTTTTGACAAAAAATTACAAGATGTGCTAAAATGCCAAAAACACATTCTAATGAACAAAAGCAAGCATCATAATTAGACTCAGATATAGCAGAAATTTAGGAGTTATCAAGCCAGGAATTAAGAATAACTATGGTTCATATGCTCAGGGCTTTAATGGAAAAAAATACACAACGTGCAAGAACAGATGAGTGATAGTAGCAGAGAGATTGAACCCCTAAAAAAAATCAAAAGGAAATTCTAGAATTCAAAAACTCTGTAACAGAAATTTAAAAATCCCTTTGATAGGCTTATTAGACTGGATATAGCCAAGGAAAGAAGCAGTAAGCTTAAAGATACACCATGGAAACTTCTTTAACTGAAATACAAAGGAAAAATTTTTAATGGGACAGAATATCCATACAAATATTCTTATAAGAGGATAACATACACATAATGAAAATACCAGAAGAAGGAAAGGAGACACCTAATAAGTAAGTGAAATAATAATGGCTGAGACTTTTTCCCAAAAAATTAATGATAGACAACAAACTACAGATCCAGAAAGCTCAGAGAGCATTAAGGATGATATTCCAAAAAAAAAAAAAATCTACAGCTAAATACATCAGACTCAAACAAAAGAAAACCAAAGGCAAAAAGAAAATCTTGAATGCAAGTAGAGGGGTAAAACCCCATGTTACCTATAGAGGAACAAGGATAAAAACTACCTCAGACTTCTTTTCTAACATTATGCAAGTAAGAAGAGAGGAAAGTGAAATATATAAAGTGCTGAAAGGGAGGAAAAAACCCACCAACCTAGAATTATGTATCCAGTTAAAATAGTTTTTAAGAGGAAAGAAGAAATAAAAACGTCCTCCAACAAAAATAAGTATATAGAATTTGTCACTGGTATACCTGCCTTACAAAAGATGTTAAAGAAGTTACTCAGAGAGAAAGAAAATTATATAGGTCAGAAACTGCTATCTACACAGAGAAAGGAAGACCATTGGAGAAGGAGTAAATAAAGGTAAAATAAACTACTTTATTTTTCTTATTCAAAATAATAATAGAAACAATGTTCTAGATGAGTATAACTCATGGGTAAGTAAAATGAATGACATCAAGATTATGAGGGATAGAAGACAAGAATTGAGAATATTCTACTACAAGGTACCTGTACTGCATGTGAAGTGGCACAGAGTTGATAGTGGGCTTAGATAAGTTGTAAATGTATATTGTAATCTAGGATAGCACTAAAAATATAAAGGACATATAATTATTATATTAGAAAAGAGACAATGGAACCATATAAAATGTTCAGTTAAAGCAAGAAGGGGCAGAAAAAGAGAAGACAAAAAGAGAAAGGAAGCATAAGGCAATGAATAAAAACAATTACAAGTATTGTAGATATAAATAAAACTATATTAATAATCACTACAAGTGTAAATGGTCTAAATGCACCAATTTAAAAGACAGAGATTGTCAGAGTGGATCCAAAACACAATCCAGGTGTAAGTTGTCCCCAAGAAACCCACTACAAATATAAAGATACAGATAGATTTCAATTAAGGGGTAGAGAAAGACATACCATACTATTGCTCTAACCAAAAGAAGTTGGAATAGCTATATTAACTTTAGACAAAGAAGACTTCAGATCAAGGAAAATTATCAAGGATAAATATGGGAATTACATAATAATAGGGTCAGTAATCTAAGAAGACATAAGAATCCTTAAGGTATATGAACCAACAATTGAGTGTCAAGATACCAATATATGTGAGGCAGAAACTGATAGACTTGCAAGAAGAATAGATGAATCCACTTTTAAAGTTGCAGAGTGCAACACTCCTGTACCAGTAATTCACAGATCTAGTAGGCAGGAAATAAGTGGGGATATAGTTTAACTGAACTGCACCATCAATCATCTGGATGTAATCGACATTTATAGACTACTTTATTCAACAACAGCAGAATACACATTCTTCTCAAACTCAACAGAACATTTGTCAAGACAAAATATTCTGGGCCATAAAGCTCAACAAATTTTTAAAAATAGAAATCATATAAAGAAAGCTCTCTGACAACAATGAAATTAAACTAAAAATCAATAACAATGATTTCCCAAAATATTTGGAGATTAAACAACATAATTCTAAGTGGTACATAAATCAAAGAAGTACCAGGAAAAAAATAAAAATGTTTGAATTGAATTAAAATGAAAATACAACTCATCAAAATTGGTACAATGCAATGAAAGCAGTGTTTAAGTGGAAATTTAATGCATTAAGTGCGTATATTGGAAAAGAAGAAAGTTCTAAAATCAACACTCTATGTCTCTACCTTAAATTTCCAAAGTAATCAGAAGAAATTGAATAATAAATATTAGAGCAACAATCAATGAAATTTAAAACAGAAAAACAATATAAAAATGTAAGAAAACCAAAAGCTGGTTCTTTGAAAGATAAGTAAAGTGGATAAATTTCTATCCAGTCTAAGAAAAAAAGTGAAAAAACACAAATTATTAATATCAGGAATTAAAGAGGTCTATACCACTGATCCCTTGGACATTAAAAGAATAATGAAGCAATATTAGGAATAAATATATGCCCACAGATTTGATAATCAGATGAAATGGACCAATTCTTTAAAAGACACAAACTATCAAATCTCACAGAGGGAAAATCAGGTCTTCTGTAAGGCCTATGTCTATTCAAGAAATTAAATCAAAAGTTAATAACCACCCTAAAAAGAAAGCAGAAGGCTTAGATGAATTCACTGGTGAATTTTAAAAACTATTTAAGGAAAAATGATAGCAATTCTCTACAATCTGTTTTCAAAAAATAAAAGCAGAGGGAATACTTCTCAACTCAGTCTTTGAAGACAGCATTACCCTAATACCAAAAGAAGACAGACAGATTAAAAGAAAAAAAAAAACAACAGTCCAATGTCTCTTATGAGCATAAATACAAAATCCTCAACAGAATATTAGTAAATCAATTCCAACACTATACAAAGAATTACAAACTATAACCAAGTGAGATTCATCTCAGGTACACAGAGCTGGTTCAACATATAATATAATCCATCACCTCAATATATCTAAATAACAAAAGTCATAGATCATATCAATAAATTCATTAAAAACATTTAAAAAATCCAGCATCCATTCAAGATAAAAATTCTCAGCAAACTTCAGGGAGAAATTCCTCAACTTCATACAGAGCACCTACAAAAATAACCCTACAGTTAACATCATACTTAATGGTGAGAAACTAGATGTTTTCCCCCTAAGATTGGAACAAGCTAGTATGCCCCTTTTTACCACTCCTATTCAATGTTGTACTGGAAGTTTTAACTAATGCAGTAAGACAGGGAAATAAATGATAAAACAACAGCAACAACAAAGAATCCACAATAACAACAACAAAAAGGAAAAAAATCTCTTGGGAATCATAAGCAATTATAGCAAAAATCAAGATACAAATGAACATATACATAAATCAATTGCTCTTCTATATGCCAGAATGAACTATTGGAATTTGAAATTAAAAACATAAAACCATCTGGTCAAGATGGAAGTGCAGGTAGACACACTTCACCTCCTTGCACAACCATAAAAAGAATTACAACTAAATCTCATAGCAAGTAACACCCAGAACTGTCAGAAAATAAAACTGTATGGAACTCCAATAACCAAGGATTTAAAGAAGCCACAATCATCCAGACAGGTAGGAGGTGTGGAGACGTGGAGACACGAGAAGATGCAGTATGGTGCAGAGAGGTGATGACAGTAGAGGAACAGGCACAAGTGGTCCCACATTCACATGTGGTGGATAAAAACCAGGAGGGATACCTTGGAAGTGAGCAATCCCAGCCCCAGGCCAGACCACAAAGTCCAAGGTTCCACTGTCAGGAAGATAAATAGCCATAACTTCTGGCTGTAAAAACCAGTGGGAGTTGGGGCAACAGAAGAAACTGCCAGATTTTCAGGGAACTTTGCTTAAAGGGACCTCAGGGTCTTAAAATGTATGCAAACCCACCCACTGTGGGATTCAACACCAGAGCAACAGCTGGATGGGTGCCAGTCACATACAAGGAGCAGGTGAAGTGACCAGAAATGGGAGAGTGCCAAGCAAACCACCAGAAGCCAGACAGTGGCACAGCCCCCTCTCTGAGCCCTCGTCCCTCACAGAGCCACAAAGTGGTGAAGTGGATTGCTTTATTCTGGCAATTACCTAAGGCTCCACCCTACACAATTTATAAGCATTTTTTACAGGGAGTCAAAGTAGCTCTACCTAATATACAGAAACAAACACAGGAGGCTGCCAAATTGAGCAGACAAACAAATATGGCCTAAATTTAAGAACACAACAAAACTGCAGATAAAGAACTAAATGAAATGGAGATAGTCAACCTATCAGATGCAGAGTTCAAAACACTGGTGATCAGGATGCTCACAGAACTCATTGAGTATGGCAGCACCATAAAGGTTAAAAAAATGAAGGTTATACTAAGTAAAATAAAGAAAAATCTACAGGGAACCATCAGTGAAGGGAAGGAAGTTGGGACTCAACTCAATGATTTGGAATATAAGAAAGAAATAAACATTCAAACACAACAGAATGAAGAAACAAGAATTCAACAAAACAAGGATAGTACAAGGCAACTCTGGGACATCTCCAGACATGCCAATATCCAAATCATAGGGATGCCAGAAGGAGAAGAGGAAGAGCAAAAAAATGAAAACTTACTTGAAAAAATAAGGAAAGAAAAACTTCCCTAATTTGGTGAAGGAAATAGACATGCAAGTCCAGGAAGCACAGAGAGTCCCAAAGAAGTTGGACCAAAGAGGACCACACCAAGACACATCATAATTATAATGCCAAAGGTTAAAGATAAAGGGAAAATCTTTAAAAGCATCAAGATGAAAGCAGAGAGTTACCTTCAATGGAGCTCCCATAAGACTACCAGCTGATTTCTCCAAAGAAGACTTATAGGCAAGAACGGGCTAGAAAAAAGTATTCCAAGTCATGAAAAGCAAGGACCTACATCCAAGATTACTCTATCCAGCAAAGCTATAATTTAAAATGGCAGGGAGGGGGGCAGATAAAGTGCTTCCCAGGTAAGGTCAGGTTCAAGGAATTCATCATCACCAAGCCCTTATATGAAATGTTAAAGGGACTTATCTAAGAAAAAGAAGAAAATCAAAACTATGAATATTAAAAAGGCAACAAACTCACAAGTATCAACAAGTGAATCTAAAAACAAAAAAAGAAACTATGCAAACAGCCAGAACAGAAACAGAATCATAGGTATGGAGATTATTTTGAGGGCTATTATCTGGGAAGAGGAAGGGGGAGAATGTGGGGGGGGGGGATGTGCAGGGATTACAAAGCATAATTGGTAGGAACAAAATAGACAGGGGGATATAAGAATAGTATAGAAGATGTATAAGCCAAAAAACTTACATGTATTACCCATGGACATGAACTAAGGGGGGTATTGCTGGAGGGAAAGGGGTGCTGGGCAGAGGGTGACAAAGAGGGAAAAATTTGGACTACTGTAATAACATGATGAATAAAATATACGTAAAAACATAAAACCATTCCTCTGACCAGTGTGGATCAGTTGCTTGGGTGTCATTACACAAAGTGAAAGCCCCCCCTCCCCCTGCCTCCGGTTCAATTCCCAGTTAGGGCACATGCCTGGGTTGCAGGTTCAGTCCCTGGTCAGGGTACATACAAGAGGCAACTGAACAATGTTTCCCTCTCACATCAATGTTTTTCTCCTTCTCTTTTGCCCTCCTTTTCCCTTTACTTTTAAAAAATTAAAAATAAAAAGAGAACCATAAATCTAACAAAATATGTACAAGATCTATATGAAGAAAACTACAAAACTCTGATAAAAGAAATTAAAGATCTAAATAAGAGATACCCCATATCCACATAGGGAGATTCAATATTGTTAAAAGGTCAGTTCTTGCGAAATGATCCACACATTCACTGAAAGCCCAGTAAAAGTCCTAGAAACATACTTGTGGATATTGACTGATTCTAAAGTTTGTATGGAATGGCAAAAGACTCAGAATAGCCCACATAATATTGGAGAAGATCAAGTTGGAGGACTAATGCAATCTAATTTCAAGACTTACTATGAAGCTATAGTATTCAAGACAGTAAGTATGGTATTCCTGAAATAATAGAGAAATAGATTCATGCAACAGACTAGAAGTCCAGAAATAGACTCAAACAAATATAATCAACCAATCTTTGACAAAGAAGCAGTCAATTCAGTGATGAAAAGAAGATTGTTTTCAACAAATGGTGCTGGAACATGGGAAAAAATGAGTTTAGACACAAACCTTATACTTCTTACACTTTTCACAAAAGAAACACAAAATGGATCATAGGCCTAAATGTAAAACACAAAACTATAAAAATTCTATAAGATAATGTAGGAGGAAACCCAGATGAGATTGGGTTTGGCAATGAATTTTTAAATATAATGCCAAAAGCTGCATCCATAAAAGAAAAAAATTAATATGTTGGACTTCATTAAAACTAGAATGTTCTGCTTTGGGGAAAATACTGTTAAAAGAATGAAATGAGAACCCACAGATTGATATAAAATATTTCCAAAACGTATAACTAATAAAAGATTTGCATCCAAAATATTTAAAGTACTCTTAAAACTTACCAGTAAGACAACAAACAACCCAATTAAAATGTGAGGAGAAAATCTTGAATAGACACCTTAACAAAGAAATATACAGTTGGCAAATACACTATGTAGATGCTCAACACCATATTTTAGGGATTTGCAAAGTAAAACAAAAATTAAATTCTACTACCCACCTATTACATAGGTTAAATTGCAAAACAATGACAACAAAAATGCTGGTAAGGATGTAGAGCAAAAGGAATTTCATTCATTACTGGTGGGAATGCAAAATGGTACAGTCACTTTGGAACACAGTTTGACAGTTCTTACAAAACTAAACTAATCTTACCATATACTATAACACTTGTACTCTTAGGTACTTACACCAATTCATTTAAAAAGTTATGTCAAAACAAAAACCTGCATACAAATATTTATAGCAACCTTATTCAAAATTGATTAAAAGTTGGCAGCAACCAAGGTGTCCTTCAATAGGTAAAGAGCTAAACAAACTGTGGTACATTAATGCAATGGAATAGCATTCAGTAACAAAACAGAATGAGGTATTAAGTCACCAAAAGAAATCGAAGAACATTAAAAACATACTGCTAAATGAAAAAAGCCAATCTGAATTAGGTACTGTATTATTTCCACTATTTAACACTCTGTAATGGCAAAACTTTATAGACATTAAAAATATCAGTGGTTTCCAGGGCTTTAGGAGTGAGAGGGGAAGGGATAAATAGAGGGAGCACAGGGATTTTTACAATAGTGAAGCTATTTTGTATGATACTATAATGGTGGAAATAGCACGTTATGATTTGTCAAAACCAGTAGAACTGCACACCAAGTGTGAACCCTAATGTAAACTATTCATTTTAGTAAATAATGACATATCAATATTGGCTCATCAATTGTTAACTAATTTATTATACAAATGCATGATGTTAATAATAGAGGGAACTGTGGGGGAAGGAGGAGGTAGTATATGGGAACTCTACACTGTTGTTTGATTTTTCTGTAAACCTAAAAAGTTCTAGTAAATAAAGTTTATTATTTAAAATAAAATAAAATGAATAAAAGTGCACTGAATATCACTGTATAGTAATCAAATTGTACTTCTATTTTCACAGGACAGAATTTCATAAGTGAATTCAGTGAATATGTAGTGTGACTATATTTAAGATGCTTCTTATAGTTGAATCAATTTGCCAAAGTGTTTTACCAATTCCCATACCAGGAACTATTGTTACATCTCAGACTTGAGTAGGGAATTTTACATTGATCAGGCTGGCTCTTCATTAATCCTGACAAGTCAGCTCACAAAAGTGTATATGTTGGTCATAAGAAAGGGAAGCTATGAAGATATAAGATAGATTAGCAAAAGGCATCACTTTCATAGTAAACAAGAGTGGTAGCAATTTGTCATTTGCTGGCTGTGGAGCATCCAAGTGCCTGTTTTATCATATAGCAGTATCAAGACTCTGAATGATTTTATTGTCTTTTCTTTGTAAATTAAATTTATCATTACAAAGACCATAACACTATACACATAAAATAGTAGACCCTTATTTTGTTTCAGTTTGTCAATTTCATTGCTGAGTAGTAGTATAACACAGTTCATTTATCCTTTAACCAGTTGATGGACATTTGAGTTGTTTCCAACTTGGGCTATTATGAATAAAGCTGCTATACTTGCATACAGGTTTTCGTTAATGAATCTCAAAAAGGTTATGCTAAGTGAAAATTCAGATACAAAACAATACATACTGTAAAATTTTATTTCTATGATAGTATAGAAGAGGCAAATTCACAATGTCAGAAATTGGATCAGTAGAGAAGATATAGCCTGGAAAGAAGCGCAAGGAAATTTGGGGGTGATGAAAATGTTCTATATCTTGATTTTGGTGGTGGTTACATGATTGTTTATTGGTCAGTGTTCACAAAATTATACACTCAAAATTAGTGAAATGTATTGTATGTAAATTATACCTTAATAACACCAACCAAAAAAAATGAAAAAGAAAGAAAGAAAAGGACAGCTATTAATTTTCAAGGGTAGTACAATCTCAAACTATCAACTGCCTCATAGTCTGGAGACAGCCCCTCTCACATTCATGGTAGCTCATTGTATTATACAGAGAAATGTTCCTTGTTCCTCTTCATCTCCTTAACACCTTCTTCTCTTTTGAATTTTTTTTAGCTGATTGGTGAGCCATGGTTGCTCACCAATTTAACATGGTTGGTGAGCCATATACTTCCTCATGGCCTTTCCCTCAACTACAGAAAGATGCAGCTGAAGCTTTCAAAACAATGTTTATAATGACTAAATTCTAAGTCAAGGATGATTCTAATTTGCAGTCTCCATTTGTCAGGACTGAAGGGGATGGTTTTATCCTCTCAATTGCATAATGTTTATGGTTGTATCCACAGTGCCTATCATAGTGTCTGGCATAGCAAGTATTCCATAAATATTTATTGACTGAAAGAAATATAGTTAAATGGTTCATTCTGTTCTAAAGTGTTCTATTGAAAAAATATTTCAGCTTGAAGAGCAAACCTCCTTAACTACAATGCAATCTATAATCAAGGACTACTAGCCTCTTTAGAAATTGTAGTACATGGTACAAATTCTCCAGCCAGATACCCCCATCAAGACCACCAAACCACTTTTTCCTATATGCTGGTAGTGGGGCTACTAAGGCTCATAGCAAGCCCCTCTCTAGGAATTGCCTTTGCCCCAAAGAAGCAACTTTGTGCAATGTTACATCCCCTCTGTAGCAGAAGCCTGCATCTAATCTCTGGTTAGTGTGGGGATACAAAGACCTGACTCCTTTCAATTCAGAACAATTCCGAGAGACAATTCCATTTCCAGAGATTCCCATGGGAGAGCCTGAAGCTTAACTGCAACTATATTGAGGTTTGAATTACCCCTCTGCTCATCCTGCTTCCCTCACTCCCTTAAAGGTGCTGCTCCTAAGATCATTCCCCAGTAAACTTCCTGTATGTAACTATTTGTTTTCTTGGGAAATACAACCCAAGACAATTCATGTTGGTAATAGTTCCAAGAAGTAGTCTCAAATATTGGATTTTAGAGCTAGGTTACTCCCTAGTCAGATAGGTAGGAGGACTTCCTGTGGTTGCAGAAGGCATACTAATAGCCACTACTATGATGTAGCAGTGCAACTGTTAAAATTTTCACTGGTGGTAAACTGGATGGGATACAGAATGGAAAGGGATGCAATAGTGTGCACAATGGCTCAGACATTTGAAAGGTTTGAGGTGAGTAGTGATTACAAGGAACTTGGAATTGTGTAACTTTTCTGGCTATTATTGATGCACTGGAGAAAAACAATAAAGGATGAAGGTGATTAATCACCAATTTAAGGCAAAACATGAAAATCAGCTTCCTTGGCAGCACATAAAGAAGCTCATCTTCTGTAACTGGAGGGCAGAAAAAGCTTAGAATCTGGTTCAGACTTGACTATAAGGTTGGAAGAGCTTCAGAAGCTGGAATTCTCAACTGTATGTTGAAGACAGAGCAATCATAGGAAAGGAAAATGGGCTCTGAATCTTGAGATGAGGAGATTTGAAGAATACTTGAAATTCTTAAATTCCCAGATTCCTCTGGACCATGGGGACTGTAAAAGTGGTCCACTGCTCTGGTAAAATAGCATTCATGTTTTACTCGAAGACAATACACATGCTTCTTCTGCCTTGCAAGACAATTCAGGATCCTCTCACAATCAATCCCCAGCTCCTTTTCTGGCCAACAGACAAATACGGTGAAGTCACAACTGGGGAAAGTATTGGTCTGGCAAAGGAAGGGAAAGATGACTATGCATCAAATGAACTAGCAAACCCAGCAGGAAGATATATATGGGGCTAGACCCTGAAGATGCTGAATCAAGAGGGACAAAATAGAGTTGGAAGTGGTAAGTTTATCAATACGGGAGAAGTCCTCCATTATTGAGGATTTAGTAATCTAGCAAAGGCAGGAAAGAGTGATGACACACTACTAGGATGGCTCCTGAAATCTTGGAAAACACCCACTTTAAGTGAAAAATAAATGCCAGGATTACCATGGTAGGTGAGGGGGTGGGGGATAAAAGGCACAGAGAAGCAGGCATGCTGCAGTGAATTTACGCTATAAGGTGGAAAAACTCAACAGCTCATCATATTCTGCCAAAAGTTCCAGATGATAATTTATTTACCAAAATGATATGAAATTCACTGGTAAGAAAGGAACTAGCAATTTTGAGAAACTCAGTATGGCTATATTAGTTTCCTAGTTCTGAGTAATAAATTAACATAAACTTAGTGTTTAAAACAACACACATTATTCTACTCCAGCTTCCATGGGTCAGAAATCAACTGGGTCTTCTGCTTCAGGATCTCTCACAGGTTTTAATTAAGTGCCAGCCAGGCAGGAAGAAGCATTCATTCCTTTCTGGAATTCAGGATTCTCTTTCAAACTTATGTGGCTGTTGGCAGAATTCATCCTTTTGTAGAACTGAGATCTCTAGTTTCTTATGCTATAAACAACTAGATACTATCCTGAGGTGACAGATGCTGCCTTTCCTTATCAAGTTTAGAATAAGTTTGTTGATATCCATAATGTATGTTGCTGGGATTCTGAGTAGGATTGCATTGAATCTATAGGTCATATTTGGAAGAACTGACATCTTAACAATATTCATTCTTCCTCTCCATGAATATGGAATATCTTTCTATTTAGCTCTTTGATTTTGTTCATTAGACTTTATAGTTTTCCTCATTTAGGTCTTGTACATATTTGGTAAGATATATCCTTAAGCACTGGTAAGATTTATACTTAAGTATTTCATTTGTTGGGGTACTAACATAAATGGTATTGTGTGTTTTAAAAAATATTTTATTTATTTATTTTTAGAGAGAGAAAGGGAGGAAGAAAGAGAGAGAAAAACATCAATGTGTTGCCTCTCATGCACCTTCTACTGGGGACCTGGCCCACAACCCAGACATGTGCCCTGACTGGGAATTGGACTAGCGACCCTTTGGTTCATAGGCCAGCACTCAATCCACTGAGACACCAGGGCTTGTGTTCTTAATTTAATATTCCACCTGTACATTGTTAGCATATAGGAAAGCAATAGACTTTTGTATATTAACCTTATATTCTGCAAACTCACCGTTATTGCTTGTTAAATCTAAGCACTTTTGGTCAACTTTCTCAGGTTTTCTACATAGACAATCACGTCATCTGCAAACAAAGACAGTTTTGTGTCTTCCTGCCCAATCTATATCTTTTATTTCTTTTTCTTGAAGTACAATGTTGAAAAAAACTGGTAAGAAAGAATACCCTTGCGTTGTACCTATCTTAGTTGGAATGCTTTGAGTTTCCCACCATTAATTATGACATTAGCTGTAGGGTTTTTGTACGTTGTTTTTTTTTTTTATCAAGTTGAGAAAGTGACTCTCTATTCCTAGTTTTCTGAGAGTTTCTATCATAAATGGGCGTTGAATTTTGTGAAATGTTTTTCCTAAATTTATTGATGTGATCATGTGATTTTTTTCTTCTAGTGTATTGACATGATGAATTATATGAATTGATTTTCAAATGCTGAACCAACCTTGCATAGCTGGGATAAATCTCATATTATTGTGATGTAAAATTCTTTTTACATACTTAAAAAAATGATTTGTTGTTCTTTTGTTGAGGATGTTTGCATCTGTGCTCATGAGAAGTATTGGTCAGTAGTTTCTTTCTCTTGCAATGTATTTCTCTAGTTTTGGTATGAGAGTAAGGCTGCCCTCAAAGAATTAGTTTGCAACTATTCCCTCTATGTCTATCCTTTGAAAGAGATTGTAGAGAATTGGTATAATTTCTTCTTTAAAGGTTAGGTAGAATTCATCAATGAATCTATCTGGGCCTGGTGCTCAGTCTTTTGGAAGGTTACTGATTCTGTAATAGACATAAGCCTATTCAGATTGTCTGTTTTTTCTTCTGTGAGTTTTGGCAGATTTTGTCTTTTAAAAAATTGATCCATTTCATATAGTTATCAAATTTGTGGGCATAGACTTGTTCAGAGTATTCCTTTATTATCCTTTTAATTTTCATGGTAGTTATGTTTCCTCTTTAATCTCTGATATTAGTAATCTTTGTCATCTGTTTTTCTTAGTTAACCTGGCTAGAGGTTTATCAATTTTAGTGATGATTTCAAAGATCCAGAATTTGGTTTTATTGATTTTCTCTACTGATTTTCTGTTTCCAATTTCATTGACTGTTGTTCTAATTATTTTTAAATTTTTAATTTAATTTAATTTTTTGTTTGAGAATTGTATTAATAACTGCTTGCAGTTTGTTGACTTTTTTGAAAAAAATCAAGTTGTAAGCCTTTATTACAAATTAAAATGAGGCTCTTCAAATTGTCAACAAGACTAGATATGATACAATTTAAAAACCTTTAAAAGTGTATGGAGAAAAACCAGGTTTAAAAAAACTGCATCTGTCATTACCAAAAAGAGATGACTTTAGATAAAAATAATAAAAACCCCATGCTACACAGACAATGCAGACAGTTCTAGCCAATCTGGTCAATAGGCAAAAATCAAGCACTTAAAGTCTTTGGCTCCAATCTTTTGTTCATTTTGTATTGCTGGAATTTCATATTCCTTTCTTTTTTAAGTGTATTTTATTGATTACACTACTACAGTTGTTCCATTTTCCCCACTTTATTACCCTCTGCCCTACACCCCCTTTAGTTCATGTTCATGGGTTGTACACATAAATTCTTTGGCTTCTCCATTTCCCATACAATTTTTAACTCACTCTATTTTCCACCTACCATTTATGCTTCTTATTCCCTGTACCTTCTGCCCACTCTCACTCTCTGCTGATAACCCTCCATGTGGTCTTCATTTCTGTGATTCTGTTCCTGTTCTAGTTGTTTGCTTAGTCCATTTTTTTTGTTTTATCAGCCCAACAATAACCCACAACCTTCAGACCAACTTTATTTTTGTTTTTGTTTTATTAAGTTCAGTTGTTGAGAGCTGTGAGTTTCTTGTCATTTTACCATTTGTATTTTTTTATCTTCTTTTTCTTAGACAAGTCCCTTTAACATTTCATATTATAAGGGCTTGGTGATGATGAACTCCTTAAACTTGACCTTATCTGGGAAGCACTTTATCTCCCCTTCCATTCTAAATGATAGCTTTGCTGGATAGAATAATCTTGGGTGCAGGTCCTTGCCTTTCATGACTTTAAATTCATCTTTGCAGCCCCTTCTTGCCTGCAAGATTTCTTTGGAGAAATCAGCTGACAGTCTGATGGGAACTCCTTTGTAGGTAACTGTGTCCTTTTCTATTGCTGTTTTTGAGATTCTCTCCTTATCTTTCATCTTGGGTAATGTAATTATGATGTGTCTTGGTGTGTTTCTTCTTGGGTCCAATTTCTTTGGCACTCTCTGAACTTCTCGGACTTCCTAGAAGTTTATTTCCTTTGCCAGATTTCTTGCTCTTCCTCTTCTCCTTCTGGCACCCCTATGATTTGGATGTTGGAATGTTTAAAGATGTCCTGGAGGTTCCTAAGCCTCTCTTCCATTTTTGAATGCTTGTTTCTTCATTCTGTTCTGGTTGAATGTTAATTTCTTCCTTCGGGTCCAAACTGTTGATTTGAGTCCCAGTTTCTTTCCCTTCACTGTTGGTTCCCTTTATTTGACTTTTCATAGCCTTCAGTTTTTCCTGTATTTTGCAACCATACTCAACCATTTCTGTGAGCATCCTGATTACCAGTGTTTTGAACTGTGCATCTGATAGGTTGGCTATCTCTTCATTGTTTAGTTGTGTTTTTCTGGAACTTCGACTTGTTCTTTTATTTGGGCTATATATATATGTTGTCTCGGTATGCCTGTTACATAGTAAGGGGTGGAGCCTTAGGTATTCACCAGGGTGAGGCATCCCACATTGCTGCTGTCACTGCATTGTGGCACTATAGGAGGGGGAGGGGTCAGGGAGGGAAGAATGCCACTTGCTCAACTCTCAGCTAGTGTTCAGTCACTTCTCCCACTACCCACAAGCAAATTGGGCCCTTTTGGTGCTGATTCCTGGGTGGGTGGGTTTGTGTACATTCTAGGACCCCATGGTTCTCTCCAATGAACTCTCTTGAGAGGCTGGAAGTTTGTCAGATGCCACAATCCCCACAGGTTTTTACAGCCAGAGGTTTTGAGGCTTTAGTTTCCCATGCTGGAACCTTGGGTTGTGTTGTCTGTCCCACTCCCCAGTTGTTCCTCCTGGTTTATCAGCACACAAATGTGGGACTACCTGGTTGGCCAGCACACACCTAGCCTGGCCCAGTCTGGTCTGTCTCCTTGCTGTGTGTCCTTTCTGCCCGGCTGTCCATCTTCACCCCTCCTATGGGTCTGGATGAATGTTCCTCTTTAACTCCTTGGTTGTTGGACTTCCATACAGTTCAATTTTCTGGCAGTTCTAGTTGTTTTTGTTTTTTAAATTGGTTGTTTTCTTTCATTTGGTTGTGTAAGGAAGCAACCTACACCTCCATCTTGGTTGGAAAATGCTCCCAATTCCTCATTTGATCTTAATTGATTTTTCTGTACCTCTCTGCATAAATTTCTTCTGGCTCTGAGAACCCCATCTGGGTAAGTAAAGAGAAGCAAGTCTCTAGTTTGAGGAAACCTGGTACCTAGTCTGAAGTGGTCTGTTGTGTATATTTGATGAAAAAAGAAATTTAAATCATGCACTGTGGTTTTATACTTCTGTGCTTACTCCCAGCAACAAAATTAATACATCACATATTTCATTATAAGTATCTCTAGTAAGCTTTTGTGTTAATCTGATAGATAACTGCTGTCTGACATTGTTTTTTTACTGAACTGGCTGAAAGTGGTAAAATGGAATCCTCTCAAATTAAATGTGAGTTTTCAAATCTTAAAGATGGTTGTTAGCTTTGTTGAGGCCTCTCATTTTAGTTGAGATTTAAATACGTAGGGATTCTGAATCATTTTAGAGAATAAGAAATCACTGCTTCAGCCCTGGCTGATGTGGCTCAGTGGACTGAGCCCTGGCCTGCAAACCAAAGGGTCACTGATTTGATTCCCAATCAGAGCACATGCCTGGGTTGCAGGCCAGGTCCCCAGTTAGGGGTACACAAGAGGCAATCACACATTGATATTTCTCTCCCTCTCTTTGTCTAAAAATAAATAAAATTTTAAAAATAGAAATCACCTCTTCAGTATTTTGCTCAGTATATCCAATGGAAACCTGGTTCCATATAATATTTCATTTAAAAAATTGTTTTATGGTTTTAATGGTTCCATAGTTTAAATAAAAAATCATGTGTTCACTTCCAGCCAAAATGGAGGCATAGGTAGATACACCTTGCTTCCCCCCACAAACAAAAGAAAGACAACAACAAATTGAAAAACAAATAGCCAGAACTGTCAGAAAATTGAACTGTATGAAGTCTGACAACCAAGGAGTTAAAGACAAAACATTCATCCAGATCAGTAGGAGGGGTGGAGATGGGCAGCCAGGAGGGGACTTGCTGCATGGCAGCAGTTAGTGGACCAGGGCAGGTGAGGTGGTGCCTGGTAGAACAGGTGGTCCCACTTTTGCATGTGGATAAATCAGGAGGAACAACTTGGGAGCGAGATAGACTCTGCAACCCAGGGTTCCAGTGTGGGCAAATAAAGCCTCACAACCTCTGAGTGTAAATCGTGTGGGAGTTGCAGCAGTGGAAGAAACTCCCAGCCTCACACAAGAGTTCATTGGAGAGAACCATGGGGTCCTAGAATGTACACAAACCCACCCACCCAGGAATCAGCACTAAAAGGGCCCAATTTGCTTGTGGGTAGTGGGAGAAGTGACTGAACACTAGCTGAGAGTTGAGCAAGTGGCATTCTTCCCTCCCTGACCCCTCCCCCTCCTATAGTGCCACAATGCAGTGACAGCAGCAATGTGGGATGCCTCACCCTGGTGAATACCTAAGGCTCCACCCCTTACTATGTAACAGGCATACCGAGACAACATATATATATAGCCCAAATAAAAGAACAAGTCGAAGTTCCAGAAAAACACAACTAAACAATGAAGAGATAGCCAACCTATCAGATGCACAGTTCAAAACACTGGTAATCAGGATGCTCACAGAAATGGTTGAGTATGGTTGCAAAATACAGGAAAAACTGAAGGCTATGAAAAGTCAAATAAAGGGAACCAACAGTGAAGGGAAAGAAACTGGGACTCAAATCAACAGTTTGGACCCGAAGGAAGAAATTAACATTCAACCAGAACAGAATGAAGAAACAAGCATTCAAAAATGGAAGAGAGGCTTAGGAACCTCCAGGACATCTTTAAACATTCCAACATCCAAATCATAGGGGTGCCAGAAGGAGAAGAGGAAGAGCAAGAAATCTGGCAAAGGAAATAAACTTCTAGGAAGTCCGAGAAGTTCAGAGAGTGCCAAAGAAATTGGACCCAAGAAGAAACACACCAAGACACATCATAATTACATTACCCAAGATGAAAGATAAGGAGAGAATCTCAAAAACAGCAATAGAAAAGGACACAGTTACCTACAAAGGAGTTCCCATCAGACTGTCAGCTGATTTCTCCAAAGAAATCTTGCAGGCAAGAAGGGGCTGCAAAGATGAATTTAAAGTCATGAAAGGCAAGGACCTGCACCCAAGATTATTCTATCCAGCAAAGCTATCATTTAGAATGGAAGGGGAGATAAAGTGCTTCCCAGATAAGGTCAAGTTTAAGGAGTTCATCATCACCAAGCCCTTATAATATGAAATGTTAAAGGGACTTGTCTAAGAAAAAGAAGATAAAAAAATACAAATGGTAAAATGACAAGAAACTCACAGCTCTCAACAACTGAACCTAAAAAACAAAAATAAACTAAGCAAACAACTAGAACAGGAACAGAATCACAGAAGTAGAGATCACAGAGAGGGTTATCAGTGGAAAGGGGGTTGGGGAGTGAGAATAGGGGAGAAGGCACAGGGAATAAGAAGCACAATTGATAGGTACAAAATAGCCAGGGAGAGGTTAAGAATAGTATAGGAAATGGAGAATCAAAGAACTTATATGTATGATTATGGACATTAGTTAAGGGTGGGGAATACTGAGGGAGTGGGCTGCAGGGCAGAGGGGGATAGTGGGGAGGAAAAAATGGAACAACTGTAATAGCATAATCAATAAAGTATACTTTACAAATAGAAAAAGAAAACATTTTATTGAGGCTAATAAATGTATTTTTGATCAAAAATGAATCAACATGAACATTAGGATTTATTTGATGTATCACTGACAAATTTGCAAAAATCTTAAAAATATTTTTAGGTTATTAGTACTGGGTCAGACCAATATGTGTTTGTAATTTCTCCCTTTTTTCAAAACCCAGGTTTATAGCAATATGAAGCATAAATCCATTACTTTTTTGCACTGAAATATTTATTTTAGTTTTTTTTATTGGCTTAATAAGAAAATCACAAGAACAATTTCACTGGTTGCTTTCTCTTCTGGCCATTTCATTATTCATTTTATGTCCTTGTTATTACAAAAATAATTTTGTCACATAAAGGAACTTTTACAAAATATTCAGTCCAGGTACAAAATATTTTGGGTAAACTACTGCTGTGAGCAGAAGTACAGTGTGTTCTCTTTTGAGCTGAGGAAATGAAAAGCCCTTGCTTACTCGGAACCCTCAGTGTGATCACAGAGGCTTCCTGTGGAGATGGCAGAGTCTCAGAATGAAAACAACCTGGATCTCTGAGGCACCTTTGGAAGGGAAGTATCCAGCAGAGTGGACAGAGCAGCAGTGGTATTTCATATGCAAATGACAATACTTCGGTGTGTTAAGCCAATGAGATTTGTTTCTCATCACAGCAAAGCCTAGCCAATCATGACTGATACAGAACTGAAGCACAGTTATTCCTTCCTCAGGTAACAAGATACTGTTTGTCAGGTTTAGTGTGTCAGGACAAGGTGAGCAATCAGCTTTTCATTTGTGGACACTTTGACCTCTGATTAAGTCTGGAAGATAAAGTACTATGTAAAGAACATATTTACATTATGTAGGTATGTTTTATGCTCAGACACTGGAAAGTCCTTGCTTAATTTTTTTAAATTAAGTTTATCAGGTGACGTTGGTTAATAGGATCATAGAGGTTTCGAGTGCACATTTCTATGATACATGATCTGTATATTGCATTATGTGCCCACCATCTTCCATCACCATATATTTTGTCCCCTTTACTTCCCCACCATTTCCTCAATCCCTTCCCTCTGATAACCACCATACTGTTGTCTGTGTCTATGAGTTTCAGTTTTATATCCCACATAAGTGAAATCATATGGTTCTTAGCTTTTTCTGACTTATTTAGCTTAGCATAATATTCTCAAGGTCCATCCATGTTATCACAAATGGCAGTATTTCATCTTTTCTCATGGCTAAGTAGTATTCAATACTATATAGGTACCACATCTTCTTTATCCAGTCATCTATTGAAGAACTCTTTGGCTGTCTCCATGTCTTGTGTACCATGAATAATGCTGCAATGGACATAGGGGTGGCACATATCTTTGTCAATAAATGTTTTTGAGTTTTTCAGGTAAGTACCTAGGAAAAGGATTGCTGGGTCATATGGTAATTTTATTCTTAATTTTTGAGGACCTTGCATACTGTTTTCCACAGTGTCTGTACCAGTTTACATTCCCAGCAGCAGTGAATGAGGGTCTCTTTTTCTGCACAACCTCTCCAACACCTGTTATTACTTATCTTGTTGATGATAGCCATACTAACAGTGTGAGGTGGTATCTCATTGCAATTTTGATTTGCATTTCTCTAATAGCTAGTGAAGTTGAGCATCTTTTCATACATCTGTTGGCCACTTGTATGTCTTCTTGGGAGTGGTGTCTGTTCAGGTCCTCTGCCGATTTTTAAATTGGATTGTTTGTTTGGTGTTGAGTGGTATGAGTGCTTTATATACTTTAGATATGAACCCCTTGTCTGACCTGTTGTTTGCAAATATCATCTCCCATTTGGTTAGTTGCCTTTTTATTTTGTTGGCAGTTTCCTTTGCTATGCAGAAGTTTTTCAGTTTGACATAATCCCACTCATTTATTTTTGCCTTTGCTTCTGTTGCTTTTGGGGTCAAATACTTAAAATATTCTCCATGACCAAGGTACATAAGTTTAGTACTTATGTTTCCTTGTAAATAATTTATTGTGTCAGGTCTTATATCTAAGTCTTTGATCCACTTTAAATTAATTATTGTACATGGGGACAAACTCTAGTCTACTTTCATTCTTTTGCACGTAGCTTTTCAATTTTCCCAGCACCATTTATTGAAGACCCTTCCCTTTCTCCATTGTGTTTGTGGTTCCTTTGTGAAAAATTATTTGTCCATATACATGTGGGTTTATTTCTGGGCTCTCAATTCTTATCCACTGGTCTGTTTTTCTGTCACTGCCATGCTGTTTTGATTATCATAGCTCTGTAAGTATAATTTGAAGTCTGATAATGTGATACCTCTGGCTTTGCTCTTTTTTCTTAGAATTGCTTTGGCTATTTCAGATCTTTTGAGGTTCCATACAAATATGGTGACTTTTTGTTCTATTTCTTTAAAAAATGACATTGAGACTTTGATGAAGACTGAATTAAATCTGTATATTGCTTTGAGTAATATAGCAATTTTCTATGTTGATTCTTCCAATTCATGAATACAAAAGTGTCCAGCAGAAGTACGGCCTGCTTGAGTGTGCTTGGTAGGGTAATAACATGGATGTGTAATAATTTATAGTTTTAATTTGAACATTTCACGTAAAATGTCCCATGGTGTGGTGGAGAATGATATTGCTATGTTACAGAGTTACATGCTTACAATTTTGTAATAAAAGATTTTGTAATTAAAAAGGGTGTTATTTGTGCCAGACCCTGTATCTTTCCATTTCACTGTGTGTGTTTCTATCTCTTTTAATAATACTTTGTAGTTTTCAGTATATAGTCCTTCACATTCTTTAAGTTTATTCTTTGGTATTTTATTCTTTGGGTTGAAATAGCAAAAGGAATTATTATTTTCATTTATTTTTCTGAAGCTTTATTTTTAGTATATAAGAAAGCAGTGAATTTTGTACATTGATTTTATATCCTGCAACTTTACTATATTTATTGTTTCTAATAGTTTTTTGGTGAAATCTTTAGGATTTTCTATGTGCAGAATCATGTCATCTACAAAAAGTAACTTTTACATTTTCTGGCAAAAGAGCAAATCACCCAGGTGACTCAGCACCCCCTAAATCCCAGATTTGGTGGCCTGCGACTTCTGGCTTTTCCCAAAACTAAAATGGAAAGGGAAGCAATTTCAGACCATCGATGAGATTCAGGAGAATATGGTGGGGCCCATGGTGGCAGTGCCACTGGTTGGGAGAACTCTGTGAGGTCCCAAGGTGCCTACTTTGAAGGAGTCTGAAGTGTCATTGTCCTACATATGTTTCTTTTATCTTGTATCTTCTTCAATAAATGTCTTTATTTTTCATATTTATAGGGCTAGATACATTCCAGAAGACCTCACATATACACACACATATATACATACACATACTGTACACAATATATATGACATATAGGCACACATATATTGTGTGTATGTATATTTAAATTCTTTGGTCAAACAATGCCTTATATGGAAATTGTAGTCAGTGATCCCTACCCCAGGCACTTCTGTAAACACAGCAGTTGAAAACAACCTGGCTAGATGTTGTTTAATATCCTTTCCAATGTCATGTTATTTTAACCATTTTGATGAAAATCTTTCTGACTTAGAAGGTTTTTTAAATGTGTTTAAATCTATTTTTTCACAAGACCCAGGGCCATCATTGTGAACATGAGATACTGTCATAAACCATAAAAGAATGCAGTGTTTTTGCTTCCTCCCTTGAGCCTGGGATGTCAACTCTAACTACTGCTGTCAGTATTCCGGACTCATGTACTGTCCAGCCTGACTCCATTATGCTGTTTTTGTGGACTCACAAGCTAAACAAAAATTGTTAACAGTTAGGGAAAGAAGAGATGAAAGTAGGGTCATGAAAAGTGCCTGCACTTATAAGAAACCCACTATCTTTGTGCCACTGTCATGTATTTACCATGTGACCTTGAACAAATCACTTGCCACCTCAGCCTCTGCCTCTTGTAGTATGGATTAGATCATCTGTGCCTGTTGCAGTGCCTGACATGTTGTGGCTCCTCAAAGAATGTTACTGAATTGAATCTCAGATCCTCCTAGTTCTATGAGTCAATGATTTTATATGCCAAAATATTTACTTTAGGTACTATGATTGTAACATGTCTAAAAGTGATCATATAGTTTGCTAAATTCTTAATCTAGATGTCAGTTGATGAGGGAAACAGGCAATGAACACATACAACATGCAATGTACTTGAAATATGCTATCTTACTGTAACTCAAACCTGTATGAGACAAGTGGCATTATTCATATTACAAGATAAGTAGAGTGAGGTTTAGGGACCTGATCTGATTTTCTCAAGGTCCAAGGTCTTAAGGGAGTAGGGATGGATTGCTTTCTTTAAATTGTAGAAAGTTTGTAGAAATAAAAATAAACAATACATGTAAAAGGGATTTCAAATTTAAAAATAAAATACAAGCAGAGGATAACATTATCATCATTATTCTTATTATATATGTATATATAAATTTTAAGAGAGGAAAACTTAAGTAATGGCCTGAGGGTTTCCACTAAGAAATAAAAGGCAAAGGACTCTCTGGTACCTGCTGGGGTTTCTCAAACTTCTTTTTTTTTAATCTAGGGAAGCTGAGAGACCCTTAAGGGCCACCTCAGAGTTAATGAAAGACCGTGCACAAATGTGCAATGCATGCCTGAAGTACAGTTGTTCCAATCACACACATCTAACCTAGGAAACACCCCAGCAAATAGGAAGAGAATGACGAATCATGTTCTATCCTCTGCCAACAGCCTCTTACAGATATTGTGGCACTGTGCTGAAATAATCAACTAATCAAGTTCACTGGACTGAGTTCGCTTGAAATTTGCAATAAAATCACTTGTGGCAAAATTTATTATTCTTTTATTCCTCTTTTAAAAACTGTTGTTCAAGTACAGTTGTCTCTGATTTCCCCCCACCACACACCCTGTGTAAAAGTACTCCACATTACAATTACTTTTTGTGCAACCCGAGACATCTCCATAACATTTGGATCTTGGGGAGCAGGAGCTTGACTAAAAATCTTTCCTCCATCAGTTGGCCAGCACTCTGTAGGAAAATCAGTACACTTCCCTACTAGTGACCTGTTTGGTATGTCAAGGCTCCAGGTAGCTTTTACTAAATTATTTTTAAAGTCATATCACAACCTTTCTCTATACCTGCAGTATCTGATATGGTCCACAAGCTCTTAAAATGTAGCTAATCCATGTTAAAATGTATTCTTAAGTATAAATTGCACAACAGACCTCAAAGACCAAGTCAGAAAAAAGAATATGTTTTTGTAATGTTTAATAGGACAAAAACCCCCTTTTCAGGCCCTCTTTGCCAAAAACAAGTTGCAGCCTAACTAAAACATCCTGTTCTACAACCAACCCATTACCTGATAAAAGCCCAAAGCCCTAACCACCCAGGGCTGGTGCATTTCTCTGGACCCAGCCCTTTCTTTCCCCTGGGAAGGTAAAATAAAAATTACACTCTCTGCAATTTCTTCTCTTTGTTAATTCTTTCACAGCCCGCATCCCCAGCCACCTGAACAAATATTGATTATGAGTTGTAATAGTAATGTCTTGGACATATTGTGTTTTTAAACATACATCATTGAAATTAATTTCATGCATTCTTTTTTAATTTTTCATGTGGCTACTAGGAAATTTAAAATTGCATATGTGGTTCACATTATCTTTCTATTAGACAGAGCTGCTCTAGAATAATGGCTATCTACTTGGCTTATTTCTGCTTATTACTTTTCAGGGACAAATATTTACTTGTCTTTATAAGAACAAAAGCTCAAAATCAAACAAAACAAAACATTACTCATACTTTCCTGGTGTATATAAAACAGCTTTGCAATGGAACAAGGAACCAATAGGATGTTTGGTTTTGAAAACTGAAACCATGCACATGATATTCAGAACCATAAAGAGTATTTATTCATCTGAACTTGCATACAACTTGACCTTTCTCTTAATTGTGTTCATTCTGCAATTTAAATGTATCTGAACTAAAAAGAAAAAAACAATTATTTGACGTAACTGGCATTGTCCCATGGAAAACTCTCTTTTAAATTGGCTTTTACTTCAAGATTTTGAAATCAGTTCTATTTTACTTTATAAAATAAGAAAAAGCCTTGTTAGTATAGAATGCTTGATTCCCAGAGATGATCTGGTGTCAAACCAGTCTTTTTTATATTTATGAGATGGAGACCTAGATAAAATAAGCAACTGGATCAACATTCTCCAGTTCATAAATGATAGGGACACAGTCTGAGTTTGTTACCGAACAGTGGGGGGGCCAATTATTGGCCCACTAAGGGATGCCAAAAACTGTTACAGAACACATGGGGCCAAGGGCAATATATACTATAACCAAAAGGAAGCCCCCAGGTTCATTACGTCTGCCGCCTTATAGGAAAGACATCTCTCAATGCCAGAGATTTGTGAAAAGGAAAAGAAATGTTTATTTGATGCCATACAGACTTAAAGTAGTGACCTAATGTCTTCATTAAAATATCAAAGTCCTTTAGGATACCCTCAGATGCCCACAGTGCTTCCTTCTCCCCCTGCCCTAATTCAGGGTACCATGACTCAGGAAAAGAAGCGAACATCCGTCCAGGATCCAGGCTCCTGACACCGTCAGCTGTGTCACTGTCCAGGCGGGATCTCCAATTAATCCAAAGCCCTGTGGCACCTTCTCATGGCCTACTGGCACAAGTTCTTTCACCCTTTTTCCAGGTAAAGTCTATCCTGCTTCCCAGGCCATGTGGCCAAAGGGAGCACCCCAAAGCTGTGTGGTCCTCTTCTACCAGAGCTACAGGGGCCTCCACTCTGGCAAAGCTGCATGGATCTCTCTCTATTGCCACAGCCGCATGTTCTCTCTCTGCACTGCCACAGCCGCATGGTCCTCTCCGCACTGCCATGGCCGCGTGGTCCTCTCTCTACTGGCTATGGTTGTGGTCCTCCCTCACATGGCTGCAGAGGTCCTCACTCTGGCAAAACCTCATGGCTCCCCAATGGCTGCCGCATCTGGGTTTAAATCCCTGAGCCAATCTTCCTCTGCAGCCCCATTTCCGACTCCTCCCACAATTGGCTACACTTGCCAGCATTCTCATATCCTTCCAGCTGTACTGGGTTGCCATCGTGAGTCTGGGCAGGCATGGCCCCATGTCATGGAGCCAATCTGCTCCAAGCTCTCACAAAGGCGCTGTAAATAGGGGGCGTAGCCTCCCAGTGACATCTTGGGGGGAAGTTCCTTCCATCCCCCTGGCTCAGAGCATGGCCACAGCTATTTAACATATCTATGTAACCAGTTAAAGGTTATAGATATGTTAATTGACCATTCCAGAGGTTAGCTGAAGAGCCGTTGCTATACAAAACAGCTCAATGGCCCTGCTCCATGTGTCCCTTCCCCTAGCTCACACCTGTGGGGGAAGGGTGAGGACATCCTAATATTTCTTAGACACCTTGAGTTCTGGACCCCATTCCAAATCCCTATTTGGGGCCCCCCTCTTGGCTGCACCCTGTAACAAGTTCAGTTCCGTCATGTGATTCAAATTTTTTCCTATTCACATGGCAAACTTAAAACTATTTCCAAGTCGTTCTTTTTTGTACCATAGAAACATAAGCCTCAATTGTTTTTAAGAACATCAAACAGTTGAAAATGAACCACTAGCTAAGTTCCTCTTACAAAATTCATGCCGAAAAAGGTCTCCTTACTGTAGACTATGTGGATACGACATAAAATACAAATTTTCACACAATTAGGCATAGACTTGGAAGTAGCCAGTATAGCACTCTTTCCTGCTGATTCATAGCCTACAATTCTAATGGGAACAGTGCAAATGCGGTAGGTCTGTTTTGCTTGCCTTTTAAAATTTAAATGCAGCTTTCTCCCCAAACTGCTGAGATTGTCAAGGTGTATGACACTTTGTCTGCTCAACAGTCAAATGAATTTAAAAGTTTTGTACTCATACAAGAAGGCATTGTTTCAGCCTCCAAATCATTTGAGTGGATTTGGGTTGTTTTAATTTATTTTATATTTAATAACATTGATAAGTAAATTAATAAAGTCCCTATATCTTGATACCTTACATTTTCCAAGTCATTTTTTTCTTTTTCAAGTAGCATATTTCTATTTTCTTCTGAATAAATCTGTTACAGGGTGCAGACAAGAGGGGGACTCCAAATAGAGATTTGGGATGAGGCCCAGAACTCAGGGTGTCCAGGAAATATTAGAAAGACATATAAGATGTCCTCACCCTTCCCCCTTCAGGTGTGAGTTGGGGGAAGAAACACATGAGGCAGGGCCATTGAGAGCTGTTTTGCATAGCAACAGCTTTGCAGCTAACCTCTGGTGTGGTCATTTAACATATCTATGACCTTTAACTGGTTACATAGATATGTTAAATAGCTGTGGCCATGCTCTGAGCCAGGGGGATGGAAGTAAGTTCCCCACCCAGATGTAACTTGGGGGAAGGTCCCCCCAGTTATAGCGGCTGCGTGGGAGCTTGGAGAAAACTGGCTCCACGACATGGGGCCACGCCTGCCCAGACTCACGATGGCAGCCCAGTACAGCTGGAAGGATATGAGAGTGCTGGCAAGTGTAGCCAATTGTGGGAGGAGTTGGAAATGGGGCTGCAGAGGAAGATTGGTGCGGGGATTTAAACCGAGACCTGGCAGCCATTGGGAGAGAGGACTACAACCAGTGCAGGAGAGAACCACTAGGTCTTTAGCGGAGTGGGGACTCCTGTAACCTTGTGAGAGAGAATCACCATGCAGCCTTAGCAGAGAACTGCCACTCGGCCAAAGCCGAGTGGCGACCCCCCTCCTCACAGCCATTGCAGAGAGAGAACCATGAAGCTGTGGCAATAGAGGGGAGAGCCACGCAGCTTTGCCAGAGTGGGGACCCCCGCAGCTTTAGAAGGGGGAACCACCACCCAGCTTTAGCAGAGATTCTGGTGACACAACTGATGGTGCCGGGAACCGAGGGAGGCCTACTGGCTGAGATGGATTACTGGGAAGAACTGGGGGCTGCCTGAGCCACAGACTTCTATTTCTTTTCCTAAGATACGGTACTCTGGACTGGGCAAAGGGGGGAAGGAAGGACTATGTGTGTTTGTGGGTGTTTTAAGGGACTTTGGAATTTTGATGAAGACATTAGGTCACTACTTGAAGTCTGTATAGCATTAAGTAAACATTTCCTTTCCTTTTCATGAATCTCTGGCATTGAGAGATGTCTTTCCTATAGGCAGCAGACATAACAGACCTGGGGGTTCCTTTCAGTAATAGTATATTGCCCTTGTCCCCACCTTGTCTTCTGTAACAAATCCACCATTGATATACTATATTTTGAAGTATTTTAAGAATAAAGAAAATGCATACTTACCTGTCAGGGGAGATACCATGATTACAAAGGTGGTTTTCCCAAGGCAAGGCTTTTATCCATTGCACTCCAGATGTGCTGACCCTGGCAATTTCCCCAAATGTGGAAAACTTGACTGCATGATTTGTGGTAGTGGGGGACTGCATTCACGTTCTCCCCTGGTTTTGAGTTTTAATGTCAGGCCTACCAAGCTTCCCAGGAACAGTGTTGTGGGGCCATTCACTACTCTGGAGATGTGCTGCCTTAGGAGTTCCTTTTTCTTTTCTTTTCTTTCCTTCTTCTACCCATTTTTTTTTCTTTCCAACATTACCCTGCTACCACTATTCCCAGCCCCCGGCACCCCCCAACTAACCATCATTTGTTCTCCACTTATGAGTCTTACAAAACTGAACACCAAAAAAGTGAGTGGACAGTCTCTCCAAAGGGGACATATACATAACCACTAAAGCTGTGAAAAGATGCTCAATGCCACTAACCAAAATAAAAACCACAATGAGTGGCTATCATAAAAAAATAAAGAAAATACAAATAATAATATAGAATCCAAGTATGTAGCATCTAATTATAAAAATGTTAATATTTAGCCACATTTCCCTCAGATTAAAAATATATTGTGGTAAAATACACATACATAAAATTTGCCACTGTAACTAATTATAAGTGTACAATTCAATGGCATTCATTACATTTATAATGTAATTAATATGCAACTATCATTACTCTGTATTTCTAGTACTTTCATCATCCCAAACAGAAACTCTATACTCACTAAGTAGTAACTCTTCATTCTCCATCTATAAGCCCCTGATATCCTCTAATCTACTTATTGTGTCTATGACCTATTATAGATACTTCATAGAAGGGGAAATACCACACCATATTTGCTTTTTTATGTCTGGCTTCTTTCATTTAGATTAATGCATTTAAGTTTCAACCATCAGAATTTAATTTCTTTTTATGACTAATATTCTACTGTATGTATATACTACATTTTGTTTATCCAGTCGTTTGTTAATGAACCCTTGAGTTATTTCCACCTTTTGGCTACTGTGAATAATGCTGCAATGAACATAGTGACACATATCTGTTTGAGTCCCTGTTTTCAGTTACAAGTAGCATTTCTGGGTCACATAATAATTCTTCTTTTAAATCTATTTTTCATTGTTGTTCAAGTACATTTGTATCCATTTTCACACCACCACTTTCCCCCAACAATTCTGTGTTTAACTTTTTGAAGAACCACCAACCTGTTTTTCCATGACAGCCACTCTATTATACATTCCCACCAGCAATGTACAAAGGTTCTAATTTCTCTATATCCTTGCCAACACTTTTTAATTATAATCATTCTACTAAGGATGAAGAGGTTATGATTTGTATTTCCCTAATAACTAATGATATTAAGCATCTTTTCACACCTTTATTATCCATGTGTATATCTTTGGAGAAATGAGTATTCAAGTACTTCGGTCATTTTTAAAAATTGGATTGTTAGACTTGTTGTGGAGTTGTAGGAGTTTGCCTCAGATTTTTTGAGAAATAAAACATTACCTCCTGGCTGGTGTGACTCAGTGAATTGAGTGCCAGCCTGCTAACTGAAATGTTGCAGGTTCGATTCCCAGTCAGGGCACATGCCTGGGTTGCAGGCCAGGTCCCCAGTTGGGGGCATATGGGAGGCAACCATACATTGATGTTTCTCTCTCTCTCTTTCTCCTTCTCTTCTCCTCTCTCTAAAAATAAATAAATAAATGAAGTTTTTTTTTAATTGCTAAAAAAAAAGAAATAAAACATTAAAATTCAGTTTAAATACCTTTTATATTTGCATCTAATCCTAATATCTCACTCCCTAAATTCATCCAGATGAGACCACTATTTATTTAAAGACGGGTTTATTTATTTATTTATTTATTTATTTATTCCTTCCTTCTTGGACGTAGGGAAGTCCACGTGACATATTTCTGATCAATAAAATATAAGTGCAAGTTGCTAGACATGACTCAACAAGGAAGTTCTTTAAAAAGAGGCAGACTTTACTGGCACCAATTGTTTGTACTCTTCATCCTTCCCTTTCTTCAAGTTTGTAATACTTTTACTATGCTGGACACTGAGCAGCTATCCTTTGGTTATGAAGATGATAAAAAGTCATGTGGGAAATGGCAGAGTGGAAAGCTCAAGGAACCTTAGGTCCCTGGTAGCAATATGTAGTCTCTGTACCAGCCCTAATCAACCTCCTCCAGGGTTCATTTTACATGAGACAAGTAAAATATTTTGTTTTCTAAATTACTCCACTCTTTTTTTAAATATATTTTATTGCTTATGCTATTACAGTTGTCCCATTCCCCCCTTCACTCCCCTCCACCCTGTACACCCTCTCCCACCCACTTCCCCCCCTTTAGTTCATGTCCATGTGTCATATTTATAAGTTCTTCAGCTTCTACATTTCTCATACTACTCTTACTGCCCCGCTGTCTATTTCCTACCTACAATCTATGCTACTTATTCTCTGTACCTTTTCCCCCTCTCTCTTCCTCCCACTCTCCTGTTGATAACCCTCCATGTGATCTCCATTTCCATGGTTCTGCTCCTGTTCTAGTTGTTTGCTTAGTTTCTTTTGGTTTTGCTTTAGGTGTGGTTGTTAATAATTGTGAGTTTGCTGTCCTTTTACTATACATGTTTTTTTAAATCTTCTTTTCTTAGATAAGTCCCTTTAACATTTCATAAAATAAGGACTTGGTGATAATGAACTCCTTTAACTTGACCTTATCTGAGAAGCACTTTATTGGCCCTTCCATTCTAAATGAAAGCTTTGCTGGATAGAGTAATCTGGGATATAGGTCCTTGTCTTTCATGACTTGGAATATTTCTTTCCAGCCCCTTCTTGCCTGTAAGGTCTCTTTGGAGAAATCAGCTGACAGTCTGATGGGAACTCCTTTGTAGGTGACTGTCCCCTTATCTCTTGCTGCTTCTAGGATTCTCTCCTTCATTTTTACCTTGGCTAATGTAATTATGATGTGCCTTGGTGTGTTTCTTCTTGGGTCCAACTTCTTTGGGACTCTCTAAGCTTCCTGGACTTCCTGGAAGTCTATTTCCTTTGCCAGAATGGGGAAGTTCTCCTTTATTATTTGTTCAAATACGTTTTCAATGTGTTGCTTTACCTCTTCCCCTTCTGGTACCCCTATAATTTGGATGTTGGAATGTTTAAAGGTGTCCTGGAGGTTCCTAAGTTTCTCCTCATTTTTTTGAACTCTTATTTCTCCATTCTTTCCTGTATGGTTGTTTCTTTCTTCCTTCTGGTCCATTCTATTGTTTTGAGTCCCAGTTTCCTTCCCATCACTGTTGGTTCCCTGTGCATTTTTCTTCATTTCTCTTATGGTAACCTGCATTTGTTCATCTAATTTGTGACCAAAATCAACCAATTCTGTGAGCTTCCTGATCACCAGTGTTTTGAACTGGGCATCTGATAGGTTAGCTATCTCTTAATCACTCAAAAGGATGAGTTCTGAGGCACTGATTTGTGCTTCTGTTTGAGCCATCTCTCTCTCTCTCTCTCTCTCTCTCTCTCTCTCTCTTTTTTGGTCTGGTCACTCCTATTACAGTGAGGGGCGGAGCCTTAGGTGTTCACCAGGGCTGGGCACCCCAGTTGCTAGATTGTGATGTTGTATGTGAGGGTGAGGTCGAGAGGGATCAATGGTGGTAGCTCCGTTCTCTGTGGGATCTCAGTCCCTTCTCTGGGATCCTGGGTTGTGTGCTCTGCCCTGCTCCACAATCGCCACCTCACTGGGTCTGCCAGCTGCCGTTGCGTACTCAGGGTCCACCCACAATCTTGTGCGCCCCAGATGCCTTACACGCTCCTGGTTGCCTTATGCACCCTGTTCTCCGCCCTGCAACCCCGCGCCTGGCTGCTCGTCTCCGCCCCTCCTACCGGTCTGGATGAACAGGTCTATTTCAACTTCTTGGCTGTCCGACTTCCATTCAGATAAATTCTCTCTCAGTTCTGGGTGTTATTCTGCCTCTAAATTGTTGTTGTTCCAATCTTGGTTGTGCGTGGAGGTACGGTGCATCCACCTTTGCCTCCATCTTGCCGGAAGTCGGAATTACTCCACTCTTAATGTTTCCTGTCATGAACACCTGAACACAATCCTTAACTGTTACAATAAAGTCTTATTTCATGACCTGTAATGATTCATTTTATGTGTCAACTTGACTGGGCTAAGGGTTGCCGAGATAGCTGGTCAAACATTATTTCTGGGTGTATCTGCAAAGGGCATCTCTGGAAGAGATTAGCATTTCTTTCATTCTTTGTTTCTTTCTTTCTTTTTTGGTTGCTATCATATTTTTATTTTTATTTTTTAAATGTATTTTATTGATTATGCTATTATCAATAGCATACCCCATTTGTTGTCCTATAGTTGTCCCATTTGTTCTCTGCTTCTTTCCCTTCCTTCCTGAACCCCCCTCCCACCAGCATTCCCCCACATTAGTTCATGTCCAAGGGTCATACATATAAGATCTTTGGCTTCTCCATTTCCCATACTATTTTAACCTCCCTTCTTATTTTCTACCTACCATTTATGCTTCTTATTCCCTGTATCTTTTCCCCCACCCTCTCCCTGCACCCTCCCTGCTAATAGCCCTCCATATGATCCCCATTTCTGTGATTCTGTTCCTGTTCTAGTTGTTTGCTTAGGGGTTTTTTTTTTAGATTCAGTAGTTCATAGTTGTGAGTTTGTTGTAATTTCACTGTTCATATTTTTTATGATATTTTTCTTAGATAAGTCCCTTTAACATTTCATATAATGAGGGCTTGGTGATGATGAACTCCTTGAACTTAATCTTATCTGGGAAACACTTTATCTGTCCCCCTCCATTCTAAATGAGAGCTTTGCTGGATAGAGTAATCTTGGATGTAGGTCCTTCCATTTCATGACTTAGAATACTTCTTTGCAGCCCCTTCTTGCCTGCAAGGTTTCTTTTGAGAAATCAGCTGATAGTCTTATGGGAACTCCTTTGTAGGTAACTGTCTCCTTTCTTTTTCCTGCTTTTAAGATTCTTTCATCATCTTTCATCTTGGGTAATGTAATTATGATGTGCCTTGGTGTAAGCTTCCTTGGGTCCAATTTCTTTGGGACTCGGTGAGCTTCCTGGACTTCCTGGAAGTCTATTCCCTTTGCCATATTAGGGAAGTTTTCCTTCAATATTTTTTTTCAAATAAGTTTTCAATTTCTTGTTCCTCCTCTTCTCTTTCTGGTGCCCCTATGATTCAGGTGTTGGAGTATTTAAAGCTGTCCCAGAGGTTCCTAAGCCTCTCTCATTTTTTTTTGCATTTGTGTGTCTTGATTCCATTCTGTTTGGATGCTTATTTCTTCCTTTTGTTCCAAATCGTCGATCTGAGTCCTGGTTTCCTTCCTGTCACTGTTGGTTCCTTTTACATTTTGCTTTATTTCACTTTGCATAGCCTTAACTTCTTCCTCTACTGTGAGACCATACTTAACCATTTCTGTGAGCAACCTGATTACCAGTGTTTTGAACTCTGCATCTGATAGGTTGGCTATCTCTTTGTCACTTAGTTCTCTTTTTGGAAGCTTTGATCTGTTCTTTCATTTGGGCCATATTTTTTTTTGTCTCAGCTTGCTTGTTATGTAGTGAGGGGTGGAGCCTTAGGTATTCCCCAGGGCAGGACAACCCATGTCACTGTGTTGTAGCTCCTGTATGAGAGGGAACAATGCTGCTTGCTCAGCTCTTGTCTGGCTTTCAGTCACATCCCCCACTACCCACAAGCAAATTGGGCCCTTCTGTGCTGATTCTGGGGTGGGTGGGTTTGTGTACATTTTAGGATCCTGTGGGTCTCTCCAATGAACTCTTATGTGAGACTGGGTATTTCTCCTGCCACTGCAACCCCCATAGGTTTTTACAACCAGAGGTTTTGAGGATTTAGCCTCCTGAGTTGGACCCCTGGTTTGTGTTGTCTCTCTTGCTCCCCAGTTATTCCTCCTGGTTTGTCCACATGCATATGTGGGACCACCCAGCCCACCACTTGCAGCCTCACCTTTCCCCAGTCCTCCAGCCTCCACTTTTCTGCAAGTTCTCTCCACCCCAGGTGCCCATCTCCACCCCTCCTACTGGTCTGATTGAATGTTTCTTCTTTAACTCCTTGGTTATCAGATTTTCATACAGGTCAATTTTCTGGTAGTTCTGATTATTTTTTGTTTTAAAATTGTTGTCCTTCTTTTGGTTGTGTGAGGAGGCAAAATATATCTTCCTACACCTCCATCTTGGTCAGAAGTCCAAGATTAGCATTTCAATTAGTAGACTGAGTAAAGAAGATGGGCCACACTATTATGGATGGGCCTCATGCAATTCCTTGAGTGTCTAAATAGAACAAAAAGATTAAGGAAAGATAAATTCACTCTCTGCTTCAGCTCAGACATCCATCTTTTTTCTCTTGCTCTCAGACATTAGTGTGCCTGGTTCTTGAGATTTTCAATTCTTACTGAAACTTACACTATTGCCTGCCCTGCTTCTCAGGCCTTTAGATTTGAGCTAGAACTATACCACCAGCTTTTCTGAGCCTCCATCTTGCAGACTGCAGATACTGGGACTTAGCCACTATAAATGCATAAGCCAATCCCTCATAGTAAATCTCTTTCTGTATGTATCTCATTACTTCTGTTTCTTTGGAGAACCTTTATACATCACCTTCAATAATATTTGAAGTCTTCACAGCCTCCACAAAGTCTTTCACAACTGTTGTTAAATTTACTACTAGGTGGTTATAATTTTTTTTGTTATTTAAAATAAAAAATTTTCCTTTGTAATGACAGTTTCAAATTGGCTGATGCTATTCAGTATACAGGAGAGTTATAATAAATTATTCCACATTAATTGTTTACCTTAAAACTGTTACTTTCTTGATTCTAATAGTTGGTAGAGGTCACTGAAATTTCTGTGTAGATAATTCTATCATGTGTGAATAAAGACAATTGGATTTCTTCCTTTTTATTCTTTCTTCTCCCTTACATTTTAAAAACTTTTTCTTCTCTTATTGCAATGGTTAGGCCCTCCATTACAATGTTGAATAGAATTTTTTGCTAGATCCCCTTTACTGAGTTAACAGAGTTTATTTGTAGTGTATTGGGAGCTTTTTAAAAAATTATGAATGGGCATTATGTTTGATCAGATATGTTTTCTATATATCTTGAAATTATAACACTTTTTTCTTTCTGACAACATGGGTGGAAATGGAGAATATTATGCTAAGTGAAGTAAGCCGGTTGGTGAAAGACAAATACCATATAGTCTCACCTATAACAGGAATCTAATGAACAAAGTAAACTAATGAACCACAAGCTAAAACAAAAATAGAACCACAAGCATGGAAACATGAAACAAACTGAAAGTGACCAGAAGGGAGTGGAGAGGGGGATAATGACAGAAAGAAAGGGAAAGGACTAGACAAAGAGACATATGAAAAGATGCTCAGCATCACTAGCCATCAGAGAGATGCAAATTAAAACCACAATGAGATACCGCTTCACATCAGTCAGAATGGCCATCATAAACAAATCAACAGTATTGGAGAGGATGTGAAGAAAAGGGAATCCTAGTGCACTTTTGGTGGGAATTCAGACTGGTGCAGCCACTGTGGAAAACAGTATGGAATTTCCTCAGAAAACTAAAAATGGAACTGCCTTTTGACCCAGCAATTCCACTGCTGGGATTATATCCTAAGAGCCCTGAAACATCAATCCAAAAGAACCTATGCACCCCAATGTTCATAGCAGCACAATTTTTAATAGCCAAGTGATGGAAGCAACCTATGTGTCCATCAGTAAATGAGTGGATCAAAAAACTGTGTTACACTTACACAATGGAATACTATGCAGCAGAAAGAAAGAGGGAGCTCCTACCCTTTGAGACAGCATGATGGAACTGGAAAGCATTATGCTAAGTGAAATAAGCCAAGTGGTGAGGGACAAATACCATATGACCTTACCTTTAACTGGAACATAATCAACAAAAGAAAAAAGCAAACAAAATATACCCAGAAACATTGAAAATAAGAACAATCTAACAATAGCCAGAGGAGGGGGGGGGGCGGGACAATAGTGAGAAGGGTTTTTAGGAACTACTATAAAGGACACATGAACAAAACCAATAGCAGGTAGAAGCAAGGAGGGGAGGTGGGAATGGCTGGGGTTGGAGGACAGTGGTGGGGGAAAATGCAGACAACTGTAACTGAACAACAATAAAATAATTTTAAAAAATCAAAAAAGAACAAGTATGAATAACCCAAAGACATAGACTACAGGGTGGGAATTGACTATGGGAGCAGGGCAGGGGTAGGCTGGACAGAGAAGGGCAAAGGGGGAAAAATTGGGACAAGTGTAATAGAAAAACAAGTAAAACAAAGAAAACAACATTTGTTTCTTCTTAGTCTTTCAATCTGGTGGTATGATGAATTAAAATGATAGATTCTGAACACTGAACCATATCAAAGAATTTGGACAGATGACAAGCCTCCTCACAGTATTCTCAAGTATTGTCATCTATTTTGTCAGACGAGACAGTTCTTAAAGGCATTTCATTTTATGTAAATTTTAGTTTCTCCTCCTCCTGCAGAGTTTGGGTCATATGACATTTCTCTTTGTGCTAGAAAGCTATTTCCCTACTAAATCATATTTGAAGCATTGAAAACATTATGGGCCACTTCAATATCAGCTCACATTTAATGCCAAACTTTAAAATGATCTCTTATTTTCAAATGCTTGAAGATAAAAAAAAATTTACCTATATAATGAACTTTATGTTTTGATATATTTAATTTCATATTTCTATGTGTTTCTAGTGACAGTCTGACATGTTACTGGAAACTGATTTACTACATATTTAATTATGTAGAAAATTAATAAATGTATTATGAAAAAGACTGCTTAGGTATAGGGGAAGTAGTAATTTTATCTAGTATCTCTGTATATCATGGATATTGATCTGGTGGTCAATGGTATGGGGAAAAAAAACACAGGTTTGTTTAGTTAGTACAGTGAGTTGGGCCCTTAAAAACTGAATTGGGCCCTGATGGGTATGGCTCAGTAGACTGAGTGCTGTCTCCAAAACTGAAAAGTCCCCAGTTTGATTCCCAGTTAGGGCACATGCCTGGGTTGTAGGCCAGATCCCCGGTTGGTGGTGTGTGAGAGGACACAGATCAACGTTCTCCCTTCCATCCATTTTCCTAAAATCAAATAAGTAAAACATTTTTTAAAAACTGAATTGGAACATTTACTTGACCTGCCCAGCCACTGAAGACATTTCACTTCATGATTCCTGTCAGTATATTTAAAATAAGAATTTTCAACTATAACTCATCTTTGTAATATTATTTTCTAGAAATTATGAAATATTTATTATACACTAATATGTGCATAATAAATCTAATCTTTTTTTTTAAAAAAGTATGTTTTCATTCAAATTAAAACCCTGTAAGGCAGATATTGTCATCCTATGTGATAGATAAGGAAACTGAGTTTCAAAAGATTGCACCACTTGCTCACCAAAATCAGATCTGTTTTCTAAACATGTATTCTTTTTAATAAATTCCCCAGCAATGTGAATTTCTTTTCTTGTATTTCATTTTATACTTACACTATCCAAGAGCTGTTATTAGTAAGTTGCTTTAAGTGGAGTCAGAAGCCATTATGTATTTCACCAAATTTGATAAAGTGCTTTCAGGATTGCAATTAATTAAATTCAGAAGCTATGCCAGTGGTGGTCTCTGATATTTAGAATTTCATCTTTCCTTCCATAAACTAAGGAAATGAATGTAATACAAGTCATATTTCTGGATGTTCATGATGTATACAGTTGACAGTTTAGATTTTAAAAGAAGATTCACAGGTTAATTTATAGCCCAATTCCCTGCCAAATAATTATTGAGTTAATCTGTGTTTGAGGTCTGCCAGAATGACTCTCTGGTACTAAGGTGTAAAGGCACTGGGGAGTGGTCCTAAGAGGGAAGCTTTGCCTTTTCATTGCTCAGAGCTAGATTCTTTCTGCAAAGTCAAACATAAAGGCTAAAGAAATAGAATACAGACCAGCAAGAGGGATAAAAAGTACCTTTCAGTTAAGGTTTTTTGTTTTTTCAGAAAGTTCAAACAAAATAACTTTCTATGATTTTTAAAAACATGCCACTTAAGATGTATTTTTAATTAAGGAACAGAATTATAGAAGGTAAAAGATGCCAAAATTAATTTACATTTTACAGAGAGGAGAAACTTTAAATATGAAGAACAATGAAAAAATAAAAAATGCCAATTTAAAATAAATAAACGTTAAAGAAAATAAAGTGGATTGAATCAAGAATATAGCACAATGATTGATGGCAGAGTAAATAGGTACATAATGATTCAAGTATAAATCTAAATGTTGCCTCCTGTACATGTCTTCTATGACTTTGAGCCAGCTCTAAGAACCTCAGCTAACTCAATTCTGTTGGTTTATTAACACAACACTGATTCTATGGGATTCTTGTAAAGATTAAACTGGATAATACTTGCACTGTGTTTTTTTTTTACTCCATTGTAAGCAATTGATAAATGCTTTTTTACAGTTCCTTTCCCTTTCCTCAGTGTAAACAAATATCTCTGCAAATACAACAGCATGATATAATTGACAGAACACCTGATTTGATTTTAAAAGAACTGGTAAATGACCTTGGGAAAGTCAGTTCACATCTTTGGCCTTCAGATTACTCACCTATAAAAATGAGCATTGATTCATTTAACACTTGTTCAAGGTTACAGAGCTAGCAAGTGTTGAATCCATACAAAGTCCTGACTCACAATCTGGGTTCTTTTTTGCTCTAACTTAGCCATCATATGGTATCCTGTGAGTTCGTGATATAATAGAAAGTGTACTATGTAAACACCATCCCTATGCCTAACCCATTCCTGATCACCAATGACAACAAAGAAAGTAAAATGTTACAGCATAGGATCCAAGATAGTGGCAGAGTGGGTAGATGTTACACTTACTTCCTCCCAGGAGCAAGCAACTTGAAAAACCAACTGAAAACAGTGTTGTATAGCTTTGGGGGAAGGAGCCATTACTACCACTTTCCTGTTAAACTTGCTGGTGCATCTCCTCCACAGGAGATCAGCTAGCTCCACTCTCTGGCTTCCTGGTGGCCCACCCGCCACAACTCCTGATGGCTTCACCCTGCCAAGGTCTGGGCAGAATTTGGGACAGTAAGAGTTATGTGGCTCTGTGGCAGGGGTCACACCCCTCACCATCCCCTAAGCTTGACCAGCACCTCCTCCTCAATGGAGATCAACTAGCTCCATTATCCCAATTCCTGGTGGCCCCACCCTGCTGAGATCAAGCTCCAGGCAGAATCTGGCATAGACTAAGTTATGTGGCTCTAAGACAAGAGCCATTTTTTCCACTGTATGACTGACCAGTGCAGAGCCCTCCCTTCACATGGCCAAATATAGGTCTGTTTGGGCCTAATAAACTCTGCTGGCCTCACCCTGGTCACTCCTTGAAACCCCACTCTCTCACAAAGGTGTGTGAGCACCCAGACAGTGGCAGCTAGACTTGGTACCCCAGGGACATTTGACAAGTGGTCTCAGAGCCAGCACAGGCACCAAGATTGAATCTGTACCTATCTACAACAAAATAAAGGATAAAAACCACAAGATCATATCAATAGATACAGAAAAGGCATTTGATAACGTTCAGCACCCATTTATGGCAAAACTCTCAGCAAAGTGGGAATAGAGGGAATATACCTCAATGTAATACAAACCATATATGACAAACCCACAGCCAACATCATACTGAATGGGAAAAAATTATAAGCATTGCCATTAGGAATGGTAACAAGACAGGCATTTCTACTTTGCCCACTGTTATTCAACATAGTACTGTAAGTCCTAGCCACAGCAATCGGACAAGAAGAAGAAATAAAAAGCATCCAAATTGGAAAGAAAGAAGTAAAACTGTCATTTGTAGATGACAAGATACTGTATATAGAGGAACCTACTAAAGATTTCTCTAAAAAAAACTACTATAACTGATGAACTAATTTAGTAAAGAAACAGGATACAAAACAAATCAAGAAATCAGTTACATTTTTATATACCAGTAACAAACTATCAGAAAGGGGAACTAAAAAAAATCTCATTTACAATTGCATCAAAAATAAAATAAAATACCTTGGAATAAATTTATCCAAAAATATAAAACATCTGTAATCATAAAATTATAAGATACTAAGGAAACTGAAGAAGATACAAATAAGTGGAAGCATATATCGTGTTCATGGATAGGAAGAATTAACATCATTAAAATGTCCATAGTACCTAAAGCAATCTATAGATTCGACCCAATTTTTATCAAGATATCAAAAGTAGCCCTGGCTGGCATAGCTCAGTGGATTGAGTGCAGGCTGCGAACCAAAGTGTCGCAGGTTCGATTCCCAGTCAGGGCACATGCCTGGGTTGCAGCCCATGACCCCCAGCAACCGCACATTGATGTTTCTCTCTCTCTCTATCTCCCTCCCTTCCCTCTCTGAAAATAAATAAATAAATAAAAGATATCAAAAGCATATTTCACAGAAGTAAAACAATATTCCAAACGTTTATTCAGAATCACAAAAGACACAGAATAACCACAGCAATCTTCAGAAAGAAGAAGAAAGCTGAGGGCATCATACCACCCAAGATCAAACTATACTATAAGGCCATAGTAATCAAAACAGCATGGTACTGACATAAAAACAGACATATAGATCAATGGAACAGAACAGAGAGCCAAGAAATGGTCAATTAATATTTGAAAAAAGAGGCAAGAACATACTATGGGGTAAAAATAGTCTATTCGGTAAATGGTGTTGGGAAAATTGGACAGACATGTGGAATAAAATGATATTAGACCACCTTGTTACACCATATGCAAGAATAAATTCAAAATAGATTAAAGACTTAAATGTTAGACTCAAAACCATAAAGATCCTAGAAAAAACATAGGCAGTAAAATCTTGGACATTTCTGGCAGCAATATTGTTTCTGATATATCACCTTGGCCAAAAGAAACAAGAAAAAATAAACAAATTGAACTACATGAAAAAAATATTTTTTGCACAGCAAAAGAAACCATCAACAAAATGAAAAGACAACCCACTGAATGGGAGAACATATTCACAAATAGTACATCTCATAAAGGGCTAATATCCAAATTTTATAAAGCACTTACAAAACTCAACACACGCACACACACACACCAAACAATCCACTTAAAAAATGAACAAAGGACCTGAATAGACACTTCTTCAAAGAGGACGTACATGATGGCCAATAGACACATGAAAAGATGTTCTATGTCACTAATCATCAGAGAAATGCAAATTAAAATCACAATGATACATCACCTCACACATGTCAGAATGGCTGTCATCAATATATCAACAAACAAGTGTTGGTGAGGATGTGGAGAAAAGGGAACTTGCATGCATTCTTGGCAGGTATTGCAGACTGGTGCAGCCACTGTGGAAAGCAGTATGGAGTTACCTCAAAAAATTAAAAATGGAACTACCTTATGACCCAGAGATTCCACTTCTGGGAATATATCTAAGGAACTCCAAAACACTAACTAGAAAGAATATATGCAACCCTGTGTCCATTGCAGTGTTACTAGTATTTACAATAGCCAAGATCTGGAAACAGCCCAAATGCCCATCAGTAGATGAGTGGGTAAAAAAGCTGTGGTGCATTTACACACTATTTACTATGCAGCAGTAAAAAAAAAAAAAAAATGGAAATCGTACCCTTTGCGACAGCATGGATAGACCTGGAGAGTACTATGCTAAGTGGAATAAGCCAGTCAAAGAAAGACAAGTATCATATGACTTCACTTATGTGTGAAATGTGATGAATAAAATAAACCAACAACCAAAAAAAGAAAAGACTCATAGATACTCATAACAGACTGACAGCTGTCAGAGAGCATGGGGGTCATGCAGCTGGCTGAGAAAGGTGAAGGGATTAAGAGAAAAATTATCATAGACACAGACAGTAGTATGGTGATTACCAGAGAGAAAGACAAGCAGGGGGTAGAAGAGGGTAAAGGGGGATAAATGGTAGTGGAAGGAGACTTGACTTGGGGTGGTGAACACACAATGCAATATACAGATGTTATAGAATTATACACCTGAAATCTACATAATTTTATTAACTCATGTCACCCCAATAAATTCAATGAAACAAAAGGATTAAAAGAAATACTATAGCATAGACTACAGCAGAAGCTTAACAGGGTTTTTCTAAAACCTTAGTATTTATTATCAGTGCATAAGGGTCATGAAGTTCCATATTTTCCTATGAGAATGCATGCATACATGCATACATACATATGCATGCATGGTTCCTTTTCTATAAAGAATAGATTATAGGTACAATTATTTTAAGGTTATTTACAAGGTGACGAACAAACCTTGAGGTTTTGCAACCCAACTGCTGTATGACCATAAGCAAGTCACTTTACCACTTGGAGCCCACGGGTGAATAGAGAGAGAGAATAAACGTGAGTGAGCCTAAGGGGGAAGATTTATTGTCTATTATGACAATCTCAGAAGTCACATAGTATCACTTCTGACAAGGTTCTCTGAAGCACACTACACCTAACACTAAATACCACTGTTCATATCCCTCAAATAATCATACCCACATACCATCATGAGAGGATACATTTAAAATGTATTCAATCATCTCTACCTGACTTGTTATAAACAAACACATCTTGCACACCCATACACCTGGTGTCTTTGCAATATCTACTAGATAATGGCAAGTTTTCAATGCCTCTTGGCACATTATTTTAAAAGGCTATGCTTCATTTTCCTTCACTGAAGATATTGCTCAAAAGCAGTGTTTATGCAGACCTCCCAGACAAAACAAAAAAGAACATGTTCATTTGTAACTGTCAAATTAATTGCAAATTATTTTTCATTCAACTGAGAACAAAATAATTTCATGACAAGAAGAATTTGCTACATAGCAAAGTCATGGTGAAAAAAAGTCAAGGGTGAATTAATTGAACCAGGTGCCAGGTTCTGATAAATTTAGCAAGGACAGACTAGTTGACTTAATATTTTTTATTAAGGGGGAAAACATTAAAAAGAAGTCATCCCCAAATAAATCAGTAAGTCTGTTAAAAAAATCTCAGAAATGATTAATGATACTTTAAGAAGAACCAATTTTTTCCTATCAATCTGTCTCCCTTTTGTATATGGCTAGAACAAGGCTTTTTAAATCAATAAGAAGCAATATATAAAGTATTCTTCATTTAGACCTGATTTCACATTTTCTTGTTATACCATAAGACAATGAATATGTTGATTTGTTTGGGTGGCCTAAACTGACGTTTTCAATTTTTCTGTAAATATAAACTCATTAGCCCCATCAACTGTTACTCCACTATAACAATCCTAAGATTGAAGTGATTATTTTCACTAATGACTTAACTGTTGGAAATCGTATCAGTCTGGACATATTAAGGTATGCTTCAGCAAAATAAACAGCACCCCAAATCTCACTGGTTTAACAAGAAACATTTATTTTAAGTGCATATGACACGCTCAGAGTGGACTACCTGGGCTCTATGTGGATTTTAGTTGCTCAAAGATTTAGGCAAAAGGAGCATTCATCCTCCCAAAATTTGCTGGCTGCTGTGTCAGATGGTAAAAGCAGCATTGGAGAATCTTGTACTTCCAAAGAAGGGTCAGATACACTGGCCAGTTCAAGTCAGTCCCATTCAGCCCCCCAAAAGCCAGAAAATGGTTCTGTGTACTCAGAATAGGAAAGAATCAGAAATTTTTGGTGAGCACTGTTCATGACTAACACACAACTTAATGATTAAGATCAAAGAGCCAGGGAAAGATGAGCAGACATGAATGAACCAGAGTAGAAGAGAATTCCTAGGTAAATTCATTAGATGGAAGCTACTTCCCCAACTGAAATGCAGTATAGGTAGGGTATGCACTCTTTGTAGGATAGGAAGGCTGGAAACAGTTGGAGTGCCAGAAATGGAACAACATAAGCACTTAAAAGACAGCTAACCAGGTAAATGGATCACTCTTCTATAGGCCCACTTGGTTCCCCACATTTGTAAAACAAATACCAGAATGATGTTATAGTTAAGAAAGGTAAGCCATCATAGTTTTATTGTGGAAATAATTTGTCAATTTTCATATTTTCACATTAACTTAGTTGGAACCCAGTATTAGATAATGCTTTGTTTTACTTTTGATTTTGGACATAAGTGCAGAGTGTTGAGGTATTTGCATTACCATACTGGACACGGCGAGGCCCCTCTTCTCTTTTACGTATTTTTCCATTTCATTTGCTTTTTTGTTCCCCATTTTCTTCCCTCCATAGAGGGCAATTCCAATCTGTTTGATACACAACCTTTTCATTTGTATTTTGCAAAATGTGTATTTTTCTGTGTGCATGCATTTTAAATTTATGAAAATGGTACTTTACTATACTTCATTTTATTTCTTCCCTTTTTCACTCAGTGTTATGATTTCTAAACTACCCATGTATATATCTACATGTAATTGAATACTTGTAACTATTGCATTGTACTAGAGGTGTGCAGGTACTACATTTTACTTATCCACTTGCCTGCCAATAAATTCTAAAACTGCCTCCAATTCCCTACTCCTCCAAATAACACTACAATGTACATCCTTGCACGTGTTTCCTTATGAAGCCAAGAAGAATTTGTTTGGACATTCACACACACAGGAGTGAGATTACTAGGTCAAAAGAGGTATGTATATTTAATTTGACTAATTGCACATTTTTTCTAGAATGGCTATCCTATAGCATGCCTAACCTTCCCTCTTATTTATCTTTTTATATCTGCCTACCTACCTACCTACCTACCTATGAAAGTATATAAAAATATCCAACATATTAAAAGCAACATTTAAGGAGCAGTATAGCCCTGATGTGGGGGCTCAATTACTCTGCTTCCATTCAAATTTCCATTCTGCCAATCACTACTCGTACAACACTGGGAAGCCACTTAATCTGTGATTCAGTTTCCTCATCTGCAAAATACAACTATATTCAGCAAACAGGATGGTTGGTGGTTGAAAGGAATGCTTAGCACTCAATATCAGCTATGGTTATTATTATTTATACATACTGATAGATCTCTGATTATGTTACTATTTTTGTGCATCAACTCCAGAAAGTTTATGAGATATTCCTGCCCCTGCCACCTACATAAAAATTGGGTAATGCAGAGAACACAGGAACTCCTTCAAGTACTCTGGACTGTCTGGGCTTGCAGGCACCAGAAAGGACTTTAGAAATTTGCATACTTTTACTCTGGGACAATATGTTCTACTATGGGCCTGACTGGAAGATGTTTCCTCAGCCATCTAATTGGCCTGTCATCTACAGACTTTCCTGATCTTTCACTACAAAGACCCCAGAGTGAGAAAACTGAAATAAAATAATGCCTTGTTGGGGTGAAACAACATTACTCTGAAATTATAACACTCTGTTAAAGGCATTCCACCACTGGCCTGGGGTTACTCTTCTTGCAGGGACACACATGAAGTAGAATCCTAGTTCCTAGTCTAGCACTTGAGACAATGAAGATGGTTAATCAATGCAAGGGAGTTGAATACTGATGAGTACAAGACTGAGTTCACCTCTAAGAGCTACAATGTTAAAAAAACTGACTGTGCCACTGAGGAGAATGAAGATTTAAGTTTACATATGGATCTCATGTCTATTCTCTTGTATTTAAAGAGTTTACTCTGAAGACCGTAGAACAGTGTAGCTAGAGGACTTATTCTAGAGCAGTGATTCTCAACTTATTCTAGAGCAGTGGTTCAGTGATTTTTCTCATCAGGGAACATTTGCAAATGTTTGGAGACATTTTCAGTTACCACAATTGGGAAATGCTGCTGGAATAAGCAGCAGCCAGGGAGGCTGTTCAACACCCTGTAATGCACAGGACTGCCACCACAACAATGACTTTTCTGCCCTAAAATTGAGAAACTCTGTTCTAGAGCCTGAGATGCCTGGGTTTAAACTATTTATGAGCTGTGTAACCTTTGATGAGTTACTCAATTTTCTTCATTTATACATCATAATTGTTATGTCTGGCATACTGATGATGTTTAGTAAATGTTAGCTTCTGTTTTTTATTTATTATTATTAAAGTAATTCAAGCATACAAATGTTCTCTTGAAGGCCACTGACTAGCTATGCATTTGTTAGATGCATAACATGTTAACTACTATGTGACAATTACAAAATTGTTACTCTTTTCCTTTGTTATTCTAATTTATACATGGATATTTTTGGCATTATGCTGTCAATCTTTCCAAGAACTCTAATGTTCTTTTTCTGAAATAACAGAAACAAGCTCAACATATTGAACAAAAACAAGAACTGGTTGTAACATACTGCAGATGCATGGGGAAACTTGTGAGTGAAAGGGTCCAAATTTCCAATTAGTTTTCTCAGAAAACAAGATCATTTTCTTGTTTTTACATTGAACTTCTTAACATGAAAGGAAACTTTTATAAAATACACCTAAATCCATGATATATTTTATTTCATTTGATCAGAAATATTCTGAGGGTTTTTTTTTATTTTTAGGGATACTTTCATTCAGAATCACTAGTGAGCCATGTTCCCTTACATTTTATCACAATAGCATAGACCAGTAGGACTGAAGAAACTCACTCAAAAGTACTTACTCTGGGGAGATTCCTCAAGCCACAAGAACAATCAATCTTCTCTCCTACAATATGTGGTTGTGCTTTTATTCTTTTAAGGCACTACTCTATTTCATTTATAATTTACAGAGCTGCTTTAGAAGTGCTGAATGACCAACCTAGCACTTTTCAAGGAGTACAATTGTGTTGAATTGTAAAGGGATTTTTTTTCCCAAGGAATATGGAAGATGAGTGTCTTTCGTTCACTTATTAAGTCTTTCAATTCCTGTTTACTGAGGGCCTACAAGGACCTAGACACACTAAGCTAAAAAAAATAGCCAAGCTTTAAGGAGCTCATTACCAAGGGAGAGAGAAAGACAGGTAAACAATGACAAATAGTATGTTTACTACAAATATTGTACAATGAAAACAGTAAAAGCTGGGTGCTATGGAAGCATAGGGCATCCTGATTTAAGGAGTCAGGTAAAGATTTCTGGAGGATATGGAGCACCATCATTCTTGTATGTGTAGCTTTCACCCTCACCATGCTTCCTAAAACTCTTACCACAGTCAGTAGGAAACTCTACATTGTTAAGTACAATTAACCCATCAGTAGCATTGCTCACAGATACTCCCTTCCTGCTTCTTGATGTACTTTGTCCACTTGCCTTTAAGAACACTACACCCTCCAAGTTTTTTTCTTCGATTTCACTCAACTGCTCACTTCTCAGGGTTATTTGCTGGTTCATCCTCATCTCTCCAATCGAGAATGATGTTGAAGTGCCTCAGAATTGAGTCCTTAGACTTCTTGTCTATCTCCCTCTGTTGGTTCATTCATTGTTGCAATTTTAAATATCATCTCTATGCAGACAACTTCTTATCACCTCCACTGTACCACCCTGGCCTGTCTACCATCAACTCTGGCCTCGATAACTGAAATAGCCTTCTGATGCCATCCTTGTTCTCCTACAAATCATTTTAACACAGTGTGACAGGCAGAATTCTAAGATGCTCCCTAAGATTCCTACCCTCCTTGAGGGTAGGGATAGTAACTCCTTGTAGCAAATTACATTATATAAGATCATCAGAGCATACTGGAGAGGGGTTAGAAATCAGAGAGAAGTGGCCATTTTGTCTTAGAAGAAAAAAATAGCTCTGTTGTCAACTGTTCCTAGGGGTCATATGACAAGTAACTGTGGAAGGACTATAGCTGCCAAGAGTGTTTCCTGCTTCTAACCTGGGAAATTCGGGATAATCTCCCCATCTCAAGATTCCTAACTTAATCACATTGGGAAAGTACATTTTGCCATGTAAAATGATGTATTCACAATATCTGGGGATTAAGATGGGGGGAGGGTTATCAAGGAACATGTATAAAGGACCCATCGACAAAGCCAAAGGGGGTAGGATTGAAGGTGGGGGTGGGTGGGGCAGGGGAAGTGGTGGTGGGAAAGTGGAGTCAACTGTACTTGAACAATGATAAAAATTTAAAAAAATTAAAAAGATGCAAACATCATTGTGGGACCATTTTTGAGACTATTCTTTATTTAACAAAACACCATAATGTGCTTCCCACATACTTTCTCAAATTTTCCTTCTGTCTGCTTATCACTATCTAATATACTATTTTACTAATTTGTCTTGTCTCTCTCTGCCACTAATATATAAACTACATGAGGGCAGTAACTTGTCTGTGTTGATCACCACTGTATGTCCTGTGCTTAGAATAGTACCTGGAACATAAGAGACACTTAATAAACTGTTGAGTGATTGAATAAATGACAAATGATCAACCCTACAAACGTCCCCACACTCTTTGTCCTCCTCCAATCTTCCAGTTCCTTTAAAGTCAATGAATAAAGATAGAATTCCTTATCAATACATTCCAAACCTATTATAATATGACTTTTACTTCTGCAGCTTCTTTCTCATCACTATCCCTTACAAGCAGTGCTCCTAGCCCCAATTATAAACAATGATCATATTTAACATTTCTAGACCTTTCCAGACCAGTCCAGGAAAGAGTATGAGGACTCAGAATGTTCTTCCTTTCTGTTTTCTACTTGTTTAAAGATCCAGCTTAAATCTTAAAACTTCTGCCACAAATGAACTAATAGCTTGCAGTTACAACTAGGGCTTTGATTTTCTTTTGGCTAACATAAAACACTGTTTATGACACTGCCATAGAACATCTTTCTTTATTCCTATTAAGATTACGATTAATGGTCTATGAAATATATTTCCCATTTGACCATGACTTCTTCAAGGAATAATGTTACATAATTCATCTTTTTGGTAATAATTTTAGCACAGTGTATGGACATGGAAAGGGCTGAAAATAAGGTGAACTAAATTAAAAGTGAAAGGTGAAAATTGATTATAGCATTTTGTGAAAATGGAAGTAAAAAAATTTGGAGGAATAGTGGCTGCTAGCCAGTATTTATTTAGAAACTCAAATTCATATTATCCAACAGACAATTTCTTGAATGTGATGATCCTAATAAGAAAACTTTAAATGACATTACACAACTTATTGATTTCTTATGCCTTTTGTTTCTTTTAAGAAGGGTAATTTTGCTTTTATAAAACTGATAAACACACATTATGAGTAATCTGAACAAAAGAGAAAATTATAAATGGGAAAGTAATTATTACCCAAATACAACACTCAGGAAAAAGACATAGTTTTGATAGAGGAAAGTACCATCCGAGAAAACTGTGTTTGAATAAATATAGAAAGAGTAGAGAGACAAATGTATTTATAAAATTTGGATAATTCAACACACTCATTTTTTAAAATCCTCACTTCAGGACATTTTGTTTTCATTGCTTTTAGAGAAAGAGGAAGTGAGATAGAGAAATATTTATATGAGAGAGAAGCATTGACTGGTTGCCTCCCAAATGTTCTTGGCCTGGGGACTGGAAACATCCACACTGAGGGTTGCACATGCCTGTGCCCAGTGTAGAGATCAAACCTGCAACCTACATATGTGCCCAGGCTGGGAATCAAACGTAACCCTTAGGTTACAAAACAATGCTCCAACCAACTGAGCCATACTGGCCAGGGCAACAACACACTCATTTTTAAGTGTTAATTAATTTTCCTTTCCTGTTAAGAGGTTGAATAGCATGGACTGCCAGATGATTTTTCAAAATGAACCCTGAGAAAATTACACAAGTTAGAGAGAAGCATTAATCATAGGAACTGACATCAATATATAAAAAAAAAAAAATGTGAGATAGTCTTGGTGAAATGTAAGCCTGACTTGAAATGGTGTCATTATGACTGTGTGTGTATGAGTGAGTGGGGTGGGGAGTAACTGCAGCTCAGGGAGAGGGCAGTAGGGGACAGAATGGCAGTGAGAGGATAGATTGGAAGGAGTCTCCTAAGTTCTCCTTTTGCTTTTTTTTATGTATCTTATTGATTATGCTATTACAGTTGTCCCATTCCCCCCTTCTCTCCCCTCCACCCTGTACCCCCTCTCCCACCCACATTCCCCCCTTTAGTTCATGTCCATGTGTCATACTTATGAGTTCTTTAGCTTCTACATTTCCCGTACTATTCTTGCCCTCCCCCTATCTATTTTCAACCTACATTCTATGCTACTTATTCACTGTACCTTTTCCCCCTCTCTCCTCCTCCCACTCCCCTGTTGCTAACCCTCCATGTGATCTCCATTTCTGTGGTTCTGTTCCTGTTCTAGTTGATTGCTTAGTTTCTTATGGTTTTGCTTTAGGTGTGGTTGTTAATAATTGTGAGTTTGCTGTCCTTTTACTATACATGTCTTTTCTTTATCTTCTTTTCTTAGATAAGTCCCTTTAGCATTTCATAAAATTAGGGCTTGGTGATGATGAACTCCTTTAACTTGACCTTATCTGAAAAGCACTTTATCTTCCCTTCCATTCTAAATGATAGCTTTGCTGGATAGAGCAATCTGGGATGTAGGTCCTTGTCTTTCATGACTTGGAATATTTCTTTCCAGCCCCTTCTTGCCTGTAAGGTCTCTTTGGAGAAATCAGCTGACAGTCTGATGGGAACTCCTTTGTAGGTGACTGTCCCCTTACCTCTTGCTGCTTCTAGGATTCTCTCCTTCGTTTTTACCTTGGCTAATGTAATTATGATGTGCCTTAGTGTGTTTCTCCTTGGGTCCAACTTCTTTGGGGCTCTCTGAGCTTCCTGGACTTCCTGGAAGTCTATTTCCTTTGCCAGAATGGGGAAGTTCTTTATTATTTGTTCAAATATGTGCTCAATCTGTTGCTTTTCTCCTTCCCATTCTGATACCCCTATAATTCGGATGTTGGAACGTTTAAAGGTGTCCTGGATGCTCTTAAGCTTTTCCTCGATTTTTTGAATTCTTATTTCATCATGCTTTCTTGCTTGGTTGATTCTATCTTCCTTCTGGTCCACTGTATTGTTTTGAGACTCAGATTCCTTCCTTTCACTATTGGCTCTCCTCCGTATATCTTCCTGCATCTCTTTTATGGTAACCTGCATCCTTTCATCTAAATTGTGCCTAAAATCAATCAATTCCGTGAGCTTTCTGATCACTAGTGTTTTGAACTGTGCATCTGATAGATTGGCTATTTCTTAGTCGCTCAAAAGGATGAGTCCTGGGGGACTGATCTGTTCTGTTGGAAACATATCTTATATCTTTCCCTGTCTCTCCTCCTTTTTTTCCCCCTGGGTCTGGTTGCTCTTGTTATAGTGGGGGGCGGAGCCTTAGGTGTTCACCGGGGCTTGGTGCTCTGGTCGCTAGATTGTGACATTATAAGTGGGGGTAGGGGTGGGGGTGGGGGCGGGAGCGGGAGGGAACAATGGCGGTAGTTCCGTTCTCCTGGGCTCAGACCCTTCTCTGGGATTCTGGGCTGCGAGCTCTGCCCTGGTCCACAATCGCTGCCCCACTGGGTCCGCCAGTCGCAGCCCACGCACTCAAGGATCACCGCTGTGTTCTTGCGCCCCGGATGGCTGTCTTGCCAATTTCGCGCCAAATTTTCCCCGACCTCTGCGCGCCTTGCCAATTTCGCGCCAAATTTTCCCCGACCTCTGCGCGCCACTGACCCGCGCCAGCCCCGTGCCCGCCCGGCTCATCGTCTCCTACCAGCCTGGATGTACAGGTCCACTTCAACTTCTTGGCTGCCCCACTTCCATTCAGATAAATCCTCTGTCAGTTCTGAGCGATATTCTGTCTGCAAATCATTGTTGTTCTAATCTTGGTTGTGCGAGGAGGCACGGTGCACCCACCTATTCCTCCATCTTGCTGGAAGTCCTCTCCTTTTGCTTTTTATCCCTAATTATCTCTACCTGCCTGTTTTCTAGTAAGATCTCAAGCAACAATCTGTGCTTTGGTTGTCAATGTGGTCTCAGACCAGTATAAAAGTCCTGATATAATAAGAATTTAACAGAAGGGTACTTCTGGCCAAGATAGAGGCATAGGTGGATACACTTTGCCTCCCTGCACAGCCAAAAGAAGGACAACAAACTTAAAAACAAAAAATAACCAGAACTGACAGAAAATCGAACTGCATAGAAGTCTGACAACCAAGGACTTAAAGAAGAAGTATTCATTCAGACTGGTAGGAGTGGGGGGAGAAGGTCAGCCGGGTCAGAGAGGATGCATGGTGAGGCACCAGCTGGAGGAACATGCAGGCAAGATGGCAGCTGAAGGACAAGGCGGCCACGCATTTGCATGTGGGTAAACCAGGAGGAAAAACTGGGGAGCAAGACAGACTGTGCAACCCAGGGTTCCAGCATGGGGCAATAAAGCCTCAAAACCTCTGACTGAAAACATCTGTGAGGATTGAAGCAGCAGGAGAAACTCCCACCCTCACAGGAGAGTTCATTGGAGAGACCCACAGGGTCCTAGAACATACACAAACCCACCCACCTGGGAATCAGCACCAGAAGGGCCCAACTTGCTTGTGGATAGTGGGGGAAGTGACCGAAAGCCAGCCAAGAGCTAAGGAAGAGGCACTGTCTCTTCTCTGACCCCTCCCCAACATACAGCGCAACAATGCAGCAATGTCGGTTGCCTTGCCCTAGCAAATATCTAAGACTCCATCCATTACAAAGTAATGGGTACACCAAGACAAAAAATATGGCCCAAATGAAAGAATAGATGAAAGTCCCTACAGAACTAAGTGATGAAGAGATAGCCAACCTATCAGATGCAGAGTTCAAAACACTGGTAATCAGGATGTTCACAGTAATGGTTGAATGTGGTCACAAAATAGAGGAAGAAGTTAAAGCTATGCAAAGTGAAATAAAGCAAAGTGTACAAGGAACCAACAGTGACAGGAAGGAAACCAGGATGCAAATCAAAGATTTGGAGAAGAAGAAATAAATAAACATTCAACCAGAACAGAATGAAGAAACAAAAGTTTTAAAAAATGAGGAGAGGCTTAGGAAACTCCAAGACAACTTTAAACACTCCAACATCTGAATCATACAGGTGCCAGAAGGAGAAGAGGAAGAGCAAGAAATTAAAAACTTATTTGAACAAATAATGAAGGAGAACTTCCCTAATATGGCAAAGGAAATAGACTTCCAGGAAGTCCAGGAAGCTCACAGAGTCCCAAGAACTTGAACCCAAGGAAGCTTACACCAAGGCACATCATAATTACATTACCCAAGATGAAAGATGAGGAGAGAATCTTAAAAGCAGGAAAAAGAAAGGAGATGGTTACCTACAAAGGAGTTCCCATAAGACTATCAGCTGATTTCTCAAAAGAAATCTTGCAGGTAAGAAGGGGCTGGAAAGAAGTAATCAAAGTCATGAAAGGTAAGGACCTACATCCAAAATTACTTTATCCAGCAAAGCTCTTGTTTAGAATGGAAGGGCAGATAAAGTGCTTCCCAAATAAGATAAGTTCAAGGAGCTGATCATCACCAAGGCCTTAGTATATGAAATGTTAAAGGGATTTATCTAAGAAAAAGAGGATGATCAAAAATATGAACAATAAAATTACAACAAACTCACAACTATCAACAGCTGGACCTAAGAAAACCTCTAAGTCAACAATTAGAACAGGAACAGAATCACAGACATGGAAATCACATGGAGGGTTATCAGTGGGGTGTGGGGAGGGGGAGAATGAGGGAAAAGATACAGGGAATAAGAAGCATAAATGGTAGGTACAAAATAGACAGGGGAGGTTACAAATAGTATGGGAAGTGGAGAAGCCAAAGAACTTATATTGTACGACCCATGGACATGAACTAAACAGCAGAAGGGAAATGCTGGTAGGAGGGGGATTGCTGGGCAGAGGAAAATAAAGGAGAGAAAAAATGGGACAACCATAATAGCATAATCAATAAAATATATTTTAAAGAAGTTAACAAAAGAGGTGAGGGTTACAAACTGCCTACTAGTATTGACTCTTCCCCCAAGCCATGACACCCTCTGCCTCCCATCTTTCTTCACTCTCATCTCCCAGAACTGGTGGAAACTGCCTCTTTCTAAAACTGTTTTTGTGAACAGAGAAGCTTCCCAGCAGAGTGTCAGCAACAGGAAGTAGAAACAACAGATTTGGAATAGTTTGGATTCTCCTGGAGCATATCTCACAGCTCTTTTTAAACTGGACAGATACGTGTTCAGCTAATATATGAACATATAGCAACTAAAGTATAATTCTTATAACAGAAAGACCAAAGTTACACGCACATATATGCACACACACAGATACACACATTCAAATATTCTTAAAGAGAGCATGAAACATAATAGCAATCTAAAACAGAAGCAAACTATACACACACACACACACACACACACACACACACACAGGGTAAGGCAAAAGTAGGTTTCCAGTTGTTTTGTGGAAAAGAATACAATAATTAATAAATAATAATATAAGAATAGACTCTGTGTTCCATGTACTCACAACTGTAAACCTACTTTGGCCCACCCTGTATGAATGAAAAATATATTTGAAACCAGGAACACAACAGATGAAATAAATAAGGGGATGACTATAGCTGAAGAGTAATTCAGAGATGTGCAAAATGATACTGAGAAATTTTCCCCCCAAATAGCAAGAAAATATAAAGAAGTAGTAATATATAAGAAGTGCAGAGACATGGAGTATAAAGGCATAATTTTCAATAGGTGCACCGAAATAAGAGAAGAAAAAAAAGAGATAGCGATCATATTATGTACAGAAAGTAATGCCATCTGCTATACACAGCAAACTACCCCAAAATTCATGGGTCTAAAAGAGCAAAAGTATAAGTCAGAGGGCTGCAGGTAGCTCTGCCCCCTGAAGTCATTTTGGGATCCAAGTTCCCACCATACAGTGATTGTTCCACCTTCAGAACATCAGAGCCTGCCACTGAATCCTTTGTTTCCAGCCAGACAATGAATGAAGAGAGAGCACGAGGTGACTCACATGAGATACTTTAAAAGTCCAGGCCTGGAGGTGACATATGTCACTTCGGCCCATATTTCATTGGCCAGAACTCACCTAACCATAAGGGTTTGGAAATTGTGGTTTAGCAGTAAGCACAGGAAAAAAATAAGGGACACCTTTATAGTATGAATACTAGCATTCTTTGCCACAGAACTATATTATGAAATTATGGAGATAAACTCAGAAATGAAGTTAAAAACCATGTATGTACAAAGGGAATATAATAAATAATACTATAATAACCATGTATGGTATCAATGGGTACTAGACTTATTGGGACAATCACTTCATAAGTTATATAAATGTCTAATCACTATGTTGTATACCTGAAACTAATAAATATTGTATGTTAACTGTAATAGGGAAAGCTTTTTTTAAAGACCATGTATGTAAAGGGTTTATAGAGTACAAAACAGGAGATAGATGGGGGAAACCTGTTTACATTAAAATAAAATTTAGAATCATCAAAAGCAAAAAGAAAATTCTGAAAATTTCAAAAAAAAGGTCAAATATGAAAACAATTTGTAGTTTTTAAATGAAAAGAAAAATAAATTTAGGAAGATGTTGTTAGATATATGGGAATTAAAGGTGATTAAAATACCCTTAATATTTTTTTCTTAACAAAGATAGCACCAAAATAAACATTTTTAAAGTATATTTATATAGCCCTGGCTAGTGTGGTTCAGTGGATTGAGTGCTGGCCCACAAACCAAAGCGTTGCTGGTTTGATTCCCAGTCAGGGCACATGCCTGGATTGTGGTCCAGATCCCCAGTAAGGGATGCATGAGAGGCAACCACACATTGATGTTTCTCTCCCTCTTTTTCCTCCTCTTCCCCTCTTCTCTCTCAAAAAATAAATAAAATATTTTTAAAAATAAAAAAATAAAATAAAAGCATATTTATAGCAAGTAGACCTAAATTTTAGGACAATATTAATATGGTAAAGAAAGAGGAAAGAATTAAAGGTATGTGAGAATGTATTAATATATTTTTAAGGAGGATCATATAGATATTCATAAGTCTAAGATATCAATAGAGGAAATGAACATGAGTGCGGGCCCACATAGCACTGTGGGCCATCTGAACAAAAAATAAAATGTGTAAGTTTTAAATCAGCAGAACAGAAAGTGATTTATACAGTGGAATTTATGAAGGGGAAAAAAGAACATCTAGTAGATAGAAAATATATAAGATGGCAACTATGAGCCTTATTAAAACCATAAATAAATTTTTATTGGTTAATCATAGCAATTAAAATACAGAAGTTCTCTCTTTGAATTTTTAAAAAAGGTGTTACAAAGATACAAAAAATGTTAAAATTAAGACACAAAGATTTCAAAAAAGGTAAATAATAATGCTAGCCAAGTATGAATCAAAATAAAACTAACATAGAAATCTTAATATATGATCAAATATAAATCAAGCTAAAAACGTCACAAAGAATAAATGAAGATATGAAACATTGATAAAAGGGAAAATTGGGCAAGAAGGTCATCAATAACATGCATGGACCTAATAATACTATCTCAAAAATGTTATTGCCTTTTTATAAAGAACAATTGAAAGAAATTTAGGAAGATTTTCAATATCCTTCTCAGACATTGAGAGCTTAAGCAGGAAAAAAATGGAAAGCAGAGACATTAAAGTTGTGAAAAATGCTATTGTGTTTATTATGAAAGGCAGCGTCCATAGCAACTTCAGCAGCATTAACAACAGTGCAGGCTCCTGATTTCCTGCTACACAGCAGTGGCATGGTAATGACAACTTCCATCAGGGTAGTAGGGAATGTGAGTAGTAGGATCCAGTCCAATGGCAATAGCATCTTTCTGAGATGTGGGAAACCTTATTTCCTTTGCTTTTCCAGTCCTTCCAACACTTTTGTAACTAATTCCTGGCTTATAATCTCTGGTTGATATATCTAGAGTGGTTTTCCTGAATATATACACTGACTAGTTCATATCACTTATGTCTATATACCCTAGGCCAGACTCAGCCCCCAACATATCTAAAGGAAAGAGTAAGAAAGAGAGCCTTTTCCCTGTGTTCCTGTGAGGTGAAAATGGTGTGATGAACACATAGTATTTACTCTGTCACTATCTGCCCTTCTGGTTATGAAACTTCAATTTTTCTTCCTACACATTCATTTTCCAAGGGAGACAACCTGCAGTCCAGTCTGTCATTGTAACTGGCCCAAGGTCTAGGATGTGGCTCCTCGTGTTCCACAGACCTATGCACTAAAAAGACAAATCATCTGCTATGCCCACCGCACATACCCTATTTACGATGGTGAAGCAGGAACAGAATAACTACAATAAACATCCCCATTCAAAATGGTGGGTGTGGGAGACACACAGAAGTTAACAGCTGTCAACAGAACTTTTGAATGACTGCTGAAAAATATGGTGAAGGTCTGCCTTCAAATATAGGGACTAAAATAATTGCTTGAATAGACCCTGATTCTGTTCTCTGGAAGAATTTCCTTGTCTGTCATCCTTTGTAGCTTCTGAATTTACTTTCTGGCAGGTTCTTTTGCATATTCTCCCTTTTTTGCCTGGCCACACCTGAAGTAGATGTTGGAAAAATATGCTGAAACTGAGAACTATAAAACCTCCTCAGCAAATTTGTCAATTCTACAAGGTTGCAGGTTGAAAGCTTCTTTTAAGCCTGGAACTATCAAAAAAAAAAATTTGTCAAGCCCTGGCTGGTATGGCTCACTGAGTTGGGCATCATCCCACAAAGCTGAAGGTCACCAGTTTGATTCCTGGTCAGGGCACATGTCTGGGTTGTGGGTTTGGTCCCTGGTTGGGGGCATGTACACAAGGTAGCCGATCAATGTGTCTCTCTCACACTGATGTTTTCCTCCCTCTCTTTCTCTCCCCTCTCCCCTCTCTCTTAAAGTAAATAAATAAAATCTTTAAAAAATTTGCCAACAATTGTGCTTTTCTGGGCAATAAAACTGTCTCAGAAACTAGTACGGTTCTGACCTACTTGCTTCTAGCCAGTTCTGTGTAGCAGTAACCACACCTAATATTTCTAGACTTATTCCATGGATATGCTTTATTTCTCTGCTTTTTCATCCACATGTCTATCCCCCTCAACTTAGCAAATAAAATACAGGTCACCCAGTTAAATATGAATTTCCAATAAACAATGATTTCTTTTAGTATAAGTATGCATCTTGCAACATTTAGCCCATATTTACACTGAACATATTTGACATTTATCTGAAATTCAAACTTAACTGAGCATCCCGTATTTTATTTGCCAAGACTACATAATAGAACATATGACCTAAAGGTAGACATATCAGTGAAGAGAGTGAGCAGAAAATATAGCATAGAAAGTTTTATTGCCAGGCTTGAAAATGTTGTATATTGCTTATGTTTACATATCCTTGCCCTGAAGCCATTCACATATACCCTAGCCAACTTCACACAGAGTTGATGAAATGTATTCTTCTGTCTTCCAAAAGTAGAAATAGTACTATGAACACATAACATCATTTCTTATACAAATATTATTGAATCTCAGTTATGAGATATATAGATAACCCTATACTCCACAAATGGACATGCATTATTTTTAACCACATATAAATTATTAATAAAATACACCATACACTAAACCATAAAGGTAGCCTTCACATACTTCAATGAATCAATATATCACAAATCATATTCTCCGACCCTAGTACAATCAAATTAGATATTTAATCACAAAACACATGTTAAAAAGAATCCCACAATGAAAAGAGGAAGGACTTAAAACAGAATACTTGAGTGAAAAAGCAAACCATAAGTTGGGAGAAGATAATTTGCAAAATACATGAAAAAATAAAGAGCTTACATAAATGCTCTTATAAATCAATAAGGAAAAAAACACAACTAATAGAAAAAAATAGAAAAAGACAGTCATTTTTTAAAAATGTCCAATAAGTAGCCTTGGCCAGTGTGGCTCATTTGGTTGGGCATTGTCCCACAAAGCAAAAGGCCATCAGTTCAATTCCAGTCAGAGCACATGCCTAGGTTGTGCGTTCAGTCCCAGGATGGGGTGCGCAAGAGAGGCAACCAATCAATGTTTTTCACATCGATGTTTTGCTCCCTCTCTTTATCCTTCCCTTCTTCTCTCTCTAGAAATAAATAAATAAAATCTTTTTTAAATGGCCACTAAGCATTAAATCTACAATAACACACCACTTCATGGACATATGAATGCTTATTATTTGAAAGATTTAACATGTAAATTGAGAATTCTTTAGATAATGACTTTGGTAGTATCTATTAAAGCTGAACATGCACATACCTTATGAAATAGCAATTCTACCAATAGGTATAGATACAACTGACTTACATACCTATGTTGACCAAGATCATTTATAGCAGCAGTATCAATAATAACCAAAAACTGGAAACAACACAAATGTTCACAAACTGTAAGATGGCTGAATAAATTGTAATGTATTCATATAATGCAATAATATAGGACAGTGGGAATGAATGAGCTACCAGAACATGAAATGGCATGGATAATTCACAGACACAGTGCTGAAAGAAACCAGGCACAAAAGAGTATATAGTGTGTGATTATTTATATACAAAGTTTTTTTTTAATTTTTTATTTATTTAATTTTTTTTTAGAGAGGGAAGGGAGGGAGATAGAGAGAGACAGAGAGAGAGAGAAACATCAATGTGTGGTTGCTGGGGGTTATGGCCTGCAATCCAGGCATGTACCCTGGCGGGGAATCGAACCTGGGACACTTTGGTTCCCAGCTGGCACTCAATCCACTGAGCTACGCCAGCCAGGGCTATATATACAAAGTTTTTAAAAGGGCACAAAACCAAACTATAGTGATAGAAGTGAAGACAGAAGTTTCCTTTTTGGAAGATAGAACTAGAATGGGCATAAGGGGGGCTTTAGGGAGCTGATAATGTATTTCTTAATCTGGATTCTGTTTACATTGGTGGATACAATATGAAAATTCAGTAAGATCTAATTTGTACACTTTTCTGCTTATTTCTTCTACTTCAAAAAATTTTATTTTAAAGAACTGCATATAATTTTGGCAAATAATATCAGTGAATGCTAAAATCTGTAGGTTAAAGATTTAGGAGGTGATAAAACAACTTTGGGGCATTTACACAATGGAATACTATTCAGCCATAAAAAAGAAGATAATTTTACCCTTTGCAAGAGTATGGATGGACCTGGAGAGCATTATGCTAAGTGAAATAAGTCAGTCAGAGAAAGACAAATGCCATATGATTTCATTCATGTGTGGAATCTAATGAACCAACTGAATTAACAAGCAAAAACAGAGACAGACTCATAGATGGAGAGCAGATGACATCTAGTGGCAGGGGGAGGTTAGGGGTGGAGGGCCTGAGTAAAAAGGAAAAAGGACTCATGGACATGGACAACAGTGTGGTGATTGCTGGGGGTGGGGGCTATAAGGGGACTAAATGGTAATGGATACATAAAATAAAAAAGTAAAAAGATTTGGGCAGACAAGGGTATATTGATATAATCTAAAATATCACCCCACAGATTATACATTAATCACAAAGAGAAAATGTTGCCTTTACAAATGAAGAAATACAACATATTCCATCTAACTCAAGTGATCAATTAGGAAGTGACAAACTGTGTTAGGTACCTCCTGATGTGATGTGGTATAATACAATGGGAAGTAGTGTTCTTGCTAATAATGTTTAACCTGTATCTCATCATGAAAAAGCAACCAGACAAATCCATATTATGGACAGACTTCAGTATAGCTAGACTAAAGTCTTAAAAAAGGGTAGTGTTATAAGAACAAAAAAGGTAGGGACTGTCCTATAATAAAAAAGACTAGTTCTGACTGGTATGGCTCAGTGTATTGAGCACTGGCCTGCAAATCAAAGGGTCACCAGTTCGATTCCCAGTCAGGGCACATGCCTGGGTTGCAGGCCAGGACCCCAGTGGGGAGCACAGGAGAGGCAGCCAGACATTGATATTTCTCTCTCTCTGTATCTCCCTCCCTTCCCCTGTCCAAAAATAAATACATACAATCTTTTTTTTTTTTTTTAAAAGACTAAAGAGATGTGACAATACTATGTAATGCATGATCTTTGGATTCTGGACCAACAGACAAAACAGCTGTAACAACTGGGAAAATTTGAGTAAGGACTATGTACTTGATAACAGCACTGTGTCAATGTTAAAGTTCATTGATGTGATAATACTCAGTGGTCGTGTAGGAGAATGCTCTTGTTCTGAGAAGACATATGGATCATTTAAACTGTCTTCTTATTTTGTCTTACAGTCTAATTTTTATAAAAAGTATGTGTTACTTTAAAATAGAATAAAACAAACATTTAAAAAAGAAACTAAGTAATCAACCCTAGTAATTAGAAAAAGTGTAACAGGGCAAACCCAAATAAGAGAAAGTAAATAAAACAATGCAGATATAAGCAAAAATTAATGACAAAGATAAATAAAAGGTGATAGAGAAGATTAACAAAAGAGGAAGATTGTTCTCTGAAAAGTTTAATTAAATGGATGGATTTCTAACAAGGCTGATTACTAAAAAAGATCAAATACAGATAAGCAATAATGAAAAGAGAAAACAACTACAAATATAAGCATTTAAAAATAATAAAATACATCCTGGCTGATGTGGCTCAGTGGACTGAGCATTGGCCTGTGAACCAAATGGTTGCCAGTTTGATTCCCAGTCAGGACACATGCCTGGGTTGCAGGTCAGGTCTCCAGTAGGGGGTGTGTGAGAGGCAACCACACATTGATGTTTCTTTCCCTTTCTTTCTCCTTATTTCTTTCCCCTCTGTCTAAAAATAAATAAATAAAATCTTTTAATAAATAAATTAATAAAATGTGTTAAAATCTTGAGTAAATATATAAGTAATTAGAAAAATATAAAATAGCAATATCAATGTCAAAGGAAAAAATTAAATAGATCAATATTCATTAAATTAATAGAAATGACAGTGAAAGAACCTCCCTCAAAATTAATGCCCAGGCTGGGTAAAATAATTTTACAGATGAGGTATACCAAAATATAAATCATAAGCAGGGATTTTTCACAAAAAATAGAAATAAAGTAAAAGCTGCAAAAGAAATTTTACTAGGCCTCTAATCTTGATTCTAAAACCACATGATGATAAAATAAAAAGAAAATTGAAGGCCTGTTCAGATATGAATGCAGATGAAAAGATCTTAAATACCATATGAGCTAAGTAAGTTCAACAGAGTAAGATGAGTACAATACATAATGATTAAGTAAGACTTTTTCTCCTGGGAATAAAATGATTTCAATATCAAAAATCACTACAATTAAAAGCATTAACAGATTAAAGGAGGAAAAAAACATTTTTATCCCTATGTGAACAGCTTTACAATCTACCTATGATAAAAACAAAATTCTTAGTAATGTGGGAATTCTTAGTAAATCATAAAACTTCTTAATTTAGTAAAAGTCACAAACCAAATACCTACAGCAAATATTAAATTTAATGGAGAAACATTACATGTAACCCATTAAAATCAGAGACAAGACACATGTTCACTTGTCAGTGTTAATGTTTAATGTATCTGAAGTATTGGCCAATTCTATTAAAAAAGAAAACTAATGAAAAGTATAATAATTGAAAGAAAAAAATCCATCAAAAGCTTGATCTGAGATAATCATCTACTTAGAAATAAAGAAAAGCTACAGGTAAAACATACTAGTTTATAGCTATTATCTCTCTGTTGCAAATTTCACAAGTGTAAAACTCTTTTTTTCAGTGTGATCTAGTTAAATCAGAGTTAAAAAATTTACTGCATCATGGTTTTAAAAAAACTAAAATATCTACACTCATTTACTTCATAATGGAAAAAGAGTAAAGCAGAGTAAGGGGATAGAAAAATGTTGAGTGGGTCCTATTTATAATAGAGTGGCCAGAGAAAGTGATATTTGAAAGAGATATGAAGGACATTGTAGATCTGGGGCAATGAGGGATCATTTCAGGCAGAGTGAAAGCTTGCCTGATGTGTTCCACAAACAGCAATGTAGTGAGTAAATCTGGACTAGAATAACTGAATATTTAAGAGTGGTAGAAGAGAAAGTTGAAGATTTAGGATATACTTTTAAGTAATGGCATATAGATTTCATGATATGTTGGATTTAGAGTATGAGAGAATGTATGAAGAATAGTTATCAATTTTGTGGCCCTGGTAAGTAGATGAATGGATGGTTTTACTTACCAAAATGGGGAATGGCAAGGAAAGACTAGGTTTAGAGGCCAAAGAATTCTCTTTTAAATGCTTATGCTTTTTAAAAACGATATTTATTTTTAGAGAGAGGGGGAGGGAGAGAGAAAGAGAGGGAGAAAAACGTCGATGTACAAGAGAAATATCGATTGGTTGTGTCTTATACATGCCCCCAACTGGGAACCAAACTAGAAACCCAGGCATGTGCCCTGACCAGGAATTGAAACAATGACCTTTCAGTTTGCAGAACGATGTCCAACCCACTGAGCCATGCCACTCAGGGCAGAATTGTCTTTTAAAACAAATTAAATTTGAAATACTTATTATAGCTCCAAGAAAAGAAGTTGACTAGTCAGATAGATATAGCAATCTGGATTGCAGGGGAAATACTGGAGCTATAAACAAAATGCAGAGTTCATTGGCAAACTTGATAAGTGCTATTTTGTTAGAATGGTGGAGTCGAAAGCTTAGCAAGACTATGGAACTCCATCAGATGTACAAATACAAGGTGGGGCAAAAGTAGGTTTACAGTTGTGAGTATGCAACACACTGTTTATTCTTCGATGATCAGTTATTAATTATTTTATTATTTTCCTTACAAACAAGTGTAAACCTACTTTTGCCCTACCCTGTATTAGAATAACTGGAGTTCCAGAAGAAAAAGAGTGGGAGAAGGTGGCAGAAAGTTTATTTAAATAAATAATAGCTGAGAACTTCCCAAATCCGGGGAGAAACTTAGACATCCCAAGTTCATAAAGCCAATAGGTGACCCTATTATCTCAATTCAAAATGACTTTTTCCAGGATAACATTATAATGAAACTGTCAAGAATTAAAGAAAAAGAATCCTAAAATCAGCAAGAGAAAAAAATTAACCTACAAAGGAACCCTCATTAGGCTATATGCAGATTTCCCAGCATAAACTTTACAGGCCAGGAGAGAGTGGAATGATGTATTTGAAGCATTGAAAGAAGAAAAAGTTGCCAAACAAGAATACTTATTCTGACAAAGTTATCCTTCAGAAATAAAGGAGAAATACTTTTCCAGACAAACAAAAGCTGAAGGAGTTTATCACCACTAGGTCTGCCTTGCAAGAACTGACGAAATGAATTCTTCAAGCTGAAAAAGACTTTGGTTAGTAATATGAAAACATATGAAAGTCTACAACACACTGATAAAGGTAAATATATAGACTTGGAGAACTAATTCTGTAATAGGATGGTGTGTTTACTTAGCTATAGAATAAGAGATAAAGGAAAGGAATATTAAAAATAACTATATCTACTCTAATTTGTTACTGAGTATACAATATAAAAAGAGGTAAATGTGACATCAAAATATAAAAGGTGGAGTAAGAGTGTAGAGCTTTTGTAATGTGATCAATTTTAAGTTACTATCAGATTAAAAAGGACTGTTTTATCTATAAAATGTTTGATGTAAGCTTCATGGTAACTATAAAGTAAAAACCTAGAATAGATTCACAAAAGATAAAGAAGGCAATCAGAGCATACCACCATGGAAAAATCACTGATTTACAAAGTAAAGTAGAAACAAAGGGGAAAAAACAATGGAAATACAAAACAGCAAAGTATGAAAATGATGGGGAGGGGGCATTTTACCTAGTGGGAATAGTGTGTGTAACAAAGACAGCAAGATAACAGCAGAGTGTAAATGGAATGTGTTTGGCAAACCACAAACGTTTCAGGGTGTCTGAAGTCTATTATGTGTAGAAGGTGCAATGTCAGGTGGGAGATGTGTTGAGAAATGAACTACAAGAGAGTATCAGGGGTCATACCATACCATAAAGGTTACTACAAATCATGTAAGAAGTTTGGATATCTCCCATGACTCTAGAGTTCCACTGAAGGGTTTACATTTGGGGGAGAAATGATCAGTAAAGATCAAATGCAACTGGTAGTTCATTGAAAAGATGGATTTTAAAAGGTAGTATTAAAAGGGCAGGGAGACAGTTAGATTTATTTAGTTCTCTAACACATTTTACCATGGTAAGAACGTGCCAGGAGTTTAGATAAAGGGACTCTGACATGTAGTCCTTGGTATGGGCTACAAGTGTCCTATGACAATGACTGTGCCATGACTCATTGATTGCCAAGTACAACTGCTACAGACTGAATATTTGGGACTCACCCAAATTCTCATGTTCAAGCCTAACCCACAATGTCATGGTATGTGGAAGTGGAGCCTTTGGGAGGTAATTAGCTTTCATGATGAGATTAATGTTCATATAAAAGAGGAGGAAACAAAATATCTCTCCCTTTGGTCTCCACCATGTGAGGAAACAACAAAAAGACAGCCATTTGCCATCCAGGAAGTAGGCCCTTAGGATCTGCCAGTACCCCAGTCTTGGATCTCTCAACATCCAGAATTGTGAGTAATAAATGTTTGTTGTTTAAGCCACACAGTCTATGGTAATTTGTATGGCTACCTTAACTAAGACATATGTTATAGTACAAATGAAGAAACGAGGCAGCAGTGTTGCTGGATATCAAATACTGGAAAATGCAGAAATAGCTACTATTTTGGAAAATTGAGATCCATTGAATTTTCTGGTCAGGACACTTTTGTCCCAGTATGTACCAATTTACTCTTTGGCAGTCAAAAGTGTTTTTCTAAAGGAAAACCTAAAATTCAATTAATACAGAATTACAGAATGTTGGCTCTTAAAAGCACTGCTAGAGGTTGTTTAGTGTACCGTGTCATTTTAAAAAAAGGAAAACTGAGATCCGTAAGGGCAAATTAACTTGTTTAATGTTACCTAGTTAGCTAGGAACTTAGGTCTCTTGATTTACAGTTCAGTATTTTGATGTTGAAACACTAGGAATATGAGAAATGGTGTATTAAGTTCCATTTTTATGGCTGTCTTAGTATAGTCATCTTAGTTTGAATTCAATATCCTCAGTTTGTTTCAGATACATACAGCTCTATGAGCTCCCATCCCACAAAGTGGTAGAATGAGAAGAATAAGGGGTCAGAGGAAAGTCAAATAACTTAATGCCCTATAATAATCTATTAGAAAGATGAAGAGCCTTCTTTCCATTAGGCACAATTATAGCTCAGTATTTCTCAAGTTCAAATTTATGCAACTAGCTTGTTATATAATATTTTATGTCACTGACAGATTTTGGTGTAGTATTTATTTATTGAAAACAAGGTACTATTGAAAATATAATTTACTTATTTTTCCCTAGGAGGTACATACACCAAGCGTAAAATTTCCAGCTTTTACCATAATTTTGTCTAAATTAATGTCATTAACAAAAATACACAAGCAGAAAATTTTCCATGAAATGATCCATCCTTTGGCCTATTCAAGCAATAATTTCACCATAGATTCCCAAGATGAAGAGCATACGAACTGAATCAGGAAAAGGGTTGCACAACAAAAATGATTGTTTTGCTCAACAAATGAACACATTTATTTGTCAAGAAAAAAATATGTTGTCTCTGACTCCTGATTCTTATGTGACTAAATTTTGTATGGCCTTTCAATATTAACCACCCAGGAGTAGCTGCCCTTAGGCAAAGTTCTGTATGTCTCCCTATGGTGTGTTACTTCATAGAGAAACTCTTTTTCCTTGTCTCTTCTACATTTCATTTTCCTCTTTACCTTGCCCAGGGCTAGAGTAGAACAGGACTGCGGAAGAAGAATTGATCATGAAGTGGGAAAAGCAATTAATTACTACAGATGCCATTTTCTAGTCTAAAATCAGAAGCCATTCCATCCTAGCCTCAACTCTTCATTACATTTTTCCTTCCATAACCTTCTGACTAGCACATACACTCAATTGCAATCATGTTATTTGCCTCAAAACACAAATTTAAAAAAAAAGTCCCCAAATCATCAGGTGCAGTTTTAATAATAATAGTTATTATAAAGATAGTTACCATTTATGAAGTATATAGCAGATGCCTGGTTCTATTAACAACTTTTAAATAAATATATTACCTAATTTAATTCTTACCATGATACTCTGAGGTAGATATTATTATCCTTATCTGATATTATTAAGCAATGTGCATCATTTTCCTGTGTCTGTTGTAACTAATAATGTTACACTTTATTCTCTTACAGTTCTGGACACCAGAAGTCTGAAATCAGTATCACTGGCGTGGAATCAAGATGGTGGCAAGGTCATGCTCCCTTGAGAGAGTCTAATGGAGAATGAACGATTTATTGTTTCTTCCAGTTTCTGTTGACTTCTAGCACTCCTTGGCTTATACCCACATCACTCTAGTCTCTATATCCATGATCACATCTCCTCTTCTTCTGTGTGTCATTAACTATGCCTCTGCTTCTTTTTTATACAGATACATGTGGTCATATTTAGGGCCCACCTAGATAATCCAGGATAATCTCCTCACCTCAAAATCCTTTACTTCATCACATCTGCAAAATTAGAAGTTATGAAAAGGGAAGCAGGCAGGGCAGCTCCAGGAGTCAATAGTACACACACACACACACACACACACACACACAAAGAGACATATATTTGGAAGTAGATGAGTCAAAAAAAATAGAGGTTCTCATTTTCCTTAATCCTCCTAGAATCTTCGTTATACCTGTTCCTAGCCTCCACCCTGCTGAAGCCTATGCTTTAAGACCTGGAAACGTGTCCAGTAGTTTATAGCTAGAGGTGTACTTATCTTCACAGCAATATTACAAAAAAAGATTTTAGTTACTGTTGTAGGTTGAATTGTGCTCCCCAAAATTCTGTGTTGAACTTCTAATTCCTGGTATCTCGGAATGTGACCTTACATTGAAATAGGGCTGTTGCAGATATAATTAGTTAAATTAAGATGAGTCCTCAAGTAGGATCAACCCTAATCCACCCAGTTTGTAGCACTTTGTTATGACAGCCATAGCAAACTAACATAGTATTAGTTTAATTTCTATAGCAAATAGACCCCCACATGGCATGAAGCTTCAACTAACTGAGCCACCCACCATAGCTGATTCATTCTTTTGTTAAAGACTTTTTGAGTATCTGCTGCTATAGTTGTCCCCACTCTCCCTCTGCCCACCTCCACCCAGCCCCACTCTCTCTCCTCCCCAAGTCAATTCCCATACAGTTGTCCACGTCCATTGGTTGTGCATAAGTGTTCTTTGGTTTCTTTGGTTAATCCCTTTGCCATCTTTCATCCTGTTCCCACCTCCTTTCAAGCAGCTTTCAATCTGTTTTTTTTTTTCTATCTAAGCTTCTGTTACTATCTTGTCCATTAGTTTATTGAATTTATTAGATTCGTATATAAGTGAGACAATGTGGTATTTTTCTTTCACTAACTGCCTTAATTCAATTAGCATAATTTTCTCCAAGTAGAACAGACATACTTTAATCATGCTAAATTGTTCTAACAAATGACAATAATACTATAATAAACTACATTCTAATCAATACCTTAGGGTTACTAAATTTACAAATTTCTATCAATAATTAATATTGTTCTGCTATCTAATTTTTGCCAAGCTAACAGGTATGAAGTGATATATCTTTGTTGTCCTATGTTCTGATGACTACAGAGTTCTTCAAAAAATTCAAAGTGGATTTTGATTAGGATTGAAATTTATAGATTGAGGTTTAATTGGTCACTTGTCCCATGCCACAAAGTCTTCAGAAGTAGGTGAAAGCTGAGATGAGACCATTGGCTTTGGCAGTTATAATTGTAATAAGCAATTTCAATAATGTAGTGAGGAACTAGTCCAGTTTTCAAAATTGAGCAGAGGAAAACATCTGAGGTAGCAACATTCTCAAAAGTTATAAAATAGACTTCCGGCCAAGATGGAGGCATAGGTGGACACACCGTACCTCCATGTACAACCAAGATTGGAACAACAACAATTTAGAGGCAGAATAACACCCAGAATTGACAGAAAATTTATCTGAATGGAAGTCGGACAGCCAAGAAGTTGAAATAGACCCGTTCATCCAGACCGGTAGGAGGGGCAGAGACAAGCAGCCAGGCGCGGATCAAAGCATGGAGAACAGGGAGAATTGGGCACTTAAGGCAACTGGGAGCGTGTAAGGCATCTGGGGCACGCAAGATCACAGTGGGTGGACCCTGAGTACACAAGCGGCAGCTGGCAGACCCAGTGAGGCGGCAAACGTGGACCTGGGCAGAGCGCGCAACCCAGGATCCCAGGGAAGAGACTGAGGTCCCACAGGAGAACGGAGCTACCGCCATTGTTCCCTCTCGACCCCGCCCTCACATACAACATCACAATCTAGCGACTGGGGTGCCCAGCCCTGGTGAACACCTAAGGCTCCGCCTCTCACCGTAACAGGAGCGACCAGATCAAAAAAAAAAAAAAAAAAAGAGAGAGAGAGAGATGGCTCAAATAGAAGAACAAATCAGTGCCTCAGAACTCATCCTTTTGAGCCACCAAGAGATAGCTAACCAATCAGATGCACAGTTCAAAACACTGGTGATCAGGAAGCTCACAGAATTGGTTGATTTTGGGCGCAAATTACATTAAAAAATGCAGGTTACCATAAAAGAGATGAAGGAAAATGCACAGGGAACCAATAGTGATGGGAAGGAATCTGGGACTCAAAACAATAGAGTGGACCAGAAGGAAGAAAGAAACAACCAACTAGAAAAGAATGAAGAAACAAGAATTCAAAAAAATGAGGAGAGGCTTAGGAACCTCCAGGACATCTTGAAACGTTCCAACATCCGAATTATAGGGGTACCAGAAGGGGAAGAGGAAGAGCAACAGATTGAAAACATATTTGAACAAATAATAAAGGAGAACTTCCCCATTCTGGCAAAGGAAATAGACTTCCAGGAAGTCCAGGAAGCTCAGAGAGTCCCAAAGAAGTTGGACCCAAGAAGAAACACACCAAGGCACATCATAATTACATTAGCCAAGGTAAAAATGAAGGAGAGAATCCTAGAAGCAGCAAGAGATAAGGGGACAGTCACCTACAAAGGAGTTCCCATCGGACTGTCAGCTGATTTCTCAAAAGAGACCTTGCAGGCAAGAAGGGGCTGGAAAAAAGTATTTCAAGTCATGAAAGACAAGGACCTATATCCCAGATTACTCTATCCAGCAAAGCTTTCATTTAGAATGGAAGGGCAGATAAAGTGCTTCTCAGATAAGGTCAAGTCAAAGGAGTTCATCATCACCAAGATTTTATTTTATGTAATGTTAAAGGGACTTATCTAAGAAAAGAAGATTTAAAAAAAAACATGTATAGTAAAATGACAACAAACTCACAATTATGAACAACCATACCTAAAGCAAAACCAAAAGAAACTAAGCAAACAACCAGAACAGGAACAGAACCACAGAAATGGAGATCACATGGAGGGTTAGCAACAGGGGAGTGGGAGGAGGAGAGAGGGGGAAAAGGTACAGAGAATAAGTAGCATAGATAGGTAGGTAGAAAATGGACAGGGGGAGGGTAAGAATAGTATGAGAAATGTAGAAGCTAAAGAACTTATAAATATGACACATGGACATGAACTAAAGGGGGGAATGTGGGTGGGAGAGGGTGTACAGGGTGGAGGGGAGTGAAGGAGGGAAATGGAACAACTGTAATAGCATAATCAATAAAATATATTTTAAAAAGTTATAAAGATATAGGAGCCTCAGCTAAACGTCACAGTCACAGAATTTTTGGTAATGAGCATCACACTATGTAGTTAAAATAAAAGAGAATACACAACTTAGAAGGATCTCAATTTACCAGTGGTTTGTTAATAATAAAGCAGAAAATGGACACTGGGTTCCTCTTATAAAAGGTGGAAAAATAAAGAGACTACTGAGGAAAACTGGTAGTGCTAATTGGTAGAAATACTTTGCCACTTACATCACCATTTACATAGGTCAGTCAAAGTCAAGGCCTAACAACAGAGGACCATTTGAAATGAAAGAAAATGTGCATTGCCTATCAGAATAAATACTATGAATTGGACATACAGCTTGATAATAAGGTAAATTTATATTCCAAAAACTCATTATTGTGTCAAGTGGACCAATACATTGTATCTAATATTCTTATCAGATTCATCATCAAGACTCTCCAATAGGTATGCTGCCTTATCTAATCAAGGTCATGTGGAAGGCAGGAAAACATCATTAGTGCAATTAAATCAGCACTTGCCATTTATGTGTCATTCAGATCTTCCGTATGATAAATTTCTATGGAGCCTTCAGAATCTTACAGGATATTGGCAGGAGAGAGTGTGGCATTGTCCACAGCAGTATCCCTACCCAATTTTAAGCGCCCTTGGGGCTACTTATACTTTTAGTAAATATTTTGATTATTTTTCTAAAAAATATAAGAGTGTTACTACTTAACTTTTATAATTTTTATAATCAGTAAATTGTATTCTTCATTGTTGTAAACCTTATATTTTAGTGTAAATACCATGAGAGTGAACACAATTGATATTCTTGAGAAAAACTGGGGACTCCCATTGTATTCCTTGTCTATAATCTGCTTTTAAACTATATTTATTTTTACAAGTGGAAGAAAATGTTGATAGCCCAACTAAGGTTATAAAGAAGTCTATTTCCAAGTTCTAAAACTCACATTGATTAATGTGATTAATGTTTAGAAGAAGGCCTAAAATATTTTCAGGTAGCAGAATCAATTTCCTAGGATTTTTCACAAAATCATTATCAAAAGTCTATGCTCAGGACCAAGAAGAGAAATATATTCTCTAAACCAATCATACAGCATATCTAACTTCTAGTTAGCCTCCTTGCAGTTTCCCTATGCGAACAAACTCCAGTCAAACATATCTGAAGCCTTCCTTCTTCCCCGCACTATAAAGCTGTCTTACTCCCTGGCTGTCTTTGGATCTCTGCAGAATGCAAGTGATGATGGCTGACCATCTCACTACAGCTAGCTCTGAATAAATGTCCTCTGCTTATTCTCATTCGAATGATCTTCATTATTTTCACAAGCCAATGAGTCTTGATTTTATCTCCCACATCAAGTGGGGCACTTTTAATTTGAGGCCTTTTACCCCAATGGAAAAGAAATCCTGTACACTCTAGCCTACTTCAAGATGCAGATGCCCAGTTCACCTTCACAGAGAGATAATTACCTTGTTTCTGAGCACAGATATAGTGTTTTAATTTTTCTTTTTTGCTTATCTCTTTTCTATTTTATATATATATATATATATATATATTTAATTTTTCTTTTTTGCTTATCTCTTTTCTATTTTATATATATATATATATTTATATATATATATGAATGTATGATAGTATATATATATATACTATCATACATTCATGGTTTGAAGTCTTCTATTCATATATATATATAAATATATATATTTATATTTATATTTATATATAAATTTATCTATATAAATTTATATTTATATATATATAAATATATATATATTCATATATATATATATGAATAGAAGACTTCAAACCATGAATGTATGATAGTATCTTAAATAGAAGTTCTACATTTATTTCATAACATTTTTTCCTTCCATCTGACAGTAATAGACAATAGGCATAGTTCATGACTGCACTATTTATATGAGATGACATATGGATAATAATCATTATATTCATGAAGGTACAAGATGGGGACATTTTGTTAATAAATATTACATTGGTGATAATCATCATAAAATAATGGCTAATAGTATGTATTCAATGATCACTTTAAGAAGATGGAAGATGATTTCTTTTTGCTAGTTAACTAATCCAAAAATATGTCAAATACAGAGCTGTGAATAAATAATCTATGCAAAATAGGTAATGTGTAAAAGTTAATATAAAACTTACTTACAATCAGTTTTAACCAAAAAATAGCTGACACTTTCCACATGAAGATTTAAAATCTTTAAAAAGATTTTATTTATTTCTAGAGAAAGGGGAAGGGAGGGAGAAAGAGAGGGAGAGAAACATCAACGTTGCTTCTCATGCGCCCCCCACTGGGGACCCAGCTTGCAACCCAGGCATGTGTTCTGACTGGGAATCGAACCAGTGACCCTTTGGTTTGTAGACCAGTCCTCAGTCCACTGAGCCACACTAGCCAGGGCCACATGAATATTTATATAAGAACCTTGAAGAACACCTGACTATAGCACAGGAGGAAGAAAAATGCCCTTACTGAACATTGAAAGATACCAGTGCACTTACCAACGAAAAATGATGAAATGTTGCCATTTGTGACATGATTGGAACTTGAGAATATCATGTTGAGTGAAATAAGTCAGATTGGAAAGGACAAGAACCATATAATTTCACTCATATGTAGGATATAAAACAGAGAGCAATAAATGAACAAACATCACAAACAAACAAATTCATACACATAGACAACAGTATTGGTGGTTACCAGAGGGGAAAGGAGGTCAAATATATGATGAAAGAAGGAGACTAGACTGTGGATGGCGAGCACACAGATGATATAGTATAGAATTGTATACCTGAAACTTACATAATATTATTAACCAATGTTATCCTAATAAATTTAATTAAATAAAAAATGAAAAAAAGGAAGGATAGTAATGGGAATGATATTAGACTTTTAAGTACATTCTCTATAAAAATTAATGAAAAGAAAACCTCTAATAGCCTTCTAAATGCAGCACTCCTGTAGAGTAATATTAGTTAAATATACAAGAAACAAGTGTGTCTGTGTGTGTATGAGGTCTGTCCAGAAGATATCCAGCCATGTAACATGAAAAAAAGACATTTATTGAAGAAGATACAAGAAACATGGTACATAGGATAATGACGCCTCAGTCCCCTTCAAAGTAGGCACCTTGGGACCTCACATAGTTCTCCTGATCACCATCACCAGCCCCATCATACTTGCCTGAATCTCACTGATGGTCTGAAATCTCTTCCCTTTCAAAGGTGATTTTACTTTTGGGTAAAAACAGAAGTCACAGGGCACCAAATCTGGGCTATAGGGGGTCTGAGTCACCTGGGTGATTTGATGTTTTGCAAAAAAAACTCTGCATGAGATGTGATACATGAGTGGGTGTTGGGAACCGCTCTGCCTGGTATCAGAAGCTGTAACCCCTGCCTAGGCTAAGACTAAGGGAACGCCCTTGGAACCGTAAGCCAGCAAGGAGACAAAAGCTTATCTCCCTGGCAGGAACACTGCTTCTGCTGCTTCATTCAAAACTGAACCCCAAAGCTTGGTCGGTTAGCCAAAGACGGGTAAGATTCCCCAAGGAGGGAACGGCCTCAGACAGGCATGATCACGTGGGAGACCCCCCAAAAGAAGGACTTTGGGGGTTGCAGCAAAAGGGGGTGATGGACCCTCGCTCCTTGGCTTTGACATAGCCTGAGTTCTCTATCGTCTGGGAGAAAATCTTATCTCTTGGTTGCCTTAGTTCCCTTGCTCCATCTAAGCCTGAAACAACGACAGGGTGGTGCAGCTCTGTACTGAAAAGGGCAGATTCCCCGGGTGATCAGGCCTAAGAAAGAACATGTAAATTACTGTGAAACCTCCTTTGTTTAGAATGCTCTCAGTTGAATGAGAAGGGTCCAAGGAGGAAGTTAATTTGTTCCTCAAAGTCTTACTGCTCTTTGACGCTGACTCAAAATAAACCCTCAGACTTCCTTGTTTTCTATGGTTCCTTACTTCCTCGTAATGAGTACTGTACTTTACTTGAATTATTATGCAAAATGAGCCCAATAAAAGCAGGTTTGGATGGTAAATCAGTGCGCTCCCCACTAGAGGGGGTGGCCATTCCGTCCCTACTTCTCCACAGAAACTAGTCTGTCTCTGTGCATGTTTTTTCTCGCGTGTTTTCGTCGAGCCATCCGCAGTGTTCCGTGATCACTGCTGGCCGGTGACCCACACATCAAGTGGGCACACTGTTGTGATGAAGCTGCCAATCACCAGCTGCCCATAGCTGTGGCCTTCTGAATCATCCAAGCAGTTTCCATGGAGGAATGTTCAAGCTTAACACAAAATTTAATGCATATTTGTTGCTCAACTTGCTCAGTCATTTTGAATGCAACAGCCACACAGGACACATGCTCACTCAATGGCTTCTACCACCCCCACTGACTAGTACAGTGAAGTCATCATTGTTCATGCATGGGCTTTCCAGTCCACTCTCCTTGGCTGCCAGGTTACATGATGCTGTGCAAACTGTTCTCGTTATATTAACAATGACTGGACTTTTTCCAGACAGACCTCATATTTTTATGGAAGGTGGGGGTAAGAAAGAACAGCAACAAATGAAACTATTAAAGCAGAGATTCAGTACAAATGGATGATTTTTCTTGCAAACTTCTCACTGAGATCTCCCACCACAAAAGAGATCGGTGATTTAATGTGACAATCATTTTTCCCACCAGTTCACCAAAGCCTGAAAATCACCATGAGAAATAAATTCCTATGTCCTAAGGTATTGTTCACTGTTAAAATGCAAGCCCCAGGAAATCTCTTCATTGTGAAGGCCATGAGAAGCCTTTAGGAAAGTTATTTAACATCTCTGAGCCTCAGTCTCCCAAACCATAAATTAGAAATTATGCTCTCTGCCTAACAAGGAAGTTGTGAAGATTAAATGACAGTGTGTGTATATCTATATATACATATATTTATTCATATATACATATATAAAAATAAAACATATGTTCTATAGATTGAATGTCTGTGTCTCACCCCCCACCACCAAATTCACATCTTGAAACCTAATCTCCAACATGATAGTATTTGAAGATGGGGCCTTGGGAAGGTAATCAGGTCTTATAAGTCATTATTAGCATATAAGTGCCCTTTTAGAAGGTGTCCCAGAAAGCTCCCTTGTCCCTCTGTTATGTGAGGGCAAAAGGAAAAGATAGCCATTTATGAACAAGAAAGTGGGCTGTCGCCAGGCACCAAATCAGCTGGTGCCTTGATCTTGGATTTCTACTCTCCAGAGCTGTGAGAAATAAATGTCTGTCTTTTATAAGCCACCTGGTCTATGGTATTTTGTTACAGATACCTGAATGGACTAACACTGTGTGTCAGCGTACATACATAATGCATGCTTGGTAAATGGTTTAGGCTGTTTATCCTTCCCAGGCATGTTCAAATATGTAAATATTCTTGGTCTTTAGCACATAGCTTCTTCTTACCTTCTCCACTCTGTTATTAACCTCAAATTGTGTATGAGTTCACCAAATTCTTTTTTAGGAAACTGTTTCAGCACTGGCTGGTGTGGCTCAGTGAATTGAGTGCTACCCTGCAAACCAAAGGGTCACTGGTTCGATTCCCAGTCAGGGCAAGGTCCCCAGTTGGGGGCATGTGAGAGGCAACAAACACACTGATGCTTCTCTCCCTCTGTTTCTCCCTCCCTTCCCCTCTTTAAAAATAAATAAATACTTTTTAAAAAAAAGAAAGAAAAGAAACTGTTTTGATGAGGGAGGAAGATTATGAGAATACCAGATGTCTTCAGGTCAGAAGGAAGGCCACAACTGAGTGGTGGAAGAGCTACTAAAGGAAAGGCTAGGAAAGATAAAGGTTCCATGTAATTGACAAGCTTTCATATATTTCCTCTTCTTGCCATTTAGATGCTATCTAATCACATGGCTTGCTTTTATATTTTCTGTAACAAAAATTGTGATTTATACAAGATAACTGTCATCTATACTATAAAAGTGGTTAGTAAGCTTATAATGTACCTTAATCAGGAATTCACACTCCAAAGGTGGTTATTAAGCACCTCCAATATGGATCTAAATATCTGTCCCCTGAGGGTATGTTAATCAGCATAAGAGATGTTAGACATAATTTTTTTCATTGGTGAAATAATAGTGTTTGTGATATGTAAGTAGTTAAGACATTCATTGCTCAGGTCCCACTGTCCTTGCATAAACAAGGTGTAAAAATTTGGAAGCCCGGCAGCCTAACAGTTTTGATACAGGCCTTAAGGTCTAAAGCCCCATTTGTTCTGTGTCACTTTATTTTATGTAAAACTCTTCCCTGAACTAACAAAGTTGGCTGATCCAACTATCAAGTAATAGCCAAAGGAAGGAAACAAGGGCAGAGAGTGGAACTCCTGAACTACAACAACAGGATGTATAATTGTTTCTGCCTGCTTTTGTTGACAAGTGTATCTTTGGCAATATTGGATGTACGGGGTGTGTTCATATCACCTGATAGAAAGATTGTGGAGAAGCAAACATAAGCACCACCTATTTCTGATATTCAGAGGCCAGTGAAAAACACCAAAAGAAACTAGTAAGTGTTGAGTGGCTAAATTAGGTCAGTTTATAATACCTGGTACAAAATTTGCAAGTTATTAAAGCAGTATAAGCCATTTATAACTTTTCATGATGTATAAAGGCAGAAAAACAATCCTGGAGAATGTTTTTACACAAGTCCACAGTACCACATTGTAAAACAGTTGAAAGAAGAATGGAGATCAGGAACCCAGCCTAACACAGGGGACAATTATCACCATCCTGCTGAAGGTTTTTGGCTTGGCTTTAAGACTTTGCGTGGTAGGAATGAGGGCTTGTACCCTACTCAAGTTACTAACCATAGGAAAAAAATTGCCTAAGAGAAAAGGGAGCTCTATATGGTAAAATAGTAGACACCCTTATGTTAAAAAAAATAAAGTTAGAAGTTTAGAAAATTTCCCCAGGGAGAAAGACTTAGGGCATAAGAAAGAAAAGAGGAAAAGAAGAAAGAAAAGAAAGAAAGAAAGAAAGAAAGAAAGAAAGAAAGAAAGAAAGAAAGAAAGAAAGAAAGAAAGAAAGAAAGAAAGAAAGAAAGAAAGAAAGAAAGAAAGAAAGAGGGAAGGAAAGAAACCTACAGTCACCGTGGCTGGTGTGGCTCAGTGGATTGAGTGCCAGCCTGAGAACCGAAAGGTTACTGGTTCGATTTTCTGTCAGAGCACATGGCTGGGTTGCGGGACAGGTCTCCAATGGGGGTGTGTGAGATGCAACCACACACTGATGTTTTTTCTCCCTCTCTTTATCCCTCCCTTCCCTTCTCTCTAATAAATAAATAAATAAACAAACAAACACCTAGAGCCTCCTCCAAGGTTGGAAAACCCCTCTCCAACTCCACACAGAATAGATTTACAGCCTGATGAAGGAATGAGCTCACAGCTAATACAACAGCCTGAGTGGTAAATGAGAGAAGTTATTCTTTTTTTAATATATTTTATTGATTATGCTCTTACAGTTGTCCCATTTCCCCCCCTTCATTCCCCTCCACCCTGCACACCCTCCCCCACCCACATTCCCCCCTTTAGTTCATGTCCATGTGTCATAAGTTCTTTAGCTTCTACATTGCCCATACTATTCTTGCCCTCCCCCTGTCTATTTTCTACCTACCATCTATGCTACTTACTCTCTGTACCTTTTCCCCCTCTCTCCTCCTTCCACTCCCCTGTTGCTAACCCTCCATGTGATCTCCATTTCTGTGATTCTGTTCCTGTTCTGGCTGTTTGCTTAGTTTCTTTTGGTTTTGCTTTAGATGTGGTTGTTCATAATTGTGAGTTTGTTGTCATTTTACTGTACATGTTTTTTATCTTCTTTTTCTTAGATAAGTCCCTTTAACATTTCATAAAATAAGGGGTTGGTAGTGATGAACTCCTTTGACTTGACCTTATCTGAGAAGCACTTTATCTGCCCTTCCATTCTAAATGAAAGCTTTGCTGGATAGAGCAATCTGGGGTGTAGGTCTTTGCCTTTCATGACTTGCAATACTTCTTTCCAGCCCCTTCTTGTCTGCAAGGTCTTTTTTGAGAAATCAGCTGACAGTCTGATGGGCACTCCTTTGTAGGTGACTGTCCCCTTATCTCTGGCTGCTTCTAGGATTCTCTCCTTCATTTTTACCTTGGATAATGTAATTATGATGTGCCTTGGTGTGTTCCTTCTTGGGTTCAACTTCTTTGGGACTCTCTGAGCTTCCTGGACTTCCTGGAAGTCTATTTCCTTTGCCAGAATGGGGAAGTTCTCCTTTATTATTTGTTCAAATACGTTTTCAATCTGTTGCTCTTCCTCTTCCCCTTCTGGTACCCCTATAATTCGGATGTTGGAACGTTTCAAGATGTCCTGGAGGTTCCTAAGCCTCTCCTCATTTTTTGAATTCTTATTTCTTCATTCTTTTCTGATTGTATGTATTTTTCTTCCTTCTGCTCCACTCCATTGATGTGAGACTCAGCTTTCATTGCATCACTCTTGGTTCCCTGGGCAGTTTTCTTCATTTCACTTAGTGTAGCCTTCATTTTTTCATCTAACTTACGATCAAAATCAACCAATTCTGTGAGCATTCTGATCACCAGTGCTTTGAACTGTGCATCTGATAGGTTGGCTATCTCTCAGTTGCTTAAAGGTACCAGTTCTGGGGCTTTCATTCTGTTTGAGCCATCTTTTTCTTTTTTCCTTTGGTCTGGTCACACCTGTTATGTATGAGAGACGGAGCCTTAGGTGTTCACCAGGGCGGGGCACCCCAGTGGCTGGGTTGTGATGCTGTATGTGGGGGTGGGGTCCGAGAGAGAACAATGGTGCTTGCTCTGCTCTCCATGGGACCTCAGTCCCTTCTGCCACATCCCCCAAGCAAACTGGACCCCTCTGGTGTCCATTCCCACGTGGGTGAGCTTGTGTGCCCTGTGGGACTTTCCAGCGACCTCTCCTGTAAGGCCAGGAGTATCTCCCTGCACCTCAACCCCCACAAGTGTTTTCAATCAGTGCCCCAAGGCTTTATTTCCCAGTGCTGGGATCCTGGGTTCCGTGTAGTGCCTTGCTTCACAGTTGCCACCTCGCTGGGTCTACCGGTTGCCAACCATCGGCTGGGGTCTTCCAGTTGCCACTTGCACACTCAAGGTCCACCCACTGAGGTCTTGCATGCCCCAGATGCCTTACAAGCCGGGTGCCAATGCTCTCTGTTCTCCGTGCCGCGACCTGAGCCTGGCTGCCCGACTCCGCCCCTCCTACCGGTCTGGATGAACGTGTCTATTTTAACTTCTTGGTTGTCCAACTTCCATATAGTTCAATTTTCTGTCAGTTCTGGTTGTTATTCTGTTTCTAAATTGTTGTTGTCCCTATCTTGGTTGTGCGAGGAGGCACAATGTGTCTGCCTATGCCTCCATCTTGGCCAGAAGTCTGAGAGAAGTTATTCTTGAAGTCAAAGTTGATGTTGGCCATAAACAGATAGTTTATCAAGATGCATCAAACCCCACTGAAACTGTCAGGATACCCTAGCAACTGCTTTTAATGAAGGAAATAGAAATTATAGCACTTCTTACCAAAAGGACTTCGTTCATTGACATAATGGAGAGCTTAGAGATCAGGAAAGGGTAGTAGATGCCTTGCAATTAGTAGAGAAATGCTTATGTAATAGTAGGTTCACTCTAGTCACTCAACTACAGAAATGGGCAGTAAGTTAGCTAGAAGAGAGCAGGGATGATTTCTGAGAGAAAGATGGGTCTTAAAAGATGAAAGTGACAGATGAGAAAGAAAAGATGAGGTAAAGGAAGTACAAAGGAAATGCATTAGACTCCAGAGGCAATCCCTGATGAGGTAATCATAGGAAGCTTAGAGATAAGATCCCCCAATGCCAAATAAACCAAGCTGAGCTTGTCCCTGAATATCTTACTCTGAAAGGGTAGCAGCCTCCTAAAATTACAAAGTTTATAAGGGATCCACAAAGCTACTCTGGGAATGAGGTAGTGTGATCATCCTGTGAGAGTCAAAAGGTCAGTAGATGGAATTAGTATCAATTAACAGTAGCTCCAAAGTGATGACAGCTTAGGGAAAGACAAAGTTGTTTAAAGGCTTGGGTAATACAGACATACTGGTAACAAAAAGTAAGATTAAAGTGGAAACAGGTGGCTAAGCACAGAAATTGAACTGGGAGTAGTCAGAACTTCAGAATGAATAATTGAAAGAGATACATTAGGGTAGTGAAAGATGGTTTTAAATCTGATAAACAAATTCAATATTTTATGATTACGGTCAGAAGGCTAAATGGCAACATGTCAAACTGCCTATTTCAAAGTATATATTTAATGCAGCTGCTATGGAAAACAGTATGGCAGTTTTTTTGACAAATTAAACAGAATTCTCATATGACTCAGCAATACCACTTCTAGATATTTATCGAAAAGGATTTAAAGCAGGATTTTAAAGAGATATTTGCATACCCATGTTCATAGAAGCATTATTCACAACAGCTAAATGGTGAAGCAATCCAAGTGTGCACTGAGGGATGAATAAACGAACTGTTGGCTATACATACATTGGAATATTACCCAAACTTTAAAAGGAAGGCAATTTTAATACATGCTACAATGGGTATGATCTTAAGGAGATTATGCTAAATAAAATAAGCCATTCACAAAAGGATAAATACAGTGTTTCCACTTATGAGTTCCCTAGAGACGTGAACTTCACAAAAACAAAATGGTGAATGGTAGTCTGAGGGGCTAAAGGCAGGGAAAAATGAGGAGTTGTTTAATGGGTATGGACTTTCTGTTTTGCAAGATGAAAAATGTTGGGGGATCTGTTGCACAACAATATGAATATACATAATACGGCTGAGCTATTCACTTAATGGTTAAGATGGTAAGTTTTGTGTTATATGTATTTTACCACAATGAAATTATCAACTGAACATTGCATATTTACCATGCAAATCAAGAAATAAAATGGAACCAGCAGAGAGAGACAGAACATATGTAATAATTCACAAAGATGAATTGAAAAGGAAACAAGCTGAAATCTCAGAAAATATTTGAAAGAGATAGGGGTGATTTGCAAAAACCATGTATTCATTAGTTCTCTAGGACAATTGTTGAAAGCCTTTCATTAATTATTAATTGTTAAAGCAGGGGGTATATTGACTATACTGTCCAAATCACTAATGAATTAAAGCCCTTGAAAGATATTTAGCTGTAATTGACTTGTCTATTATGTTTTTAACATACCAACTAAAAATAAATGTGAATTAACCTGCCATCATCTTTCAAGGAGTGCAATATAATTTTGTCTTCCTCCTGTATGATTATATCAACTTGAAAAAGAAAAAAAGCAAGTATTTATTGGGGACAGCAGGTAAAGGAAGGAGAAAACAACAGTCTACACTAACTTAAAATAGATGTCAAGCAGAGTATGCCATTAGGGACAACCCAGCAGATGAAGTATTTACTTTGGATGTGTCAATAGCCAGACATCAGGAACTCAGCAGCTTAATGTCTGCAAATGGACCCTTTGGAGTCAAGAAACAACCAGCTGTGTATCGGTCAGGATTTAACTGCAGATAACAGAAATCTCTCTAGTTATTAAAAGCAAAAACAAATTTACTGCAGAAAATAAAGTGTTTACAAAATTGTTGGAGGGTCAAAGAAGCAGGCTGTAGACTGAGTGTTTGATTATGTCCCTGAACACCACCACAGAACCACCTGTCAAGGAAAGGATCTCTGAGTCAGTTAGGAAAATGGTGAATCAAGAACTGACGTAGGAAGCCACTGTCTAAACTGCTGAATCCAGGTGCACATCACCTTCACCATTATCCAGGGATCAGGAAGCTGCTTCCACCACAGCCTTCAGCTGTGCCTTAGCTGTGACTAGAGGATTAGAAAGGCCATTACAAGCCATGACACATCTGCTGGATCTGCATCAGCAAAATGAACGTATCATTGGCTGCAGCCTCTCTCCCACTGATCTCAATTCCTGATTAAGACTGAATATGAAACCCCTGAAGGTTATCCAAAGAAGGGAGTCTTAAGAAGTGCACTTTTTGGCTTTCTAGCACCTATTGGCACAGGCGGCAAACACAAGGCCTGCAGGCCGAATCCAGCCCTCCACCTTATTTTATCCGGCCTGGCACCTTGTTTCTACCTGGCAGCAGCACCGAGTTCCTGGCCCCTACTTAAGGAGTAGTTACATTTATACAGTCATAAAGTTACATTCGGCCCTTTGAAGGCAACCACAAGGCTGATGTGGCCCCTGGTGAAAATGAGCTTGACACCCCTGCCCTATGGGCTAGAAAGGAGTTTAAAATCAATGTTGAATGACCCCTTCTGTGGTATCCTCTGAAACCAGCAAGAAATTCCCAGAGACAAAGGCAACTTACACTCCTCTAGAAAAATCTAATACTCCCCACCACCTTGGGTCTACCTGAAACTAAAGGCTTAGTGGTCCTCAAAGCCATTTTATTACCATAGAAAGAACTTCCAATTATGCCATGAGTCCTTTCAAATCAGGGAGGAGAAACTCAAACCATACAGTTAAAATTGTAAGGACAGCCACAAAAAAGGGCCAAACCAAGCCTCAGTGGCATGGGGCCCAATGGCACTATGCATGGGGTGCCAGTCAGCCCCAGCTCCCCTGCTGCTCCAAGGAGTGTCCATGTCACGAAGCAGTGAAGGAAAGCCTCTTGGTAAATGGACAGCCCAGGGAGAATTCTCTGGAAGAAGGTAGAGACTATGTTTTTGCTAATGGATAGCAGTCTCACTCTAACTGGGAAGAGAGTTAAATCAAAAGCCACTGTCCTTCACTCACCTTAAGATGTGAAAATGGGCAAAGAGCCAGCCAGACCAACTAGCACACCATGCCAAAAGTCAGACAGTCCTGACAGCAGTGTAAGACACAGAGAAATCAACCAACACATAGGTCCACACGTTTATGGAGTTGTGTTTGATGACTACTAAAATAACTACATTATCAACTAGGTAAATTTTGTTTAAAAAATTAGATAATTAATGAAAAACAACTTGGGGAAAGTTACTTTTGGAATGCACTATCAACACCAATGTAATGTGTCATGTTTCAGTCTACTAAAAAGGTAAAGGAGTGGTTTTAAATTATGGTGGAGACACTAGACCCAGATGGCCTTTAAAAGTTTAAAGGGAGCAGCTGAGACAATGGAATGTCTGGGATCAGACCCTTTCACAGATGCGTTAAGAAGATGGGCACACCAGGTTACTGCGCCTGTGGCCATTGCCCTTTTAAGTGAGCTGAGCACATCAAAGAGAATTAGGATCACATGTCCAGCAGGTAAACTGACTCAGAGATTTATGAATAACTCTCCAGGAAAAGCACCCAGTGGACTGGTTTCTGGGCAACATTGGCAGATTGACTACAGGACCTCTAAAAAGGCACCAATAAATAGCTTGGTTTTACTACTGTTTACTTGCATTTGGGATTTGAAATTACATTTGCTCCTTCATGATGGTGAGCCAAAACAAAATAAAAGTTTTGGAGGGATTGCACAAAAAAAAATATGGGGCCTCTGAAACTTTTTATTCAGGCCAGGAACATATTTTATGACAAAAATATTGTGGGAATATGCAAATAATATGGATAATCAGTGGGGCTTTCACATCCTATTCTATTTGCCTTCAGCTGGAATAGGAGAAAGGTGAAATGATCTCCTTTAAAAGATAATTATTAGAACAACTTAGCGTAATATTCTCGGAGTCCATCTACATTGTCACAAATGGCAATATTTCATCTTTTCTTATGGTTGAGTAGCATTCTATTATGTACATCTTCTTTATCCAGTCATCTATGGAAGGAAAACATGGAAGAATCTTGAGAACATTACGCTAAATGAAATACGTCAGTCAGAAAAAGATAAGAACCATATGATTTCACTCACATCTAGGATATACAAAAACTGAAACTTGTGGACACAGCAGTATAGTAGTTACTAGAGGGTAGGGAGTGTGGGGTGGAGGGGGCTTAATATATAGTGAAGGAAGGTGCTTTGATGTTAGGTGGTGGGATCACAGTGCAATATACGGATCTAGTATCATAGTAATGTATACTTAAATCCTATATGATCCTATTAACCAAGTACAAATTGGCAGTTACAAAATAGTTATGGAGATGTAAAGTACAGAATAGAGAATACAGTAAATAATACTGTGATAAGTATGCATGGTGCCAGGTGGGTACTGGAAATATCAGGGGGGACACTTTGTAAACTATATGGTTGTCTGACCACAATGTGTACACCTGACTCTAATACATAATAATATTGAAAGTAAATTCTAATTAAATAATAAAAAATAAATTAAGAAAAATATGTACAACTTGTGATTTTGATTGGATCTTAGTTCACACTGACATGCTTGTGATAACTGAGGTTGGTTATTCTTTTTATCCTCTCTTTATAGATACCTAGTTCTGAGAACCCAGCTGCCTAGTAACTTTGGAGCAACACTTTAATTCTAGACCTTGTTAGTGTCTTGACTCTGCACATGATGGGAGTCACTATGAGGGGGTTAGACTGCAGGCCAAAATCCTACATAAGCAATTACAAAGGCTTTGCTTGGCCAGCCTCTTGGGGAAAATCTACTCTTCCCACACCAGATATGATACATGGTCTGGAAAGAGTCACTGCCATGCTGTTTTGATTACTATAGCATTGTAATGTACTTTGAAATCAGCAACTATGATGCTTCTAGCTTTATTCTTTCTCATGCTTGCTTTGCCTATTCAAGGCCTATGTAGTTCTAAACACATTTTAAGGTTGTACTTTTCTATTTCTGTGAAAAATGCCATTGAACATTTGATAGGGGCTACATTGAATCTACCAATGGCTTTGGGTAGTATGGACATTTTAACCATATTAACTCTTCCAATCCAGGAATGGGTTATCTTTCCATTTGTGTGTGTCTCCTTCAATTACTTTCAATAAGAGTAATTTGGAACTTCAATGGCCTTTCTGGGGTTCATCTCTGGTAGACCCTTGAATCCTGTGCATCTAAAATTCCCTGTTTACTACATTCTTTTGGTCAGGAAACTGGAAAATAACTTGCGCAGGTCAAGCTTAACCGAACCATGCAACAGTTCTCTGGTTCATTATCTATGATATGATGTCACCCTTGATGGGAAAATGTCCCCAGACAACATCACAACTTTCCTCAATTACTCTTTTTGCAAGTGAAGAAACAATTCCTGGGTTTTATAGAATTGGTGGCTATTGTAGGGTATGGATTTCTTTTCCTTTTTTAAATTTTATTTATTTATTTTTAGAGAAAGGGGAAGGAAGGGAGAAAAAGAGGGAGAGAAACACCCATATGTGGTTGCCTCTCAAGCACCCCCTACTGGGGACCTGGCCCACAACCCAGGCATCTGCCCTGACTGGGAATCAAACCAGTGACCCTTTACTTCTCAGGCCAGCACTCAATCCACTGAGTTACACCAGCAAGGGCTAGGATGTGGATTTCTAAATGACTCTGCTATAGCATCCCCTTTTCTATATTATGAAGGAAACAGTGTCTGAACTCCTACCACCAGACTTTCCTCTGCAAAGCATCTGAATCCTTAAAAAAAATCTCCCTTTTCTCGGCCTCCACCTTGGAACTCCCAAATTATTCCTATCATTCTTGCTATACAAGGGTGGCTGGTTAGTACCAGGGTGGGCAGTAATAACACTGGTTTACAAAAATCTGTGGTTGTGTGTTTTAATAGTTCTGGTGGTTCCCTAGGTACTAGCTCAACTTTCTGTTGCTACATGGGCTACAGTGTTTTCCCACACTTAGAAAGCGAGTGTTCTGAATGCCACTGAAGCATACACTTTAAAATATTTAAATGGTAAATCTTATGTTTATTTTACCATAAAAATTGTGCTGTTTTCAGTGCTTTCTTATGGCCATGTCATGATGTACTTAAATTTTTATTCAACAAAAGCTCTCCATAATTTTGAGTATACAGTAAATTTTTTAAGATGATATGGGCAAGTTACACAATTCATGAGAAAAATATGCTTTGCCTTAATTTCTCAACAGAGTCAATAATAACTTCTCCTTACCTGAACCATTCAAATTAAACCAAATTCAGCAGATAATTTCAAAATGCCCACTTTACCTCCTATTGCTTAGCTCTGATCTGTAGTACCACGTAAAACAGGTAGCATACATGACACATTCACAAACCTCATGAATAGTGAAATAGTGAGAAATCAGGATCACCCAGGCTCTGTCTGCACAAATAACCAGGATAGGATGATCAATTTGACAACCCTTCAAAGAAACCAAATAATATATTCACATAAATTGTTAATGCCAAACCATTACACATAAAAGCATTTCACACTAGATCTATGAGAAAATTTCGGGAGGACAAGACCTTTGAAAAATATATGTGGGAATCGGTTCCCCAGGAAGCAATCAGAATCAATGCAACTATAGTAGTTTTGAGTAGCACAAAAAATTCTGTTATTAAAATAGACATTGAACTTTCATAGTGGTTTCTGTGGAGAAAAATATATCAATTACCCTTCAAAGTATGCTGTCTACATACAGAAACACACAGTACAAAAATGATTCAGAAGAAAAGAAACTAATTTCCACCATTACATATAAAACTTCAGATGATTCTTAAATGAAGTCCAGAGTTCATAAGAAGCAGGAGAAACAGAAGGGAAAATGGGGACTGCAAATAAATTAATCCTGTAGTTTCTAACCTTCAAACCACCTTTTATCGTCTTTGCTTCCTCCATGGGCCCTGAATTGAAATTATTTTTCTTACTAAACTGCAGTTAGTAAGTCATAATTAACTCATGCCATCTATTATTACTATTTTTCAGGTTCACTGTTGATTCAGATTTTAAGCAACAATCTATAATTACGAAGGTTTTATAATAATATTATGAAATCACCTAAATCACTGTCATATTTGTGATAAGCTATAAAGTGAAGCAAGCCTGAAGAAACTTATATACTGCTCACAGATACCAATCATTTAAATGTGGCCATCAATCTGTACCCAAGTCCAAGATCAGTCACATACTGGGCATGCTTGAGTACTGCAACTGTCTCACATGGGGCTCTGCTCTCCAGGACTGCTGCACCAACTACCCGCCCACAAATTCCTATGATGTCATCAAGAATCAATCAGGTGTTCTTTCTCTGATACTGATTTGATATAAACCAGCCAAAAAGCAAAGGTATTTGACATTTTGGTTAGCTTGTTCAGTCTTAACCTGGGAACATGTACAACAATCACTAGGATTTGAAACACTGAAACAGCTGCCTATTTTATTTCTATACACATGTACAAATAAGAATGTTGAATAAGAAACTTTTTAGTGCCCTGGCTGGCATACATAGCTCAGTGGATTGAGCACGGGCTGCGAAACAAAGCATCGCAGGTTCGATTCCCAGACAGGCCACATGACTGGGTTGCAGGCCACAGCCCCCAGCAACCGCACATTGATGTCTCTCTCTCTCTCTCTCTCTGTCTCCCTCCCTTCCCTCTCTAAAAATAGGTAAATAAAATCTTTAAAAAAAGAAACTTTTTAGTTAAGTAGAAAGCACGAAAATTATATGACAGGGATGGTATCAAAAGACAGAACATAAACAAACTGTTACACTTAAATTTAAATAAAATGCATTCAAAGTAGTCAGTCTGTTCACTGTGTTCTTACAGCACCTAGTGCATATCATTATTTCAGAAATGTCATTATATTCCAATAATTTTCCTATATGTATGATTCCAATACATATTGCAGCACCTGGTAGGCAGTAGGTGGTTAATGCATATTTGTTGAACACAGTGCTTTATTTTGCCCAGCCTAAGAATGTCAGTCTTTCAACTTGGTTTTGTTTCACAAAAACATGACAAGAAGGAATAATAATATTGTTTCCTAAGACAAACAAAGTGTATATATGACAGACATGAGAATGTCAAGGGAGCAAAAGTAAACCTCAGCTCTACATCTAAATGCTTCAACAGTTACACCATGACCTTCTTCCTTCCCCTTGGGCCTCCTTGTGCCCTCATGCTCTATAATGGCACACAGTACTGCAGTCTGAGCTAGTGAATAGAAGGCAGGCTTTGAAATCACACCAAATGAGGGTAGGATCAAGGGTGGGAAGTGGGGATAGCTGGGGTGGGGGAAAGTGGAGGGGGTGAAATGGAGACAACTGTTCTTGAAAAACAATTTTTAAAATGTGGAAAAGAAAAAAATAAAATAAAATGAAAACAGAAATCACACATACCTGGGTCCATAGCCTGGTGATGCTACCTAGTATGTGTCTAGGGGCAAGTTTCTTATTGTCACCAAACTTGGTTTTTCTCATCAATGAAATGTCACAATAACACCAACTTCATGGGACACCAAAAGGCCAGACCTACTCCACAGCCTGTGGGGTCTTAGTGAAGGTATTTATACCAAATAAAATGCAGAGTACATTTTTTAAAAAACAAAGGAGATGGATTCACATCCTTTTGACCTCCTATTTCTTTCCTGTACCTGTCCAAAAATCACTTCCTAGCATCCATTCACTGTAACAACACTTAGGACCTTCAAACAAGTATCTCAACTCACCGTACCTCACGGATAGCCCTTTATTGTCCTTGTCATGCATAATTTTTGCTTTCAAGAGTATAAGATTCCTTCAAAAAAGGCATAAATAACTTAACAAGAGGTCTGATGGTATAATCAAAGCGTAGAATTTGTCAATACCTCTCTGAGCCAGAGATAAAGATTTTATTCATTTATTTTTAGAGAGAGGGGAAGGAAGGAAGAAAGAGAGGGAGAGAAGCTTCAATGTGTGGTTGTTTCTCACATGTCCCCTACTGGAGACCTGGCCTGCAACCCACGCATGTGCCCTGACTGGGAATCAAACCAGCAACACTTTGGTTTGCAGTCCAGCACTCAATCCACTGAGCCACACCAGCCAGGGCATGTAATGATGACTTTTAAATGCACTTTGCAATTTATGCAACTTTTTCCATCAGTTACATCAGTTCCAACTTTTATGCATCACTGTATTTCATTCTCTCTCTGTCTCTGTCTCTCTCTGCCTCGCTTGCTCTCTCCCTCCCTCCACACAGACACACATTCACACATACTTATATAACAGGCAAGCAAGGTAGGTATTATTGTGTTTGACTTTTGGATGAAAAATGAGAAGGCAGAATATTTTATCAATAGTAGAATAAAGCATGAAGTTTAGAGCCAGACCTGCTTTCAAATCCTGGGTCTTAGCAACCTTGAGCAAATTACCTAAATCATCTCAGCCTCTGTTTTCTAATATGTAAAATGAGTGTAATAACATGTATCCTAAAAGAGCTGTTTGGGATATAAAATGAGACAACAGGAGGTATTCAACACATGGTCATGCTTATTATCAAGTCCAACCAGAGTAAAGTGACTTGTCTCTTTATCTTCTGAATAATAAGACCTGGGCCCTGGCTGGTGTGGCTCAGTGGATTGAGTGCCAGCCTAAAGCTCAAGGGTCGCCGGTTCCATTCCCAATCAGGGCCATGCGTGGGTTGCAGGCCAGGTCCCCAGTAGGGGGCAGGTGAGAGGCAACCACACACTGATGTTTCTCACCCTCTCTTTAAAAAAAAGAAAAAAGAAAAAAAATAAGACCTGGACTAGAATCTAAGAAGCCTGACTCCTAATCTAGCAGAGTTTCTAGAAATAGCCAATGATGGGATTTTATATTTAAAAGATGTGTCTCTGCTAGTTTCCTATGACAACTAAACATCCATTGGATTTTCTTAATTTGTTCAAATCCTTAGAAATATGTCATGTTTACACAATACCAAACCAGTTAGTATAGCAGTGATATATTCAGTCAATCAGTGACATTATTCTAATGTCATCAATTTGAATTTTTTTTGTCATGGAGTTGCTGTTAAAGTCATAGAATATGATGACAACAAAATAGCTCTATCCACATGAAAAATCTGCCCACAAAGAAATTCTATGTCATTAAAGGAACTGTATTAACCATGTCTCAGGCAGTACAATATCACAAACTAAAAGCTGAATTGAGAATTTGGATATATTTACAAAAGATTAAGTATATTACCTTTGCATATGTGCTCTGTATAAAGGATACTGCACATTTGAAAAGAACAGGCATACACAGCAAGCACAGCATGCAAAACAGTCTGCTTAAAAGTGAAATTTCTCTTGCCCTGGCTGGCGTGGCTCAGTGGATTAAGCGCTAGCCTGCAAACCGAAGGGTCACTGGTTTGATTCCCAGTCAGGGTACGTGCCTGGGTTGTGGACCAGGCCCCCAGTTGGGGGTATGTGAAAGGCAACCACACATTGATGTTTCTCTCCCTCCCTTCCTCTCTCTCTAAAATAAATAAATAAAAATCTTTTTAAAACAAGTTCTTCAGTTGGAGCAAATTCCCAAAATCTTATACACAAATTATCCTACCACTTATCCTAACTGCCATTAAACACTCTGTTCACTTACGTGTCCTTCAGTATCCCAGGGTGAAACCATTTTGTGGCTTCACGAGGGTGCATTTTCCCTTTGATAAATGCTCTGCCAGTTGCTAGTGACACATTAAACAAGCAGATATTCCCTGCTCATAAGGGGCATAGAGTCTAAATGGAGAAGACCTACATAAAATGATGCAAATGTGATATATAGTGAGTCCCTAAAATTAAAGGGAGGATGGAGAAGCATTTGACGTGTGTTAGAGTCCCTGGGAAGAAGATTCATAGAGATCAGCATGCAACAAACGGGAGTGTTGGGACTACTTTCAGAAGCTACACCTATAAGGGAGTAAATGAAAGAGGATTAGGAAGAAGTTAGTGTGTGATACAGTCACAGGAAATGTCTCAGCTCATCTCATAGGGAGCACGGGGGATGGAATGGCCCTCAAGAGTTTTCTCAAATTTAGGTAAGGAGTCTGGGTTTGTGTCCCCTTGCATCAGCCAGTCATTGCAGGAAGCCAGGCTCCCTCTCCCCCAGCCACTCAGACAAGATAAAACCTTAGGAAAAGCAGCTCTCTTTAGTCAAGGGCAACCCATAAAGAGAAACTCTGCTAAGGTCTACCAACCACCTATAGTCTCAAGAGCTGGGGTGACAAGCATTTCACTTTTACAAGTGTTGTTGGAGAGAAAGGAAATGAGGCAATACACCATTTAGGGGCGATTCCTAAAGCATCTATTAACATCCACCCTTTATTCCACTCACATCTCTGAGCTTCATGTAACTTCTGGAAGGCGATCCCTTAGGAATTTGGTGGGCTTTTCCTGAGGGAAATATCTAAGAGGAAGTTTTCCAGAATGAACTACTGCCTCCAAGCTGAAGCTGGTATGCAGGCTCCATCTGATTTGCATCTCCCTCCTACACTATCCATTCTAGATAAATCCCTCCATCAACTATTATCTCTAATAGTCTCACTATTCATCCATCATCCTTGAACAGTCTGAGACCCCAGTTATCAGGCTCTTCTCAGGCCATGGTTGCTGCACCTGTTCATTTACTGTTAAAACTCGATAAAAAGTAATAAGAGAAATGCCAGTGGGTCACCTGGGCTTATCCTCTCAACTTAATTGTGTAACGGCAGCTCTGTCTCTTCCTGATGGTCAGGGCCCCTGATTCCTGCCAGGACAGTGACTCCTTTCTGTGCTTGCTGGGCACTGATGTTTGATGAGAGCTTTGCTGTGTGCTCTGGTGGAAGCATTCCTTTCTGTGAACCAAAGCTCTCAAACCTTCAGGATCCAGAGTTATGAAAATAAGAAGTACAAATTCTGAAAGTGAGTCACTGGGAGTGATGGTGAGTGAGGCTTTTTCTACTTTTGGGAGGGGGCAAAAAAAACAGGATTTATTTATTAAAAATTGTATATTTATTGTTACATGTTTAAGCTACAGTCACCTTCAAAGTATGGTCCATTTAATGAAATACACATATTGAGACTTTTTCCTCACCGCTCAAAACAGTTTTTGAACTCATTGGTTTGGGTGCTTTTTAGTGCTTCCTCCATTTTCTGTTTCACCTCTTCCACATTGGCAAAACATTTCCCTTTGAGGACTTTTTTCATCCAGGGAAACAAAAAAAAAGTCACTTGGGGCAAGATCAGGTAAATAGGAAGGGTGGGGCACGGGGGTCATGCCGTTCTGAGTCAAAACCTGCTGAGCACTTAGTGTGGCGTGGGCAGGTGCACTTGTAAATTGCCTATCATGAAATATGCAAACATATTGAAAGAGTCTTCAAAAAAAATGCACTGAAGCCAAATGCAGCCTCTCACACCAATGCCAGCTGGCACACTGATACAGATGGGTTCCTAGAACACTCACCTAGTGGAGGAAGCCTGTACTACAAGGGGCTCACCCTCCAGAAGATAATTTCGGTTTTTATTGGGTTATCCTCTCACATACCTCTTGTTTTTGTGGACTCACACATTCTAACTACTGGGAAAATAGTTCAACATACTGACTGCTATGTCTGAATGTTTGTGCCTCCCTCCCAGTTCATATATTTAAACCCTAATGCTCAGTGTTATGGTATTAGGAGGTGGGTCCATTGGGACATGTTTAGGTCATAATGGCAGAGCCCTCATGATTGGGATTAGTGCCTTATAAAAGAGTCTCCAGGGAGATTCTTAGCCCCTTCTACCATGGCTCAAAATGTGACTAATCTGACACCCTGATCTTGGAATTCCTAGCCTTCAAAACTATGAGAAATACAGTTTGGTTGTTTATAAGCTACCCAATATGTGGTATTTTGTTTCAAGAGCCCAAATGGACTAAGACACTAGTGCTTACTTTACAGCACATTCAGTGTTCTTCAGGATCATGCCTCAGCTATGTCTGTTGAGTGCATCACTTTCTGGCTGGTAGCATCTTGGTCGTGTGGTATGTGATAGGACTGGTAGATATCATGATTATGTGACCACTGCTCTACTTTCTTTACTATAACATAAATCCCTTAGTCTGATGTTCTTCCCTCACAGGCCAAGGAGCTAATACCAAGGAGCCAGGTGAGTCTATTCCAAATACACATTGAAGGACTCAAGATACAAGCATCCTGGGAGAATGGAAACCATTGAAAAATGTATGATCTCCCGAACTACCTTGTGGCTTAAGGTAATTACAAGCATGTCAGTAGGGCTGGAGCACAGGATGTGGGGGTTAGGTGGAGAGTGAAGTGAGAGGTAGGAAGGGGACAGATCATGCGCACCATTAAATGACATGCTAAAGATTTTAGGCATTATTTTAAACAAAAAAGACTGTGCTGAAACTTATACTTTCTAAATCTTTACTCTGATACAGTATGGATGTTACATAGGAGAGGGTAAGACTACTCAGGATGATTTATGAAAGATAGTATGTGGGGTGTGAGAAAAAGACAATTCAAAAAAAATCACTATAGGTTTTTGGCCTGAGAAACTAGAGAGATAGACTTTTCATGAACTGAGATGGAGAAAAGTGCAGGAGGAGCTTGCTTGAGGGAGAAGATTAGTAGTTTAGTTAGACATATTGGATATCTAAGTGAAGATGTCAAGGAGGCAGTTGGATATATTAATATGGAGTTCAGGGGAGAGCTCCAGGCTGGCAATAAAAATCCAAGAAACACCAGCAAATGGATAGAATTTAAAATTAAGATACTGAAAGAGATCTCCAGTGGAATGAGTATAAATAACAATAGTGGTCAAAGACTGAGGCTGGTACTTTCCAAAATTTAGAAGACAGGAGGGCGAAGGGGAGTCAGAAGGCTGAAAAGGAGCAGCACGTGAGGCAGCAGGAAAACATGCTCCTGGAAGCCAAATGAAGGAAGCGTTTCTCAGAGGAAGTAGGGATCGACTGTGTCAAATGCTGCTAAGTGTAGTAAATTGAGAAATGAAGACTAGTCCTTGGATTAAGCAATACAGAAGTCATTGGTGACCTTGACCAAGAATACTTTTGGTGGAGAAACAGAGGCAAGAGCCTGGATTCAAGAGAAAATGTTAGGAGAGGTATTCAAAACAAACTGTATAGATACCATATTTTTTGGACCACAAGATGCACCCCCCCCCCCAAATTTGGGGGGGGGGGTGCATCTTATAGTCCAAATGTAGCTTACCTCGCTAGTAAATGTAGTTTACATTTATATTAGTGAAATATTATGTTATTTATGTTATTAAATATTTTACTACATTTTTTGCTTCAAAAATTTTTTTCCCTATTTTCCTCTAAAACCTACATGTGTTTTATGGTCCAGTGCATCTTATAGTCATAAAAATATGATAACCACCCCCAAGAGCTTTGCTGTGAAGCAGGGCTGAGGAATGTGGTGGTAGATGGTGAAGGGGAAAGAGTGATCAAGAGGGTGAGCTGCGTTTTGGTTTTGGTGATTTCGTTTTGTTTACTTTGATTTTTTGTTTTGATAGGGGAAGTAGCAGCATAGTTGTCTTCTGAAGTGAAATATCTGGCAGGAAAAGGCAGGAGCAGGTGGGTAGGATTGCTGGAGCAATATCCTTATGTTAGTAAGTGAGAGAGTTCTGAGTGTAATGCAAGAAATGGACAGATTAGTCTTTAGCTGGGAGTACAGTTCATCCCAGTTACAGCAGAGAAGACAGTATACATGAGCACAGTTATAAGTAGGTTAGCAGATGTAGTACTGGAAGACTGAGGAACTCTCTTCTAATTGTTTCTGTTTCCTCAGTGAAATAGGAAGCATGATTGTTTGTTTGTTTAAGTGTTTGCTTGCTTATTTTCTGAACTTCTGAGAGTACTGCCTTAATCCATTCACCCTGCCAGCCTCTAATTGCCTTTTTACTCTATCCGAAAATTCCCCAGTGACCAGAGGTCTCTGCAGTCAATAACATCTATGGAGGTAGAAGACAGAAAGTGGCCCAATATTTCAATTGGCATTGCAGAGCTGAGTTTAGCCTGTAATACGCAGTCACAAATTTTCAGGGGAAATCACCCTTCTCGAGTTGGAGCTTTACATAGAGTATATTTGATCCAGTTCTATGGCATTTCTCCTTCTACCTTGCTCTGCTAGCCTCACTGCAGTATACAAGGCTCTGGCCTTGGGCTGTAAGAGTCCTTTCAGTTCTCAGAGTTCACATTAAAGAAGATCTTACACTGCCCACTTTCATCTTCAAGATAAGAGGAATAGTCTTTTAAAGGCAGTGAATATAAAACCCTTAGAGCAGTAGTTCTCAAACTTGGCTGATCATTGCACTCATCTGAATCACTCTCTAAAAACTATATACTCCGGGGCCTCTCTCTCTTAAGCCCCAATTAAAGCAGGCCTGGACTAGGGCCCAGATATTACCTAAACTTGTGCAACCTTGGTGAACTCATCAATAACAGTGGAGATAAAAACAACTTTTATTTCGATTACAGTGCCTGGAATGTTGCAGACATGCAAAGAATGTTTTAAAAACATCTTACTCTCCTTAGTATCCATCCCTGTCTCCCAGCATACCTAGCTAGCACTCTTCCTATTTTTTGATTGTGGTAAAGTACACATCACATAAAATTCACCATTTTAACCCTTTTAAGTGTATAGTTCAGTGGCATTAAATATATCCACATCATTATGCAACTTCTCTCTAATTTTAAAAATAAATCTTTTATTGGAATGCTCTTAGATTCACAGAAATGCTGCAAAGATAGTGTACACTTCCCACATATTCCTTATCCAGTTTCCCCTACTGTTAACATCTTACAATACAATGGAACACTGTCAAAACTGAGACGCCAGCATTGACTCTAGACTTCACCCAGATTTCACAAGTTATTTCCAAAGTGTTTTTCTATTCCTAAATCCAACACAGATATTCCTTTCCCTATTAAAAAGAATTATGTGTAACTTTTTAGCAAAGGGTAAAAAAAAACATACTTTCTAGACACACACACAAAAAACAGTCTTCCTTGTGGACTAGTGCATCCCCCAGATGCTACAGCAGCTGTGCTTCCAGCTGCTATACAGCTTTAGAAGCTACTTCCATACCTTGACTTCAGTTTATGAAGAGAGAGCAAGGACTTGATCTGTGGACCTATACTATGTAAAAGGGACCAAGAATTATGAGCAAGATGTTCCTACTCCTCAGCATGGAAAGTCGAGCTCAGGTTCATAGGTGACCATTTACTCATTCAACATTAATTGTGATCCTATTATATGTGGTTATTATGGTAGGCACTTGCAATACAAACACAAATGAGACAAAGTTTGTGCCATCAATTTGCTCAGTTTAATGGAGGAGACAAACATGTAAGAAAGCAATTATAATACACTGGAATAAAAGCTAGAATTTAGGTAAATGTAGATTATAATGAGTGTGATGAGACCAAGGAAGGTTTTTCCTAAATGAGATAAGGACTAAAGTGAAAGAAGAGATAGCTCATCGAGGATAGGGAGAGAGAGTGTTACAAGTAAAGTGAACATGAATAAAAGGAACAGCGATATGAGAAAAGAGGGCAAACTGCTCTTTTAAGTAGTTTGATATGGCTGAAGTGTCCATGTGTGTATGTAGGAGTAAATGGTGCATGGTTAAAAAAAGAATAAGACTAGTTATGCAGAGAATACTAAATATGGCATGAAATATTCATGAATTTAGAGTTAATTCTGAATGGGATATAGATTCATTGAGGAAGTGATCAACTTCTTATTTCTACTAAACCCTACAAGCATACCTTGGAGACATGGTGGGTTTGGTTCCAGACAACTGTAATAAAGTCAGTATTGTAATAAAGTGAGTCACAAGTTTGTGGAAGCTCTTGTTTTCCATTTGTTTTTCTAAGTATATGTTATTGATTATGCTATTACAGTTGTCCCATTTTTTTCTCCCCTTTATCCCCATCTGCCTTGCACCCCCACCCCTACTCTCCAGCATTTCACCCCAACCCCTTAGTTTATGTCCATGGGTCATAAATATAAGTTCTTTGGCTTTTCCATTTCTTATACTATTCTGAACTTCTCCTTATTTTATGCCTACCAATTATGCTTGTTATTCCCTATACCTTTTCCCCCCACTCTTCCCTTCCTAGTCCCCACTGATAACCCTCCATGTGATCTCCATTTCTATGATTCTGTTCCTGTTCTAGTTTGTTTAGCTTTAGGGTTTTGTTGGGTTTTTTTTTTGTTTTTTTTAGATTTAGTTGTTGATAGTTGTGAGTTTGTTGTCATTTTACTCTTCATAGTTTTTTATCCTTTTCTATTTCTTAGATAAGTCCCTTTAACATTTCATATAATAAGGGCTTGGTGGTGATAAACTCCTTTAACTTTACCTTATCTGGGAAGCACTTTATTTGACCTTCCATTCTAAATGCTAGCTTTGCTGGATAGAGCAATCTTGGATGTAGGTCCTTGCCTTTCATGACTTGGAGTACTTCTTTCCAGCCCCTTCTTGCCTCCAAGGTTTCTTTTGAGAAATCAACTGACAGTTTTATGGAAACTCCTTTGTAGGTAACTCTCTCCATTCCTCTTGCTGCTTTTAAGATTTGCTCCTTATCTTTAATCTTGGGTAACTTAATTATGATGTACCTTGATGTGTTTCTTCTTGGATCCAACATCTTTGGGACTTTCTGGGCTTCCTGGAAGTGTGTTTCCTTCACCAGATTGGGGAAGTTCTCCTTCATTATTTTTTCAAATAAGTTTTCAATTTCTTTCTCTTCCCCTTCTCCTTCTGTCACCCTTATGATTCAGATGTTGGAGCATTTAAAGATGTCCTGGAGGTTCCTCAGCCTATCCTCATTTTTTTTAATTCTTGTTTCTTCATGTCGTTCTGGTTGGATGTTTATTTCCTCCTTTTGTTCCAAATCATTGCTTTGAGTCCCAGTTTCTTCCCCTTCACTGTTGGTTCTCTGTATATTTTCCTTTATCCCACTTTGTGTAGCCTTCATTTCTTCCTTCTTTTTCCAACCAAACTTGACCATTTCTGTGAGCATCCTGATTAGCAGTGTTTTGAACTCTGCATGTGATAGGTTAGCCATCTCTTTGGCGCTTAGTTCTTTTTCTGGAGTTTTGATCTGTTTTTTTTTTTCATTTGGGACATATTTCTTTGTCTTAGTGTACCTGTTACATTGTAAGGGGCAGAGCCTTAGGTATTCACCAGGGTAGGGCAACCCTCTTTGCTGTGTTGTGGCGCTGTTGGTCTGGATGAATGTTTCTTTATCTCTTTGGCTGTTGGAGTTCCATGCAGTTTGATTTTCTGGCAGTTCTGGTTGTTTTTTGTTTTTAAATTGGATGTTATCCTTCTTTTGGTTGTCCAAGGAAGAGAAGCATTTTTACCTACACCTCCATCTTGGCCAGAATTCCTCTTGCCTTCCATTTGTAAAAAATGCAAGCACAATACAGCGAAATGCAATAAAACAAGGTATGCCTGTACTTGTACTAATGCAATACTAAACCAATGCCAAGAATTGCCTACCTCCAGAGTTCTTATTTTGTGAGAAAAACTGCTACTTGTTTATGCTACTGTAAACAGTTTTCTACTAATTGTAGCCTTATGAATTCTTTACTTATAATCTACATCTTCCACTGCTGCCTTATTCTCCAGTCTTTCACTGAGGCTGTGTTCATGACACCTAGGAATACTGTCTAGTCCCCAGACTCTTCCACAATAAAGCCAATGTTGGCAGATAGAGATAAAGTAGGCACACATGGAGAACACTTAAGGGCTACAGAAAGCATACAACCATTAACATTCTGGAAGAAGAAAGATAAGTGAAAATAAGGGATGTAAAATTATTGATTGTCATCAGTTTCACAACTGCCCTGTGTGTGTGTTATACTCAATGACTTACTGATGTTTCTGCCTCTGAAACAACACTTGCTGCAAAAGTTATAACCAGGGGTATATGTTTTAGAATCAGGGTACCAACAGCTCTCTACATTGAGTAAATTGATCACAAACTCTATTTGTTCAATTAGTCCGAATGTGACTATTGACTGAGGAAGGAGGGTGTAAGTGTACAAAGGGTGTGAGCTGAGGTCTAATCTTGTGTTATTTAGGTGGTAGAGTTGGTCAGTGTGAACACTTTAAACATACTAATTTAACAGCTCACTTCTATTAGTTCTATAGCATAAGAGGAAAAGGAGTTAAACCAGAAAAAGTAATCTCGCTGCAATGAAGTGCTCTTTTCAATTATCTGAAGTGCTATATTTCACCAAAGTGTTTAAAAGCAGAATAACAAGCACATCTCATGTTTTTTACTGTTCAACTAAAAGGAAAAAAGGATAATCAAGTTTATATTCAGTGCCACCATTGTAGATGAAATAGTATCAATAAATTTTGAATTATTGAGTACATTTTCTTCATTCCATTAATTACATTCTTCGGTGCAATTCTGCACTATTAGAAAGGAAGTATGCTCAGTAATACCAAAGAGACAAATAAAATTCTTTTGAAAGGATTGTCAGTGTGGGTGTTTAGACCACAAAAACTAATGAGTTGTAGTGAATATTTGGTTCAAATCATTGTATTAATAATCAATTACTGAAGTGTTGAAAGAGCGTGCTTTTTAAAGGAGGATTGTCTTTTTCTTTTGCATATAACAATACAACATCTCTTGCTAACATGGTAGTAATAGTACCATCTCTGAGCCTTACTTTTTCTAGCTGTTAAATGGTTACAATGGTTATTTTTGCTATGTTAGGTGTTATGAGGATTAGTAAGAAACTTCTCATAAAGTGACTAGAGCTTCTGGGATCCATGATCTTTTCTACATAGAATGTTCTTCTGTCTTTTTAGGACATTTTAAGACATTTATTTTTAGAGAGAGAGGAAGGGGAGGAAAAAGAGAGGGAGAGAAACATCAGTATGTGATTGCCTCTCTCGTACCCCATACTGGGGACCTGGCCTGCAACCCAGGCATGTGCCCTGACTGGGAATTGAACCTGCAACCCTTTGGCTCACAAGCCCACACTCAATCTACTGAGCTACACCAGCCAGGGCTGTTCTTCTGTCTGTAGGGAGGCATCACGGTGCCATGGAAAACCACAGGTTTTGAAAGAAGAGAGACTTTGGTACAAATATTCACTCTCCTTGAACAAGTCATTAAATCTCTCTAATTCTCAATTTTCTCACTTTTAAAATGGAGACAAATACCCATTCTCTTGTATTGGTCTTTACTTAAAATAAAATATGCTTATTTTAAGATCAATTAAGTATTAGGCATCATGTTGCAAAATTGGGGGTGCACAAAATTTGGTAGTTTTTATCACCCCAAAATGTAAAACCAGAAAACTCTCAAAATGAGCATGAAAGATGCTGGGCATGACATCGAAGGACACACAGGACCAAGATTAGCTTCGGATCACAGTAGGCCAACTAGCTTCAGAGTATAGAAACATATCCCATTCTTTATCCCCAGCAATAGGCAGTGTGAACTTGATATAACCTACAATCTAGAAGCAGTGGGGCTGAAACAGAAGAGGCACAGAGCAGGGATTGTACATGTCTGCACCAGGGACTGAACTTGCAACCAATGTGTGTGCCCAGACTGGGAATCAAACCCACAACCTTTCATTTAAGGCACATCATTCCAACCAACTGAGCCACACCAGCCAAGGGCTCTCTTTACTCTTTATTTCACTCAACTTCCTGATTCTCAGACATCTGGTCATGACCACAGCTCCTGGGATATCATGAAAAAATACTCAGCATATTTGAAGATTAGGTCTTCCTTGTTCCCTTTCTACCATAAGCACCATTTTTGTTAAACTGAATATTCTTTAAAGTATATTTAATTCAGAAAAATCACACATACATACACCTTGGTAAGAACTTACAGTGTTCAGCCCAAACAAATAATAAAATCATATGGTTAGGCTGGTTATTCAAATTTCAGACCCTGCACATAGGTAAAGAACTGTTAAGACTGAGAGCATGATACAGATATAGTCACTTTGTAAGTATATGATTTTGGAGTGTGTGTTTGAGTGTACAGAGGAGCCACAGCAAACAGAAGTTGGTTCCAGTTTACGTTGGACCACCTTTCCAAGGGCCATGTGCTAAGCTTTAGGGCTCTTCACAAGATTATAGCTATCTTTCTGGGCATGGGTTGATTGCACTTCTCCATCCATTAGAAGCTAGGAGTGGTCATGTGACTTGCTTTGGCCTGTGCCATTTGAGCAAGAGTAACCCACTTCACCACTGTGCAGAATGAAAGTTTCAAGAGTCTTTACACTCAATTTTCCCCTTTGCCACAACATTCATCAACATTCTAGATGGTTTGTTTCAACAGCCTGGGTTTTAGAGGGAAGACAGTGTAGGAGCAGAGCCCTGAGCCAATCCATGGAGGGTCTGCAGTGAAAGGGATGAATTTTGTCACTAGGGTTTGGGGGCCATTTGTTCCTGCAGCATACTGTACCTCATCCTGACTAACATGGTTGATTCTTGAGATTCTATGATTCCATATAAGTTGGAGCTCCGCATGCTGTCTGAATTACTGTAAAGGTGAAACCACTGCCCACAAAAGTTGTCAATACTTGCTAGCTGGTGAAACTATGTTAATCAATGCCTCTTAAATGAGCAATCTCTTAATCCTATCTTCTAAGTCCTTGAAAACATCTAAGTCAGTCATCAAACTGCTCATGCGCCTTTCCTAATCTAATGGTATTCAGCAAAATACTGAAAATGTTGAACTGAAAATACTTACAGTTCAACATTTGTTCCAACTCTGTCTTTTGACTGAGATGATAGAAAACCTGTATTTCTTTCATCCAACAGTGTTTAAGCTTTGAATTCAAAGGATTACACAGTGCCTGGATTAAAGTGTCAGCTATACAAGCTCAAGCTAAGAAAAAATAAAGAGTTGTTCAGTGTTCATTTAATATAGAGTCATAGTGATCTTTGAAAATTTTCAGATGGTGTTTTGGAGGAAGGATAAAATAAACTTAAAATCTCAAAAATCTACTAGCACCAAGAATATGCAAGGAATATGTGACAGGCGCTATCAAGATGACAATTTGTAGCACTCACCAAATCAACAGACTATCATGAGAAGAATGTGAAAGGCCTGCATGATCATTTCCAGATAATTTGGGGGTGCTAAAGAATGGTAGGCAACACAACAAGGTACTTTAATAATCTATTTATTAAAGACACAGAACCAAAGAATCATCATAATATATCTACCAGAGGGCAATTATCAAGACATTCATATTAAATATGACTAGAACAGCATTTCCCAAACTGTCCTGCAAAATACTCTTAAAGTGTGCAGGTCAGCAAAAGTCCCAAGTCAACATGACATCTGCCTCTGCCTCCATCTGCCAGCTTCCTGTTAGGCTCAGTCACTCAAAGAGCCTCTGGCTATACTTGAGTTGCATGAGGTAGGTTCTCAGTAAGTCACTTGCTGACACAAGTGGTGTTCACCAGATTGATACAGGTTCAAACTCAGTTTCAGTGCTGGGTCTGAGACCACTCAGCAAATGATGCAGGGCATATACCAAGTCTAGCTGCCACCGGTTGGATGCTCACACACATTTGTGGTAGAGTAGGGTCTCAGGGAGTCCTCAAAGTGTAGCTAACAGAATTATCAGGCCAAAACAGACCAAGATTTGCCCATGTGAAGGGAGGGCTCAGCACCAGTGAGGGAAAAATGGCCCTTGTCTTAGAGCTACACAACTCAGTCTATCCCAGATTCTGTGAGGGGCCTGGTCTCAACAGGGCAGGGCCACTGGCAGTGTGGGATTGTGGCCCCCCACTTCAGACCCACACAACTCAAATTGTCCTGGATTGTGCCCAGACCTTGACAGGATGAAGCCACCACAACTCACAAGGGTCTTGTATCCAGCAGACCAGAGAGTGGGGCTAGCTGATCTCCCATGAGTGGAAGGCACCAGTAAGGTTTAGGGGAAAGTGGGGAGAATGGTCCCCACCCCAAAGCCACACAACTTAGTCACTAACACTCCCTGAGTCTGCCCAAACCTCTATACCCTGGCCCAGGCAGCTGACCCCTCAGTACTATGCAAGCTTTCCCTAGGGTGGAGGACTACAAGAAGTCCAGAGTGTGCAGCTATTGCTTTTCCCCAGGCTGATGCTGTAAGGAGGGGAGTGTACCACCCAGGAAAGATGGCATTTGCAGTCTGGGAAAGGGACTCAGCACAGGGATCCAGGCAGGTGTCCCTTCAGTTCTCCCCAGAGCTACAAACCCCAGGTTCCCCTCACACAAATTGGCCCTCCTCTGCTGGAGTCCAGGATGAGTGGCCATGATCAATTCTATGCATTGGCCCTTTAAGAGCATGTTTGTGTCTCTAGCCAACTCCCATTTCTCCCTGGTGGACAGAAACCATGCTGAATTTCATAGCCAGATGTTATGTGGGTGCCTCTTCCTGGCTCTTGGTGCTCTGTGCTAGGGAGCCTGGCTTTGACTAGAGATAACATGCATCTCAGCTGAGATAGCCTTCTGGAATCTTAGCTGCAGCCCATGAGAACAGTGGCAGCCCTTTTTGCATCTCTGCCCTTCCTGCCAGTTTTGATGTGGCTTCTTTTGTAAATCTTTGGTTATAAGACTTCTGTTCAGCTAGTCTTCAGTTGGGCATTCAAGTCAATTGCTCTATATTTTAGGTGTAATTCCAATTTGGTCTTGGGAAGAGGTGAGTGCCGCTTCTACCTACTCTAGCACTCTGTTGGATGTCTCGAGGGTCCACTGTTCTTGTACATGTAAGAAGGGATAGGGTGGAAATATAGTGGAGAAGATGATCTTTAAAGCAGCGATGGGGTTTCTACTGTCCTTGGACAGAAGGTGGGGAATATTTGTGCACAGACAAGTTGTGTGGGTGATTAAGTGGTGACAAGGCACAGGTGTTCCCTTCTACATGCTTTTACTTATACAGCTTATACTAAAAATAAGCTTAACAGTTATGAATGGTCAAAATCCTAACTTTTATTACACAAACTAGAAATTAAATGGTTTTAAGAGTAAATTTCAAACCTGCTCTAGCCAGAGCACATACAGTTGTATTTATATAAAATACTATAGTGTCTTTGCCTCTTTCCATTGGAGAATACTTTTGTAGATCAGATTCCAATCTAGATGTTAAACTACCCACACAAAGAAAGGACTATATCCATCCCAACAGTCTCCTGTCAGCTGTCACAGCAGGGAGAACTCACTAGCAGCAGAGGGAGAGGTTCAGAGAAGCAGAAATCTGCAGACCCATACAAATAGAGAGATAAGCTATTTCCTGGGTAATGAGAAGTCATCTTGCAGATCCAATTTAGAGGAAAACAGCCGTCTTTAGAATCAATTGAGGAAGAGTTGTTATTTAAAAATCTGAACTTTAAACAATTCCAGATGCAAAAGAGACCAAGACTCCTCTGCAATTAGTAATTAAGGTCCTATGACAAGAAAGAGATCATTTCAGGATAACTACTGAGACCCTGAAGTGTGGGATCTAAAAGTACGTTAAGCAGTACCTGGATGAAGAATCTGAGAAAAATTTAAGGAGCAAAGAAGGGAGCCATAACTTCTTTAGTGTTTCAGTGCTTCCTGTTGAATGGGAATTTTAAACTATTACCTCAACACTGCTTTATTTTCCATTATTATATTACCTTTATAAACAGAGTCCCTTCAAAACCTCCTGTCACACACACACACATACATCTATCTATATATGGACCGGTAATATGTGAGTGACAATTATAATCTAGGTTTGGGGGCTGGATTGTCAGGGTCATGTAAACAGTGCCTCTTATGGAATGGCATCATAATAATGTTTACTCTTATATGGGTTTACTACACATTGCACACATATCAGCAATTTTAAGCTTTTCATGGATCAATTTCTGCATGCATAAAAGAAGGGAGTTAGAATAAGTGAACTTTATAGTCCATATCATGTCTAACAATCTCCTTCTAAGCACTAATAAGTATTTCACAATATTTATTAAAACTGGTTACCTTAGCTTAACACACATATTTTTCAGGGATTTGCAATCACCATTTATCTTAATTCCTAATCTAATCCATTCTGCCCTCCTCATCACTGTATATGATCTTTAGTTATGCGAAGGTAAAAATGAAGGTGGATATCAGTTTGCTTTATTTTTTTTAACATTTTATTCATTTAGTTTTAGAGAGAGGGGAAGGGAGGGAGAAAGAGAGGAAGAAAAACATCAATGTGTGAGACAAACATCAATTGGTTGCCTCTCACATGCCCCCAGCTGGGGACCAGGCCTGCAACCCAGGCACGTGCCCTAACCGGGAATCAAACCTGCGACCTTTTGCTTTGTGGGATGACATCCAACCAACTGAGCAACTTTGGTCAGGGCTACTTTATTTTTTTAATTAAAAGAACTTCAAGTGCTTATCTTCTCAAATGTCCTTAGCACTTTTCTGTAAAGTAGGTAAGGCAGGGTGTGTAATTGACTGGTCATAGGATAGTAATAGCCAAATACTAATTCCTTGGTTCTTCATGCAAAGATGGTCTTTGCATGTCTTTCTAATATGTTGACTGAAGTAATTTTAGCCTGTGCAACCAGACCCTGTGTACTGAACACAAGAGACTATGCTATGGAGCCAGAATTGATTTAGGAGTTAAGCAAGGTATTCTTCTAAAATCCATTAGTCTGGAGAAGCGATTTTTAGCAAGTACAGACTCAATACTGAAGTGGTAAAATAGATGCCAAAAACTGAGAGTCTTCTAAAATAACTGTTGAGGCGCTAAAACAGACACAGAATGGAATCATACAGTCTGTTTCCAACTGGTATTTATTTCTTGTTGCACAAAATATATGCCATGTAGGGTATAGGCATATAGGTTACCATAATAAAAAGAACATATGTTTTTGAATCCTTTTTAGCCATTTGCTAGCTGGCAGCCTTTGGGTGAATGACTGAGATTCAATTTCCTTATTTGTAAAAATGGGATTTTGTTACAAGTTTAAATGAAATCTAATGTATTCACATCCCAGAACAGTGCCTGCCATTCAGTAGATACTTAATAAACAGATTTTGTTACTACCATTTTAGTATATCACCTGCTTAAGTATATTCCCATTATGGTATGCTAGAGGCTTCTTATCTCTAGCTATCTATGTGATATGTGTATGTATGAGCTTGCATGCTCATGTGTACATGTGCATGAATAAAGAAAGTTTCATTTCAAATAAGAATTTTTTCAAAGTCCATTAGAGGATCCACATTGTCTGTGTTAAAATCATACAAGATTGGCAGATAAAAACACAGACAGGCCAGGTAAGCAGTTACTGGCCTGTGCATAAGCATTCGCATGGACACACTGACTTCCACATTTAAAGAGCCATCTCAGAAACATGTAACTTACACAGTGAAATACTGGTTGGCTTTCTAAAATCCATCACTTCCCTCTGGCTTTGATGGTTACATTCAATATAAACTGCAAGTGGGTAAGGCTTTAGCATTTCTTATTTTATACTGCCCCCTGGAGTCAACAGTGACTACAACATTGAGTTGGGCTTTTTTCCTGAAATAATGTAATGGGTTATTTAAGGGTGAGAGTGCACATTGACACTCTACATCACAGTCTTTGGTCAGAGATACATATAGATCACATGTGTAACTTCTATGTGTTACTACAATAAATACAGGCCAGCCTCAACTGAAATGACAAAAAGAAGGAGAACGGTGCTGATTTGAAAATCTTTGTTTCTTAAATTTTGTACTAACTCATCAACATGTGAAGACATTAAAGTAAAATAATAGTGCGGCATGTAACTTAGAATAACAGATAAAGGAAAAAGTATAATGTTTTTCCTTTTTTCTTTTCTTTTTTTCTTGATTAAATCCTTTTTTAATTTTTATTTAAATTACTTTATTGTTGTTCAATTACAGTTGTCTGTATTTTCTTCCCACCCCTCCCCCCCAAAAAGCATAATATTTTTAAATAACAAAATATAAAAGAGAAATTGTAATGATGTGAAAATCACTTAAAATAGGTAAGGTCTGCTTCATAATGTTGGCATTAAGCTAAGACAGAATGCCAATGGTGAACAATTAGAGGTAACAAGCAAATTGAAAATCCACTGCATATAAGCAAGCCTTCAATGATTTCTTTAGATCAGAAAATAAAACGAACCACTATAGAATAAGAAATTAATTTGAAAAGCATTTCTTTGAAATGCTCCCTTTAACAGTCTCCCAATTATGTCCTTGGTGTTAATCACTTCATTTGAAACTCTTCTGAGACTTCTAACTTTTCATTCACTTTAATGTTTTTACTGTGTACAAGGCATCTCGAGTAGACGGATTCCAATTATGTTTAGGTAAGACATATGTACAATTATTAATTATAATTACTGTTATTATACTAAAAGGAGAGTGTTGTCTCTATTAACTTTATTTAGACTCGGTCAGAATACTCATTATAGTAAGAACTCATTCCAGGTCAATTCTGGTTAATCAAATAGTAAGAAACTTAAGATTCTACAAATATTCTTTAAGGTTCTCTATTTCACAGTTAGCAGTGTATAACATTGGAAGATGAAAAGCCTTTTTAAATCAAATATTTTTATTCAATTTTATTGTTTTCCTTTAAATCTACATTCCTCTAAACTCATAATGGAAATGTACCAAGAGGTCCAGCAAATATTTTGCTAGAGACCAGGTATACACAAATAGTACAGAGAGACTATTCCCAAGCAATTAAAAACATACTAGAAAAAATGTTTAAATCTTTCCCCCACTTTCCTCTCCTACCAGAAACATAAAGTGCAATATATTGAATGACAGAATTATGTATAACATGAATAAACAGTCTAGAGGAAAGGGGTATCATCTCTCCTGTCAGTGAAACTTCACAGAAATTACCTGACTTTGGACTGAAATAGAGACCTCGAGAAGTGTGTGGATGGAATTGTTGGGGGCGGGGGGGGGGGGCAGTGGCATGCAGAGAATTCTCCTTAAAGAGAAACCAAAATGTAAAACAAAGAGACACACAGGTCTGTCCAGAAAGTATGCAATCATGAAAAATAGAGACATTTATTGAAGAAGATAGAAGATAAACAGTGTACATAGGACAATGACACCTTAGCCCCCTTCAAAGGAGGCACCTTGGGACCTCACACAGTTCTCCCAGTCACCATCAGTGGCCCCATCATATTTTCCTGAATCTCATCAATGGTCTGAAAATCACCTTTCAAAGGTGATTTTAGTTTTGGGAAAAGCTGGAAGTCAAAGGGCGCCAAATCTGGACTGTAGGGGGGCTGAGTCACCTGGGTGATTTGATGTTTCGCCAAAAACTCTGCACAAGATATGATGCATGAACAGGTGTGTTGTCCTGATGAAGCTCCCAATCACCAGTTGCCCATAGCTGCAGGCTTCTGAATCATCTGAATAGTTTCCACCGAGGAATGTTCAAACTTAAAGCAAAATTTGATGCAAATCCATCACTGTACTTGCTCAGTCATTTTGAATGTGAAGGCCACACAGGACACATGCTCACTCAACAGCATCTACCACCCCACTGACCAGTACACTAAAGTCATCATTGTTCACACATGCACATTCCAGTCCACTCTCCTTGGCTGCCAGGTCACATCGATGTTGCACAAACCATTCTCATTATATTGACAATGGCTGGTCTTTGCCCATATGGATCTCATATATTGCTGAGAACAATAAACAAAATCAACCATCTAAATAGGAATTTAGTCCAGATGAAATTAGTTGTAGACAACAGGCAGTCCAGTGGACCTCATGCTAAGTTCAACTCAATGACTGTTTTTGTAAATAAAGTTTTATTGGAACACGATCATGCCCATTCATCTGTATATGGTCTCTGGCTGGTCTTTGGCACTGGTATGGGAGAGTTCAGTAATTGTAAAGAGTCTGGCCCACGAACCCTACATTATTTACTGTCTGTCTTTTCACAGAGTATGTCTTCCGATCTTCAAATTAGAAAAAGACTTTAAAAGAACTATTTTTAGGGTCCTCGAAGAGATAAATAAAGCAATTATCTCCATTAAAAAGTTACTGACAATGAGATAAACGAAACAAGGACATGAAAAAATAAAACATTAAAAACTCTTGTAAAATAAATGGAAAATGAGGAAAGAGAGGAACAAAGAACATACACACAGAGAAACCCAAATAGTCAATAAATATAAAAATACAGGATTCAACAGAAATAACATCTGCATGAGTGTGGTTGGTAGGGTGATAATATGGGTGTAATAATTTACAGTGTTAAATCAAACATTTCACCTAAAATGTCACATGGTGTGCTTGAGTGTGATATTGTTATGTTACAGAATTACATGCTTGTGATTTTGCGATAAAATATTTTGTAATGAAAAGGAAGCGTTATTTGTGCTGACCCTGTATGTTAAACCTTACTAGTAATCATGGAAATGTGAAGTAAAAGGAGATATTATTGCATACCTGTCAGAAGGGCAAACAAAATTCTGAAAATGCTAATTATTAGTGAGGAGGTAGAGAAACAAAGAATAAAACATGTTTCATGAGTTATAGTTTGCAGAGAAAAGTAGCACTATGCCTAGTAAAGTTGAAAATGTGCATACTCTACCATCCAGAAATTTAACTTGTAGATGTGCTCCTTAGAGAAACCCATACATACAAGAGGGGACCCAAACAACCTGGAATTATCTTCTGGTGGGTGGGCCCTTTGCCATACAAGCTTCCCCTACTAACTGAGTGTTTTAAGAATCCATCTGTATTGGTGTGCCGGCTGGCATTGTTGTGAGAGGCTGAATTCTGCCTCAGTGATTTTTGAGGACATGGTGGGTGATTTACAAGCACACCTGCCCACACCATGCTGAGTGTTGCATAGTTTTTGACCAAAAGCAGCATGACCCCCATGCCTCACCTTCCCTATTTACCTGATCTTGCCCTGAGCAACTTTTCTTTGTTCCCCTGGATGAGAAACACCCTCAGAGGAAAACATTTTGGTGATGTGGAAGAGGTGAGGCAAAAATTGGCAGAAGCACTAAAAGGCATCAAAATCAACCAGTTCAAAAACTGTTTTGAGCAGTGGAAAAAAGTGTTTCAATAGGTATATTGCATCAAATGGACAGTACTTCAATGGTGACTAAGGTTTAAACATGAAAGAATAAATACACAGTTTTTAATAAATGCATTTTAGTTTTGGGGGGTGGGAGTCCCCCCTTGCAAACCCAAAGAAATCTTTACATTATTATAGCAGAATTGTTTCAGTAGCAAAATGCTAGAAATAAATATAAAGTTTGTTTCAGTTAGCTATATCCACCCCAAAATTTGGTGGCTTAAAACAATGCTTATTTATTCTTGCTCACATATATACGTAGGTTGCCTAAGGAGGCTCCAATGACCTCAGCTGGACGGACTGGTCTTTGTTGCAGGTCACAACGTTGGTTTAGATCTCCTCCGTGTGCCTCTCCCTCCTGGACAAGTGAACTAGCTAGGACTTTTTTCTGCCATGACATTGGCAGAAGTGTAAGAGGGCAGGTTCAAATGCACATTCCAAGTAACCTCTGTGTCATGCCCACTAACATTCCTTTGGTCAAAGCAAGTCATGTGGCCAAGGCTAACATTAATGGGGTGAGAAAATATATTCTGACTGTAATGGAAGAAATTAAAAAGTCACATTGAAAGGGTATGGATGCAGAGAGGGGAGAAGAACTGGGTTCATTAGCAAGAGAACAAATATAGTATACGTTCACTGGAGCACTCTCTAAAGCAATAAAAATGATGAAACTCCAGCTCTATGCTCGTATATTAACAAGGTTACATATTAGCATAACATATCAAATTTACTGTGTGAAGAATAAAAAGGAAAGTAGAAAAAGTTTACAAAACACTTCTGTGTATTATTTGTGCATAAACACATATATAAGAAAATTATAAAACATGCATGGAATTGATAAATATCAAATTCTGGATAATGGTTACCATGAGGAAGAAGGACAAGAAGGGATTGAATAGCAGTATATGGTGAGGGGATTTGAACTGTATTCTGTCATTTTTTATATAAAAAAAAAAGATCTGAAGCAAGATTTGTTAAAGATTTGTTAAAAAAAAAAAGATCTGAAGCAAGAAAAGCAGTGCAGTGTAAGTGGATAAGAGAAAAACTGCCTACTAGGTATATGGTCCTAGATAAATTACATAACCTCTCGGAGACTGTTTTTACCTGAAAATTAGGTCTAATAATAACAGCCTATCTCATAGCATTGTTTTATGGATTAAATGGGTTGATCCATGCAAAGCATATAGAACAGTGCAGGTACAAAGGAAACACAAGGAATATTAGCTATTAATATTTTCCTCCATACATTTCTCTCTTTGATAAATTTCATTGAAAGAAATTAAAAGTACATATAATATAGAGGAGGGAGAGAGTAGGTAAGGCTAAGAGTTTAAGTGTTTAATTCACAAACCATACTCTAATCCCACTCATTACTGTCATCGACGGGATTCCTCCTGAAGCACTCACTAATACTCACTGGGCATTTTGTAATAAGGATTATATTTGTAATCCAATTGTATCCATCATCCTAGGGCAATTCATTGTTTGTGTAGACTTACGGTGTCACCCAGTACTGGCCCTTCAGTTCCTTCATCTTTGAAGCTTCATGGCCCCTCACTGCTACACATCCATCGCCCTCTGCATCCAGGGCCTCAGGAACACTCTGGAACAGATTCATCTTCTGAAAAGAATGCAAATAAATCACTGGTGTTCTTCCCAGGTGTCACATGCCCAACCTGAGTCTGACCACCTCTCTTATTCAGCTTCACTGCGACCATTACTGTCACCCTGGGTTTTACCACTTTCTCACAGTCAGTTATCACCCTACTGACCTCTCCTGTTTCTATACCATGCCTGGGTCCCATGACGAATCACCCAGACCCATGTCTCACCTGTACCTTTTACTCCTAGCCACTGTCACGCTCACCTTGTAAAACCTCTACCATGTACTGACACGATGTCATGCCTCTGCCACTCATAAACATACTTAGCTGCACACAAGTGGAGATGACCAAGCAATGATACAGATTGATCTCCAGTCTTAACAAGGCCCTCAGAACTGCTTGTGAGTACCCCTTCCTCCTCTTTCACCACGTTCTAAATATTTACAAGTCTTAAACTCCATACTCAGTGTTAAGCTGTTGATTTTGTTTCCTAGTTCATTATCAAGAAACGTGAGCTCATCCAATGTGTTATCTCTTAATTTCCTGCACATGATCCCATTATCTGCGTACATTTCCATTCCTACATCATTCTTCCAGTCTCAGAGGATAAAATATCCTGGTTCTTTCTCAAGGCCAGTGCCTCCTCTGTGCCTTCAATCTCATGCCCTTCAGCAGGACCACAGCTAGAATAAGAGAAGAGAGGTCCCCAGGACACAAGATATAAAGGGCATTCATTTTCATATGCAGACCCTGCACTTGAGCAACCTTAAAACTTAGTGCCTCCTTGAACTCTGTGTCCTACACCTTTCACTTGCCTCAATGTAGTCCAGTCCCTTCGTCCAGTACCTTAATTTATCATTCATCTCCACTTTCTTTATCTTCAGCCTCCCCCTTCTACATAGTCTTTCCACTCACCCTATACAATGTTCAAGTCATGCTGTTTCATGTTATAAATTTTACAAAAGGTTGCTCTGTTCCATGAGAACCATAAATGGTCTACAATCTTTGGTAACTAGGCAGGTTAATATGACTACTACTGGTGTTATTCAATAATAGGAAGTGAATTTGGTTCTCACACCTAAGCAACATTCTCCAATAACAACACTGTCATCAATAAAGATGATATTTTGACCTCTGTAGGTCCTACTGCTTTTGTCTTTTCCCCCCTGAATTTACTCAAAACTTAGTGAAAAGAATTACAATTTGTTGGGTGCTGTTCAAAGGCCCTGAATGGCTATATTCCCTCCCAAACATGCTATTCCTTCTGCTTGGCATCAGTCTATAGCCCAACCCAAACCAGTCCATTCCTACTCATCCTTCAATATCAGTTACTTTCTGAGGGAAGCCTTCCCCCAACCTAACCAGAATCTAGAGTAAATATGCCTATTATGAGCTCTCCTACTACTAGGCACTTCTACTTCGCATCAATTACCTTGATTGTAATTTTATATTTAAGTGACTATCTAGTTGTCTGTCTTTCCTAATGGAGTGTAAGTGCTAAGAGGGCAGGAATGATCCCCAGTCTGGCTCACCATATAACTCAAGTGCCTAAAACAATGCTTGGCACATACATAGTAGATCATTCAATGCACATTTGCTGAATGAATGAGTAAATAAATGACAAAGTTCAGATCTTACCTCATCTAATAAGCCTTCCCTAACAGGTCTAGGTTGAGAGTCCTGGGCCTCCATTTTCTTATTCAGTGATTCCCTTTCATTCCTCTGAACATAATGCACTAGAATTGTTTATGACTTTATGATTATATCCTGACCTTTTTGAAGGCAAGTATTTCATTATATTCACCTTTGAATCTTTAGCACATGGCACAGTCCCTTCCCAGGATAAGGGAGCAATAAATTTTTATTGAATAAATTAAATTATGTAGGCTTTGCTCCATAACAAAAAAAGACAGTCTTTAAAAATCAGATAGCAATAAGAATTGGTTAAAACAGGTCAGTAGGTCTGGGTGCATTGCTATAGCAAGTTTCCTTGGAAAAGACTGACATGTGTACAGTTAATGACAATGCAGATGAGATTATATGATGACTAAATCAAGTCTTTTACCTTCTTTAAATAACCAGTTTGTAGTGTGTTTTTCACCGTTGGAAGCTAATGCAACTTTAACACATCTATCAAGTGCCTAAGTAAACCTCAGATACCCAGAAAACTAAGCCACTGTCAAAAATAGTGCAAATGAAATGTAATTTATAAGAAGAAAATCAGAACTAAGTTAAAAAATTAGAATATATCAACGTGGCCACCATTCCTCATAAGATTTGCAACTGCCTTCATCAGAAGCATGGGCAAATATTTCTTTTCCAAAATTTGAAAATTTACAACCATATCCAAAGAAAAGCTAAACACTGGTATCAGAATGTTGAAAATTTATAGATGTATAACACTTTACAGAACTGTTGAATATACATCCTATCATTATGCTACAAAACACCTAGAGAGAATTCATTATTATTCCCATTTTATAACTAATAAAACTGAGGTATACAATGCTGAAATGATTTACAATAACACAGTTATTAAGTTTGAGATTCAAAACTTTTATATGATATCATGCTGTCTCCCCAGAAAGGGAGAGTAACTCAATACATCTTTATCTCTGTCCTGAAATTTGTAAGGCCACCCTGTAAACGCTAATAGCTAACACATCTTCATACTATAACCATATTACTATGATTCAATAGTTTGTATTAAATGGTTAGAAATGGCCTTCATGTGCTTGGTGACACTCTGGAAAAGTCTGTACAATGACTTACAGTGGGGATTTTGCTGAAGGATTTTTCTGGCCAAATACTTTTTTTGCAATCTTGGATGTCCATATTCTTGTCATTATCAGCTGCCCAAGAAACCCTATTTGTAATAACACTTTCCTTTTTCAACTCCAAATGTCAATTTTGTTTATTTTAAAAACCTGAAAAACTCTGATCTCTGATCCTTTTCTTTGAAAGGCTCCAGAATCAATAGATTATCCTTGACAAACAATCCTTCAAAATACCTGCTGGGATACTGTTTTATAGCATATCATTTTGCCTTTTAGATAAAATGACACGATGCTAACCACTCCTTTCTTCATAAGAATGGCTATTTGTTAGTGCTAAGAAAGGCTTTAAAATGGCTTACTTCAAAACATAAATATGCTCTATCCAGTCTAGTCATTTATGAGTTAAGGTAGATGGTAGAACAAGTAAGGAAAGAGAAAGTCTGTTCCCATTAGTAAATGAAATATGTAGCTGCCATGCCATCAGCTTATTTGAAAGGAAAAACATGCCTGCTCTAAATATTTTTCTGTCAGTTTGTTATGCTACTTTTTTATAGTTATATGCTTTTGTAAGTATATTATATATGTTTATACATATTCTAAAACTATATATAGCACATCAAAACTCTGATTTAATGAGTATTACTGCATAAAACAAAGTAAAGTAAGTGCAGATGTTAGTCATGACTTCATTCCAAGAATAATGTTAAGCAAACGATAATACAGGTGCTGCAACAGGTATGAGTAAAACCATGAAGATGGTAAACAAATGTTTGGCATTAGGGGAAAACCTGATTAAGAAATATTGCCCTGGGTGGTGTTGCTCAGTGGATTGAGTGCGGGCCTACAAAGCAAGGGGTCTCAGATTTTATTCCCAGTCAGGGCACATGCCTGGGTTGCAGGCCAGGTCCCCAGTGGGGGGCGCATGAGAGGCAAGCACACATTGATGTTTCTCTTCCTCTTTTCCTCCCTCCCTTTCCCCTCTATCTAAAAATAAATAAATAAAATATTTTTTTAAAAAACAGAAATATTGTCTTGTTGTGGTTGGTGTGGCTCAGTGGATTCAGTGCCAGCCCACAAACCTAAAGGTAGCTGATTCAACTCCCTGTCAGGGCACATGCCTGGGTTGCAGGCCAGGTCCCCAGCTGGGGGCGAGCAAGAGGCAACCATTGCACATAGATGTTTCTCTATGTCCCTCTCACACATAGATGTTTCTCTCCCTCTCTTTCTCCCTCCCTTAAAAAAAGGTAAATAAATAAAATCTTTTAAAAAAAAGAAATGATGGCTTGTAGTTTTCTGTTTTGTAGGCTAAGTAAGTTCTAAAAGGGTGAGGAGGTGATGAGTAGCATAAGCTTTGTGTCTCTTGTCAGTTCTGTCTAATCAAAACTGTAGAGGAACATGGCATAGGGCAGGAACTGCTGGACTAGAGGAAAAGAAAGGAAGGCCTGGAGCACAGGGTTTGGAATGCATGGTGAATGCACATGGGAGAAAAGAGTGGACCCTTCGAAGTGGTAGAAGCTCTAGATGACAGGGTTCTCCAGCCCCAGCAGGAAAGGATGAAGCTGAGTACAGTGTATTTTCTATCACTCAGATTGTCAACTTACCCAGGGTCCTTGAAACAATTGTGTACCTGAAATCTGCCTTGCATTAGGATGAATTCCTTCCAAGAAAACTTCATAGTCCCTCATGAAAAATGGATCCCTGGAGGTTCTGCCTGAGAGGCCCTCCAAATGCACTCAGATGTGTCTGAATCCTGGGCTAAACACAATGTACACTGACAAACAAAACAAAGTACCATATATGTGTACAAATAACACAACTTGACATAGCAAAAATGATGCATACTGTTCTAAGAAATGGAATTAATGAAGTGCCAAGGGCTTAAAGTGATATAGATGAAATAAAAACCACAGCGTACTGCCTCTTATTTATGTGTCAACTCTTTTAGGAATGTATCTTTGGAAGGCCTGTGGGGCTAAAACATTAGGGGTAAAAAATGATAAAATGACAATATAACAGTAAAAACAGACAGAGGTTATAAAAACTTGCATATACATTTGCAGGGGTATTTTAATGAGCAATAATTTTCCCTGAAATGGTGACAGAAACAAAAACAAAAATATTAAATCCCACTTGCCATACAGGTATCCTATAATGTTTGGATAAATTTCTTCAGTATTTTCAGTATTATACAGTGCAATACATTTTGACAGGTGATGGGAGTAATATCAGTAACTTAGCTTCTACCTGCAAATGTATTTGCATACAAAGCCATCTTTCCCTTTTGCTTTGTAAGTGCAATGCTTGTTCTGTGGTCCAAACCCTATCTGCTGTGACCTTCCCACAGACTCCTTTTTATTAATTACCCTTTGAGTATCAGTTGAACATATCTATTTTTACTGCTTTCTTCCTTTCAAAATGTAAACATGTTCAATTAAAAATAAACAGCATCAGCCCTGGCTGGTATGGCTCAGTGGATTGAGCATCCCTCTGCAAACCAAAGGGTTGCTGGTTCAATTCCCAGTTAGAGCACATGCCTGGGCTATGGGCTAGGTCCCCAGTAGGGGGCATGCGAGAGGCAACCACACATTGATGTCTCTTTCCCTCTCTTTCTTCCTCCCTTCCCCTCTCTAAAAATAAATAAATAAAATCTTTAAAAAACAGCACCAGTTGATTCTGTGTTGCCTTACATCTACTACTCTCTTAGTCCTCCCCTTCACAGAGAAAGTTATTTCGAGAGTTTGTCTACATATGTATTCTCCAATGTGAAAAACTTTCTAGGTTTCTAGAATTAACAAGTGGCCTTGTATCAGCAGGTGAGGCCCATTCATGCCTGCTGTCCTGTGTTCTAATTAATAGTGCCCTCTTTCACTCTCAAAAATAAAATGGTTTGGATGATAAAATTATATAGTTACCATATACCTGCAGTAACCTGTTCAAAATAATTTGGAAAAAAGAAATTATTGAATTTCCATAACAGAAAATACATACATACAGTACCTAGAATTAAGTAAAATTAACCATTTTTAAGAATAATTTTCAAAATTTTACCAAGAGACATAAAGGTAGCAAAAGCAATATAGTGACCAGGAAGTATGGTCTAAAGATAGCAAAAGGAAAAACATTTAGGTTGAATATAACTACAATTACAGTCCAAATGAGATTTTCAGGAAACTTTACAAAATGACACACATGTTTATATAGAAGTGAATATCAAATAAATGTTCAAAGAAAGAATAATCCCAAGGGAAACACTAGATACCAGAAAAAGGAAACATGATATAAAGCTAAAACAATAAAAGCCATGTGATAAGCAGTATATAACATGCAAAAAATTCATCCAAGATGGGATGCAAAATATTAGAAAGCATATTTCCACTTGATCTCAAGATATAAATGAATATTACTGTTAATGTGACTTGACAGTAGTACAAGTACATAATAAAAATAAATATACATACCTTGATGGTCCATGAACAAATATTTTGTATTGGTAGGCATGTGTGATGAAAAAAATTTGGAGAACTCTACTAGATAATTCAAAAAAAGATCTCATCATATGTAAAATGTAATATATGATGAAAACATCATAAAGCAATGGGGAAGGGATAAATGATGTTGGTATTATTTTTTAGCTATTGGGGAAATAATTTATGTAGTCATCTTATTTCATGCAGCAAAATAAATTCCAGCTGGGATGCAGAAATAAATGTGAAATTAATTATTCAATAAAATCCTAGGATAACATAGAGGAGAATATTTTTTCAAGTAAGGGCAGGGGGACTGCCTCAGTTTCAAAGCATAAGGAAATCAGAAAGTACTGTTGATATAAATGACTGGAATAAATCACAAAATTTCTGAATTTCAACATGTAACTAGGAAAATTAAAGGCAAACAATAGCCCTGGCTGGTGTGGCTCGGTGGATTGAATGCTAGCCTGTGAACCAAAGGGTCACCAGTTCGATTCCTGGTCAGGGTACATGTCTGGGTTGCAGGCTGAGTCCCCAGTAGGGGGTGTGCAAGAGGCAACCACACATTGATGTTTCTCTTCCTCCCTTCCCCTCTCTCTAAAAACAAATAAAATCTTTTTTTAAAGGCAAATTGAGAAATGCAATGAATATGGGAACTTGTTTTAAAAGCTCAATAAAATGTTTAAGAAGTTGTTAAAACCCTTTATGCAAAATTGAGCAACTGAGATAACACAAATAATTCACAAATGATGAAAAACAAATTGCTAATAACTTTGGGGGAAAAGCTTCATCATTAGTGGCTGTCAACGAAATAAAAACATAAGAAATAAAGTCATGTTTTCATCATCAAGCAATATATAGTTCTACTTCCTACCTACTAAAATATTCAGTTTTACTATGAAATAGATAATGACATCCCTTTCATTCAGTATGTGTATGAATCTGGCCTAAGAAAATAATGCTGAGAGTGGGAAAACCTTGACACAGGTAGATATTTTATTGTATCATATTATTGTATCAAAATTTACACAGCAAAAAATAGAACACAGCATTGATTGATTTCAACTATAAGACATCCTAGAAAAGGCAAAACTATGGAGACAAAAAAGATCACTGGTTGCTAGGGATTGTAGGAGAGGGATGAAGATGTGGTGCACGAAGGATGTTTAGGGCAGTGAATCTATTCTGTGTGATACTATAATGGTGGGTACATGTCATTATTCATTTGGCCCAACTCACAGAATGTACAACACCAAAACTGAACCTTAATGTCAACTATGGACTTTGGGTGATGACATGTCAGTGTAGAGTCATCACTTGTAACAAATGCACCACTCTGGTGGGAGATGAATAATGGGGGAGGCTCTGCCTGTGTGGGAACAGGGAGGATATGGGAAATCTCTCTACTTTTCTCTCAATTTTTCTGTGAACCTGAAAGTGCTCTTAAAAAATAAAGTCTTTTAAAAATAATTAAATGTACCCACAACTTTAAAAATAGGGGAATGGTATCTCATTTATTAGGCAGTGGTTAAAAAGAAGATTCAAAATTATTTTGTAGTCAGATGGAGAAATACTAATTTTATAGTGTTAAAGTAAAAGCAGTCAAGAGTATAAAATTATGTATTCTCTGTGATCTCAACTACACAATTTTCTATACAGGCACAACTCTGGTCTAAGGAAATATTAGGTTTTAAGTGTGTCATGCTGTACCAAAGAAACTCATATTTCTATCCTTACTACACACATAAGTAATTTGGATAATGTTTTTCTTGGCGTATTTGGCATCAAGAACATTGAATCTAAATCTCCTTTAGCAGAGTAAATCAGAAAATAGAGTGTGGTATGCAGATCATTATGGACAATATCCTCTGTTAAATTGATTTTGTTGGTAGCTTAAAACTGTACCTTTGATATTTGCCTCAAATTTTTATCTACTTGTTCCAGTTGGGCAGCAGATATTAGTTTGGGACAGGGCATAACATAATGCCTTTCACATAGTAAATGCTGAACATATATCTATTAATAAGGAGGTTGATTAAGACACTAGACCTGTAAGTAGTAAAAATTATAAACCAATCCAAATTTTGGGGATGCCACTTGGGAAAATGTCATACTTTGAAACAACTTTTAAATTATTCAGAATATTTTTGAAAATGAGAACATTGTTCTATAAAAGCAAAGAAAAAGGCAAATGGTAGTCAAATTTATGGGCCATTATAGGGGAAAGAATTAAGTGATGGAGAAATGACCCTCATGAAACCTGCCTAATTATTTATGTACTGCGGTGGACAGGGAACTGTAGCCAGAGAAGCAATAAATATGCAAAAAGCATTAGCTTATGTCTCTAAGTTTAATGTGGCAATAGTCATGTGCCCAAATGCCATTAACATTTGGCACAAAAGCCAGGTAAGCGAAAAGTCATCTGGAAGAGACAAAAATGACCAGATGCCTTGATGGAGAAAAATTTCCCTGTTTACTAGTATTTTAGCTAGAACATAACCATATGATCTCACCTTTAACAGGAATCTAATCAACAAAACAAGCAAACAAGCAAAATATAACCAAAGCCACTGAAATAGAGAACAGGCTGACAGTGACCAGAGGGGAGAGGGGGGGGAATTTCAGGGGAAAGGGGGAAGGGTTTACAGAAAGAAGTATAAAGGACACATGGACAAAAACTAGGTGGGTTGGAAATGGGAGGGAGGTGGGGAGGGCTGGGGGGTGGGCTGGGCTGGGAGTAAAAGACAGAAAACTGTACTTGAACAACAATTAAAATTTAAAAAACTTTAAAAAGGAATAAAATAAATAAATATGTAGGAGAGTGAGCGCTACAAACAAAATTATATCAGCAGTGTTTATGGAGCTGTGTTATAGGAGATAAGGACCTGGGATTCAGCGCTAGGATCACAGAGCACCACACTAGTAATAAACAGAGTTCTACAGAGAGCAGTGAGTGTGGCCTCTAAGTTATCAATCCCAAACTTCATTTCTAATTTCTTTTAAAATCTATTTTATTTACCTTCCTTTTTGCTTAACATCAAACCAATAACAATGAAGAATAGGAAAAGGGGACATCAGAGATGCTCCTTTTAAACTTGTAACAAAATACCATGTTTACAAATAAGGAAATTGAATCTCAGTAATTCACCCAAAGACTGCCAGTTAGCAAATAGCTAATAAGGATTCAAAAACATATGTTTTTAAAAAGATTTTGTTTATTTATTATTCATTTATTTTTAGGCAGAAGGGACTGGAGGGAGAAAGAGAGGGACAGAAACATCAGTGTGTGGTTGCCTCTCACGTACCCCCTACCAGGGACTTGGCCTGCAACCCAGGCACGTGCCCTGATTGGGAATGGAACCAGTGACCCTTTGGTTCACAGGCCCACACTCAGTCCACTGAGCCACACCAGCCAGGGCATCACAGATGTTTTAAATTCCATCCTCAGTTATTGTTTTTAAGTTTGCCTGTTTCTTAAATGATTTATTGGAACACAGCTATACTCATTTACTTATTATCTGTGGCTGTAACAGAATATGAGGTCTGTCCAGAAAAGAGTCCTGCCATTGTTAATACAGTGAGAATGGTTTACGCAGCATCGATGTAACCCGGCAGCCAAGGAGAGTGGACTAGAATGCACATGTGTGAACAATGACGACTTCACTGTACTAGTCAGTGGAAGACAGTAGATACCGCTGAGTGAGCATGTGTACTGTGTGGCCATTACATTCAAAGTGACTGAGTGTGCAGAGCAATGAATCTGCATCCAATTTTGCTTTAAGGTTGAACATTCCTCCACAGAAACTATTCAGATGATTCAGAAGGCTGCAGCTATGGGCAATACACCCACTCATGCATCACATCTCCTGTAGAGTTTTTTTGCAAAACATCAAATCACCCAGGTGACTCAGCATTGCTACATCCCAGATTTGGTGCCCTGCAACTTCTGGCTTTTCCCAAAATTAAAATCACCTTTGAAAGGGAAGAGATTTCAGACCATCAATGAGATCCAAGAAAATACACTGGGGCAGCTGATGGCAATTGGGAGAACTGTGTGAGGTCCCAAGGTGCCTACTTAGAAGGGGACTGAGGTGTCATTGTCCTATGTGCAATGTTTCTTGTATCTTGCATCTTCTTTAATAAATGTCTCTATATTTCATATTTACATGGCTGGATAACTTCTGGACAAACCTTGTATATATAGCCCACAAGGCCTAAAATATTTGCTATCTGGCCTTTTTACAGAAAAACTGTGCAGATTTGAACTAGATGAATATACAATTCTAATAATTATATGACAACCAGAAAAAATGTGAAATTATTCTCAGGCAAAAGGAAACACAGAAGCCACAAATACAGTAAGCCAGGTCTCTACTTCTTCTGATGGCTTCTAGTACACAAACCCAGGTGTGGTTTTCCAGGACCATTTAAAGGGGCAGGTGTCTCCCCACAAAATAGAACTTCCTTCTATTGGCTAGAATTTTTCATGAATTGCTAGTTTTCCATGGTTACTCTGTGGGAAATGTGATGATAGAAAGGACTTGCCAAAAGCTTCAGTATTGAAAATATCACAAATGCATGGCTGGGATCCCAGAATAAGGCAGTTCATGTTTTAAGATATCAAACCCAAATGTTAAAGTGACAAGACAGAATTCTATGGTTCACATTGGTATTTGCTTACTTTGCCTAAGTGTATTGGGTCTAAAGACGGCAGAGGCAAAGCAGAGTATTTGACATGTTTTGTGAAGAACCCACTGCATTATTTCTTAGCATTTTTTCCTTTTGGGGAACTAGAACAGTAAAAAAGGAATACAAGGACTTCAGGCCACATTCCTAAAGATATCCATCACAGGATCGGTATTGTGATTCTGTAACTGCTTGACACACCCAAGCTTTGAAAAACTCTCACCTTTTCTTTGTAATTAAATGCTTTCTATTTTGAAAACAGATATTTAACTGGACCACTGAAAATATTGCTTTTTCTCTACAGATCTAAAAGAATTCAAAATGTATAAAGACTGTTTTTAAACTACACTTTTTAAAAAGTACATTTAAATTATTTGTGGCTTTAATATCTACACCATAAAAATAATACCCCAATATTATGGAGAAAAGAATGGACACATTTTCCTTTGACTAACCAAAGAAATTAAGCAGAAGGGTTGGAGTCACTTGTCCTAGGATTCAGTTCTATAGTGACTTTTGGTAAATATTACGATGGTCCTACACAAGTCATTTTGTAGTCCTCACTTCTTCCATCCTAAGAATTGGAAGTATCATTTTGTTCCGCCTACACTTCTCACTGGGCCTGTGATAAATACGCTGTTTCCTAGACAAAATCAAAAGATTAGAACCTAGTCTAATTAATGTCTATTGTAAAATGCTTTGGGATGTGTTTTTCTCATGAAGAATCATTGCTGAATTTTTCCATGACCTACCCACTGCAAATGATAAAGCTTGTCTCTATGGCTTAGGTATACTCTTGTACACTCTTCTTTCACAGCCTTTAAGTTTCATAGGACATTATGATATAATTATAAACTTTTTAATATATATTTTATTGATTATGCTATTACAGTTGTCCCATTTCCCCCCTTCACTCCCCTCCACCCTGTACACCCTCTCCCACCCATATCACCCCCTTTAGTCATGTCCATGTGTCATACTTATAAGTTCTTTAGCTTCTACATTTCCCATACTTTTCTTACCCTCCCCCTATCTATTTTCAACCTACATTCTATGCTACTTATTCTCTGTACCTTTTCCCTCTCTCTCCTCCTCCCACCCCCCTGTTGCTAACCCTCCATGTGATCTCCATTTCTGTGGTTCTGTTCCTGTTCTGGTTGTTTGCTTAGTTTCTTTTGGTTTTGCTTTAGGTGTGGTTGTTCATAATTGTGAGTTTGCTGTCATTTTACTATACATGTTTTTTTCTTTATCTTCTTTTCTTAGATAAGTCCCTTTAACATTTCATAAAATAAGGGCTTGGTGATGATGAACTCCTTTGACTTGACCTTATCTGAGAAGCACTTTATCTGCCCTTCCATTCTAAATGAGAGCTTTGCTGGATAGAGCAATCTGGGATGTAGGTCCTTGTTTTTCATGACTTGGATTATTTCTTTCCAGCCCCTTCTTGCCTGTAAGGTCTCTTTGGAGAAATCAGCTGACAGCCTGATGGGAACTCCTTTGTAGGTGACTGTCCCCTTATCTCTTGCTGCTTCTAGGATTCTCTCCTTCATTTTTACCTTGGCTAATGTAATTATGGTGTGCCTTGGTGTGTTTCTTCTTGGGTCCAACTTCTTTGGGGCTCTCAGAGCTTCCTGGACTTCCTGGAAGTCTATTTCCTTTGCCAGCGTGGGGAAGTTCTCCTTTACTATTTGTTCAAATACATGCTCAATCTGTTGCTTTTCCTCTTCCCCTTCTGGTACCCCTATAATTCAGATGTTGGAACGTTTCAATATGTCCTGGAGGTTCCTAAGCTTCTCCTCGTTTTTTTGAATTCTTATTTCTTCATTCTTTGCTGCTTGGTTGTTTTTTTTTCTTCCTTCTGGTCCACTCTATTGTTTTGAGTCCCAGTTTCCTTCCCTTCACTGTTGGCTCTCCATGCATCTTCCTTCATCTCTTTTATGGTAACCTGCATTTTTTCATGTAATTTGAGTCCAAAATCAACCAATTCCATGAGCTTCCTCATCACCAGTGTTTTGAACTGTGCATCTGATAGATTGACTATTTCTCGGTCACTCAAAAGGATGAGTCCTGGGGGACTGATCTGTTCTTCTGTTGGAGACATAACTCTCTCTCTTTCCTTTTTTTTTTTTTTTCCAGTCTGGTCGCTCCTGTTACAATCAGGGGCGGAGCCTTAGGTGTTCACCAGGGCTGGGCACTCCAGTCGCTAGATTATGACGTTGTATGTGGGGGCAGGGGCGGGAGCAGGAGGGAACAATGGCGGTAGCTCCGTTCTGCTTCGATCTCAGTCCCTTCCCTGGGATCCTGGGTTGCACACTCTGCCCTGGTCCACAATGCCACCTCATTGGGTCCGCCAGCCACCGCTTGCGTACTCAGAGTCCACCGCTGTGTCCTGGAAGGCTTATGTGCTCCTGGTTGCCTTATGCACCCACTGCTCTCTGCTTTCCACGCTGCGACCTGTGCTGCAACCCACGCCTGGCTGCTCCTCTCTGCCCCTCCTACCAGTCTGGATGAACGGGTCTACTTCAACTTCTTGGCTGTCCAACTTCCATTCAGATAAATTCTCTCTCAGTTCTGGGTGTTATTCTGGCTCTAAACTGTTGTTGTTCTAATCTTGGTTGTACGTAGAAGTACGGTGCGTCCACCTATGCCTCCATCTTGCCAGAAGTCCAACTTTTCATATAAAAGACAACATATTCCCTGACCTTCCTAACCCCAATTTATCAGCGGGGTATGGATTCTTACTGAATTTTTTAAAAATTCACATACTGATGAACTCTTTAGACCTTATAAATTATTATGATTTTACATTTGAAAATATTAAAGGTGGTAATTTTGCTTGTTTATATATTAAATATTTTTCACAAATTTGGAATCTATGCTCCCTAATAAATATGATTTAACTAATATTTCCTTGATTTGGGCTTTATAAAAAAAAAAAAAAAACAAGACAATTTCTGCAAACAGACCTATTGCCTTGGGCTTTTAGAGACTTAAACAAATTTTTCAACTTTTGTTACTATAACTTTGCCTTAAAATTACTACTGGCCAATTTTATGATGATCTTTATTTATATTACTGGTTATTTAGCAGTGAAAGAATTAGAAGCTGCAGAAATAGAGGGTTAGGAAGAGAAAACAATCAGGACAAGAAAAGGAATCAGACAAGAAATTGTAAGAAACAAAATTAGAAACCTTAATGGTGTGGGGAAATGGGGATAACTGTACTTGAACAACAATAAAAATAAATAAATAAATAAATAAATAATTTCTCAAAAAAATAGCAAGCTTAAAGCAAGATCACAGAATCAAGACAACAATGACAATGGGTAACAACTGCCTATTAAAAGAAAAATGGGAACGGAGTGAGGTAACCCAAAAATCTACCTAAAACAAAATTAAGCCAAAGGATTACATTAGAGAACCATGAAGAAATACTAGATGCAATACTATAAGCAAAAGAGAACACTCTCAGTTGCTGTTTCAGAGTCTTTCAAGGGGAAAATCCTTGATGAGTAACTAATCATTTGTTAACCTTGCAAGAAAAAATAAAAATAAACCACATCTGGCAGATGCTTTCATTACACATCTATAATAGGCCAATTACATTGATAACAAAAATAATTAATAATTAATACAGTACGAATATAAAATATGAATGATATATTAAGTTAAAACACATTGTAATTTACATGTATTATGATGCTATTAAAATCCATATTTATATATTTCTAAGAAGTTGGGTTGCAGGTAATTTAAATTTCCTTTTGTGTTTTTGCATGTTTTTAAAATTGTTACTAAAACCACATAATTGCTTTGAAAACAGTAACATAATTAGTATACAGCAAAAAAAAAAAATTCTTTGACTTTTTTTACTTGCCCTGTAAGCCTACTCATACATCCCTGCTTTTGCTCTCACTGTTCACTGGCTCCCCAAATACTCTCCTCCTTTTTCTCTATCTATTCAAGTTGTACCTTCAAGACATCTATGAGAACTTTCTCTCTTCTAGTTGTGGAGAAAAGGGAACCCTAGTGCCCTGTTAGTGGGAATGCAGACTGGTGCAGCCACTGTGGAACGCAGTACGGAATTTCCTCAGAAAACTACAAATGGAACTGCCTTTTGACCCAGCAATTCCACTCCTGGGACTATATCCTAAGAACCCTGAAACACTAATTCAAAAGAACCTATGCACCCCAATGTTCATTGCAGCACAATTTACAATAGCCAAAAGCTGGAAGCAACCTAAGTGCCCATCAATAAATGAATGGATCAAAAAACTGTGGTACATTTACACAATGGAATTCTATGCAGCAGAAAGAAAGAAGAAGCTCCTACCTTTTGTGACAGCATGGATGGAACTGGAAAGCATTATGCTAAGTGAAATATGCCAGGCAGTGAAAGACAAATACCACATAATATCACCTTTAACAGGAACCTAATCAACAAAACAAACAAGTGAGCAAAATAGAACTAGAGACATTGAAATACAGAACAAACTGACAGTAACCAGAGGGGAGGTGGGAGGGGATAACAGGGGAAAAGGGGAAGGGTCATCAAGGAAGATGTATAAAGGACACATGGACAAAACCAAAAGGGGGGAAGGATGGAGGGTGGGTGGCACAGGGAAAAGTGGTGGTGGGAAAATGGAGATATCTGTATTTAAACAACAATAAAAAAAGATTAAAAAAGAACAATAATATACTCAAAAATTGAAATTAATATTAAAAACCAAACCTTTCTCTCTCGTATAGCAGATCTATATTCTGGCTCACAGATATTCATCCCCAGCAGTGGAGCACAGGTGGTAAAGGCTTAAAATTGGTGGCATCCCACAGACCAAGGTTTGAACATTGGCTTTTACCAATTGTGTGATCTCAGAAAAAGCAACTAACAACTTCATGTTGCTTTTCCTGAATCTATTAAAAAAATAATAATAGTAACTATTTCACACAATTGCTACATGAGGATTAAAAATCAACACATATAGCCCTGGCTGGTGTGGCTCAGTGGATTGAGTGCTGGCCTGCAAACCAAAGGGTCACCAGTTCAATTCCCAGTCAGGGCACATGCCTGGGTTGCAGGCCAGGTCCGCAGTAGGGGGCGTGCAAGAGGCAAGCACACATTGATGTTTCTCTCTTTCTCCCTCCCTTCCCCTCTCTAAAAATAAATAAAATCTTTAAAAAAAAGTGGACATGTAAATTTACCACAGAATTTGACACATAATAAGTGCTCAATATTACTGCATTTTGCTCGAGCAAATTTTGTATTCTTTTATCACTTTTATGTCCAGCAAAATACACCATAAAGCACTTTATCCTTGTTGATAAACTTATCTAATGAGAACAAGAGTCAATATACAGAAATCTCTGAAATATTTGACCTCACACCTCATGTAAAAGACTATGAATTCTACATGAACTGGCAACCTATCATGTTTCCCTGCATTTTGGAGCATGTCAAAGTAACATCTATGGAGTTATCAACCAAATTACTTGGTCATTTGGAAGTTTCTCCAATAGTTTCCTTTATCAGCAATACTTTATTTGCAAGTCATTACCTACATTCGCATACAGTTTAAAAGACTTGGAAATCAAGAAAGAGTCTTGAAAGTTTCTTGAGGCTCACGTATTTGCTTATCACTGAAACTGAATGGATGGAGGTTCCAAATTCCTTTTGTAGTTTTATATTTCATGCCAATTTAGGAAGAATACAAATAATACCAGTTATGTTTAAGAAGTACCTATCAGCCATGGCTGGTTTGGCTCAGTGGACTGAGTGCAGGCCTGTGAACCAAAGGGTCAACCAGTTTGATTCCCAGTCAGGGCACACGCCTGGGGTGTGGGCCAGGTCCCTGGGGGGACATGTGCAAGAGGCAACCACATGTTGATGTTTCTCTCCTCTCCCTCCCTTCCCCTCTCTCTAAAAATAAATAAATAAATATGTTTAAAAAAATGCCAATCAGGCTGTACAACTTTTAAACAATTAGCCTAGGCACCTTGATATTTTCTAAGAAAATATGTACTTTTAATAACCTGAGTTTTAAACAACCTGTGGTAACATTAGGCCCTATGAAGAAATTGATTTTTCCCTGAAATATGTTCAATTTAAATGAATATTTACTGTATATCTAATGTTTCTTGCATGACTCATACTATGTAAGAGTGATTTTTTAAAAAATCAAACCATAAAAATAAGTCATTATCAAGTTGCCAATGGTAATACTTTTAAAGTTTAAAGGCAATGGAAGAAATTACAAATGAAAATACGGACGTTTTATTATGTAAAAAACTAAAATGTGAGCATAATAAAAACAATACTAAAATGCTAATCATCACCTTTTCCTCTTTATGTATATTCTATATATGTGTGTATACATGTCACATGCATATGTGTGTAATATATACAGTTATATATACACACATATATGGATGAATGAAAGTACAGAAATTGTGAGACACATTTCCATCCTTTGACCTAGAAAAAACATAAACAATAATATTCAGTTTAGAGAGCTGGATAACTATATTGTAGTGGGGATGTTAAATAGCATAAACTTTCTAAAAAATAGCTTATGAAGATGTATCATATACCATAAAAACAAAGATATATGCTATACATTGATTTAAGTCATTAAAATTATGTTTACAAAGGACATTTTATGAAAAGAGGAAATGTTTATATATATTCCTATACATTCCGCAATTGTTTACTAATCACCTACTATGAGTAACAATGGTAAATACAGTAAATCCTCACTTAACATTGTCAAAAGGTTCTTGAAAACTCCAACTTGGGGCAAAATGACATATGATAAAACCAGTTTTACCAAAGTTTAGTTGGTATAAACAAGAGTTAAGTTCCTACAGCATATTTCTGATCACAAAACATCACTAAACTTCTAAATAAAGACACAAAACACTTCTAATATTAAGCACTGAAATGAATGTGAGCTACATATCCATTTAAAAGAAATCAATAAAAACAAGTCAGATCATTATTTTCCATCCCAGTTATTCCAATTCAGGGTCATGGGTGTGGCTGGAGCCTCTCCCTGGAGCTCAGGGTGCAAGGAGTGACTCACCCTGAAGAGGATACCTTTCCATAGGAGGGACACACACACACACACACACACACACACACACACACATACACACACTCAGATCGGGACAATTCAGAGACACCAGGTTCACCTCACATGCACATCCTTGGCACGCGGTATGTTAAAGATTTTATTTATTTATTTTTAGAGAGAGGGGAAAGGAAGAAGAAAGAGAGGGAGCAAAACATCAGTGTATGAGAGATACATGAATGGTTGGTTGCCTCTCACGCACTCCCCACTGGGGAGGCCGACTGGAATTGAACCAGCGACCTTTTGGTTCACAGGCCAGCACTCAATCCACTGAGCCATACCAGCCAGGGATAACATGATTGACTTTAAAACATTTTGTTAGTAGTTTGTGATTTCTATATATTAAGAGATAGTGTCCTACCCCAAGCACCTTACCTTCTAACAGTTTAATAGTTTTCCTAGTGGTATTTAAATGTTTAAATTACCTGGAATTGGTCTTTGTTTCTGATTGGTTTTCCAAATGAATATTTAGAAATTAGGTTCCCAAATTTCACAACAAAATGTGTGGGTTTTGACTGGAATTTTATTGTCTTTACAAATCAACTTAGGGATGATTTATGACTTCATAACAGCCTTCTAATCCATGAATGTGGTATTTGTCTCCATTTATTTAGATTTCTTTAATGCCTTCCAGTGAAATTATACAATTTTCTCCTCAAAGGTCTTACATATTTTTGGGTGAGATTTATTCCTGTGTAATTTACAATTATTGATGTTTTTATAACTGGTATCATTTTTATTGCATTTTCTAACTCCATATAGCTGGAGGATAGAAATACATTTTATGTATTGATCAAGCATACCAACACTTTACAAAATCATTTTATTGATTCTAATAATTTATCTGTATAAATTTTAGATTTTCACATAAATGGTTATCATATGCCAATGATGAATAACATTGTTCTAATCCTTATATCTTTTTCTTCTTGCCTTACTGCACTGACTCAGATATTAAGCACAGTGTTGAACAAAAGTAGTGGTGGTGGGAAATGTTTTGTCATTCCAGATTTTAAATGGTAAGTTTTCATTCCTTCACCATTAAATGCAATACCTTTTATGAATCTCTTATAGGTACCTTTTATCCGGCTAATAAAGATTTCTTTTATTCTTGCTTTGTTAAATTTTCTTTTTTCTTTTTTAGTAAAGAGTAGATGCTGCCCTGGCTGGTGTGGCTCAGTGGATTGAGCACTGGCCTGCGAACCAGAGGATTGCTGGTTCAGTTTCCAGTCAGGGCACATGCCTGGGTTGTGAGCCAGGTCCCCAGTGGGGGTGTGTGTGAGAAGCAACCACACATTGATGTTTCTCTCCCTCTCTTTCTCCCTCCCTTCCCCTCTCTAAAAATAAATAAATAAAAAATCTTTTAAAAAACCACAGTAGATGTTGCCCTGGCTGGTGTGGCTCAGTGGATTAAGCACAGGCCTGCAAATCACAGGGTTGCTGGTTCGATTCCCAGTCAGGGCACATGCCTGGGTTGTAGGTCAGGTCCCCGGTGAGGGGGGGGGGGCAGGACACACAAGACACAACCACACATTGATGCTTCTCTCCCTCTCTTTCTCCCTCACTTCCCCTCTCTCTGAAAATAAATAAAGAAATAATATTTTAAGAAGAGGAGTAGATGTTGAATTTTATAAATTTTTTTCCTGCACATGTGGAGATGGTCATATTATTTTTACCTTTAGTAAGTAAGCATAGTAAATCTATTGATTTGTGAGTATAAGACCAATGTCAAGGATCAAGGCAGGCTGCTCCCAAATATCCCACAATGGCATACTGATGACTTTGAATTAAAGTGACTTGACAGTTGGTACAAGAAGGGGATGTCGACCCTCCCTTGCCTTCTTGAACATAGGAAGTAAAATCTCTCCTGGGAAAGGTGCCTTCCTTGACCCAGAGGAGCTAAGAGAAACACCCTTATCACTAGAGTTAAGGAATCCAGGGCTGAAAGGCTTAGATAAGCAAACTTTATTAACTCCTTTACTAATTTACTACGCAAGCCCAAACTCTGTTTAGATTCCTCACTAATTGAGTACCAAAACCTAAGTATCTTTGTCTTATCAATTCTTCACAAATGTATGGTTTCTTTGTATAAAAAAGATAAAAAAACTGGCTGGAGAGGGGAGGGAATTTCAGGGTAGAATGGGAAGGGTTTGCAGGAACAATTATAAAGGACACATGGACAAAAACTGGGGGGGTGGAAATGGGAGGGAGGTGGGAAGGGCTGGGGGGGTGGGCTGGGATGGGAGTAAAAGGCAGAAATCTGTACTTGAACAGTCAAAATTTTAAAATGTAAAAAAAATTAAATTTAATTTAAAAAACAAAAAGATGGTTGGTTTATCATTTGTATGAGCATCATTTATGATCTCCCATGCACACATAATGTTGTTTTTTCTCCTGTTTATATGGTCTTAAATCAATTTTATTATTAGTCCAGCCAAAAAAACCCAAGATGAATAGAGGGAGGAAATTCTCCCCCTCCTTAACACCATCTTTACATTCCAAAGGTACTTAACATTGTCTTTTCGAAATATTGCTGAATCTGTTTTGCTCCTATTTCACTAATGATCATAGCACCTATGTTCATGAAAATATTGTCCTGTAAGTTTCCTTATTATACTGTCCTTGCTTGCTTTTGGTTTTAAACTTTTGCTAGTTCCATTACATGAGATGACGATTTTGTTCCATAACAACAGATTTTGTGTAAGATTGGAATTCAGTCCTTGTATCTGTGAAAGAAGTATTGATAAAACTAATGCTGGTCCACATGGGCAAGAGGTTCTCTCTGACATTTTCCTAGGAGAGCCACTGAAGTTTAAATGTAGTGATTATGTTTCATTCCCAGGAGTTCTACGGATCCTTTTTTCAGTATGTTTGATCCATCTTTAATAATATCTCATTTTTTCTCATATTTTAGATTGATATTTTTATTTTTTAAGCATATCCATTTCATGGCCTTCTTTGTGAATATTTTATTGTCAGAAATTCTTGGAAACATAATTCTCCTTTTTCTCATGTCAGTTGACTGACTTTCATGTTGGATTGTTTCTTTGTGGCTTTGTACATTTGAATTGCAGTTTCCTCCTCAGCTTTACGCTTGTCAGTTGTGATATTTGCGAGTTGATAGCATGTCCCTCCAAAGAGATCTTACCTTTTCTTCTACACATGTAAGATGGTAACACTTTTTATATTAATTTCTCACCTTGAGAGTTTCTGTGCTTTGCAGATAGACTCAGTTTAACCTGAAAAACCACAGAGGGTAAGCCTATAGTTACACATAGTTAGAAAAACTCCCTCCCCCAACAAAGCCCAGTAGACCGACAAACTCCTTTTCATCTCTGTGTGTTTTTGCTGTTCCTCTCTCTCATCTATACAGAGGCTAAAATTCCATGTCAAGGACTCATGGTGGATCACATGAGACTATTAAAAGGCAAGCCTCTTGTTTAAGGAAACTAGCCATGACCCCGTCTTGCTTTTGGCATCTAGGGATGTCCCTACTTTTTTTCCGAGTTCAACTGTAACTTTAAAAGGATGTTTTCTGTTTAGTGTGTGTGTGTGTTTCAGAAGAATTAACAGATCCCCTAATGCATATCTTTAGGAGGAAACCAGACCTTCCTCAAAATTATCCCTCAAGAATGACAAATTCAGTAAGATATATTCATGTCATATATTAGGAAAAAACATAAAAAAGAATAATATACTACAGAGCAGAAAGAAAGAAGAAGCTCCTACCTTTTGTGACAGCATGGATGGAACTGGAGAGCATTATGCTGCATGAAATAAGCCAGGCAGCGAAAGCTAAATACCATGTGATCTCATGTAACCTTTAAGTGGAACCTAATCAACAAAACAAACAAGTGAGCAAAATAGAACCAGAGACATTGAAATTAAGAACAAACTGACAGTGACCAGAGAAGAGGGTGGGGAGGGATAATGGGGGAAAGAAGGGGCAGGGTTGGCAAGGAACATGTATAAAGGACACATGGACAAAGCCAAAGGGGGGTAGGATTGAGGGTGGAAGGTGGGGGTGGGTTGGGGTGCGGGGCAATGGTGTGGGGATAATGGGGCCAACTGTACTTGAACAACAGTAAAAAACAGAATAAAGGACACTCCTAATGTTTTTTACCTTATACTCTCCTTCACAGAAAATGAAAAAGGCTCTATTATCTTTGTTAAAAATTTAAGATGATAAGACTGAGTGATATCTAAAATTTCCAAAGGGTAACTGTGACATATAGCTATAGATACAGAAACAAAGAAAGTACTGATTCTACCTTATTTTTAGTTCTTTCAGGATAAGTTCATACCTTCCAAAAAGTCCTCTGTTTTGTATATATGCATCATTCATGCATATATATGTGTGTATATATATGTGTGTGTGTGTGTATATATGATAAACTATATTTAGCCATGTGTAATATGCACTTTTTTGGCCAAGTTTTTGAGGGAAATATAAGGATGCCTGAAATGCTTGTATCTGTTCTTGTGTTTTGTAACTATTTGTTATATAAAATTTCTTGTACCATAATATGCTCAAAAACAAATGCTAAAATTTCTTTATAATACAAAAAACAAGTATCTAAATATAAATAAACAAATAATTGAATTTAAAAAATAAAATGAACAATCATTTTTCCTGAAACTTTGGACCAAAAATGTGGGTGCACATTACACCTGGCAAAATACACTATATATAAAAACATATATATCATATATAAAACATACATACATATATATATATATATATATATATATATATATGTCACCTGTGGGATGGTTCTGGGGAATCACAATATGAGACAGCGAAGAGGATAACCTAAGGTAGATATGTTTTTAAATCTAGGATCTAACCTATAACAAAAAGTACACCAAATATTTCTAACAAATCCTGCGTTGCTTTTAAAAGATCAGTGCATACTACTTGTCTTATAATAATGTTCCTGAATTATTTATTTTAGTTGTTCACTCAATAGAGTTTCACTGCTTATTTTCTCATTCTAAAAGTAATCCATTTTTGTGGCAAAGCCACACATAGTTATTTTTCAGATACCTAGTAAACATGCTAGGTACCACAAATTCACGCTTGGAATCCATTCTGGGGGAATATTTCCTCAGATATGGTGGTAGGGGGTGGGGAGCAGCTGTGTTTTATTTTCCACTGGCATATACTTGAAATTTAAAATATTTCACAAACAATGGCCCCTTGAACATTTTTTTACTGCTTTTTGGCAAAAGTTAGTTCCCCATAACTGTCACTGAGTCCATTCATACTGCATCTTTTTAAAATTGTGTTCAATATCCCTATTGTGAAAGAGTTGGGATATGCAAAGGAAGACAGAAGAGGAAATGAAGGGCATGCTGGGAGTAAGAGGAAGATTTATGAACTGTATACATGGTCAGGGAGTGTGCTTTGTGCTTTCACATATGTTTTATCTTTTGATTTCTAGAGCAATCTTGTGAACCAAAATTTACTTTCATTTTGCAGACGATGAAAACAAGGCCAAAATAATGTGTGTCATGCCTCAGTTCACATGTTTAATAGGTATCATGTCCCTCCATGTGACTCAGAAAACAGTATTTTATTGCATGACACCATAGCTGCCCCCCATTATACCAAAGACTGGACTCAGGGCACACACACAGTACTTTGTGTCAAGTATATGTGGTTCAGCAAGCAACTCATTAAGTGAGAGGGGGTGGAGGATGACTGGTAATACTTACAGCACAGTCTGCACATTTGAAGCCAGAGCCCAGGCCTAGCCCTCATATAAAGCAACAAGATCCATTAAATTAGGTATCCCAGGACATCCCTTATCCACAGAACAATGTATAGTAGTTAAAAATAAGGAAATGTCTTAACAGTTTCCTAGGATTGTTGTATCAGATTATCAAAATTGGATGACTTACATAAAGTTATTGTTTCACAATTCTACAAGCTAGAAATGTCCAATTAAAATGCAGGCAGGGGCTGGCTGGTGCAGCTCAGTGGAATTGAGCACAGGTTTATGAACCTAAGTGTTCCTGGTTCGATTCCCAGTCACGGCAGATGCCTGGGTTGTGGACCAGGTCTCCAGTAGGGGAGCACAAGAGGCAACCACACATTGATGCTTCTCTCCCTCTCTCCTTCCATTCCCCTCTCTAAAAATAAATAAAATATTTTAAAAATAAAATAAAATGCAGGCAGGGTCATGCACACTCTGAATGTTCTAGGGCAGAATCCTTCCTGGACTCTTCCTAGTTTTTGGTGGTTCCCAGCAATCCTTGGAATTTCTTGGCTTGGAGCTCTATCACTCCAGTCTCTGCCTCCACCTGTACATGGCCTTCTTCCCTGTGTCTCTGTGTCCAAATCTCCCTCTCTTATAAAGATGCCAGACTTTGAATGTAGGGCCTACCCTAAATCCAGGATTATTTCACTTGAAGATCCTTAAATCAAGATCCACTGTTTTCAAATCAGGTCACATTCTGAGGTTCTGGGTGGACATGAATTTTTGTGAGGGGATGCCATTCAACCCGCTATACCTATCAATATTAGTACGATAATATTAACCATGATAGGTTCAACAGGCTTTTTTCACTATTAATGCTACCTCTAATAAATCAGTTCTCAATTGCATGTATGTGTATTTTTATTTCACAGCACACAAAAATGTTTATGCACATTATCTCACCTAATTCTCATAACAACCCTATGGCTACGTAGGGTAAGTATTATTACTATGCATCATATAGATGAAGATCCTGAAATGTAGAGAAGTAAAGAGACTTGCTAAAATTTGAACATGTGGTAAATTCAGGGAAAGAGACTTTAATCCAAGCCAAACAGGAGAAAAAAAGGTTAATATGAGCAGAAATGTAATGGATAAGAGAGGGCTGTGAGAGTTCAGTGTTGAAAGTGATGTTAAAACAGTCAGCAAGGCATGGCCAGAGGTATCATAAGCCCAAGGCCTGTATATGTGAAGGCAGAGGGGAATTTAAAGATCACCTGAGACCATCCTACCCTTCTCTGGACTAACCATTTGAGTAAGTGGACAGACACTAACAAATGTATTTTTCTTTCACTCCAACTCTTCTAGTACTACTCATTTGACATTTAGCATGTGAAGAGAAGGGAAAAATATTCAATCCCATTCCAAAATTTTTTTCCAGATTTATTTTTTTTCTATATCTTATCTCCCCTCTTAGATTTTAAATTGATTGAGGTCATGGGCATAATCTTAAAATCTATATCTTCCACAATATTAACCTACTTATTTATTCATTAAGCATATACTTACTGGGCTTTGCCATTAATTAACAGTGTACATGCTTATTGATTAATTCTATAAATATCTGTAAACTTCATCTGTGTATATCACAGAGTACGGTTTGCATTATTCATTAATTCATTCGATTTATGTATATTGCTGGGAAGGAATGGTATTTAATAACTTTAATTTCTCTTTGCAAGTTTTCTCCTCACTTAATGATCATTAAAATGGTTTCCTATAGGAACTCTCTCTGAAAATGAAAAATGATTCTATAGCTAATGGACAGAAGCTACAATATGGAACTAAAATGATAATATGCAAACGAAAACATCTCACAGCCTACAGGAGATTTTGACTGCTTATTTATGAAACCCTGAAACACGGGGACTATAATGAAATTGCTGCTAGACCCTTAGCTGTAACATCAATCACGGAGGGTGATGGTACGAGACTAAGTGATAAATTGTTAAGGTCAAGCTACACTCAATATGCAAACGCTCAATACAGAAGTGTGTGACTTATGCACACCAACCGCAATAGATTAAAATATTATGGATTCAATGTCTTTTTATTCCCAGTGAAGACCATCTTTAAAATAAATGGTATAAATAACTTTATATTAAGGTCACACCAGATTTTATTTCGCCTCGAAGGTAGTATAAGCAAATTACTTTGTTTTTAAGGAAAAAAAAAAACCTGATTTTCTTTGTCTCAGTCATTATGCAAACCTTAATCAAGCATGTAGGAAAGTCTGATAACCCAGAATTATACACACCTAATAAATTATGCTTTTTGTATACTTTTTATATTTCTCCTGTGAATTATTTCTCCACCGAATGCACCCATTTAGATTGTCATCAATTCTTTTCACAGTAGCATTCTAAGTTGTCTTCTCTATGTTTAATCACTCTTGATTCATATTGCACTCCTTCCTCTCATTGTACGCATCACTGCACATAAAAGCCGGCCAGTTTAATGGTAGAGGTTGGCTGACGTGTTTTGTCAGGTAATACATTAGTCAGGTTCAGAGTTTTCCAGAGATGCAGAACCAATAGGATACACACACACACACACACACACACACAGATACACTTGTATACATATATACTGGGTTTAATGACAATTCTTTTAACCAACATGTCACTAGTCTGTTTGGGAGTGAGGTGGAGCCTCTAAGCATCTTATCTGTGGTGCTCATGGTATGGGATGCAGAATCTTAGTAAGCATGTGTGTACATTGCTTAGTTAAGTATTTAGTTAAACCTAGAAACAATGCTGTAACTATCCCTCATCCAGTTTTTTTAAGATTTTAATTATTTATTTTTAGAGAGAGGGGGAGGGAGGAAGAAAGAGAGGGAGAGAAACATCAATGTGTGGTTACCTCTCATGTGCCCCCACTGGAAAGCTGGCCTGCAACCCAGGCATATGCCCTGACTGGGAATCGAACCAGTGACCTTTTGGTTCGCTGGTCAGCACTCAGTCCACTGAGCCACACCAGCCAGGACCTGTCCCTTATCTTTTTATGCCAATTCACAATTCACAAAACTATTCTATCATTGGTTGGCCCACTTTGTTCTCATGAGAAATAAGTTGGATCATCACAATCAATGAATGCTATCTATAAATTCTGAAACAAAAAAAATTTTTAAATCTCCTTGCTTTTGGGTTTCCACCCCATTTACCATCTTGCCACCCCAACCATTCCTTTTACTCCAGGTTGTTTCAACTACATTCTGAGAAGAGCACTGGGCAAATATGCTTTAGGACTGAGGTGCCACTGGTCAAGGAATGCCCTAGTAGCTACACGAAATCCAAACTCACTAGAAATAATTTGGTTGAAAGTGGCACCATCGAATAAAAATGTATGTAGAGCCACGTATGTGATTTTAAATTTACTACTAGCCACATTTTAAAAAATACAAACAAAAAACAGGTTGAAATAATTTTAGCAACCCATTTTATTTACTTGGATACTTCCAAAATATTATAATTTCCATGGGTAATCAAGATAAAAACCATATCAATAAAATATTTTCCTTTGGTTTTTTTTCACACAAAATGATTAAAATCTGGTGTGTATTTTACACTTATGGCACACCTTCATTTGGACTGGCCACATTTCAAGAGTTGGTAGACACCTGTGGCTAGTAGCTACCAGACTGAACCACACAGTGGCACTATAGTGGCAATTAAGCTTAACTAATGGGTTGCGTTGTTCAGAGTACTCATAAACAGACAGGTAGGTATATGTGCAAGTTCTCAAGCACTAAACTTATCAACACCTTTATTTTGTCAGATGTGGAGCTGCACAGTGAAATGATGTCATTACTTCCATTTCCAAGTTGTCGTCAGTTTATAGCAGTATTTTCATGTGTGTTGGCTGGTTTAATCCTCTTGACAGATCACTGAAGCAGAAGTAATAATAATATCACCTGTCATGAGTTTTATTATGCAGATTAAATGAGTAGAACCACATAAAAGCTCTCAGTGCAGTGCTGGAAATGTCAGTGAGAGCTCAGTAAGTGTTAATAATTGTCACTATCATAATTGTCATTACCAGGCATAAGACTAGGAATTACCCCTTTTTACAGATTGGGAAGCTCGAGACTTAAAAGACTAATTTGTTTAATGTGGCAGGAGCCAAGCTTACCTTCATTTAAAAAATCTGTGTAAAATTTTAATTCAAAGACTCTACTTGCTTATTCTAATATTTGAAACAGTACACAACTATGTACAGAAAAACATTCTTAGTCAGTCAATATACCCAGCCTCAACCATTACCAAAAACCCCATACTTACTGGTCCGCACTGTTTCCTTGCTGATATAACAACCCGCTAATTCATATACGTACACATGTGAGGCTTTTTTCCATTTCTGCCTTGTTTTGTCTTGTGCAAGTATGACGTCATTCTATAAGAACATGTTTCTGCAACTTGTGTTCCTTCCTTAACAAAAGATAGGCCCTGGCCAGTGTGGCTCAGTGGTTGAGCACTGGCCTGTGAACCAAAGGGTCATTGCTTCAATTCCCAGTCAGGGCACATGTCTGGGTTGTGGGCCAGATCCCCAATAGGGGTCATGTGAGAAGCAACCACACATTGATGTTTCTCTCCCTTCTTTCCCCTCTGTCTAAAAATAAATAAATTAAATCTTTAAAAAAAATTTTAAAAGCTAGTATATGTCCCTCTCTGGATCAATGGGATTTTATTGTTCATATTTTTATATGGTTCATGTTTTATACTTTACCTCTTTATCACATGTGGAATTTATTTGGGTAAATTCTGGGAAGATAAAATTTTTAACTTTAATTTTTTTTTTGCTAATATAAAATTGGGTCTTGTAACATTTGAGTTTTCAATTTTGCTATATTGACACTTCAGTCACTTCTTGAACCAAATATTTAATTGTTTTAGTTATGACAGCTATACACTGCCATTTGGCAAAAAATATGTATTGGCACCAATTACATGCCACCGCTAAACAAAAGAACCAAGAATACTTGTCTTCACAGAACCTGCATTCTAGGTGGGAGGAGCAGGCACTGACATAAGTAAATTTATATACCATTGGAACCTGATAAAGACACAGGTCAAGGGGGCAAATACACTTCCAGGTGAAAGGGAATCTGGAGTTCCCGTGTGGGGACCAGTTGCAAAATTAAATAAAGTGATCAGGGAAGTTCTTGAAGGGCAGCAGAATCTGCCACTTCACAATATGTCACTTTGGTATTTTGGTTCCATTCAGCTGGAGGCTTTTGAAAAATAACAAAGTTAGGGAGAGGCTTTCTCTGAACTGCCCTTATCTGTCTCCAAAAGAAACTCAATTGTCATAAATCCCTTCCCAGGGAGTTTGATCAATCACAGAAGATTGATTCTTATCACAGAGGAAGAGACTAGAAGGCAACACTACACCCAGACAAACTTTGTCACCAAAATTCATACTTCCCATCCATTCTTCTACAGATCCATTGATCTCCCTTAAAGGCCATTTGCTATCCCCTAAGAGACCTATATCTCCCACCCCCTTCCCTATTAGGATGGTATTCTAAGTATCTCAGGGAGTTACTCTCCCTGGGTCTCTGCCATGTATACAGGATGCATACATGTTAATATACTTCTGTTTATTTTATCTTGTTAATCTGTGTTTTATTACAGAGGTCTGAACCAAACACTCACAAGGAGAGAGAGAAAACGATGTGTCCGCCCTTATAGTCTCAATGTGAAGGTGATTTTTGAGCAAACGCTTGTAACATATGAAGGATGCGGCAGAGGGATCACGTGAGCTAGGCTATATAGGAGTGAGCCTAAGGAATATCCTACGCAAATACCTTGAGGAGAGTAGCTGGTCAGTTCTGGGAACATCAGAGAGGCCAGTGTGGCTGCAGTCAGAGGTCCGAGGAGAGCCTGTAGGGATGAAGTTGAGCAAAATAAAGGGAGGCTAGTAAATAGATGGCCTTATAAGCCATTGCAGTTGCAGTGACTGGCTTTTAATCTGAGTCCCATAGGGGATGCACGGCGGGTTTTGCACTGCAAAGTAGTGCCATTAGTTGACTTACCAGTTAAATTATATGTAAAACAGTACCTATAGATGTTATGAATGATTAGGATGTCCATTAACTGAGATGGGAAGTCTCCAGTTCAAGGAGACTGAGGCTGGTTAGGGATCAGTTCAATTTAATATAACTGTTACACAAGCCAATAAATATCCTGAGTAGGCAATTGTGTCCTTTGGAGTTCAGGAGGAAAGTGTAAGCTGGAAATATGAAACGTGGTGTTATTAGCATACAGACGGTACTTAAAGCCATGAGACTGGAAATGTGCATTCAAGGTGTGAGTGCGGATAGAAACAAAAGGAGTGGGTCCCACAGCTGAACCCAAAGGCATGCCAACATTAAGACAACAGGGAAGAGAGAATCCATCAAAAGAGACTGAGAAGAAACAGACAGTGACTTAGGCAAAAACTAGGAAAAAACAGAGCCTTAGAGACCAGGGGACTAAACTGTGACCAGAAGAGGAATTGACTCATTGTATCAAAATGCTGCTAGTAAATCTGTGTGACTCTGCCTTAACCAAAGATTTCTCACCTATACCTAAAGCACAAGCAACCAGAGAAAAAATATCTAATTTAGACTTCATTAACGAGAAATATTTTGTGCTTCAAAGGACACTGTTAAAGAAGTGAAAAGACAACCCACAGAATGGGACAAAATGCTGGCAAATCATATACTTATTTGAGAAGAACTCATTATTCAGAATATATCCATAATTTGTGCAGCCTAATAAAAAGGCAATCCAAGTCTTTTAATTGGAAAAAGGATCTGGATAGTTATTCTTCCAGAAAAGATAAACAAATGGCTAATAACTACAGAAAAAGATGCTCAATATCATTAGTCAGTAAAGGGATGGAAACCCAAATCACAATGAGATATCACCTGACATCCTATAAAACGGTTAAAGTTTAAAATAAAAAACAATAACAATTCTTTGCAAGGTTGTTGAGAAAACATTGCTGGTGGGAATATAAATATTAAAGATGTTTTGGAACAAAGTCTGGCAGTTCCTCACAGTATTAGACATAGTTACCATGTGGCACAGCAATTGCACCTAGCTGTGGACCAAAGAGAAGTTAAAACACGAACATACGAAACCTTGTGCACAACTACTGATAGAGCCATTATGTATAAAAGCCAAAAAGTGGAAATAACTGGCATGACCATGAAGAGACGACTGGACACACACATTGCAGCATATCCATACAATAGAGTAGAATTTAGTGATAAAAATGAATGAAGTGCACATACATGCTACATCAATGAACCTTGAAAAGACTATGCAGCTAAAAGAATACAGATACAAAGGGCCATATACTGTATGATTACCTTTACATGAAACACCTATTATAAGCAAATTTATAGAGATACCTGGTAGCATAGTGGTTGCCAGGTGCTGGGGGACGGGACGCCCAGTGGCTGCTAATGGTATGAAGTTTCTTTTGAGGGGATGATATCTCAGTCACAGATAGACTAGGGAGTTGCTCAAGGAATAGGATGATCTGGGACCGATTCATACTTACAACATAAACGGTAGAAACAGACATCAACACCAACGCTTACAGTGTGCCAAGGATTACTTGAAGTTGTTCACACATGTATTTATCAAGTTCTTACAAGAATCCTATACGTAGGAGCCAGAATATTCACTCCTTCCTAGTAATGACAAAGAGAAGGAAAACAAGTTTTGGTTTTTTAATTTTTTTTTAAGATTTATTTATTTATTTTTAGAGAGGGAGGGGAGAGAGAAAGAGAGAAAGAGAGAAACATGAATGTGCAGTTGCTGGGGGCCATGGCCTGCAACCCAGGCATGTGCCCTGACTGGGAATCGAACCTGCGACACTTTGGTTCGCCGCCCACGCTGAATCCACTGAGCTACGCCAGCCAGGCCTTGGAAAACAAGTTTTAATATCTCTCTTGGCATCTCACAGCCTGCAAGCTGCCAAGCTGTGACTTGAATTCAGACCATTCCCTGCCCAGTGTCCCTGCTTTGCCACCTCCCCACTGCACTTCAGGTCCTGTCATTCCTAAACCTGCACCAGTGTATGCCAAATATTTGAACCGAGCACTGAAGGCGTTCAATTCCTCATGTAGAGTTTGGCCCATCTCACATGGCCAAGGGCCCCTGAAGGGGGCAAGGCAGGGGCACAGTCCTTTCATCCTTGGCTGCTTTCCTGGTCTGGGCTGGCCTGGGTTAAGTAACAGAGAAGGAAATGACATTTCTGTCCTCTCCATACTTGCACTCTTAACCAATCTCCACCTCCATTTCTAGGGTTCTAGGGCTCTGGTCCCTGAATTTCTGTAATGTGAACTGTAGGTAGTCGTGGGGCACAGAGAGAAGCAGTGGGAGAGTTCTTTGTCTTTGTGAAAAAGAAAGCCATTTTCTAAGTTCCATTCCTAACCACTTGAGCACCTACAGGATAGAGAAGGTGAAGATACTTCCTAACAGAAGAAAAGAAAACAGGAAGTAGGTTGTTTTCTCCAGGGCCTTATAATTACCCAGGTAAATATAGCAGATCGCCACCACTGAGGGAGGGATGCACATTAAGGGCAGTGGGTTGACACTGTCTGTGGTTATGGAAAAATGCTGGGTACAGTCCTCATGATGTGGTGGGGAGGAAGATAAAAGCTACATGTGAGAGTGGGAGACTCGGCAGGTCCTCTTCCATGACTCCCGCTCTTTAGTACCCTGCCCAGAAAGGTGCTGATAACTTAGATTATGTGTAATTGGTACCTCTCCGAGTAGAGTAATGCTCAGCAAAAGCAATGTTTGTGGTGGCCTTTGGACCAGTGATGAGGGTGGAGCTGCAGGTGCCCGTGAGCTGCCTTCCCTGAACCTAGGAGGGCTGTGGCAGCCACCTGGACCTCAGGCATCCTCAAGATGGTAAGGTTCTAACTAAGGCCAGTGGACAATAGGAGTTAATTCCAGCTGATAGGACACAGTTCTCAGAATAGCTGGAGTTTAACCCCTAGTACAAAATAAGGTGAGAAATCTCATTTTGGGTTCTCCTGGAAAGATAGGCAGCCTTCTTTTATAGAGATCTGGAAAGGATAAGATAAATTGATGTGCAAAAATGTTGTGTGTTTGGGCTTTGGTTTGAATGTGTTCTCATCTGTTATTCTCATTGTCTTTGCTGATTGATTATTAATTGTGGCAAGTAATGTTCTAATTTTTATATATTTCATCTTTGCTCCACCACCTCATCTTTCAACTTCTACAATCTGGCCATGGAGTTTTTCTGAAGCACTAACCTTTAGAGGAACTTGGAATGAAGAAAAGGACAATTTCAGCTTCTATCAAGAATTCCTGAAATAACTTATTATGGGAGAAAATATTTGCAGTTCTCATATGTGATAACAGAGTTGTATGCATACAATATGAACAACTGTTATAACTCAGTAACAATAAGACAAACTAATTAAAATGTGGGGGCTATGGATATTTAACCAAATATAAACTAAGAGTCAATAAGCATATAAAATGATCAGCATTATTACTTATTAGGGAAATGTAAATTAAAAACACAGTGACATACCACTTTATAGTCACTAGGGTATAATAAAAAACAAAAGAGAGAGCCCTGGCTGGTGTAGCTCAGTGAATTGAGCATGGGCCTGTGAAGCAAAAGGTCGCCGGTTCCATTCCCAGTCAGGGCACATGCCTGGGTTGCAGGCCAGGTCCCCAGTAAGGGGTGCATGAGAGGCAACCACACACTGATGTTTCTCTCCCTTTCTTTCTCCCTCCCTTCCCTTCTCTCTAAAACTAAATAAATAAAATCTCTAAAAAGAGAGAAAGAGAGAGACTCTAAGTGTTGGTGATGATGGGGAGAAACCAGAACAATTATATGTTGCTGTTAGGATTGTAAAATGGTTCAGCCATTTTGGAAAACAGCTTAGCTATTTCTCAAAATGTTAAACATAGAATTTCCTTATGACCCAGCACTTCCACACCTAGTTATGTACACAAAGGAAATAAAAATAGGTCCAGACTAAAGTGTGTACATGAATGTCCATAGTAGCATTATTCAAATTCACATAATTGCCAAAAATGAAAGCAATCCAAATATCCATCAACTGATGAATAAACAAAAGCGGTATCCATACAATAGAATATTATTCAGCTGTAAAAAAGGAACAAAGTACTGCTACATGCTATTATATCTGTGTACCTAGAAATATCTGATAACTGAAAAAAACAGGTATAAAATACCTTGCATGGCATGATTCCATTTTTCATGAAATGTCCAGAAATGTCCAGAAGTGTCCAGAAATTCAAATCTAAAGCAGAGAATATAGATTGGTAGTTGAATAGGACAAGGAGTAGAACAGGGGGCCAAGTACAAAATAACAGGTTTCGTTTTGAGTGGGCATTCTTGTAAATTTGATTGTAGTAATGGCTGCATACCTCTAAATTTACCAAAACTCACTGAATTGCACAACACAATACCAGTACATTTTATGATATGAAAATTATACCTCTAATTCTGTTAGAGAGGAAGAGAAAACAGGGATGCTATATTCACTACACTACCTGCACAACTGTACCCAGGAAGATGGCCTTGCACAGATTATAATAGAAATTGCACTTTTGAGTAATGCTCCACAAGGCTACAGTTGTGGTAGTCTCGGGAACAGGGAAGATATCAAGCACAGCGCTCCTTTCCCTTGAGTCTCTGGTACAAAAATTAATACAAACAAGTGGAAAAATATATAGGGGTGCAATCTTTTTTCCTTTGCCTCAGGCTACAATATGACTCCACAGAGGACTGACTGGTCCCAATTTTTATAATAATTTTACGATTGTATATGTGTTTCCCTCTATATGAAACTATATTGACATTTCTCCTGAGAAACAATCCTGAATGCATAAAAAAGATACATGATATGAATTGGATTCTTATAGACCCTCAGTGAATGGATAATCTTGCAAATTGATTCTTGTTAAAACATTATATGAGAAAGTAAAGCATAAAGCACGTGGTAATATTTTAGAAAATGAAAAGTTCTATATCCACTATTTAGAAAAATGTCTGGGAAAACTGTGGCACATCCCCTTCCTCAGTCAAGGCCATGGACAGGAAATATTTTCTTTCCCTTGGTCCCAACAAAACTAAGTTCTCGTCCTCGCGAGAGACACCACAAACCAGACACCGACCTCTGCTAGCAGACCACACATGCGTACCACAGAGGCCAGAACAGGCAGTTTCATGCACCCCCTGCTGACCCAGGGAGTACAGGCTAGGAAGCCCAAACCTAGTTGTTTAAAGCTGGCTGTGCCCTTTTTGGTGAATCCGTGAAATTCAGTACTCAGATTATTCAAGGCCATGACTTGGGAATTTGAAACTGAAATGGAGTCCATTGCTTTGTGCCAAAATGGGAATTTATAGAAATAATATGAAGTTAAGTTCAAAGTCAATATACAAAATTCAGTTGATTCTATATTACCAGTAACAAATATTGAAACATGAAAAAAATACCATTTATAATAAACCTAAAAAGAAAAAATTCTTACATGTAAATCCAACAAAATATTTACAGATCTCTGTGGGAAAAAGATGAAACACTCTTGAAAGCCATGAAAAAATATATCAATTGAGTTATATTCCTTGTTTATGATCAAAGGACATTATTATTAATCTGTCAATTCCTGGTAAATTGATGGAAAGAGCAAGTACAATCTCAATAAAAATCTCGGCAAGCTACTTTGTAGATATTGACATTGATTTCATACTTTTAAGTAATCTAGACAATACTAATGAAGACCAAGTTATTGAACTGATACTTCCCAATTCAAGATTTACTTCAAAGCTACAATAATCAAGGAAGCATCATATTTTACAGAATAGAGAGTCCACAAATAGGCCTATGCAGATACAGACAACTGTACTTTGGTCATAGTCTTTCAGACTTTAGTCCTTTAGTCTTTATTTTTTTAAATATTTTATTTATTTATTTTTAGAGAGAGGAGAAGGGAGGGAGAAAGAGAGAGAGAAACAATGTGTGGTTGCCTCTCACGTGGCCCCCACTAGGGACCTGGCCCATAACCCAGGCATGTGTTCTGACTGGGAATCAAACCAGTGACTCTCTGGTTCACAGCCCGCACTCAATCCACTGAGCTACACCAGCCAGGGCTGTCTTTTAGTCTTTAGTTAACAATAAATGGTGATGGTACAAATGGATGACCAAATGGAAATAAACAAGCAAAGGCACAAACTGCACCTTACATGTAAATTCACTCAAAACTGTTCATCAATTTAAATATGTAAATAATCCTGAAATTGTCAAAATTAAATGAAATGATCAGAAACATAAACTAAACTCACCTGTCTATGAATGACAGAAAACAGACACTGGAACAGTCTATAAATGATAGGTGAGTAAGCACTTAGTAAATGATTAGAGTAATCAATATTCTTACTGCTTTTCTTAATAAAACTCAATAATTATAATAATACATTTAGAAAAGGAAGATAATAGTGACTATATAAATACATTTGCCAGGTCCCCAGAAACAGAATGGTGTAAATTGTTTTCTACTTTTGCAGCCTTATTGAGGTATAATTGACAATAAAATTGTAAGATATTTAAAGTGTACATCATGATGATTTGGTAGATGTATACATTGTGAAAGGATTCCTCCCATCTAACTAATTAACACATTCGCCACCATGCTGCACCTATAGCTGTACGTCTATCTGTATCTACACACCTACCTATCTATATTACATAGTATATAGTTCAGTGAAACCACTTAAGTTCTACTTTTTATCTATTCTTTGTTTTTATTAGTATTTCCTATCTTCTTTTTCTGTTTTTTTAATTATTTTTAATTGGTTTTGCTATTAGAGTTGTCCAGATTTTCCCCCTTTGCCCTCCTCCCCACCCAGCACCCCCTACTCCCTCAGGCAATCCCCACATCATTGTTCACGCCCATGGGTCATGTGTGTTAAGTTCTTTGGCTACTACTCCCTTTCCTGTACAGTATTTTACATCCCTGTGGCTATTCTGTAACTGCTTATTTATGCTTCTTAATCACCTTATCTCTTCACCCATTCCCCCACACCCCCCTCCCATCTGGCAACCAACAAAATGCTCTGAGTATCCATGAGTCTGTCTCTGGTCTTCTTGTTTGCTTAGTTTGGTTTTTAGATTCAATTGTTGATAGATATGTACCATACTTTGCTGCGTATAATTTACACATTTTTGCCCAAGGATTTTAGCAAAATTAACATTTCACCAATCCACACTTTTTAAGAAAGTTTGGCAGTTTTTCTTGGATAAACCCTTAGATTGTTGCAAGTGTTTCGTTAATTTCCAGAGTTGGGAAAAAGCTGACTTTGACAACTTTGCCAGCATTTTCATGGGTTTCACTAAGGAGCAGATTACACAGGTTCTCCCTCTACCATTCAGGAAGCCTTCACTTATTGCAGTGTACTTAAAATGGAGTGTTTACATTGCCAGCCATCTTTGTGGATTTGTGTACTTATCCTTTCACTTCTATCACTTTTTGCTTCATGTATTGATCCATTTATTAATGTAAAATATTTTCCATATCTCTGGTAATAGTTGTTGTTCCAGTGTCTGTTTTCTGTGATATTAACATAACTTCTACAGCTTTACTTTGACTAGAATTTGTATGGTGTATATTTTTCATACTTTGGTTTTTATTCTATCTGTGTCTTTATATTTAAAGAGGGTCTCTTGCATATAGCATATAATTGGGTCTTGCTTTATTACCCAGTATGACAAATTGACTTTTAATTGTGGTGTTGACATCATTTAAGTTTAGTGTAACTGTTCATAGATTTGGGTTTAAACCTACTATGTTGCTGTTTACTTTGTATTTGTTCCACTTGCTCTTTGTTTCATTTTTCTTCTTTTCTTGCAAAAGCAAGAAACCCTTGGACAATTTTTTATAATTCCATTTTCTCTCCATTTTTGGCTTACAAGTGCCTCCTCTCCATTTAAAAAAAAAATGGGGGGGGTAGGATTGCTTTAAATTTAGAACACAAAATTTTTAACTTATTATTTTCTGCCTTTAAATAATAGCATGTTACTTCATACACTGTGAAAGACCTAACAATAGTTTATTTCCATTTTCTACCTTCCTCTTTTATGGCATTATTTTTATCATAAATTTCATTTTAAAACCCATAATATGTTATTATCATTTTTGCTTTAAACAGTCAATTACACTCTGGCTGGTGTGGCTCAGTGGACTGAGCACCAGACTGCAAACCAAAGAGTCGCTAGTTTGATTCCCAGTCAGGGCACATGCCTGAGTTATGGGCCAGGTCCCCAGTAGGGGGCACATGAGAAGCAACCACACATTGATGTTTCCCTCTCTTCCTCCTTTCCCTCACTAAAGGTAAATAAATAAGATCTTTTCAAAAACAGTCAATTACATTTTAATATGACTTTATTTTAATTACATTTTATTGATTGTGCTAGTACAGTTGTCCCAATTTCCGCCCCCCTTTGCCTCCTCCACCCACCACCCCCCATCCCTCATGCAATCTTGGCTATAGGTCACTGCTTTTCATGAATTTGAATTTTTCTTGCTAATCCCTTCTAGTCTGCAAAGTTTCTTTTGAGAAATCAGCTGCCAGTCTTATGGGAACTCCAGAGCAGGGCAAACAGTGTGAGTCAGGTTGATAGAGTCTCAGATATGGCACCTGTCTGCCAACTCTGTGGTTGTGTTGGGGAAGGGCTCAGAAAGGGACTATGGCCTCTGCCCACCTTTCTGTCCAAGAAAAATGGCCCCCCAGCTCTCACCTTGATGCCAGACACTTCAGTTCCTCCCTGCATGCCACTGGTGCCTTTCAAGCTGCCACCCCAGTGCTGGAGCTCAGAGGGAGTGATTCTGAGTAAGTCTGTGTGCAGGTTCCTTAAAAATAACTGCTTGGTGGATTGAGCACGGGCTGCGAACCAAAGCATCGCAGGTTCGATTCCCAGTCAGGGCACATGCCTGGGGTGCGGGCCAGATCCCCAGTGGGGGCCACATGAGAGGCAAGCACACACTGATGTTTCTCTCTCTCTTTCTCCCTCCCTCCCCCTCTCTAAAAATAAATAAAATCTTTTTAAAAAGATACTGAAGAACAAAAATATACATAACTTAAAAAAAAAAAAAGAACTGCTTGGGAATCCAGTAGTTTCTTCTATCAACTCAATCCCTGCTGGGGGTTTTTTGCAACCAGAAGTTATGGGGACTTACCTTTCTGGCACTGGAACCCTAGGCTGGGGGGCCTGGTCTGGAGCAGGGACTCCTTGCTCCCAAGATATCCCTCCCAAAATTTTATCCATCACACATGGATGTGGGACCAGCCCATTCCTTGTCTTTGCCCTTCCTACCAGTGTGGATGGATGTGGTTTCTTTTTAATTCCATAGTCATCAGACTTCCACTTCACTAGATTTCTGGCAGTTGTGAGTGATGGTTGCTCTATATTTTAGTTGTAATTTTGATGTGGTTGTGTGGGGAGGCAAGCCACACTTACCTATGCCCCCATCTTGATCAGAAGTCAGTTCTGCTTTGTTAGCAAATTTCCATTTTACATACAGAGTTAACAACTATAGTCACTATGTCATACATTAGATCCTCAGAACTTGTTCATCTTAGAGTGAAAACTTAGTACCCTTTTGCTGTCCTCTCCCTATTTCTTCCACTCTCCACCTCCTAATGTTTTCTTCTTTTAAAAGATTTTATTTATTTATTTTTAGAGAGAGGAGAAGGGAGGGAGAAAAAGAGGGAGAGAAAGATTGATGTGACAGAGAAACATCGATTGGCTGCCTCCGGCACGTACCTTGACCAGGACCAAACCCGCAACCTGGCTACATGCCCTGACTGGGAATCGAACCTGGGACATTTCACTTTGCAGGATGATGCCCAACCAACTGAGCCACACCAGTCAGAGTTCCTGATGTTTTCTTAAAAATTCTCATGAGAAGAAAAAAATTATAACTATGATGCTGATGGGCATTAACTAAACTTAGTATGGTAATCGTTTTATGATATAAACATTTATCATTATGTTATACAGCTTAAACTTATACAATGTTATATATCAATTATGTCTCAATAAAAATAGCATCTTTATCTACATGTAGAAGTAACTGTAGCCAGATACTTTAAAAGATATCTTCTTCATTAATAGTGAGCCAAAATCAATTATATTACATTTCATAGGAATAAGTTTGAAATTCTCCATGTAAGTTCATAAACTAATATAGACATATAAAATAGAGAAACCTGTCTTAAGAGTTATAAAAAAAAGGTGGGGATATGAAACAGCTGAGCATAGGGTAGAGAATTAAAAGGTGTAGAAAATTTCTGCTTGCCTCTAAGTCATTTTATACTTTTATAAATTAATTAATCAATTTAATTAATTTTACTTTTACTAATTTACATTTCCCACATAATTTTTTCTTTTCTTTTTTAAGATTTTATTTATTTTATTTTTAGAGAGAGGGGAAGGGCGAGAGAAAGAAAAGGAGAGAAACATCAGTGTGTGGTTGCCTCTCACACACGCCCCCTACTGGGCACCTGGCCTGAGACCCAGGCATGTGCCCTGACTGGGAATCAAACCAGCCACCCTCTGGGTTGCAGGCTGGCACTCAGTCCACTGAGCCACACCAGCCAGGGCTAAAATGAGTTCTTGATCATCTGTCTGTGTGTGTTCTGTATTTCGGAAAGGCCTCTCAGGAGGGAGAAAGGCTTCAAAGAACTGGTGGTCCAAAAACCCAGCCAAGTCAGGCACACCTTTAAATAAACTCAGAACAAAGACATAGAGAGAAAGAAAAAAGAAATTACACACCAAGTCCACCAAACACAGCAACACAGCCACAAGTGCTCCAGAAGAATGAGGGCTGCACTGTCACCTGGGCCAAGCACGTAAGCCACCACCCTCAACCTGCCTGAGCAGCTCCTTGAAATCAGGCTCTGTCTCTGGCTCCATCTCTGGCTCCAGGAACTGAAGGCCATGAGGGAGCCACAGTCTTGAAGAACAAATGCTGTCACATCCTGGGGACACAACTCAGACCCCTTTGAGTACAGTTCAGACACGCAATGTCAATGTGCACACAGGATACCACTGCTAACCTCCTAATATTGCTTGGTCATCCTGGGCTGAACCAAACTTTCTTCCCTATGGGAGACCACACCATCCATTCATCCTTCCTTTTATCTTTTTTCTTCCTTACCCTTTTCTTCTTTTTTCTCCTTCCTTTCTTCCATCCATCCTCCTTTCTTTGTGTCCATCCGCTGATGGTACACACTGGGAGATACAGGCACCTGGCCTCCACTAGTGTTGGGAACTACCCTGCCTGGTATCAGAAGCTGTAACCCCCACCTAGGCTAAGGCTGAGGAAGTGACCTTGGACCCTGAGCCAGCAAGGAGACAAAAGCTTATCTCCCTGGCAGGAGCGCTGCTGCTTCATTCATAACTGAACCCCAAAGCTTGGTTGGTTAGCCAATGATGGGTAAGATTCCCCAAGGGGGGAACGACCTAAGACAGGCACAATCACGTGGGAGGCCCCCAAGAAAGGATTTTGGGGGCTACAGCAAAAGGGGGTGATGGACCCTCACTCCTTGGCTGTGATATAGCCTGAGTCCTCATCGTCTGGGAGAAAATCTCCACGTCCCTTGGCTGCCTTAGTTCCCTTGCTCCACCTAAGCCTGAAACAATGACAGGGTGGTGCAGCTCTGTGCTGAAAAGGGCAGGTTCCCTGGGTGATCAGGCCTAAGAAAGAATATGTAAAATCCTGTGAAACCTTCTTTGTTTAGAATGCTCTCAGTTGAATGATAAGGGTCCAAGGAAGAAGTAAGTTTGTTCTTTCAAGTTTTATAGCTCTTTGATCCTGACTCAAAATAGGCCCTCAGACTTCCTTGTTATCTATTGTTTGATCCTTACTTCCTAGCAATGAGTAATGAGCTTTTACCTGAATTCTTATGCAAATGAAACCAATAAAAAGCCTCTCGGACAGGGGACAGGGAACGGGCGCGCTCTCCCCACCACGGAGGGTGGCCATGGCACCCTCCAGGAGAGAGGGTGGCCAAGGCGCTCCCCACATGAGGAGTGGCCCTGCTGTTCCTATTCCCCCACAGGACATGGTTGTCTCTGTGTATGTTTTTAGCATGTTTTGACGAGTATCCGCAGCCGAGATGGATACTGCAGGCTGGTATCCTCCACACACTAGAGCACTGGACACAGCCTATGCCAGAGGGCGTTCCACTCCTCTGGAATTTGTTTCCACGCCAACCCTGTGCAACCATGGAGGTCACCGTGAAGCCAACTGTGCTCGTTTTCCAGCACAATCGAAGAGCCAGCATTGAAGACTGGAAACTAGGCTCTTATGAAGGCCAGAGGAGTGAGAGACCAAGACAGAAAAACAAAGAATGTGGGGGGCCCGCCATCTTTCTCTCCCCACACAATGCAGATCACAGATATCTGTGTTGCTCCTTCTGCCATGGGTACAGCAATAGCAACAGCTGCCAGCTACACTGCCATTCTCGCCACTGCTGCAGCCACAGTGGAGGCAGCGGTATGCAGAGAGAGGCTGATAATGGCAGTTAACAGGAAATGTTTAGGTATTAAATCACAGGGTAGAGAGATACAGGTTTAGGCTTTAACTAAATGTTTCAATTGATTTGGTTGTCCTGTAGCTTATAGTCAAAAAGTAAGAAAATGCTAGTTATTTCTAGGAGGCCTGCCTGCAAAGCAAGTTCCCAAAATAAATATTTAAAAGTACATCTTGCTGCTCTGGCTGGGTGGCTCAGTTGGCTGGAGCATCGTCTTATACACCAAAAGTTTGGGGGTTTGATTCCCAGTCAGGGCACATGTCTAGGTTGTGGGTTCGATCCCCAGTCAGGGCGCATATGGGAGGTAACCAATCAATGTTTCTCTCTCACACTGATGTTTTTTTTTCTCTCTCTCTAAAATCAATAAAAATAATAGAGAAATGCAGCTAAGTAAGCATAAAATAATGACAGCTTAAACAATAAGGTCACAAAATGTTTAGTTTCTGCACTTCACTTTAAACATAACGTTACTGATGCACAATCATGAGGTGTTTTGCAGAATCTTAATTCTTCACCTCAGTCAGATCACTGAAACTGTCACAAAGGCTCCAAAGAAGATGATGTCAGTAACTAAATGAGACTTAGGGAAATCAGTAAAGCTTGCACAAGAACGAACTAGTCAGCTTTGCTCGTGACCTCTAACAATTAACCCTCAATCATTGCCTTTAAAAACCCTTGATTAAAAAGGAACTGAACCTTAACTGGTATGGCTCAGTGGCTTGGGTGCCGGCCTGCAAACCAAAGGGTTACTGGTTCAATTCCTAGTCAGGGCACATGCTCAGGTTGTGGGCCAGGTCCCTGATAGGAGGTATGTGAGAAGCAACCACACGCTGATGTTTCTCTCCCTCTCTTTCTACCTCCCTCCCCCTCTCTTTAAAAATAAATAAAAGCTCAGGGGAAAAAAGCCACCTAAGAATTGAAGTTTTAAGCTCTATTTTCCTTGCTGCACACCCAGCAAATAAACAGCCCTAATTTTGCAACTACAAACTTGGTGTTCAGCGTTTGCCTCTGCTGCACTTTGGATGGGAGGCCCCTTTTTGCTTTGGGTAATAAGATGGATACACTGGGCACCTCTATGGCCCAAACCAGATTGTGGAGGCTGGGCATGGAGTCAGATAGGAAAGGGGAAAATGAAGATACAGTGGTACCTTGGTACTTGTCATTGATTTGTTCTGAAACTCATAAGGAATGCCGCCACCAATGAGTACCAAGCAAGCTGTAAGTGCTAAGACTTTTTTTTTTATTAAAATGTGATTAATACAGGGTTTGATGAGTTCTGAAGCTGACAAGAACCAAGGTGTGACTGTATGTGGTTACCTCTGGAGATGATGGTTGTATCAACCCTAAATCCATTGACCCTTAGACAGGTACGTCTCCCAAACCCACACAGAGGAGGGTCATGCCCTGGAGACATAGCCCAGGTGTCTTTGACTCTCCCATTACCTTCCCAAAATCTTTTTTTTAAATGTCCTTTTATGTCCCCCTTTCCACAATGTCCACTCCATAGCCCCCACTCTCTGCAACTTAATGCCTGCTATCAAAACAATTACTTTTCTCAGGTACCCGGGCCAGTTGTAGAGGTTGCTACCTCACAGGTCAGGTGTACCAGTTGCCAAATACCCTCCTTTCGGAATAAGACAGAATAATCCTTCTCAGAAGTGTTCCAGAAGCATGGGCTTTTGTTTTTTCCAGAAATTGTTTCACTGACCTATCCTCACCCCCTGTGGCAGGAACGGTCAGCCTCACTTGAACAGAGCAGACAAGGTGTATGAAACCCTTCTGCATATGCCTGGCATTTGTGCACGTACAAAGAACTTAAGGCAGAGGAGTCAAACTCATTTTCACCGGGGGCCACATCAGCCTCGAGGTTGCCTTCAAGGGCTAAATGTCACTTCAACTCCTTAACAGATAAGGAGCAGTTGCATTGATACAGTCGTAAAATTATTTAGGCCCTTCAAAGGCAACCTCAAGGCTGATGTGGCCCCTGGTGAAAATGAGTTTGACATCCCTGAGTTAAGGGGAAAGCTTGGTTTGAAATCCTGCTGGCCACCTAGTATCCTGATCCACTTCTCATTTCCTACTGATGTATTTATTACAAAACAAATGCCCTGGAGAGCAGGAAATTATGACTTGGACCTCAAGGCTGAGGTCCCAAGAAAATGGATGGAATTCATCCCAGTAGGATTTACCTGCATGGTGGTGGGTCCTTGCTCCCAAGGTGCCCTGCGTACATCAAGTGGCAAAGTCTTTCACAGTTTTCTGTCTTGACAAGGATTTTTTCCTCATCCTGGAGAGAAAAGTTCAAGCCATGATGTTAGGACATGTTTGTTAAAAAAATAATAATAATAAATGAGACTGGGTGGAACCAGCTGGAAGAGATCTGAGATCTCTCCCATAGGCCTCATTTGGCAAACAGGGCCCAGTTGGAACTGCCTGGTTTTGTTGGGGATTCTGTCATGTACTCTGGTGTGTCATTGACTGTGACTGGGGCCATGGTGTTTTATGGCGAGAAGCAGGGCTTTCTAGAGAGAACACATGAGACAAACACTATGGTAAGAACTGAGTTAATCTGGAGGTTGGTCTGAGTTGGTTTCAGGGACAGGTGCTGTGACTGCGGGTCTCAAGGCAGAAGGTCAGAAGCACTTGGAGTTTAATTGCCTGGAGCCTGGACTCTCAGAGCAGCTGTGTCTGAGTTCCTTCTTAGGCATGCGCCACAGGTATACCCTTGGCTCAGTGAAGGGAATTCTCTCCGTGAGACCATTGTTACCTGCAGGGTGGTGATGAACATAAAAAGTCCAGCTGGTTTTTTTAATAATAAGCCAGAAGAAACCTTTCAGGGGTCACAGTCAAGAATTTCATATGCAAAAATCACAACAGGCAATATGATGATTGCCAACCCGAGGCCTGAGGAACTCACAGACAGGGTAAGAAAAATAAACACTAGAGAGAGACAGAGAGGGCGCTCTCCGAGGAGTAACCCTTGGCTACAAAGATACCCTCCCCTGGAATGACTTCCCAGTAGAACGAGTGAGAGCCAGAAGAGGAAGCACTGTTAGGCCAAGACAGAAAGCTCAATTACAAACAGACCAGTGGTGAATTTGCCATAAAGTCTACAGTGGACTTGATCATACCATTCCAAGGTGGTTTGGCTCTTCTTGACCATAACATGATGGTGAGGTGTTTAGCATGGGTGGAAACAGGAGGTGTGTGTGTGTGCGCGTGTGTGTGTGAATTAGAGTTATGAGCACCTTCTCTGACCTCTTTGGGCCCCTTTCCACAAAACCTAAAATGAGTTCCTGATCACGTGTTTCTATGAATTTGTGTTTTGGAAAACCTTTCAGAATAGAGAGAGGATTCTTACAACTCACAGTTTGAAGTCCTGTCCAAATCAGATGCACCTTTAAAAAAAACCCAGAAACAAAAACATTAAATGAAAAGAGAATAACACTGAGGACATCCCCAAACACAGGAATACATCTAGAAGGTCCTGGAAAAATTTGATTCATGCATTAACGCCAAGGCTGGACAGCAGGCCATGTTCTTCCATGGACAGCTCCTTGGGATCAAGCTCTGTCACTGTTTGCAAGTGCCGAAGCCCATGAAAGAGCAATACCACATTGAAGAACACAGTGGGCACACCCTCTAGGTCACAGGTGGCAAACACAAGGCCTGCAGGCTGAATCCAGCCCTCCATCTTGTTGTATCCAGCCCAGCACCTTGTTTCTACCCGGTGGCAGCACCGAATTTCTTGCCCCTAGTTAAGGAGTAGTTCCATTTATACAGTCCTGAAGTTACCTTCAGCCCTTTGAAGGCAACCATGAGGCTGCTGTGGCCCCTGGTGAAAATGAGTTTGATACCCCTGCTCTAGGTCATAAGTCAGTCCCCTTTTGGGACAGTCTTAAGCACACCATAAATGCCATCCTCAGGATGAGATGCTACCACTAAGCTGTCAATCTTTCCTATTCAGCCTGGGAAGGCCCATTTCCTTCACTTCTGTGAGCCTGAGACATCCAGCTAACAATTTTTTCTTTCCTTCATTTCTCCCCTCATTCTTATTCCTTTCTTTTTACCTTCCTCTGTTTCCAATCAATTCTTCTTTCTGTTCGTTTATGGACTCAATCCAAGGGAAGGTATAGGTGACCAAGCTGCACTGGAGAATTAGACCCAACCTGTGCCTGCGTCTGCTCACCGCCAGAGGGCGACCCTGCTCTTCCAGAGTTTAGCACATAACCGCTTAGCAACCGAGGCCGGACTTGTGAAGTCTGCTGTGCTGGTTTTCCACATATGCGTCATTTGAGGGCCAACTGGGCTCCCTGAGGAAAAAAATGAGTGAAGGATAAAGGAGATAGAGAGAGTGCGCCCAAATCTCTCTTCTTACATTTTCCAGATCATAGATTCCTGGACCTCTGCCATAGCCACTGCAGCAGCAACAGCCACAGCCAACGCAGCTGCAGCCACGGTTACAGATGGAGTTGGTGGCACAGGGTGGACATGTTGAGTACTTGTGTGGCCTAAACATGATTGGGGTGTGTGGGAGTGAGTCATATAGAGGAGGGGATGAAGATTCCTGAATCCCACTTGAAGTGATGGTCATGTAAACCAAAAATCCATTCCCTGAGACAGGTACCTTGTCTAAACACAGGCCAAACAGGGCCATACGCTGACATAACCCAGGAAACCCAGCCTCTCTATTTGACTCCCAGGAAGGTTTTTTTTCTTTTTTTTTCAAGATTTTATTTATTTTTATAGACAGAGGGGAAGGGAAGGAGAAAGAGAAGGAGAGAAACATGGATGTGTGGTTGCCTCTTGTGCAACCCCAGGCACGTGCCCTAACTGGGAATCAAACCAGCAACCCTTTGGTTCACAGGCCCATGCTCAATCCACTGAGCTACACTAGCCAGGCCAGGAAGGTTTTGAAGGCAATTCTCCTTTTAGGTCCTCCCCCGCAGTTATGCCCCAGCAGCCTCACTACCCCAGGTCACTTTTCCTTAGGACCTGGGACAAGCTGTGTAAGTCAGTATTTTCCATGTCAGGCACACCAGTTGCCAGGTACCTCCGTCCTGGGATAGGGGCACTGATGCTTCTTGGACACCTTCCCCAGGAGCTTTGTCGTCTTTTTCAGTTGTTTTACTGATTCACTGTCTTTTTAAAAATTAAACATTTTACTTTGAGATAATGGCAGATTTACTCACAGATGCAGGAAGTAATTCAGAGACATCCCATGTTACCCTTAACCAGTTTCCCCTCAATGGTTTCTTTTATTTAATGACTTTCTTTATTTTCAGAGAAAGGGGTAGTGGGGGAGAGAGATGCGGAGAGAAACATCAGTGTGTAGTTGTCTCTTGCACGTCCCCTACCAGAGACCCACAACCCAAGCATGTACCCTGACCGGGAACCGAACCCATAATCCTTTGGTTCACAGGCTGGCACCCAATCCACTGAGCCATACCTATAGTACAATAAACATCACAAGGAGGAAATTAACACTGATGTGATCCACTCATGTGATTCAGATTTCCCCAGTTGTACACCTGTGTGCACGCCCATGTGTATATTTATAGTTCTATGAAATTTTATTACCTGTGTATGCTTGTGTATCCACCACCACAGAACAGTTCCAGCACCATAAGGAGCCTTCCTCCTGACCTTTTATAACCACGCCCACCTTCCTCTCTGGCCCACCGCCTCCTGTCACACCCTCACTCAACCCCTAACCTCTGACAACCTGGCAACTTTTGGCAATCTGTTCCAATTCTTCATACTTTTGTCACCTCAAAATGTTATATAAATAGAATCATATCATATCGTATCATATCATATTATATATGATACCTTTTGGGATGGACTTTCTAAAATCAGCATAATCCCCCTGAAATGCATCCAGCTTCCTGCATATATCAATAATTTATCTTTCTTTATGACTGAGTTGCATCCCATGGTGTGGATGTGCCAGTTTTTTTAACCATTCGCTCATTGGTGTATATATGGGTTGCTTCTAGGGCAGGGGTGTCAAACTCATTTTCACCGGAGGCCACATCAGACTTGTGGTTGTCTTCAAAGGGCAGAATGTAGAGCTCCTTGCTCCTAGTTAAGGAGTAGCTGCATGTATACAGTCCTTAAATTATTTCAGCCCTTTGAGGGCAACCGCAAGGCTGATGTGGCCCCCGGTGAAAATGAGTTTGACACACCTGTTCTAGTGGTTAGCAATTAACAATAAAGCGGCTATGAACAGTCCCATACAGGTTTTTGTGTAACTTTCCGTTTCCATTTCTCTGGAAGAAATGCCCAATGGCACAATTAATTACTGGACTGTATGGCATTTGACCCATTCTTGACCCTAGTTTCAGGTACAGCCAGACTTCCTATCACAATGCTGGCAAGCCATATGGTGCTCCTGTTGGTTGGGCTGGTATCTGTGGACTTTAAAAGAGGGATGAGGAGAACTTGGTCTCCCATAATGTCGGCCAGCAAATATCCAGGTGCCTTTCCTGTTTTCAGTCACGCATCTTCCCCAGGACAATGCTCTAAAAAAACAGGAAATCACAGCCTGTGTCTAACACCCGAAGTGCAGAGAAACCTATCTGCTTTGTGTACAAAATTGTTGCTAACTGTGTGCCTTTGTAGTCTAGCTCTTGCCTAGGGGACAATTCATCCATTAAGTGTAACTTTTACTTTTCTCCTGTATCCAATGGGGGGGGGGGAAAGCCTCATTCCCCAGCCCCCGTCCTTCATTAAATCCTTTCTTGCATGTTATGCACTTCCAGCGGCTTCTTCCTAAAAATGGCCTGTCTTGGCTCATGCTGCAGACTTTCCTAAAATCTCTCAAAGGGTCACAAAAAAACAAACAAGCAGCATCCAGCCTCGGTGTACCCCATACCTCCTGCTAAGCAGCCCTAAGGCTGGCACCAGCAGCAGCCGGCCGCGGCTGACAGCTTCGCCCTTCCCAGGCATCTGCAAACCCCGCACAAGTGGCAGCCATCTGCAGATCGCTTTCTAGCTCAGGCCAGATGACACCAGGCAGGGCATACACAATGGCTGACTTGGCCTGCACCAGAGCCCCTCACAAGAGGCCTCCTTTGGCAACACACTGGTGGCCAGCTGCACACCACACCACAGCGCTACCCGAATACCTCCACAAATGACACACCCAAAGGGTGGACTCGGCAGGCACCAGAACCCTGATAAAGCGACTCCTGCTCCCTAGGGTCAGCCCCTGCACAACAGCTGCTCCACTGTAGTCACAGCCAGTCCTGGCGACCAATCAGCCTGAGGTTTAGTCCTTCCCACCAACATAGCAACAGCATTCCAGGTTCAACTATGACAGGAGGGCACACACAACTCACACCAGGGACACACCTGGAGCACCTGGCTCACGTGACCAGGGAGGCTGCACCACTGGGCCCCAGAGGGCATCCACTGCCCAAGACCACTCTACCAAGACCCAGAGATGTAGCAGTGCTACATAGGAACACAGGGAAGAGGCCAAAATGAGGAGACAAACAAACTCCAGAAAAAGAACTAAACAAAACGGAAACAAGCAATCTACCAGATGCAGGGTTCAGGACACTGGTTACAAGGACGCTCAAGGAACTTAGGGGAAGAGTAGATGATCTTGGTGAGAACTTCAGTGAAGAGACAGGAAACATAAAAATGGAGATAGAAAACATAAAAAAAAAACACCAGTCAGAAATGAAAAATACACTGGAGGGGAAACAACAGTAGATTAGATAAAGCACAGGACTGAATCAGCAGTTTGGACGACAAAGTAGCAGATAACACCCAATCAGAACAGCAAAAAGAAAAACTAATCTTAAAAAAACAAGGATAGTTTAAGGAGCTTCTGGGATAATATCAAATATACCACAATTTGTTTCATAGGAGTATCAGAGAGAAAAGAGAGAGCAAGAAATTAAAAACCTATTTGAAGAAATAATGAAGGATAACTTCCTCAATAACCTGGTGAAGGAAATAAACATTCAAGTCCAAGAAGCACAGAATCCCAAACAAGATGAACCCAAAGAGGTCCACGCCAAAACACGTCATATTTAAAATGCCAAAGGTTAAAGACAGAGAGAGAATCTTAAAAACAGCAAGAGGAAAGCAGTCGGTTACCTACAAGGGAACCCCCATATGACTGTCAGCTAATTTCTCAACAGAAACTTTGCAGGCCAGAAGGGACTGGCACAAAATGTTTAAAATGCTGTCAAGGAAGGCCCTAAAACCAAGATTACTCTACCAGTAGAGCCAGTATTCTGAATCAAAGGAGTTCCCAGACAAGAAAAAGCTGAAGGGGCTACTTCATCACCACCACACCAGTATTAGAACAATTACTAAAGGGTCTTCTTTAAGGAGAGAAACAGGATAAAAATGTGTGAATACTAAAACAGCAATAATCACACACCTATCAACAATTACTTTAAATTTAAAAGGATTAAATACTTCCATCAAAAGACATAAGATGCTGCATGGATAAAAAACAAGACCCTTACATATGCTGCCTACAGGAGACCCACTTCAGATTGAAAGACACACACAGACTGAAAGTAGAGAGATAAAGGAAGATATTTTATGTGAATAGAAACAGAAAGCTCGGGCAGCAATACTTACATCAGACAAAACACACTGTAAAACAAAGGCTATAACAACAAAGAAGGACCCAGCTATTCCATGTCTGGGTATCTATCTGAAGAAACCCAACACTAAATTGAAAAGACATACATATCTATATTTTCGCAGTAACATTATTTGCAATAGCAAAGATATGAAAGCAACCAAAGTGTTCATTAATACGTAAATGAATAAACAAGAAGTGACACATACAGACAATGCATTATTACTCAGCATTAAAAAAGAAAGAGCCCTGACTGGCATGGTTCAATTGGTTGAGCATCGTCACACAAAGCAAAAGGTCGCCAGTTCGATTCCCAGTCAGGGCACATGCCTGGGTTGCTGGCCAGGTCCCCAGTTGGGGCATGTGAGAGAGACAACTGATCGATGTTTCACACACTGATGTTTCTCTCCCTCTCTTTCTCCCTCCCTTCCCCTCTCTCTAAAAATAAGTAAGTAAAGTCTTAAAAAAAACCCAACTACTAAATCTTGCCATTAGCAACAACATGTATGGACCTAGAAGGTACTGTGTTGACTAAAATAAGTCAGGCAGAGAAAGACAAATACCATATGATTTCACATATATGTGGGACCTAAAGAACAAAATAACTAAACAAACAGAACACAAACAAACTCAGATACACAGAATATTTTGATGGCTGCTAGACAGCAGTGGGGTTGGGGAGATGGGCGAAAAAGTGGAAGGGATTAGGAAGTACCAATTCACAGTTACAAAAATCATGGGGATGTGGGCTATAGCACAGGGAATATAGTTAATCGTGTTGTATGGGGTATGTGTGGTGTCAGACCCGTGCTGGACTTGCCTTAGTGATCACTTTGTAAGTTATATGGATGACTGATCACTGTGTTGTACACCTGAAACTGATACAGTATGGTATGTTGACTGTAATTAGAACACATAGCAAATGTTTAAAGAAACTAGCATTAATCATTTTATGTAAGACATGGCATAGAGATTATACACCTGAAAAAAAAACTGAAGTGCTAAATAATTTCAAATACCTTTTAAAAGTTAATCAGAGATGCAGACAGTCATAAGAACGAGAAGAAATTTATTTACAAAATTTCTTACTTAACCAGTGAAGAGAAGCAAGAAGAAAATACACTAAGAAACAATCAACTATGACCCCACTCATAGTTTTTTAAGCCAGTTCATACAAAAGAACAACCAGAGAAGCTCCTGACTACTAGGCTATAAAAAAATGTCCTTCTGCATGTCCTTCCACTGAACAGGGACACACATTTAACTGCAGGGATCTGCAAGGAGCATCGTGGTACGTGTAGACTCAGGTGAGTCACAGTTTCTAGGGCGCTACTCCCTCTCTACCTTACATAGGCGTTTCACCACTTTTGTTGATGCCTTCTTGGGCCTCTTTCTCTTGTTCTCCTCCGTTGTCGCTTTTCTCTGGTTCCCCTCCGCTGGCTCCTTCGTCCTCTTCTTTGTCCTGAACACTGGCGTAAACTGCTTTGTTATGGCCTTCCCGGTTCCGAGCAATTTCAATGGCCAAAAATTGTATCCTGGGGGCTGCAAGGTAAATAGAATTATTTATTGTCCTAGTGACAATTTCTCTAAACCACAGGTGACGAACACAAGGCCTGCTGGCCGAATCCGGCCCTCCGCTTTGTTTCTACCCGGTGGCAGCACCAAGCCCCCTGCCCCTAGTTAAGGAGTAGTTACATTTATACAGTCCTAAAATTGCATTCGGCCCTTTGAAGGCAACCACGAGGCTGATGTGGCCCCCTGTGAAAATGAGTTGGACACCCCTGCTCTACACCTACTAGAAATCTAATGACTCTATGACTAAAAAGTATAGTCATAAGTTTCAGAGATGTGAAATGCTAATCCTATAAGGTGAATATGCTTAACTATCTCATTTCACAGTTACTCAAGAATTAGTAACATGATCTTTAAAGATATAACAAATAAGATGATCCCCAAACTATCCATGTAAACCATTCATCAGTTAAACCAGATCCCTCCATTTCACCAATTCAAACATTTCTGGCCTTGGTACTCACTGGCTATTGCCCTCTAGTTTCTCATTCAGTCAACAAACATTTATTAAAGTGCCTACCACGAGCCTTACTCGCCTTACACTGAAACAATTCCTGGGGCAAGAAACTCACCAAAGATGGTGTTTTCCTCAGTGTAGCCTTGTGAACAATCCAGTCGCAGCAAAGTACCATAGTTAAAGTCTTCTATAACCCCATCAAACTTCAAACAGAATGGCCTCCACTTCTATGAAGGCAAAAAAGGTGCATATGTGACTAATGCAGGAGGCCAGTGAAGTCGGGCCCACAGAGGGGCTTCCGCTCCCTCAGTAAGGGAAATGACCCCAGGGAGAGAGACTAGGTTTGAGCTGACTGCTCGTTTCATTCGCAACACACTTCTGCACTACCCACTGTGTCTCTGGACTAGTATTTCCCAACATGAACAATATTTTTAGCTGACAAAATACTTAAATCCTTGACTGCGGAATCAAAATTTGATTTATTAAATGGAGTCTTTGTTTTGTGTTTAGTAATTGGCTAGCTCAGCCCCAAATGATCATTCATCCCCACTGAAGCACAAATGAGACAAAGAAAGCAGGGATTTGGCCCAAAATCACAAAGTTAAATTTTAAGAAAGAAGTCCATTCAGTAGCGACAATTTTCTAAAGATCACTTGACATCCTGCTAAGAGTTAAAAGTTTACATTCTTTATAAGTCAAGAGCCTACTCTCAGGAAAATATTTTCCCAATTATAAAAGTTGTAGCCCTGGCCAGGTAACTCAGTTGGTTAGAGAGACATCCCCATATGCCAAGGTTATGAGTTTGATCCCCAGTCAGGGTACATACAAGAAGCAACAAATGAATGCATAAATATGAGGAATAACAAATCCACATTTCTTTTCCTTTTTCTTTCTTTATCTCTCTCTCCCCTCCCTCTCTTTCTCTAAAAATCAATAAATTAAAAAATTGAAGAGTTTTAGTGCCCTGTAAAAATACAAGCTAACCAAATAAACAATGCAAAACATAAATATTTCAATGATCTTTGGCATGGTGTGTGATAATGCCAACTTAAATCCAGAGAATCCAAACACCTCCCTGTACCCTACTTATCAATCTTCCATCAAAGTGTTCTGGTTCAACTATACACATAAACAAATTTATTCTTCCTCCCTTGAAAGTGCTGGGTCATTAGGAACAAAATGTCCAGTCAAGAAGATGGAAAAAAAAAACAGATTCAATGACCATTTAAAAAATCCAGCCTTGGCTGGTTTGGCTCGGTGGCTTAAGCGCTGGCCTGTGACCCAAACGGTCGCTAATTCTATTCCCAGGTGGGGCATATGTCTGGGTTGTAAGCGAGGTCCCCAGTGGGAGGCATGAGAGGCAACCACACACTCTTTCTCTCCTTCTTTCTCCCTCCTTTACCCTCTCTCTAAAAATAAAATAAAGCATTTTAAAAATCCATAAATAAGAAAAAGTCACTTCATAACTTACTTATTAGTCAATGACAACTACATAAGTGCACTGGTTTATATAACTTCCTTAAGACAACCCCCCCAATTTTAAATGTATAAAAGTGTATTCACCATTAATAACTGTTGGTCAGAAGCTAGGCAATATCTAAGAGAGACAATTTTTACCTCTTTAGCTGATACTGATTTGAGTTCTTCTGGGTCCAATACATCTACCCTGAGTTTCTCAAAATTTTGCCGAAATTCAGAATAAATTTGGTCATCCACTTTGGTGAGTTTCAGGAACTGCGGGTCAACTGATGAAATCAGCTGCCAGACAATAAAACAACATACATACGGTAGTCTCTAATTTACTGCACTTCTGTTCCCTCTTCCCCAGAAAATCCTTATAGTTCTCAGGGCAGAAGACTTCATTAGGAAGTACAGACAGCTTAGGTTCTGGATGAAATCATGACCTAGTTTTAATGCGTCATAATATCCTATGGTCCATTTCACCAATTCAAACACTTTTTGGCCTTGGTACTGACTGGCTATTGCCCTCTGTAGATTTTTCATTCAGTCCACAAACATTTATTAAAGTGCCTACTATGGGCCAGGCACCATTTTGACAGTTAGCAACAGACTCTGGGCAAAGAAGATCGACTCCTATTCACTGTCAAAACAAAATCCACTCACACACCCCTGTTCTCTGAGGGTAAGATTTACAGTAATAAAATTTATTTCCAAAACACAATTATTTAAATTGCTTAGAACAGTGGTTAGCCAAGAATCATACAGTACATGGTTAATCCTGTTTAATAATGAAGACAGACAACTCACTTTGTAATAGACTTCAGCGTGCTGCATTGCTCTCATGGCCCATGCCATCTCAATATCAGGCTGTAAAGGAGTTAAGAATGCCAGGTCAGAAATCTCCCAACCTGCTACTACAGAACAAATTAAGAAAGTCCTTGGTTATCAATTTAATGCTCAAGAGAGCTACCAAACTTAGTTTTACTGTCAAAGGATAAAAACTGGACTAATGTGTGTGGACAATAAAAATTTCTCTGTCCTTACAACAAACAACAAAAAGCTATCCACACAGTCTAACAAATAGAATGAATCACCGACTTTCTTTTCCTGGACGCTAGTGAAAGTGTGAGAAACTAAACAAAACAGTAGATAAGTAACACTCTCAAGACTGAGTTAAATCATTGTATAACTGAAATAAACTCACATACACAATTGAATTATAGAAACAACAAAGTAAGATAATGGAAGTAAAATTACTCTCCACTTTTAAGAGAGTAGCATGTCATAATCATCATTTGTGTTTGTCCAATAGCCAGTTCCCCACCCTATAACATTTAAAGACGAAACAGTACCGTGAAGCAGGCTAGTTTATCAATATGCCTTACCAAGCACCCACCCCCTGTTCCAGTAGAACCTCTCACTCAAACTGGAGGAATCTATTTCACTGACTCCAGAACAAGCCATTTGCATTTTAACTCCAGGCCCTTTGTCTGACTGACAATTCTTGTCTGTTGCCCACCTACACTTAGCGGATCCAGTTCCAGATCCACTATCTCAGTGAAGTCTTCCTCTACTGTCTCGGTCATAGGTGTTTATTCTTCAGCTGAACTGCTTTGTACCATATGTCCTGATCCACTCATCTAGCATACATCACATTATTTGAGTGTTACTACTGTTCTCATATCCCTGTGTCTTCCATGTCAAATACACCATGTGCTTTCTCCTTAAGAATCTAAACGAGACATAGCATAAGCCAGTGCAACTTTACTGCACACTGGAATCACAGGAGACCTTTACAAACACGGATGCCGGTCTCTCGGCCTCAGATACTCGGATTTAACTGATACGCATTGCTCTCTGGACATCGGGATATTCAAAGGCTTCACCGTGGATTTTAAAGTGCAGCAAAGTTTGAGAACTACTTCCACTGGCATTAGTTCTGCGTTTGTGAACCAAAAGGATTAGAATGAACTGAAAGGCGTGGTTTCTGGAGGACATGGACGGGGTCTACACAGCATATCACGGCAGGCGGTTACAATTTCGCGGCAGGCCCCGCAGACATCCCAGACTAGCTAGGTGAATAGGAGCTGCGGGTGAGTCATACTCACATCGTTGCCATAAGACTCAGCTGGGAGAGAAAGAGCATGTGCCACTGACACCACTTCCCCGGACACCTGAATGGGAAAAGGAGGGGAGAGGGAGAGTTCAAGGCTAGACTAAGCTCGATTTCCCGATTCACCCGACCCCAGACCTGCGTCTCACCGGCTCCTCATTTTCACTAGTCGCCTCCATGTTTCGGCGGCTAACACAGCGTGGCGCCACTTCCCGGAAGTGACTTTACGTGAGCTCTTTACGCAGTTGATCGGAAAGGGAAGGCCTGGCCAGAGTGGCTTTCATCGGCCTGAGCTCGCGCGCGCCCTCTCTCTCCTGGAGGAGGTAGTGCCTGGCCCCGTCTCACCCGCCCTGCGCAGACTCAGAAGTGCTGCGTTGTTAAGCTGGGCTGCTAACTGCATCTGAGATGCTGAAATGCTCAGTAATGACAGGGATGATCATGGGAAAAATCTGGGTTAAAATAACACGGCCTTCGCGTCCCACTGCATCAAGTACAGGCAGAGAATCGAATTCACACTCTCGGTTTGTGAATGCGGGCTCACACACACACTAGCGCACAGCTGGATAAAGAGTGTAGTAATTTATGATTTGGGGGGAGTTAGACGGACTTTGTGTAGTGAATATTAAAGTGTTAAGACTTTACCCTGAAAGCGGAGGTAAGCTACTGGAGACCTTTAAGTAGACAAATTCACAATCAAAGTTAAGTTTTAAGAATATCACTAAAACACAATGTGCAGGACAAAACTGAGGAAGGCAAAACTGGAAGCAGAAAGACACTTGAAGGCACTGGATAATAAAACCTAAGCCAACGCCCTGGCAGTTGAGATGGATTTTGAGAATTAACAAGGGAAAGGGAATCAATACGACTTTTTGACTCATTGGATACAGGGTATAATGAAGAGTTAGGATTCCAGTATCACTCCCAGGTTGCAGAATAGGATTCAGGGATGAATGCCATAGAGGTAGAAAACTAAAAAGGAGGTAAGTTTGAAGAGTCGGTGGGACATTTAGATAGAGTTGACTAGTTAGAGGGAGATCTAATCAGAAATATCAATCTCACAGCTGATTCTTTGGGTTTAATTGAGCTGTCCCAAGGAAACTGCAGAACTCTAAAGACACAAAGAGCCAGAGGCCAAGAAGAGAATTATTTATGAAGAATAAAAGACAACAAAAAATAGTTGTCGGTGATACATCAGCAAGGAACCAAGGGAGAGTCTCACAGAAGCCAGAAGATGAGAGAACCTCTAGGAAGCAGTGGTGAACAGTGTCGAATAGCCGTGGGTTGAGCACACTAAACCCAGAAATACTGACAGGTTACTGACAACTTTAGCAAGAGCAGTTTTGGTGGAACGATGAGGGCACAGTGGGCTGAGAAGGAAGTGAGAGTTAAAAGACAGATGACAATGACCATAGAATGTTCTTAGCAAATAGAGACATAAAATCCAGATACTTTTAGAAAGTGTGGTAAAATACATATAACATAAAAATTTACCATCTTAACCATTTTAAGTGTTGTAGGTTAAGTGGAAGCAGTCCGGCTTCCTCACCCAGGTGTCTGGGTAGCTAAGGGAAGCGGTGTCCCCATAGCCTTGGAGGGGCTTGATAACCAGTGTTCTTGTAGCCTTGAGACTGGGTCCGATAAACTGTTCCCATAACATGAAGTGAACTCACATATGCAGAATTATGTTATGTTACATAATGTGTTGGCAGTTTTCCAGCTTTGTTCCCCTCCAGTACTTAAACAGGTAGGGGACTCCCTGCTGGGGGGGATGATGATGAGAGACACACAAGGGGACAGGTACCACAATGGGTGCCATACTGGGGAGCAAGGGCCACAACATGAGACATGCAGACAGATGCGCAGCTTGCAGCATGCATGGCTTGTCCTCTCATGAATGAAAGTATGCCAGACATCCCAATGGCTCCGTGAATATTTTTCCATCTGCACGAACACCATGAACCTGCCTGGCCTTGAAGGATGGCAACGTAATTGGCATAGCTGTCAGGATTCGTCACAGAACACCATGGAGCTGGCACCCCCAGAGGGGAGCTTGGAGTGGCTGATCATGTGCAGGTAGTATTTGGTGGCCAGGCTCCTGGCAGCTTGGCCTCCCACCGCATGACTGGCCCTCTGTCAGTGGCACACCCAACACAGTGGAGAAAGCCCTATGGGTGGTGGGGAAAACCCTAGAGAAGCCCAGTGCCCTGCAGCCATGGGGGCCGTGGGCTGGGCACTTCTTTCAGCTTTGCGAGCTCAGATGGAGACTACGCTTTCAGACAAAGTGGAGTTCCAAGAGGCCCTAGAGGAAGCAGGAAGCGGAAGCCCTGAAGGCTGAAGAAAAGGAGACTGCACTTCCGGACGCTGCGACGTTACTTGAACACCAAGGCAGGGAGAAAAAAAAACAGCCTTGAAGGCTTGAGTCTGCACCTTGGTAAAATGCCTCTGAGTGGCTGAGCTGCTGCAGTCCCCCTACCCTCTCATAGTGTGAGATTCAGGGGAAAAGGGGGGGGCGACTGAATTCCTTGAGGGCAGCAGCCTATGGCTCCTGGGGGAAGTTTGGGTCTGGGAATGCCCTTCCCTCCCCTGCCCCACACAGACGTGGAACACAGTTGCTAAGACTGACCGGCCAGGGCTGGGTGCTTTGGCAGCAGCACCACCAGCACCCGGAAAGCTCTGCTCCCAGCATGCAGATCAGAAGAGGCGGGGGCCCCCACAGGCAAGCAGCGTGGGCTGCTAAGCCTGTGGGTCAAGGCCGAGTGCTAGGAGCTGAGCTTTGCAGCAGTGTTCCAGGAGGAGGGGTGGCCCTGGGAGCTGTTAGAGCTGGCGGTGTGACCCAGGAGGCTGTGAGAAAGCAGGCTGGACCTGGCACGAAATAGGGAAGCAAGTGCTGGCACCCAGAAAGCTCACTGATGGGGAGCAGGCCAGAGAGCCCTGGTGGTGGCAGACAAGCTCGGCACCTGTCAGAGGCCCTGGAAGACCACTGTGGCGCTGGGAGCCACAGAGACAGCAGTCACCAGATTTGCAGAAACAGTGGCCCAGTGACCTGAGGGATGCAGTGGTGGCACCAGCAACTGGCACCCACCCGGGCAGCATGTGGTGCTGCACAAGTGCAGCTCCTGGTGCCCACACACCGGCGTCCAGTACAGGTCTAAATTATCTGTCCAAACCCTGGGGGTGTGACCCAAAGAGGCCCATCCTGTGTGTCTAAAGGGCCATTTGGTTGTGCCAGTCTCCCAAGAAGAGGGAGGAAATATCCTGTTAGACCCTGTGAGCTGAATGTACATGTGACACAAGAAGGCTTTGAATGGGTTTTGTGGCAGCAATTGGAATGGCTTGGGTCTCTGGTCCCAACTCTGGACGGGAGCAGAGGTACAGTACTCCTTAATATAAAAGCAGTTGGCTGCTGTACATGCTGTCTTGTTGGCCACAGAGGCCATAACAGGAACTTATCCATGACAGTTAGGACCACCATCCCATTGCAGGGTGGGTCCAGGACTGGATGACCAAGCCTCATCATGGGACTGCTCAGATTCCCACATTAGCTAAGCGGGGGGCTTATCTGCAATAAAGGAGTACTCTGTCTACTAGCCCTTTAAGAGTTGAGCTACAGGAAGTGGTAAGTCCAGTTATTTATGTAAATGAGAAATCTACTGCTCCTGTCCCTATAGAGGAGGTAGAAACTAGCCCCTTCCATGAGGGGCAGCCACCCATTCCCTCAGATGCATGGCACACTGATGGGCCCAGCAGAGATCAGCCTGCTGTGTGGACCACTGTAGCAGTTCAACCAGAGACAGAGACGGTCTGGTTTGACACAGGTATGGGGCAGAGAAGCCAATGGGCTGAACTCCGCACCATTTTGATCGTGGCGCTCAGTGAAGCCCCGCCCCTGACTATTTGCACAGAATAGGGCGCAGACCGGGGGCTGACATTATGGATGTCTACATGGCATACAAACAAAAGGATGGTCATGCAGAGACCAGTGTGGGGACAGGCTTTGTGGCAAGACTTATGGGAGTTAGGCCACCAGAAAGAAAGCACTGTATATCATGTTTCTGGACATGCCCCTCTTGCCTTCCCTGGGAATGATGAGGCTGATATTCTAACCACGGTGTGATGGCTAGAAATGGTACCTGCCAGTCCCTCAGGAAGGGAAGTAGTCCAGTGACTACACTGTTGCCTCTTACACTCTGGGCAAAAGACCATGTGGTCCACCATCAAAACTTTGGGGTTACCTGCTACATTGGCAGAGGCACAAGAAGCTTGTGAGACCTGTGTTGTCTGCTCTCAAGAGCATCCCGGAAGGCCTATAGGGAACTTCTTGACAGGTAGTAAGGGGACGGGTACTGCTGACTCAGTGGCAGGTGGATGTAATTGGGCCCCTACCTAGTTCAAAAGGATGTAAGCATGCTATTACAGGTGTGGACATGGCCACAGGACTTTTAGCTGCTTATCCCACTCGGCACCCGGATCAGAGAGCAGTGATAGCTGCGCTTGAGTGGTTATGTGCTGCTTATGGGCGACCCCTAATCATTGAGGTGATCAGGGGATGCATTTTACTGGGGCCTTGATAACAACGGGGGGCTCAAGACTTGCAGAGTGGCTGGAAATTTCCTGTGGCCTATCATCCCCAAGCTGCTGGAATGACTGAAAGGTACAATGGTCTCTTAAAGCAGGGCCTGCAAGCTGCAGCTGCCACCCCTACACTGAGGGGTTGGATGAAACACTTATGGACTGTCCTCCGGACTCTAAATGAGAGGAGTCAGAGGGGGTGCCCAGCTCCGGTGGAAGCACTGCTCCACCAGGCTGCTGCTCCTATCCAGCTGCAAGTACAGATTGAGGATGCCCTGCTGAAACCAGGCATGGGAAAACAGGGGAATGTTCTCCTGCCTGCTCCAGAGGGCCTGGAGGGAGGGCAAACAGCCTCTTGGACGTGGCCTTGGGATATCAAAACCCCCACATGCATTGGGTGGCCCTTGTTGTCCCTTGGAGCTAAGGAGGGGAGAGAAATTTACAAATAGTGCCCTGTGTGATTGGGACATGGCCCCCAGTCTTAAAGGTGACATATCCAGGGCCAGCAGACCATGAAATGCTTCTTTGTGGCACCTTTGTGATTTCCTTATGGCCCATTATGCGTTCTCCCTTTATTGCAAATAGATGCTGAACCCCCAGTTGAGGCACGGAAGGTCTGGTATTCATGCCCAGGAAGACCCCTTCTGCCAGCCATTGTCTTTTCAGCTGACCAGAAGCTGGCTTGTATATTGCCTGTGGGTTGTGTCTTGCCTTTGCTGGTGCCTATAACTGCTTTGTCTTTTCTCCCTTAGAGTGCAAGGTAATACCTTAGTGGGCTGAGTTCATACCTATGCCTTAGTGGCTGACCAATCAGCATGCTGGATCTGCACTGAACTCCCCCTGAGCAGGTTGGCCGGCCTCCCATGGCACATCTCTCCTGCTTCTGTCTCATATTGGACTTGGCTTCAGAACCAGTGGAACAGTGAACATCCCTGTGGAATGCTACCTGGACTGACATCTATGCTGGGGCAAAGCAGCAGTATGACCAGCCCAGGGCATTAAGTGGCTACTCTGTATGGGATGGCTTGGGGTGACTCACAGCTGAGGCTGTGGAGCTGGCTGGATCAGCTCCCCTTTGCACTAAGAACCCCAAAGGACAAGACCAGGTGGGCTTGACTCTGACAGGTCTGTATCAGACCCATATTCCTCAACATTGCTGGGTGGTGAGGAATAGTATGCGGGCTGCACTTCTCACTGGGACCCTCTGGGTGGATGGCCCACATGGCTGGCCTTACTTGTATGGAAACTGGACTGGCCATTGTACCTAGGGGTGGCCTGATTACCTGTGTTTTGTCTGCATGTTGTTGAAGCTCGTACTGCTGCTGCGGCAGCACTTGTGTTTTGCTTGCTTGTTGCTGCAGTGAGTATAGCCTGTACTGCTGTTGTGGATTATGGAGGCAGGGCTCTGCCCTCCTCACCAAGGGACCTTTGCAGAAGACATGCTCGCATAGATTGTAAGGTGAGAAACCCAGAAGGAATGGATTGTAGGGTAAGTGGAGGCAGTCTGGCTTCCTCACCCAGATGTCTGGGTAGCTGAGGGAAGCAGTGTTCCCACGGCCTTGGAGGAGCCTAATAACCAATCTTCCCATAGCCTTGGAGGGGCCTGATAACCAGTGTTCTCACAGCCTTGACACTGGGTCTGATAAACTGTTCCCATAACAAAGTGAGCTCGCATGCGCAGAATTATGTTATGTTACTTAATGTGTTGGCAGTTTTCCAGCTTTGTTCCCCTCTAGTACTTAAACAGGTAGGGGCTCCCTGCTGGGGGTGGTGATGATGAGAGACATGCATCATCAAGGGGACAGGTGCCACAATGAGTGCCACGCTTAAGTTGCTGGGGAGCAAGGACCATGACATGAGACGTGCAGATAGACATACAGCTTGCAGCGTGTGTGGCTTGCCCACCCATGAATAAAGGCATGGCAGACATCCCAAGGACTATTTTTCTGTCCTTGAATCCATGAATATTTTTCTGTCTGGATGAATGCCATGAATCTGCCTGGCCTTGAAGGGTTGCAACACAAATATACAGTTCAATGGTGTTAAGTTCCTCCACATTGCTGTGCAACAGACCTCCAGAACTTTTTTGTCTTGAAAACTGAAGTTCTATACCCATTAAACAACTCCACATTTTTCCCTTCCCTTTGCCCCTGGCAACCTCCATACTAATTTCTTTTCCTATGAATGTGATTACCTTGGATACCTCATATAAGTGGTATTTGTCTTTTTGCAACTGGCTTATTTCACTTACTATAAGGTCCTCAAGGTTCATCCATGGTGTTGTCATATGACGGTGTTTCCTTTCTTTTTTCTTTTAAGATTTTATGTATTTATTTTTACAGAGAGGTGAGATCAGTTTCTTCTCACACACCCTCAACTGGGGACCTGGCCCACAACACAGGCATGGGCCCTGACTGGGAACTGAACCAGCAGCGTTTTGGTTGTCAGTCCGGTGCTCAGTCCACTGAGCCACACCAGCTAGAGCTTCCTTTCTTTTTGTATGGATATACCACATTTTGCTTATCCATTCATTTGTCAGTGAATATTTGGGTTGCTTCCACCTTTTGGCAGTTTTGAACATGGGTATGTAAGTATCACTTCGAGACCCTGCTTTCAATTCTTTTGGATTTATATCCAAAACTGGGATTGCTGAATCACATGGTAATTAAGTTTTTTTTTTTTAATTTTTGAAGAAACTCAGGGACTTTTTAAATTCCTATTTTAAGTTTAGAGCAACTTAAGTGTCCTGGGGAGTTGACCTTATACAAAAGATTGCCCTGGGGGCAAGAAAGGTGTATATCCCGAAAAATTGATTGAAGAGAGGCAGAAAAAACAAACACACAAAAAAACAAAATGGGAAATTGAGGTATTCCCTCCAGACGCTTTCCGTTTTCTCTATGAAGCACAAGAGGGCAGCTAAGAGTAAGGGGATGTGTGAGTTTTGTCTCAACAAGTGTTGTATAGCAGCTGGGAGAAGAGGGTGAACCAAGGAGAGAAAGGGATGTTTTCAGGGAACAGCTAAAAGTACAGGACATGATTGTTCAAGGGTGGCATATGTAACTCAGAAGTCTGAATGTAAGGAGGATTATGCACATAGATGTTGACTGTTAGTGAATGTGAAGGCCTGACCAGGGGTCAACAGGCAACTACAACATTGAGCCTATACTCAATGTAATGGCCAGATTAGCGCATGACAAGTGAATATGAATAGAATTCCAAGAAACCCAACTGACCTTTACTCAAGGAAGTGCTTAAGTAATTTGCTCTATCTAATATTTTGAGCAGATTCATCACCTTTAACTTTTTTAAAAAACTATTAAGATATATAGAATATGCGTGGTTTGTTTGTTAAGGCTATTTAAATTGCCTTAAACAAATAAGGTAACTTGTTGCTACTGAAATACTCACAGCTGTAGATACTTGCAGAGACCAAAAATTGGGTCTTCACAAGACTGAAAAAGCCAAGGGCTTCTGCACCACAAAATAGCTGGAGATAAAACTGTCATCCACAGCCTTTCTCTGAACCAGCCCAGGCAGAGGTATTACAATGAGTATTGGCCTTCACAGCCACACCTACTGTTTCAGATGCACTCCAAGTAGCTGGCTATGAGAATAATGCGTGGAGGAGTGGGACAGGAACAAAAGGCAATACATAAAGGATGTGAATTAGCTGGTAGACTTTAAGAACTATATCAAAGAAAGACTCTTGGGTCTGGGGTAAGAAAACTGAGGATGGAAGTCCACTGGGATTATTCTGTGTTTTTCTGGAAGGGCACCACTGAGTTGACCTTCAGCTTCCCTCTAAAACAGGTACTGTGGACATACCATGGTGGGGCCAAAGGCATCTTCAGTCTTGACAAAGGTGATAAGGTGTCTGTAATGCCAGGGATAATGGGGGTGTGGAGAAGATAAAAGGTATAATTGCTGGAGCTAGGGTGTCACTGAGTGGAGAAAGTCATCTTGCATGGAAGGAATTCACCTTACATTATTGAATGTAAGTTTGTCCATGGCAAGGCAGTTGGGTGAGCGCTGCTATTTTGCAGGTGGGGAAGCCATGTAGATACACCCTAAAAATGTGGATCATAGGGTCTTGGTGGCTGTCAGACTATATGATGAAGGCAAACTTGAAGGACCTTGAAACTGCTCTTTAAAAGCTGGGAGGAAAAATAGGCCTATTGTCAGAAACCTGGGAAATGGTCTACCATGAAGATATAAAATCTGGATAATAAAAGTGTTGGCTGTGATGTATGTGGGTCATCACACCTACAGGGGTTGACTTGTGTCACCTCATAAGGCTGTTTCACATAAAGACAGGATATTAGAGATGATCTCAAGTGATGGTGTCTACAGGTGTGTTCTGTGGTCAGGAGGGAGAAAAACAGTGACATTCAAATGCCTTCCGAGATTGAAGCTTGTCCCAGAAACCTCATAATAACATAGCTTTAAAATACATGATGTTAAAATGGAAAGGATTGCCAGCAGAAATGGGCAAATCTATGAGAATGGCGAGATATTTCAACATGTCTCTCAGCATTTACAGCTCAAACAGCCAGCAACATAATACAAATTTAGAAGTTTTAAACAACATGTGAAAGTGACGTAATAGATAAATCTTGAACTCTGGACCCACATATTACATAATACACATTATTGTCAGGCATCCATGCAACATGTATAATAAATATAACCTGTGCCAACATAATCTTGAAAAAAAACAGTCCAACTCATGCAGATGAGCTAGAGGCCATATTAGCATGAAGCAAGATGTCTTGGGGCAATGAGGTCACTGAGATATTAAACATGAATTGAGTTGCAAAATAAGCAGATAGTGTTCAGGGATGTGATTTTTAGCAACTGTTTGGCTATTGGATGATAGATAGGAAGGCACACTTGGTTGGCCTTGAAACATGCGACCAAAATTTGAGAGAAGAAAATAAAGTTGGTGCTGTAGTCAGCACGCATGTGAGAGAGTATTCCATGAAAGCAAAATACCTGATTTACAAAATGTAACAGGTAAAAAGAGGTGACTTGTGTCATCTCGCTGGAGCTGTTGGTGAGCACATACCGGGACTTGTTGTAGACAAGTGATCTTGTCTACAGGGTGTGTCCGTGGTCAGGAAGAAGCACAACAGTCCCTTAGGACACCATCCTGGCCAGCCTCACACAGCTGTTATAGGACCTGACAATGTACTGCGTTGTTTTTGACACAGGGACTTACAAATACTCGAAAATCTTGCTCTGTCTTGTGGTGCAGTGGCCAGCAGGGGGTGACATTATGAAACTGATGCCACCAATACGTCTCCCTTACTGGAAGGAATAGCCATTTACTACTGTCCATAGCTTCCTCTCAGCCTTGTGCCTTGTGCGTGATGCCACCTCCATCCAGATTTTGTGTCCCCAGGTTGCTGTGTTAACAATGATCTTACCTGCCAGGCGGGTCATGCACTCTAGCTACAGCTTTTTTTGTAGCTGATGAACAAATTTGCTTCTCAGGTAGGAAAACTCAAGAGACACCATTTAATATCCATACTAGAAAATAGTGATAAACTTACACCTTGAATTCAAGTCTTAATTCCTTCTTCTTTGTACAGGCGTGCTCGCTCTCTCTCTCCCTCTCCTCCCCTTTTCTTCCTTCTTTCTTATAACCACAGAGCAATTTTTATAGAAACATAAAACATCTTTTAATGCTATTAACACCTAATAATTCAAGCCCCATCTCTACATTTTCTCAGCTAGAAATGTGGAAAAGTGCCAGAGTTGTGCTTTTTTTCTAACTGATCAAATAATGTGTTCAGGTGGACAGGGTAGGGGAGAGTAATGGGAAAAGGAGGACACCTGTAAACTAACAGCAATAAAAAAGTTTTAAAAAACTTAATAAGAAATAGAAATTTAGAAAATGTATAAGAAACAGTGGTAATTTTCAATTTGTTTCTTATCCAGTTGTCTGTAGAAACCAGAATGACCACATGACAAAACACAGGGTTGCACTTCTACTGTCTTCCTTCTGTCTTTTTTATTTATGTAAGATTTTATTTATTTTTTTTAGAGAGAAAGGAAGGGAAGGAGAAAGAGAGGGAGAGAAACATCAATGTGTGGTTGCCTCTCACCCCCCAGTGGGGACCTGGCCCACAACCCAGGCATGTGTCCTCACTGGGAATCGAACTGGCAACCCTTTGCCTCACAGGCTGGTGGTGAATCCACTGAGCTACACTAGCCAGGGCTCTGTCTTTTTTTATTGTGGTATCTTGTGGTTGAGAATTGTTTTAAACAGATAAGAGTTCAAATGTATACTGCATTTTAGTAAAACAGGGAAAAACAAAAAAAAAAATTGTTCATTGAGGACTTGGATCAATTCTTCACTCAGAACCCTCTGAAGCCTTGCCCACAGCCATATTTTAGTTCCCCTTTGCCATTCCATTGCATTCCATTCCATTCTTGGGTGGAGATATGACATCATATATTAGAATGTGCCTTCAAGCCTGTACCCTTACTAAGCCTGGTGATAACCTTGGTGACCACTGCATGCTGCTTGGAGCTGCTGAGTGCGTTGATGCAGAGCTCACCAGGAGTTCTGAAGCAGCCAGAGAAGAGGCAGGGATGAGACTGGCAACGACTCTGTTCTGCTGGCCTGGTGCTCACCCCTGGTTTGATTCTGGCACTTATACAAAAGATTTCAGGGCTCTGGACCCAGCTATCACTAGTAGAGTTCTCTGGGAGTGGCTCCTGTGGTTTTCAGTGACAGCGGGCATCCTATGTTCTGACCACAGCTACCTGTTGCACCGAGTGACTGCCATGAGAGGGAGCTGTTTGCGCTGTGCTGGATGGCTTGCACAGCGTCAACACTTTCAGGGAAACAACTCTTCCAGTTTTTACCCTCAGCCCCTCAGTGAATTTACCATATTTCACAATGTATAATGCACACTTTTTTTTGCCCCAATTTTTGAGGGAAAAATAAGGATGTGCATTATACATGGGTAGTACCTGAAATACCTTGTACCTGTTCTTGTGGTTTGTAGTTATTTGTTACATAAAATTTCCTGTACCATAATATGTTCAAAAAGAAACGGGAAAATTCCTTTATAATACAAACAATAGGCATCTAAATATAAATAAATAAATAATTGAATTTAAAAAATAAAATGAAAGATTTTTTTTCTTGAAAGTTTGGGCCAAAAACACGGGTGTGCATTATACATGGCAAAATATGGGTCTATTCTGTCAAATGGGAGCTAGGCCGGGAGGTAAGCCCAAATATGGGATGTAGTTCTATCCTCAGAATCACCACTTCCTGCCCACAGCTGCAGTACTGTTCGTGGGCCAAGATGGGCTTCCTGGCTCGCTCTTCCATAGGATGTCATTTCCTGGTATCCATTTCAGTCCCTCAGTTAAACAGTCCTCGGAGACAAAAGAAATACTATCTCACTGTGGCTAAAAATTTTCATTGCCTAGTTTTGAGGTTAAGCATATTATCCATGAGGGGTGGGGCTTGTGGAAGGGGTCAGGAGGATGCCCACATTCGGCAGGTCACCATCCATGCCAGAAACGTCTGGAATGCAATGAGGGATACCATTTCATCTCATGGCAGGAGGATACCTGTGAAGTTACTTTCATAGAAAAGAGACTACTGGGAAGTACATTCAGTACTGAGAGTGATGATGCCCTGGTTGTGGAACTATGGGTGAATTTTTAAATTCATTCTGGTAACTTTCCCCTACTTCCAAATATTCTTCAGCAAGTATGTGAAGTCCATGTAGTTCGTTAAATACAAGAACAAGATCTGAAATGTAAAAAGCAGGCACTGCTGGTCAGAGAAGACGAAGTGAACTGGCTCCAGAGAGGCTGCCTGAGGCCATTCCCTGAGGTAATAAGAAGCAATAGAGAGAAACCTCCTCGGTCTTCATCCTGAAGCATCAGGTAATAATTCAAGACCCTCAAACTGTTTGTGCCCCATGGGCTTCCTTGTTCACCTTCAAACAGGAAATCCTGTACCATGAGAATCAGGGGCCTGGATTTCCAAGGATTCACTCATTACAGTGTTTTGACCTGACTAGGGCATTTTTCCAGCTGGTTCTGGAGATTAGTCCTCTAGGTAGGATCCTTCTAGGTGGGGAAAACTAGGAGATGCCAGAGTGTTGCTGAAAGTCTATCCTCTCTTTATTTCATATTCTACTTCCTCATTCTGGATTAGGAGTGCAGGCTGTAACAGATGATCCAACTAGGAAGGGAAGAGGCATACCGGATAGGCTGGAGGAGGGAGCCTTGGAATTTTGGTGAATTCATGTAGACAGAGAAAGCCAGAGGTGGATGCTCACAAGAATGATGACTGTTCTTTTCTAGAAAGGTCCCAGTAAACAGGCTCATGACTTCTTTTGCTGGCAGACAACATGGATGTGCTAGGATGGAAGGTAGTTGTCTTCACCAACCTAATGGTCTCAGTGGTGTCTGGTGATTGTATTTCTTTGCGGAAGGTGAGCAGTAGAACAAGAATTTAGCATTGACCCCATGGGTACACCAGTGATGCTATTGGTGTTTGTTCAAATGTTGGCATGCACAAGGTGATGCTGATGCTGTTGTTCTGGGGAGGACACTCCCAGAAAAAACTGGACTAGAGACAAAGCTGGGCTGAAACCATGATTCAATTAGTTTCCTCATACACAGAAATTGGAGTAGAGTACTGGTGTTCTGTGTTACTGTCAAGACTGAGTGAGGAAATATGGAGAAGGCCCTTGACATGGGGCCTGACACATGGGAAACCCCAAATGGAGGCAGGTGGTCATTATTATTACTATCACTGATCAAACATACCATGGCTGACACTTCCTCCACCTCTAACCTCCCTTTCCCCCGTCTCTACAGGGAATTCTATACCCCAAATAATGTAGCTAAATTATATGCAGAGTGTGGATAATCCTAAATCTCACTATTCGGAAAACAGAGAATGAATCCTGTCACAGCCTATATTGGGAGAATAGGCAAGTGCTGATCATAGAAAGTGTTACAGAACAACAAGGGGGGGCCTGGGACAATATACTGTTACCCGAAAGGAACCCCCCAGGTTCGTTGTGTCCGCCGCCAGAGGAAAGACGTCTCTCAATGCCAGAGATTCGTGAAAAGGAAAGGAAATGTTTATTTAATGCTATACAGACTTAAAGTAGTGACCTAATGTCTTCATCAAAATCCCAAAGTCCCTTAAAAGACCCACAAACACACACAGTCCTTCCTTCCCCTCTTTGCCCAGTCTGCGGTACCATATCTCAGGGAAAGAAATAGAAGTCCGTGGCTCAGCCAGCCCCCAGTTCTTCCCAGTAATCCGTCTCAGCTGGTAGGCCTCCCTTGGTTCCTGGCACCCTCAGCTGTGTTGCCAGGATCTCTGCTAAAGCTGGGTGGTGGTTCCCCCTTCTAAAGCTGCAGGGGTCCCCACTCTGGAAAAGCCACGTGGTTCTCCCAGCAATGGCTGCCACAGCTCAGTTTTAAATCCCTGCACCAATCTTCCTCTGCAGCCCCATTTCCGACTCCTCCCACAATTGGCTACACCTGCCAGCACTCATCTCCTTCCAGCTGTACTGGGCTGCCATTGTGAGTCTGGGCAGGCATGGCCCCGTGTCATGGAGCCAATCTTCTCCAAGCTCCCACACAGGCACTGTAACTCGGGGGACCTGTCCCCCAGTTATGTCTTGGTGGGAAGTTACTTCCATCCCCCTGGCTCAGAGCATGGCCACAGCTATTTAACATATCTATGCAACCAGTTAAAGGTCATAGATATGTTAAATGACCACACCAGAGGTTAGGGGCAAAGCTGTTGCTATGCAAAACAGCTCTCAGTGGCCCTGCTCCATGTGTCCCTTCCCCCAGCTCACACCTGTGGAGGAAGGGGTGAGGACATCCTAATATTTCCTGCACACCCTGAGTTCTGGGCCCCATTCCAAATCCCTGTTTGGGCCCCCCTTCTTGGCTGCACCCTGTTACACAAGAATTGAAGATCATTGTCTGCTGCAACCCACCATGCAACACAACAGGACAGAGACTTGCCACTTCTCTACCTACAACAGCCGGTGTCTTCCATATTTCCACTCCAGACAAATGGGTAGATGCCCAATAACAGGGCATCAGGGACTCCTTTCAGGCCTTTTCTTACACCACGGTGACCAGACTCACTCTCTCCTCCCACCCCCCACCCAACTACTAGAGCCATTCACTTTCCTTTGTCTATTTACTGTTCTTTTGTCTCAGAGTCTATTTTCTCAGGTCAAGGCCTCAAGATATTACTTTGCACAGTCAAACCCTGGATCGCATTGTGGCCATTGTTTCTGAAGGCCTATTTTTCTCATTTCCCTTCACTGTGCACCTCACACCTACAAAAGGAGAACCACAGCTAATGATGTGTCTATAGCTTTTCAGCTCCCCTCCTTCCTCCAGACCCAGGATAACAGAGGGTTCTATTGCTGTCCACCACAGAGTACTCATTCATTCATTCATTCATTCTGTTTGGATGCTGCTGTCAACATGATTTCACCTTCATGCTGAACCCAAAGGTTCTTTAAATTATCACAATTGTAGTCACTTATGCCAAGTCTATAAAGTCTCCAAAATCATGTAGGACCTACTGTACTGTTAGCCTTAAAAATAAAAAGCAACTGACATTTTTAAAGATAATTTTTTAAAATATTTTATTTATTTATTTTTAGAAAGCAGAAGGGAAGGAGAAAGGCAGAGAAACATCAATGTGTGGTTGCCCCTTGCACGCCCCCTACTGGGATCTGGCTCACAACCCAGGCATGTGCCCTAGACTGGGAATTGAACTGGTGACCCTTTGGTTCACAGGCTGGTGCTCAATCCACTCACTGAGCCACACCAGCCAGGGCTCAACTAACATTTATTTGAAGTTAAAGAAGCAATGATTCAGGAAGAAACTCAAATAGTGTTCCAATTACAGTTTGAAGGTAAGGGAATTTTGTGAGAAAGGAAGGGAAATAATTACATGACTGGAAGAAACATATTTCTATTACTGCTAATAAACCAAGTTATTCTTTAGATGTATTGTGGTACCAATTCTACAGAATGTGTCCAATTTTCAGTTCTGTAGTCAGGATGTCTGCTTTCCTGGTAGTTTTGCAATCAGTTATTTTGAATACAATGTTTCTTTGGCCCAGCCCAAAGGTTATTTTGCCCACTTCGAACATTCCAAAGATTTGAGAAGTAACACATGTGGGCTAATTCCTCTGGAATGGCTGTCCTGACTCCATTTTAAAATGGTTTCACTTATAGCAACTTCTTACAGTACCATCCCTGGGCCCACTTCAAACTCTTATATTGAATTAACATTCCACAGGTATTTCATTGACAGTACTTCTGGTCTGTGGCACAGTCCTCCAGTACAGCAAAGCCAAACCTCCTAGTGACCTAATTTGAAAAGATAAGGTCCTAGGATCCATAGACAGAAGATGCCAGAAGGGAAGGAAAGCCACAAAGAGGATGGGACATCAGACTAACCCACCCTCTGTACTCATTGGACTTAATCGAAAGGGGCCTTTAAACTAAGCACTCGAGGCCCTAACCTAGCAGTGTTTGTTGTCCATTCTGTAGTGCACGTACTTCCTGGCCTTGATCCATTAAGCCCATCTATCAACAATGTCTAGTTTAATGCAACTTTTGGGAGTTTAGGGGCTACTGTAGGAGTTGAAGCAGCAAACATATCTGTATTTTGCATTAATCTAAGCCTGTGTATCAATAAGACATGAAACAATGTAAAGAAAGAAACTTTTATTCTTATCAATGGCATCAATGCTGTACAGAACCACTCCTAATATCCCCAACTGTCATTTCTTTGAAGCAAAATCTGATCACCTAGTGAAAATGGGTAACAGCCACCACATTTCTTGCTGTCACATTAGCCCATATCATTTTTTAAAAGATTTTATTTATTTATTTTTAGAGAGGGAAGGGAGGGAGAAAGAGAGAAACATCAATGTGTGGTTGCTGGGGGTCATGGCCTGCAACCCAGGCATGCACCCTGACTGGGAATCAAACCAGTGACACTTTGGTTCACAGGCCAGCACTCAATCTACTGAGCCACACTAGCCAGGGCTGGCCTGTATCATGTTTAACTGTCACTTACCACAAACTAAAATTAACACATTAATTTGTTTATTTTCTGTCTCCACCCACTACGAGGAATGATCCTTGAGAATAGACTCCTTGGTTCTTTTTCATAAAATTTAACGTTAAAAATTTTTACATCATTTTATTGTAATTTGTTCCATTACCATTTAGCCCCCCAAACCCTCTCCCCCACCTTCTACCCCTCCAAATCACCACACTGTTGTCTATGTCCATGAGCTCTTTCTCTTTGTTTTATACACCCCTTGTGTTCTTAATTCTCTTGGGGCCTCAGGGTCTGAGAACTGTGTCTGGCACAATGGGTGCTCAACAAATATTTGTTTTATGAATTAATGGGTTAATGAATCAGCCCTTAATGGGTTTCAGTGCTGATTGGCTTTCTGTTTATTCCACTGAAGCACACAGGTCCAGCCCAAAGTAAAGGAACAGCAGAAACTTCCTGCCAGAGCTGGCCTGGGAGGTCCATACAAGCAGAAACGTCTGGACAAGACCGAAAATGTCCCTTTTTATATTTCTTCTCTATATTGAGGACTTTATTATCCCAATATTAATATTACAACTTGTGGCCCAACATTTGGATTTTGCAGTTTGAGGCTACTTTAGAAACCATAACTCTGCTCCTTGGAGTTAGAAACTTCCTGCAAAACAAAAATTCTGTGCTGTTTCATTTTGTTATTACTCAAAAGCTTTTGTCCTACAAGCATGAATCAGAATTAGGATATTGGCAAATGCCTAATCATATGTTACACATGGTCTGCATCTCATAACAGCACTTCTACTCACTGAGTCAGCCAATCACATCCACCTGCCCCCACCAAACAACCAGTAATGTTTATGATCTTATTTTCCTAAGAAATACATCTGTTTGATCATGAGCTCCTTACAGCTTTTAGCTTTAGAAATCTTGCCCATGCCATCCATTTTTGGAACATGTCTTCAGTTAATATCAAGGCCTGCGTCTTAGATTTGCATATGATATACGAGTAAAATTATCTCTTAATTTACTTTGCAATTGTAATTAACAAGATGACTCTGAGAATGGGTCCAAAAACTAACGTTTTCTTCCTTTCCCCTGTAACGTCTGTAAACACCAGAACAAAAACGAAAGGGGGGGCGGCTAGGCCCACAAAATTAAACTGGGGAAAGGGCTCTAATGGGCGGGCCGAATTCCTCCCGCCAAAAGAAAGATGGCCACACTTCCCATCAGCCCTTGCGCTGGCGTCGCTGGGCCTAGCTGATTTGGCGCCAATTCCCCCCCCACCCCCGCCATTGCTATGGCTACCGGACAGGCCATCCAAAGTCCGCCCAAACGAATCTCAGTCGCAAATCCACTGCCCTAGCACCCCCGTCCCCACTAGCTGATTTTCAGGCTCCCCGCTCGAGCTGCTGTCGCTTTTTCCTTTTTCCACCATCTGGCTCAGGCACCTCTGCGGGCTACTCTGGGCCCACAAAGAGAAGGACCCCAGGCTCCTCGCCCGGCTCCTCGTCCAGGCTCAGCGAAACTTTGGCCACTAGATGGCAGCGTGACTCCACTGATGCACCCAGCTTCACTCCTTCCCCCGCCCTTCTGTTTGGGGAAAAAATGGTCCTCAGGCTCAAAACCTAAATTACCTCTCAGCTGAGGCAGGTCTTTTTCTAGAGTCCTGGTAGCTCCCTGTTCTTTCCTTAAATGTGTTTGATTAGTAGCAGGCCTGTAAACTTTCTCGCATGTGACTTTTTGGGTTTTTTTTTTTTTTTTTGGCCACTGTGCCAAGAGTCCTGTAGGGCTTGCTTAATTTCCCAGTTTTATTTATTAACTGAATGTCAAGATGCTGAGTATATAAATGATGAGAACTCAGAACACATACTTAACAAGATAAATATCAGCACCACTCCACTACTCAGAAATGACCACCAGTATACTTTCTATTGCCTTATAAACCAGATAGCATTTTGGGGATAGTACTTTCCCCATTCATCAGAAGCTGTTCACAAACAACATTATTCGGAAGGGCTTCATCTTATTGTGCAAAATCAAAGTCATTCTGCATAGACTATGTGGACTGTGGAAAGTAAACTCACAGAGTGAGCTGATCTTAAATTCCTAACTGGGCAGCTCAAGGTGGGTAGTGACACCTCAGGCCTGTTCTGTAGTGGATGGTTTGTCTTTGCCTCAAGCAAACCTTGTCCATTGTTTCTGTGCGTTTAGGTTAACTGGACTTGGAAATAAGTCACAACCACCACCCTCAAGAAAGCACGTAAACTTGTTAACTGTCCTGTCATCCAAGTCTCCATCTTGCTTTCTCCCACCTCCCTGCAATCTTTCCTAAATTTCCTTTTTAATATCAAACGTATCAAAGAAGCTGAAAAACCGTTATTTTCTTGGGCACTTCAGATCTTGCTCTCAGGCCTATGCCGTCATTTTGGCACAAATAAACTCTTGTAAATGTTCTCTACAGGTTTGTCGATTTCTTGCATTGACAGGATTTACCATACCCTTGACAAGATTATTATATGAATTTATTCCCAAAATATTCTAGCCAAGGTTTGTAACTGATTTTTTTGTTCGTTTGCTTGTTTGTAAAGATTCTTATTAATTGAGGTGTAAGTGCCATATGCTATCACATTAATTCAGGTGTACAACATCATGATTCAGTATTTGTATACATTGCAGACTGATCACCACAGTAAGTCCAGTTAACATTGTGGGGGACACCGAAACTTCCCTTTACACTCAAAGGTTCTAATAAGCAAATAGACATGAGACAGATTAGCAAGACAAAATTACCATATTTAAGACACACATATGTATGGGAAGCCCTTGTACGTGAGAGTCAGAGATTCCATTGGAAGGAAAGGTTCAGAGATAGGGGAATGAAAGTATATAGCACATCTCAAGCTAGGGACTAGGTCACGCGCCTTGGGGTCTTCGAAGGGTCATTGCAGGATGCTAAGGAGAGCAGACATTTAGTAAATACACGTTTGCCCTGCCATAGAGGTGCATCCAAAAGATTGTGGCTGATGATGTCTTATTATGGGCAAGGCCTCTAATGCAAGTTTTTCTAGATAACTGAATGAGGAACAGAAGTTTCTCTCGAGCCCATAGCTAAAGTTGCCTTCAACTCTAAACAATCCACATACCACAGAGGCCCATCTCAGAGTGACTTGTTCTGCACTTCCACAGTTCTCTCCTCCAAAGCCTTCCTGGATGTTTCACACGCAAGTCTGGGCTGAGGTACCGTTCTATCTCAGTCCTGAGGAAAGTCCATTCAGTTCAGGTGAAGTTTTGTCTCACCTTGGAAGGCAGTGTGGCTCCCAAAGTTAAGCCTCTGGTGCAAGCAGTGACATACATAATGAGGCATCTCTATGGAAACAAAAGAAAAACAAAGTGTAATGATCAGAGCAGACTTCCTCAGGTTCTGGGTTTTGAAAGTATGCATTTGCCTGGCTGGCGTAGCTCAGTGGATTGAGCACGGGCTGCGAACCAAAGCATCATAAGTTTGATTCCCAGTCAGGGCACATGCCTGGGTTGCAGGCCACGGCCCCCAGCAACCGCACATTGATGTTTCTCTCTCTCTCTCTTTCTCCCTCCCTTCCCTCTCTAAAAATAAATAAATAAAATCTTTAAAAAAAGAGCTTTAAAAAAGAAAAAGAAAGTAGGCATTTGAGATTTCTAGATGTCCATCTCAAATCACCTTTCGATGTGATAAAGACAGGCAGTGAGAGTCTGAGAGATTCTCCTGGCCTGTAGCTTGAAAGTGTCTGGCGATCTTTCTGCAGGAGGCTTGAAGACTGTCAGTAGATGAACCATTGTGGTGATTTCTGTAAAGCCAACATGAACTTGTCCCACTTTAGCTTGCAAAGCCTTGGGGGAAAAGGGGCAGCTTTAGTTCTCAATGATTCCAAGTTAAAGGATGGAAGAATTAAAATGTTGGTTTGGAGGTTTTTGGCCAAATATTTAAGGACACTAGAAAAGTTCAGGAGCCAGTCCTGTTCATAGGTAGACAACCAAAAAACAAGAAAAAAACAACCTCAAATCACAATGAGAAACCTTAGAACATAATACCCAGTAATGTTATATCATACTTTGTATTCAAACAAATTTTTTTCTCTAAAAATCATACCCATTTTTATCAAAGATAGCGAAATTATGACTAATTTAGAAGCAAAATAAGCCTACTGTCATTAACTAGTCTGGTTATTTGTATAAGCCCTGCAAGAAGAGTACTTAAACACATAGGTGCTTTTAAATCAGCTTTTCTAAAATTTCTTCATAAGGAATCTTTAGACTGAACTTAAAAAGGCCTCTGAAGGCTTGAAAATCCAGTCAAGGGCTTGCCGTCAGATGATGCCTTCAATTTATCTATAGATTGGGGTGGATTGTTCTCTTCTCCAGGTCCCCAAAATATCCTGAGGTGCCTGCACATGCCAAAAAGTAACATTCTTTACTCACATGGTGAGGCTGCTGGTGACTGTGTGAACAGGCTGCCAAGCCAATATTTTCAAGAGTTTTTGTTGGCTTCCACAAGTCAGTCTTAATTCCTTAAAGCTGTCTGGTCATTACCTGAATCTATGAATGTCTCTGTCATACATGGCATTCTAGTCAAAGCCTTGGTAATAAAAGTGGTTTCCAATTCTGTCCTGTTAGAAAGAGAACAGGTTCATACCGAATTTAAGCAAATAAACGTATTGTCGTAAAGGTAATAGTTCTCAGTCACTGAGAGATCCCAAATTCTAGAGGGATCAGGTAGAGAGAAGAAAATAAACGTTTAAATCCTGCTTACATGGATATAATTTACCAAATTGCTAAGTCAATGGTAGTTTTAAGAGAAGCTTCCTTTCATCTGAAATGAAAAAGATTTTTAAAAATTAGAAAACTCGGACTGACAAAATAGCCATAAAAATTGTAAACATTCCCACCAGTTCATTCAGTTCAGTCCTGTGCAATTAATTAGATTTGTTCTGCCTGAATGCAGGGTTTTCCATTTAGTACTCTTGACCCTGCCTGACAATGGAGGGTGATACGGTCAGTGACAATGCCAAGAAGTCTGCAAACCTGTTGATCAAGACTTCTGTGGTTCGCTCAGTAAAGTGGGTATGTCAGTCACTAGACATTGTGGAAGGTATACTCCAAGTTGGAAGCAATTTCTTGGCCACTGTGAGGGCATCAGCCTCGTGGCAGGGGAAAGCTTCAACTTATCCAGAAAACACACACACAACAATGAGAACATACTGATAACCCAAATTTGGTGGCTGTTGAATGAAGTCCAGCTTAAATGTACTCAGGTGGATAAAGAAATATAAAAAGCAAAAAGCAAGAAAAAAGGGGGGGCAAAAAAAAAAAGCCAGGGATCCTGGAAGAACAAAGTGACCATCTTGGGGTTCTCATGCCCCCAACTATTCATGTGATTTATAGTCCTTGTTTACCTGTCTTCATATCTCCGCTTCAGAAGCAGACTGTTGCCATGTTTCCAGGACAGCAGAAGGGCAAGGGTCTGGCAAATGAGGCGTCTGTTTTGCCAAACCAGACAGGACTCCATCCTCTTGTGCTGCAATGTGAGACTCCGGTTCAGTCCTTTCAGTGTGTCCCTCAGTTTTGGTGACTGACACGTGGTGCAGGACATCTCAGATTTCTAGGAATTTCACAGAATTTCTGGAACACTTATAACATAGACTTACACAAATACAACATAAAGAAAGCTCAGTGTTAGTTTCTTATTTGTCAATGTTTCCCACACCATTTCAACACACCAAAAATAAGCCTAACTAGTTAAGTATTTCTCTTGTATAAGGAGAGAAAACAAACCTTTTGAGGTGTTCCAGGAGCCCCTCTGGAATAAACCTCAAAGTTATTCCCAGGTCAAGACTCTATTTATAATTTAAATTTTGGAAGTCTGTCAAAATGTGTCAAAAGACTTGAGCATTTGACTTAACAGGATCATGAGTCATTATGAAGCAATACTTAATTATCCATTTAACCAGGGAGACAATAATAGATTTCAAAGACAAATATATATGTTATTATAATTGGTTGCAAAACTTAGGTCGTACTAGAGAGGTGATTCAGTTTTCTTAAGTAATCAAGGATCTGATTAAGACAACATTAAACACAGAAACATATTTTAATAAAACACAATATTTTCTTTGAAGGCAGAAAAGTTTTTCACAGCTTCAGTAGCAGACCAATCGTCCCTTATAGCAGAGAAAACCTCATCTAATTTTGCATCATCTTACTTTTGAGATTTAATTTGTCTCACACGAGTAAATTCTTTTCAGTCTTTCTTAATTTTTTTTATTCCATTGATTTTAGAAAGAGAAAAAGAAACAGCAATTTGTTGTTCCACTTACTGGTATTTTCAATGGTAGATTTTTGTATCCAAGAATCCTTGTATTCTGATACTTTCATTGGTGGTGCCCTGACTGGAAGAACCTGCAACCTTTTGAAACTTGGCTCCAAGCAACTGAGCTATTCCACTAGTGCCAAATTTATTTCGGTCTCACCAGCTTGGCCACATAGAAAATGTCTTTTCTCGAGATCCCTTTTTCACAGACCTCTTACAACTTTGTACATTCAGATTTCTGTCCTGTTTGTTTCCCCCCCCCCCCACCTTCCACATTCTGAAACAGTGAGCCTCACTTTAGGATAAAATTAATGTTATTTCCCTCAAAAATACATCTCCATATCTAATGCCTATTTTTCTAATGAGTCGGAACAGTCTCCTTGTATGCAGTTGTTTTCTTTATTATTTTTTGTTCTTGTTTTGATTATGTCTATTAACATTCCTAACGTTTAAAAACCTTGATAGCTAGTGAAAACAAAAGTAGTGAACTGTTACACCACTATTCATTCACTCATTCTTTTTTCTTTCTAATTTATTGGGGTGACGTTGGTTAATAACATCAGATGACTTTCAAAAGTGCTATTTTGTAACATATCGTCTCTATATTGCGTTGTGGGCGCACCACCCAAAATCTTGTCTCCCTCTGTGGCCGTATAACTGACTCACTTCACTCTCTGCACTCCCCTCCTTTCATGTTTCCCTCTGGTAACCCCTTGTGTTGTCTGTACCTGAAGCTGGCTACTAAAGCGGCCTGCAAAATAAACTGGCGAAGGTCTCTAAGGCGCAGGCCCAGTTCCTACCTCCTCCCGCCCTTAATTGCCACACTTCCCATCAGCCCTAGCGCTGGCGTTGCTGGAGGGCCTGGCTGGCTAGGCGCCCACAGCCTTGGCTTCTGTTGCTATGGCTACGGGGCAGGGCTACCAAAGTCCGCCCAAATGAATCTCAGTCGCAAATCCACTGCCTTGGCACCCCCGATCCCACTATCTGCTTTTCCAGCTTCCTGCTCGAGCTGCTGTCGCTTTTTCCCTTTTCCACCATCTGGCTCAGGCACTTCTGCGGGCTACTCTGGGCCCACAAAGAGAAGGACCCCAGGCTCCTCTCCCTTCTCTTCATCCAGGCTCAGCGAAACTTTGGCCACTAGATGGCAGTATGACTCCACCGATGTACCCAGCCCCACTCCTTCCCCGCCCTTTTGTTTGAAAAAAAGTGGTCCTCAGGCTCAAAACTTAAATTACCTCTCAGCTGAGGCAGGTCTTATTCTAGAATCCTGGTAGCTCCCTGTTCTTTCCTTAAACGTGTTTGATTAGTAGCAGGCTTGTAAACTTTCTCACTTCTGACTTTTTGTTTTTTTGGTCATTGTGCCAAGAGTCCTGTAGGGCTTGCTTAATTTCCCTGTTTTGTTTATTAAATGAATCATCCTAGCCCAGGTCCATGTATTGTGGTGCGACTGGGTAATAACATATATGTTTCAAAAGTACAATTCTATTGAATATGACACAGCATCTGATTGCATTGTGCACTGACCACCCAAAATCTAGTCTCTGTCGGTCACCATATATTTGACCCACTTTACCCTCTGCTTTCCCCTCCACTCTGGTTTTTATCTGATAACCAGTCTTATTTTTTTCATTGTTTTTGTATTTTGTTTGTTTATTGCTATTAGTGAAATCATACGGTTCTTGAGGTTTTTTTGGTCCGAGTTTTCTCTGTTAACTTGATTACTCAGAATGTATCAATGTCGTTGCAAATAGCAGTATATCATAGTTACTTATGGCTGATTGATATTCCATTGTGTGTGTGTGTATATATATATATATACACACATATATATATATACATATATATATATCTCACATCTTTTTAATCCAATTATTCTTTGAAGAACACTTGGGAAGTTTTTATGTGTTGGATGGGATATATACTGTGTATGAACACAATCATAAGAATACATATATTTTTATGATTGAATTGTTTCCAAAATTTTCTGTTTATTATAGAAGAGGAAGGTATCTCAGTTACATGATAGCATTATTCCTAATTTTTTGAAAAATGTATACATTGTTTTCTATAGTGGTTGTACCAGTTTCTATTCCAACCATCAGTATTAGGTCTCTTTTTCTTCACATCCTTCCTAACTTTTTTTCTTTTTGATAATAACCATTCTAACTTATGAGGTGGTATCTGTTTGCGGTTTTGATTTCCATTTTTCTCTGTAGCTAGAAAAGTTCAACACCTTCTCATTTATCTATTGGCCATTTGAATGTATTTGGGTGAAAAATGTCTGCTTGGTTTTTCTTCCAAAATTTGTTGTAGAATTGTTTATGTGTTTGATGTTTTGTGTCGTATAAGTTTCTTATATATTTTGGATATTAGCCCTTTATTGAAAGTATGGTTTGCAAATATCTTCAACCATTCAGTTGATTGCCTCTTTAATACATTGTTTTGTTTGGCTGTCCAGAACTTTTTTTAAAGAAGATTTTGTCTATTTCTTTTTAGAGAGAGGAGAGAGGAGGGAGAAAGAGGGAGAGAAATATCAATGTATGGTTGCCTGTCACACTCCTACCCCCTGCCCCACTGGGGACATACAACCCAGGCATGTGCCCTGCGTGGGAATTGAACTGGTGACCCTTTGGTTCACAGGCTAGTGCTCAAACAACTGAGCCACACCAGTCAGGGCTGTCCAGAACTTGTAACTTTGATGTAGGCTGATTCATTTGATTTTGCTTTTACACTTGCCTATGGGGTCTAGTCCATAAAATCTTCCCTGAGACTATAAGCTTAGCACCTATGTTTGTTTTGATGTATTTTATTATTTCAGGGCTTACATTCACATCTGTAATCCATTTCCATTTAATATTTGTATATGGTGACAAGTAACAATTTAGTTTTACTTTTTGGTGTATGTCTTTCCAATTTCCCCAACACCATTGATTTAAGAGGCTTTTTTCTCCATTGTATTTATTTAATCCCTTCATTTGATATTTGTTACACATGTACCTGTCGGTTTATTTCAGGCCTCTTAATTCTTGTTCTATTTTTCTGCCTGTTTTTCTGAAATACCATACTGTTTTGGTTTACTGTAGCTCTGTAGTATAATTTGAAGTCAGAGTGTTGATACATCAGACTTTTTGTGTTTTCCTCAGGATTGCTTTTGGCTATTTGGGTCTTTTGTGACTTCATATATATTTAATGTTTTTTTCTATTTCTTTAAAAGTATGCCATTGTAATTTTGGTGGGGATAGCAATAAATTTGTATATTGCTTCAGGTCAAATGGACATTTTAACTATGTTGGTTCTTCTAATGATGAATGCAAAACATTATTCTATTTCTTTATGTCTTATTTTTAAAAATCCCATTTGTTGACTTTAGAGAGAGGGAAGGAGAGAGAGAGAGGAACATCCATCTGTTTCTCCACCCCTCCATGCACCCACTGGCTTCCTCTTTTATGTGCCCTGATCAAAGATCAAACTCACAACCTTGGCATATTTGGGTGACACTCTAAACAACTTAGCAACCTAGCTATGGCTCTTTGTGTCTTTTTTTTTTTAAATATTGTTGAAGAATGTCTTGTAGTTTTTATTGTATAAACCCTTCACATTTTGTAATTGTTTAGTCCTAGGTATTTTATTTGTTTTGTGGCAATTGCAAAGGACACTGTTTCCTTCATTTTTGCTTTTTGAAATTTTATTGTTTTTATTCATGTTGGCTGGAAGTCCCCCGTTTACTAGCTCATTAAGATGTAAAGTTAGGAGCCCTGGCTGGCGTAGCTCAGTGGATTGAGCTCAGGCTGCGAACCAGTGTTGCAGGCTCGATTCCCAGTCAGGGCACATGCCTGGGTTGCAGGCCACTACCCCCAGCAACTGCACATTGATGTTTCTCTCTCTCTCTTTCTCCCTGCCTTCCCTCTCTAAAAATAAATAAATAAAATCTTTAAAAAAATGTAAAGTTAGGAGGAACTTCTGGCCAAGATGGAGGCATAGGTAGATACACTTTGCCTCCTTGCACAACCAAAGGAAGGACAACAACAAATTCAGAAACAAAGCACAACCAGAACTGCCAGAAAATTGAACTGTGTGGAAGTCAGATAGCCAAGGAGTTAAAGAAGAAATACTCATCCAGACTGGTAGGAGGGGTGGAGAGGACACGCAGCAAGGCAGTGGCTGGTAGACTGGGGTGGGCAAGGTGGCAGCTGGTGGACACGGTCCCACATCTTCATGCAGATAAACCAAGAGGAACAGTTGTGGAGCAAGACTGACTGTGCAAACCAGGGTCCCCAGGGTCTAGCGCGGGGAAATAAAGCCTCAAACCATTGACTGAAAACACCTGTGGGGGTTGAGGCAGCAACAGGAGAAACTCCCAGCCTCACAGGAGAGTTCACTGGAGAGATCCATGGGGTTGTAGAACGTACACAAACCCACCCACCCCGGATCATCACCAGAAGAACTCACTTTACTTGTGGGTAGTGGGGGAAGTGACTGAAAGCTGGCTGAGAGCCCAGCAAGTGGCATTGTTCCCTCTTGGACTCCTGCCCCACATACAGTGCCACAATGAAGTGATATGGGTTGCTCTGTCCTGGTGAACACCTAAGGCTCCGCCCCTTACTATGTAACAGGTATGCCAAGACAAAAAAAAAATATGGCTCAAATGAAAAAAAATGATCAAAGCTCCAAAAATAGAACTAAGCGATGAAGAGATAGCCATGCTATCAGGTGCAGGGTTCAAAACATTGATAATCAGGATGCTCACAGAAATGGTTGAACATGGTAGAAAAATAGAGGAAGAAGTGAAGGCTATGCAAAGTGAAATAAAGGAAAATGGATGGGGATCCAACAGTGACAGGAAGGAAACTGGGACTCAAATCAACAATGTGGAGCAGAAGGAAGAAATAAATACTCAACCTGAACAGAATGAAGGAAGAAGAATTCAAAAAAAAAAATGAGGAGAGACTTAGGAACCTCTGGGACAACTTTAAACATTCCAACATCTGAATCACAGAGGTACCATGAGGAGAAGAGGAAGAGCAAGAAATTGAAAACTTACTTGAACAAATAATGAAGGAGAACTTCCCCGATCTGGCAAAGGAAATAGACTTCCAGGAAGTCCAGGAAGCTCAGAGAGTCCCAAAGAAGTTGGACCCAAGGAAGAACACACCAAGGCACATCATCATTAAGTTACCCAAGAGTAAAGATAAGGAGAGAATCTGAAAAGCAGCAAAAGGAGACAGTTACCTACAAAGGAGTTCCCATCAGACTGTCAGCTGATTTCTCAAAAGAGACCTTGCAGACAAGAAGGGACTGGAAAGAAGTATTCCAAGTCATGAAAGACAAGGACCTACATCCCAGATTACTCTATCCAGCAAAGCTTTCATTTAGAATGGAAGGGCAGATAAAGTGCTTCTCAGATAAGGTCAAGTTAAAGGAGTTCATCACTACCAAGCCCTTATCATATGAAATGTTAAAGGGACTTATTTAAGAAAACAGGATGGAGCTGGAAAGCATTATGCTAAGTGAAACAAGCCAGGCAGTGAAAGACAAATACCACATGATATCACCTTTAACAGGAATCTAAACAACAAAACAAAACAAAACAAAAAACTAGCAAAACATAACCAAAGACACTGAAATAGGGGATAGTCTGACAGTGGCCAGAGGGGAGAGAAGAGGGAATTTCAGGGGGGAATGGGTAGGGATTACAGGAACAAATTTGGAGGACACATGGACAAAAACTAGGGGTGGGGGGTAATGGGGGGAAGGTGGGAGGGTTGGGTGGAGGGGCTGGAACGGGAGTAGGGGGGAGAAAACTGTACTTGAACAATGATTGAAATAAAAAAAAAAAAGACAGGGACAAAGGAAAAAAAAAAGAAAACAAAGATGATCAAAACTATGAACAGTAAAATGACAACAAACTCACAACTATCAAAAAGTGAATCTAAAAAACAAAAACAAAAACTAAGCCAAAAACTAGAACAGGAACAGGATCACAGAAATGGAGATCACATGTAGGGTTATCATTGGGGAGGGGGTGGGAGGAGATTAGGGGAAAAGGTACAGGGAATAAGAAGCATAAATGGTAGGTAAAAAATAGACAGGGGGAGGTTAAGAATAGCATGGGGAATGGAGAAGCCGAAGAACTTATATGTACGGCCCGTGTACATGAAGTAAGGTGGGTGGGGTGCAGGTAGGAGAGGGTAGTGCAGGGTGTAGGGCAATAAAGGGAAAAATAAAATGGGATAACTGTAATAGTATAACCAATAAAATATATATTTTAAAGAAGATGGAAAATTAGGTTGTTTACTTGAGATTTTTCTTATTTCTTGAGATAGGCTGGTAATGATAAACTTCCCTCTTTTTTAGTGCCTTTTCTGTATCCCAGTTTTAATATGTCCTATTGTTATTCTCATTTGCCTCTATGTGTCTTTTGACTTTTTTCTTTATTCATTGACACAGTTGTTTTTTAGTAGCATGTTGTTTAATCTCCACATATTTGTGCTTTTTCCACCTTTTTATTTTTTGTAGGTGATATCCAATTTCAAAGCATTGTGGTGAGAATATGTTTGGTATGATTTCCATCTTTAAATTTGTTAATTTTGTGCCCCAATATATAATCTATCCTATACTTGAGAATGTGTATAATCTGGGCGAAAGGCTATGCAAATATAAATGATGTCCATTTGGTGTAATGGGTCATTTAAAGCCAATTTTTTGTGTGTTTTTTGTTTAGATGATCTATTCATAGCTGTCAATAGGGTATTTAGATCCCTTACTATAATTTTATGTTTGTCATTTCCTCCCTTTAGTTCTGTGAGTAGTTGCTTTATACATTTTGCTATTCCCAGGCTGGGTGCACATATATTAAAATGTGTTATATGTTGTCCCGATATATTACTACCTTTATCATTAGAGAATGTTCATGTTTGTCTCTTGTTATTGTCTTTATTTTAAACTCCATTTTGTCAGACATAACTATTATTACACTTGATTTTCTCTGGATCTAATTTGCGTGAAGTATTTTCCACCAATTTGATTTTTAGTCTGTTTAATTTTACAGCTGAGATGTATCTCTTAATGGCAGTATATAACTTGGTTTTGTTTTTTAAATCCATTCTCTGCCTTTCAGTTGGTGAGTTCAGTTTATTTATATTCAGGGTGATTATTGATTTATGAAAAATTCCTATAGCATTTTTTTTTGTTTTCTTTTAGGTCTATGTCTAAATTATTTCTTCCCCCATTTTTCTGTTATTTTGGTTTTGTGGTAATCTATATTTTTCCACTGTTTCCTCTTTTTATGTTATACATGTCAGTTATAGATTTTTGTTTTGTAGTTACCATTATGTTTATGCAAAAATTTTTCTATGTACAATAGTCATTTTTCTTCTGATTATATCTTATTTCCATTTACCTGTGTAAGTTTAGTCCTTTTGTCCCCTTTATATTCATGTTTTTTTTCTGTCAACAAATAATTTTTCACACTGTGCATTCATTTCCAAATTGCAGTAGCTATCATCTTTTTAAATGTTAACATTTTTTATCCTTTATGTTATGTTAAAGTGTTTAATATCCTATTTTGAACAATAGTTACAATTTTCTGCTTCTGACTGCCTGTCTGTAATCTTACTCATACTTTGGTATCCTTTTGTCTTTTTATTTATGATAAAAGAGCTCCTTTTTATTTCTTGTATAGAGGTCTTGTGGTGGTGAATTCTTTCATTTTCAGCATGTACAGAAAAGCTTTTTTAAAAAACTTCATTGACACTATTACAGATGTCTCTATTTTCTCCCCCTTTGCCCACATCTACCCAGCCCCCGCCCCGTCTCTTCCCTCTGGCCATCACCACAATGTTGCCAGTGTCTGTGCATATATGTTCATTGGCTGATCCCTTCACCTTCTTTCATTCAGTCCCCCCTCATGCCTCACTCATGACAGCTGTCAATCTGTTCCATGTATCCTCACCTCATTTTTGTTTTATTTTTTAATATTTCATTTATTTAATTTTAGAGAGGGAGGAGGGAGAGAGAAAGGGAGAGAAACATCAATGTGTGGATGCCTCTCGCGTGCCCCTTACTGGGGACCTGGCCTGCAACCCAGGCATGTGCCCTGACTGGGAATTGAACCAGTGACCTTTGGTTTATATGCTGGCACTAAATCCACTGAGCTACACCAACCAGGGCTGTTTTTATTTTAATGATAAATGTATTTTGTTCATTAAATTCCATATAAAAGTGAGATCATATGGTACTGTCTCTGTGTGGCTGGCTTGTTTCATGTAACTTAATAATCTCTAGGTCCATCCATGCTGTCACAAAAGGTAGTAGTTCTTTGTTTTTAACCACCACATAGTATTCCATTGTGTAAATGTAGCACATGTCCACTAATGAATACTTGGGCTGTTTTCAGATCTTGGCTCTTGTAAATAGTGTTGCAGTAAACATACTGGTGTATATATTCTTTCAAACTCTTGTTTTGGGATTCTTAAAAGATATTCCCACAAGTAGGATCACTGGGTCAAAAGGAAGTTCTGTTCTTAGTTTTCTGAGGAAATTCCATACTGTTTTCCACAGTGGCTGCACCAGTCTGCAGTCCCACCAACAGTGCACTAGGGGTCCCCTTTTCTCCACATCCTCTCCAACTTGTTTCTTGATTTACTGGTGATAGCCATTTTGACATCATCTCTGATGATTAATGATGTTGAACATTTTTTCGTATGTTTATTGGCCATCTCTGTCTTCTTTGGAGAAGTGTTCATTTAGGTCCTTTGCCCGTTTTAAAAATCTGATTGTTTGCCTTCCTGGTACTGAGTTGCATAAGTTTTAAAATATATTTTGGAAATGAACCCATTATCAAATGTGCCTTTGGGAATTATGTTCTCCCATACAGTGGGTTCCCTTTTCATTTTGTTGATTTTTCTTTTCTTTTCTTTTTTTCTTTTTTTTTTGCTGTGCAGAAACTTTTTAGTTTGATATAGTTCCATTTGCTTATTTATTCCCTTGTTTACCTTGCTCTAGGAGATATGTCAGCAAAAATAGTGCTACAAGAGATGTCTGAGACTTTACTGCGTATGTTTTGTTCTAGGATATTTATGGTTTCATGACTTAAATTTAAGTCTTTTATCCATTTTGAGTTTATCCTTGCGTATGGTGTAAGTTGGTGATCCAGTTTCATTTTTTGCATGTACTCATTTCCCAGCACCACTTATTTTTATTTATTTCTGTGGGAAGTATAGACATTTTAATGATGTTAATTCTTTCAATCCATGAACATGGTTTATGTTTCCATTTATTTGTATCTTCCTCAATTTTTTTCAATGTCCTATAGTTTTTCAAGTACAGGTCCTTTACCTCCTTAGTTAAACTTATCCCTAGGTAACCTTTTCTTTGTGGCAATAGCACATGAGATTGTTTTCTTAGGTTCTCTAATAGTTTATTATTGGCATATAAAAATGCCACCAATTTCTGAATATTCATTTTTTATTCTGCTACTTAACTGAATTTATATATTAGACCTAGTAGTTTTGGGGGGGGGGGTCTTTAGGGTTTTCTATGTACAATCTCATGTTATCTGCAAGTAAGGACAGTTTTTCTTCCTCCTTTCCAATTTGGATACCTTTTATTTTTTCTTGTTGTCTGATTGCTGTGGCTAGAACTTCCACTACTGTGTAGAATAAGAGTGGTGAAAGTGGACATCCTTGTTCTGTCCTGATCTTAAGGGAAACAATTTTTTTTTGCCAATTGAGTATGATGTTGATAGTAGGTTCGTCATATATGGCCTTTATTAAATTGAGGTGTGATCCCTCTCTTCTTAATTTGCTGAGAATTTATCATAAATGAATGCTGGATTTGATCCATTTTTTCTGCATTTATTGGTATCATGTAATTTTATCTTTTATTTTGTTTATGTAGTATATCACATGTATTGATTTGTGAATATTGTACCAGCCTTGCAACCCTGGAATAAATCATACTCGATCATGGTGTATAATCTTTTTAATGCATTGCTGTATTTACTTGCTATAATAAAAATATTACATTTTTTTTGCTATAGCAAAAAAGTTGCTATATTTTGTTGAGGATTTTAGCATCTATGTTTATCGGGGACATTAGCCTATAACTTTCTTTCTTTGTAGTGTCTTTATCTGGTTTTGGAATTAGGATAATGCTGGCCTTGTAAACTGAGCTTGGGTGTCTTCACTCCTGTTGAACATTTTGGAATAGTTTGAGAAGGAGAGGTCTTAGTTCTTCTTTGAATGTTTGGTAAAATTCACTTGTGATGCCATTTGGTCCAGGACTTCCATTTGTTTGGAGTTTTTTTAATTACTGCTTCCATTTTACTAGTTGTGATCTTTCTATTCAGGTTCTCTAATTTTTCCTTATTCAATTTTGGAAGATTGCATGTTTCTAAGAACTTATCTGTTTCACCCAGGTTGTCCAATTTGTTGGAATATAATTGTTCATAGTTTTTTTTTTTTAACCATCCTTTGTATTTCTATGATGTCAGTTATTACTTCTCATCTTTCATTTCTGATTTTACTTATTTGGGTTCTCTCTCTATCTGTCTTTCTTTCCTTTTTTGATTAGTCTGGTTAAAGGTTCATAAGCAAAGACACATTACAATTATATTGTTCAAAACAAGTGAAAAACATCTAAAAGCACCCAGGGAAAAAGGCATGTTATACACAGAGGAATAAATACAAAGAGGATAGTTGATACTTCTTTGGGAACAATGCAAACAAGAAGATGGTGCATAACTATTTTTAAAGTACTCTGATGTTTAATTTTATATGTCAATTTGGTTTGGCCATGATACCCAGACATTTGATCAAACATTATTCTAGGTGTTTCTGTGAGGGTATTTTTGGATAACATTAACATTTAAATTGGTAAACGTTGAATAAAGCAGTTTGCCCTCCATAATGTGGTGGATCTTATCCAAACAATTGATGGTCTTAATAGAACAAAGACTAACTTCCACTGGGCAGAAAGGAGCTATGATAGTGTGACCAACACCAACTTCTTAAAATTATCTATCTATCTATCTAAACACATTTTGTTTGTTCTTTTTCTCTGTATTACCTTGACTAACACAAGTACTGAAAAATAAAAACTGTCAGCCTAGAATTCTATATCCAGGAAAGAACTTTCAAAAAGATAAAGGTGAAATAACTTTTTCAGGCACACATTAGCAGTAGATCCACACTACAAACAGAGAGGCAAATACCATATGGTTTTACTTATATGTGGAGTCTAAAGAACAAAATAAACAAAATAGAAAACACATATACAGAGAATAGATTGACTGCTGTCAGAGAGGAGGGGTGTTAAGAGGCTGGGTGACAAAGGTGAAGGGATTAAAAAAACCTGATAGACACAGATAACAACGTGATGATTACCAGAGGGAAAGAGGAGTAGTGAAGGTAGAAAAGGGTAGGGGGGATAAATGGTGATGGAAGGAGACTTGACTTGGGGTGGTGATCACAGAATACAGTATACTGATGATATATTATAAAACTGTAAACCTGAAACCTATACAATTTTTTTAAGGTTTTATTTAGTTTTTAGAGAGGGGGAAGGGAAGGAGAAAGAAAAGCATGGGTGTGAGAGAGAAACATTGATTAGTTGCCATTTGCACACCCCCAACCAGGGACCTGACCTGGAACCAGGCATGTGCCCTGACTGGCAATCGAACTGGTGACCTTTTAGTTTGCAGGCTGGCACACCAGCCAGATCTGAAACCTATATAATTTTATTAACCAATGTCACCCCAATAAATTCAATAAAATACATTTAGAAAAAAGTAAATGAAGTCCTTCAGAGAGGTGGAAAATGATACTACATGGAAATACTTTTCAACATGAGTGAATGTCTGCAAAAATGATAATGGCATGGATAAACATATAAGGTAATTTTATTATTTAAATCTCTTTAAAAGCTTATAAACAGCAGTTTCTGTTTTCAGCTGGAATATGTAGAGGTGTGGAAAGAGCCATACAACAGAAAAAGTGCTGGACAAAATGTGAATTAACAACTTTTCTTGAGCATATCAGTGAATTGTACTAAAGGCAGACAACTTACTTGAAATCTGGAGAGAGTTAACTTCAGGGAAAAACAGAACTCAATCATTGTCTACCCAGAATATATGTCACAAATGCCATATAAACTGTGGGAGGATTGAACTAGAAATATTTAGCCAATTGCTAAAGGTCAATTGTGTATTAGCATAAGAGCATGAAGTCCCTGGGAGCCTCAGGCACAAATGTGTTTTCACCCCTTTGCATGACTTTTCCCTTCTAGAAACCCCATACATAAGATTGAAGAGAATTCTTAGAGAGCTCCCCCCTGTTTCTGGCTGGAGGAAATGAACAAGAGTCATTGCCAAAATCAACTTAGACCAACATCCTCCTCTCATCCATTTGCATTACAGAACAAAAGACTTTATCTTTCTTTAAAAAAAATATTTTATTTATTTTTTTAGAAAAAGGAGAAGGGAAGAAGATAGAGAGGGAGAAAAACATAGATGTAAGAGAGAAACATTGATTGGTGGCCTCTCACACACCCCCAACCAGGGACCTGGCCCACAACCCAGGCATGTGCCCTGACCGGGAATCTAATTGGAAACCTTTTGATTTGCAGAATGATGCCCCACGAACTGAGCCACACCAGTCAGGGCCAGCAGACTTTATATTTAGTGTAGTGCATTAGTGGAAACTCATTATTACAGTTGAGTAAGGGTAATGGAGACCACCACTAAAGGTGTGCCCATATTTATCTCCCCAGTTGCTTTTAGATTTGGAGGAGGGGTATAAATACTTGTGAAGAACATACCTGAAAATCCTAGTTCGTTACAAGGAACATCAGAAATGCCACTTTCACCCATCTCCTCAGCAGGCTAACAAACCTCAAATAAATATTATAGTGGAGTACATATGGGAAAATGTCAAGGGACAGACTATGTGAAACAAAAAAGAAAAAATCTAAAGTCAAGAGAATATACAAAAACAAGGTATTACTAGAGGATTTTGAAATCTCTTGTGCCCATAGCAACAACAAAATCCAAGTCTGATAACCATAGCAACAAATTCCAGCTCTGGCAACCATAGCAACTAAGTAAATTTCATACCTAGTTTAACTCCTAACTAGATCAATCCAAACATCCACATTTAACGCCCAGAAGAAGAAAAAGCGTGTAATCTTAAAGTATAAATAATTTATCTCAGTACATACTATTCTATACATGTTCATCTTTCAACAACAACAAAAAACTATGTGCCATAACAGAAAGCATGAAAAAACACAGTTTGAAGAGACAAAAAATCATTTGAAGCATACTCAGATATAACATGGCTGTTAGAGCTTTCAGATAGGGCATTTAAAACAACTGTGAGTAATAAGTTTAAGCAGTGGTTCTCAAAGGAGGGCAATTTTGCCTACAGGGAACATTTGGCAATGTCTGGAGGTATTTGTAATTGTCATAAGATGTGCTACTGTCATCTGTTGGGTAGAGGACAAGATGATGCTAAACATCTTAAAAGGCATGAAACAGCACCTTACAACAGAATTATCTGGCTGAGTATGTATATTATACTGAGCTTGGGAAAACTTGAAAAGCCTATGTTAAAAGTTGTATTGGAAAAAGTAGAAATCATACAAGATTATATCAGGTCTTTTATTAGAGAAAAGAACATCAGAGAGAATAAAATAGAGATGCCAGAAATATAAAACACAAAAACAGAAATTAGATTGTCTTTGATGGGCTCATTAGTGTACTCACTGCAGTTGAGAAAAAAATCACTAATCTTAAAGAGGAGTCAACATAAAATACGCAAGCTAAAATACTAAGAGGAAAGAGTAGAAAAGTAGGGCAGAATATGCAAGTACTGTGGAACAATAACAAATGGTGTAGTTTATGTCATTGGAATCCTATAAGTAGAAGAGGGAACAAAACAGAAAAATAATATGAAAAAATAATAGCTGAGAATTTCCCAAAATTACTAACAGGCTCTATTGACTAAAGAATTTCAAGGAACATCAAGCAGGATAAATACAAAACAAAACAAAATAAAACATATACACACATGGCACATCATATTCACACTGCTAAAAGCTAATAGCAAAAAGAAAATCTTGCAGTCAGCCAGGGGTCAGGGCACATTGCCTCCAGAGGAAGAAGGATAAAAATTACAGTAGATGTCTCTTCAGAAACCATCCAAGCAACAAACCTCTTTTTAAGTGTTGAAAGAAGAAAAAAACTATTATCCTAGTATTCTATATCAAGTGAAAATATCCTTGAAAAGTCAACCATTGTGGCCAACTCTTAAAACCCAGCAGCAGCAGAATACACATTCTACTCAAGTACACATAAAACATTTACCAAAATTGACCTTCTACTGAGCCATAAAACAAATCTTAACAAATATAAAAGAATAAAAATTATACAAAGTATATTCTCTAGTAATAACATAATTAAACTAGGATCAATAATATAAACACTTCTGGAAAACCTCCACAAATTTGGAAATTAGATTAAGCACATGTGTGATAGAGGAAGTCTCCAAGGAAATTAAATATTTCCAACTAAATTAAAATGAAAATATATATCAAAATTTGTGCTATGCAGCTAGATCCCTACTTAGAGAAAAATGCATGGCATTAAATGCATCCATTAGAGCATTAGAGGGCCTTTGGTCAAAATGGCAGTGTAGGTAAATGGAGTACTCAAATCCTTGCACAACCACATCAAAATTACAACTAAACTACAGAACAACCACCATTCAAAACCACCTGAGATCTAGATGAATGGAAGTCCTACAAATAAGGATATAAAGACATAGGCATATTGAGACTGGTAGGAGGGGTGGAGACAAGGAACAGGCTGGTCCAACAACCCACATGTGATAGATAAAAATTAGGAGTAAGATCTTGGTTGTAGAGGTCCCCATGGGGAGTGAGGGTTCCCAGCCCCACAATAGGCACCCCCAGTCCAGGATTCCAGTGGTGGAAAGAGAAGCCTCCATAACTGCTTGCTGTAAAAACAGTGAGTATTGTGGTCAAGTGAGACAGAGTGTTTCTGGAGTCCCAGGAAATTCCTCTTAAATGCCCACACACTGACTTACATGGACTCACTCCCTCTGAACTCCAGCACAGGGGCAGCAGATTGAAAGACATCAGGGACACATGGGGAGGAACTGAAGTTTCTAGCATCAGGGTGAGAACTGGAGAAGCAGCTTTCCCTCAGATAGAAATGCTAGCAGAGGCCATTGTTTTTTTTTCTGAGCCCCCCCTACCCTAAAAAGAGCCCACAGGTGGGCACCATATCTGAGACTCCATCAACCTGTCTCACACTGCCCCACCCTGGTGATTCCCTGAGGCCCTGCCCTACCCATCTTTCAGGCCCACCCAAGCTGTTTCCAGTGGCTTTTCCATACAAATGACTTGTCTTGATACACACTTCAGATTTTCCTAAAATCTCTCAAACAAGCAGCATCTGGCCTCAAAGTGCCCACTTAGTGGCACCAGACCCAGAACTAGTTAGCACCTGGCCTTGGTTTGCAGCTTGACCCCACCTGGATACTTCCAAGCCCAGTACAAAAGCAGCCATCTGCAGATTGCTTTGTAGCTCATGCTGGGTGGCCACAGACAGAATACAGGCTGCAGCTAACCTTAGGCTGCAGATGACCTTGGCCTGCACCTCCCTGGAGGCCACAGAGCCAGGGCACCTGGTAGACAGCTTCGGACCATGTCGAATCATTGCCACCCAACCACAAGCAGCACACTCAAGGGGCAGACTCAGCAGGCGCCAGAATCCAGCTAAAGTAAGTCCTGCTATGTGGGGTGGACCCCAGCACAGCTGATCCTCCTCAGTGGTCAGAGGTCAGTGGTTGGTTTTCACAGCCAGTCCTTGCTGCCAATTGGCCAGGGGTGTGTGTAAATTTCTCCCATTGACGTGCCCATAGCAGTCAAGGCTTGACTACAACAGGATGAACCTAGAGGGTATTGTGCTGAGGGAAATAAAGAGAGAAAGACAGGGGGCAGGTGGGGCTGCACCGGGGCTGCGCCAGGGCTGCGGCTGAGTTTGGGGGCTGGTGATGCTGCAGCTGGGCCAGTTTGCCAGGCTTAGGCGGAGGCCAAGGGATGGCGAATGCGCGGGTGGCCGTGAGGGTCCGGCCCCTCAGCAAGAGGTGAGAAATGGTCTTGCATAAGGTCTAAAAGTAGGTAGAACCAAAAATCAATTAACCAGACTAAACTGTTCCTTCCTGGGATTACAGAAAAGTTACACTTCTCCGTCAAATGCCTGTTTGCTCAGTGGCACTAGAAGCGACCATCCATCAGTAAAATGATACTATGGAAAATGGGTTTGATGCCCTCATCTCTACCTCATAGTTGTTTCACATGCCAGCAAGTCAGTGTCTCAGTATAGGTGCTGCCCCTTGTCTATCTAAAATCCTTCATCGCTGAGACAGCATGTTCTCGTTCACCCATACTGTAGGCCCTGAAACACCTCCCACTGCCCTATCAAAAATTACTTTTCCGGACTTCCGGCAAGATGGAGGCGTAGGTGGATGCACCGTACCTCCACACACAACCAAGATTGGAACAACAACAATTTAGAGGCAGAATAACATCCAGAACTGACAGAAAATTTATCTGAATGGAAGTTGGACAGCCATGAAGTTGAAATAGACCCATTTATCCAGACCGGTAGGAGGAGCGGAGACAAGCAGCCAGGCGCAGGTCGGAGAACAGGGAGAATTGGGCGATAAGGTGACTGGGAGCACGTAAGGCATCTGGGGCGCGCAAGATCGCAGTAGGTGGACCCTGAGTATGCAAGCGGCATCTGGCAGACCCAGTGAGATGGCGATTGTGGAGCAGGGCAGAGCTCGCAACCCAGGATCCCAGGGAAGGGACTGAGGTCCTACAGGAGAACGGAGCTACCACCATTGTTCCCTCTCAACCTCGCCCTCACATACAACATCACAATCTAGCCACTGACGTGCTCAGCCCTGGTGAACACCTAAGGATCCGCCCCTCACTGTAACAGGAGTGACTAGACCAAAAAAAAAAAAAAAAGGGGGGGGAGAGAGAGAGAGAGAGAGAGAGAGATGGCTCAAACAGAAGCACAAATCAGTGCCCCAGAACTCATCCTTTTGAGTGACCAAGAGATAGCTAACCTATCAGATGCACAGTTCAAAACACTGGTGATCAGGAAGCTCACAGAGTTGGTTGATTTTGGTCTCAAATTAGATGAACAAATGCAGGTTACCATAAAAGAAATGAAGGAAAATGCACAGGGAACCAACAGTGATGGGAAGGAAACTGGGACTCAAAACAATAGAGTGGACCAGAAGGAAGAAAGAAACAACCAAACAGGAAAGAATACAGAAATAAGAATTCCAAAAAATGAGGAGAAGCTTAGGAACCTCCAGGACATCTTGAAACGTTCCAACATCCGAATTATAGGGGTACCAGAAGGGGAAGAGGAAAAGCAACAGATTGAACACGTATTTGAACAAATAGTAAAGGAGAACTTCCCCAATCTGGCAAAGGAAATAGACTTCCAGGAAGTCCAGGAAGCTCAGAGAGTCCCAAAGAAGTTGGACCCAAGAAGAAACACACCAAGGCACATCATAATTACATTAGCCAAGGTAAAAATGAAGGAGAGAATCCTAGAAGCAGCAAGAGATAAGGGGACAGTCACCTATGAAGGAGTTCCCATCAGACTGTCAGCTGATTTCTCCAAAGAGACCTTACAGGCAAGAAGGGGCTGGAAAGAAGTATTCCAAGACATGAAAGACAAGGACCCACATCCCAGATTGCTCTATCCAGCAGAGCTTCCATTTAGAAAAGAAGGGGAGATCAAGTGCTTCTCAGGAAAGGTCAAGTTAAAGGGGTTCATCATCACCAAGCCCTTATTTTATGAAATGCTAAAGGGACTTATCTAAGAAAAGAAGATAAAGAAAAGACATGTATAGTAAAAGGACAGCAAACTCACAATTATGAACAACCACACCTAAAGCAAAACCAAAAGAAACTAAGCAAACAACTAGAACAGGAGCAGAACCACAGAAATGGAGGTCACATGGAAGGTTAGCAACAGGGGAGTGGGAGGAGGAGAGAGGGGGAAAAGGTACAGAGAATAAGTAGCATAGATTGCAGGCTGAAAATAGGGGAGGGGGGAGAATAGTATGGGAAATGTAGAAGCTAAAGAAATTATAAGTATGACACATGGACATGAACCAAAAGGGGGGGAAGTGGGTGGGAGAGGGTGTACAGGGTGGAGGGGAGTGAAGGGGGGAAATGGGACAACTGTAATAGCATAATCAATTATATATATATATATATATATATAGAGAGAGAGAGAGAGAGAGAGAGAGAGAGAGAGAGAGAAATGCTATATGATTTTATTTATATGTGGAATCTAAAGAATAAAATAAATGAATAAAGAAGACAGAAACATATTCATAGATACAGAGGACAAACTGTTGCCATAGGAGGGGGGGTGAGAGGTTGGTTAAAAAGGTGAAGCGATTAAGAAGTACAAACTGGTAGTTACAAAATAGTCACTGGGATGTAAAGTAGAGCACCAGGAATATAGTCAATAATATTGTAATAACTGTGTATGGTGTCAGGTGGGTACTACACTTTTGAGGGGATCTGGCCCAGGGAGGTTAAGTAGTGTTCCCAAGATGTCAAAGCTGATAAGTGGTGGAGCTTGGATTACAACCCTAAAATCTGGCTCCAGAACTGATTTTCCTAATGAATCAAGACTCAAACTCAAACATCTGTACTTGAAGTTACCTTTCCCTACATTCAAACCATACTCAGTTTGGACCTCATCCCAGAGGCCTCACTAGATATTAGTAAGTTCAGCCATATTAAACAATGTTCCCCCAGCCATTCAGGTACTTACTTGTAAAGCCACAACACCTGGCATAGAAGGATTTTTTTCATAACTGCTGTTGTAGAGTTTGTTCCCAGTGTACATGCTATTGTAGATTATACCAGGGATAGTGTTACAAGATTGATAGGACTAGGTTCAGAAAAGAGGGAGGAAAGAGAAGGAAATAGCAAAAACAGAAAAAAGGAAGCAGGAAGGGCAATTCTACTTTCTATTCATCTGTGTCCTAGCATATGTGACTTTAAGAAATATTCAGGCAGAGTCAGAAGCCAGCAGTCTTTTGGGTAACAAGGCCATAAAATCTGTACTTAAGCATAGTCAATCTGCCACAAACTTAATGGCACTATCACAACTAGTCACTGCTTATTCTAATTGTACTATGCCAAACTAATTGGTGACTGAGAACAAAACAAAGTTCACAGCACCTGCCTCATTATATTCATTTTACTTATACTTTCAATTTGGTCCCCCTAATGTATACCCAGCCCACGGTTGTCTGCCATTCTGGCTCCTTGAGGCTCACTGCAAAAGATAGTCCAGTCTCCCCTGATAGGGTGTAATGGAGGACTATGGACCTACCTGACACAGTGTGTGTACATGGTGGAAAGTAAAACCTCATGGTTGACATTTATGTTCATCTCCTGAAGAAGAATGGACTGATATGCAGCCTTTTATATTATAGGGGTGGTACTTTGCATAGTAAGGGTTGTATCCTTACTTGTCATATTCTTTCTGCTTTCACATTTTCACAGGGCTAAGTAGGAAGGAAGCAACTGGCCTGAGAGGGACAGGTAATGAATTCAGTAGTTACTGCCCATGACCACCCATAATAAGTGACACTCAAACTTCTTAAGGTGCTATTCTTAGTGCATGACCATGTAGATATAGCAGAACTTAAGACAGTTTATTGAAAGTGGATTATGATATTTCATGCTTCAGACTTACATGGACTGATCTCACAAAGAAAAAACCCATCGGGTCCACCATCCCTAATGGCCTTTCTCTATGACTAAACTATACCAACGTATTTCTGATGAGAGTATATTTGGTCACCAATATCAATTTTTAAAAATTTTTTATTATTTTTTTTAGACAGAGAAGGGAAAGAGAAAGAGAGGGAGGGAAACATCAATGTGTAGTTGACTCTCATGCGCCCCTACTGGGGACCTGGCCCGCAACCCAGGCATATGCCCTGACTGGGAATGAAACCAGTGATCCTTTGGTTTACAGGCCGGTGCTCAATCCACAGCGCTACACCAGCCAGCACTCAATTTTGATAAAGAAGGAAAAACTGGGCAATGTAATTTTTGCAATTGGTCTATACCATTTTCAGCCCTGATCAAGTATTCTTCACAACCTTCCTTCTATCATAGAGACGTGTAGATACTAGGGGCAATGTTATCTAATACATATAGGTCTTGGGAGACCAGCTCCAGAGAAAATTTCTAGAACTCTTTCTGCATCAAGGAACTCAGTGGTCATTTCATATATAAATGAAAGAAAATGAGGGTATTTTCTCCTTTACCTGTTTTTGTACTATGTTCCTCTATCTTTTTTTTGTTAGAATGGAGACCCTCCCTCCCCCCAACCCCACAACATACATACACACACGCACATCCACACACTTCCATCAAATTCTAGGGAACCTATTTCCAGTGGCATCTCTAAAAGCTGGTCTTTTTTATCTATTTTCACTAAGCCCTCACTATTTCTTTTCTACCTGTATTGATAACTTTCCTCTCTGGTTTGATCTGCTGCCTATAATTTTGACCTGCAGCTATTTGACAAGTACAACATCCATTTATGACTACTTCAATAAAGGCAATTACTTACAATACAATAAATATTGTATTGTATGATTAATACAATAAAGGCCATATATGACAAACCCTCACCTAACATACTCAGTGGTGAAAAACTGCAAGTTTGTCTTGTAAGATCAGGAACAAGACAAGGATATTCACTGTCACCACTGTTATTCAACATAGTACAGGAAGTCCTACCCAGAGCACCTAGGCAAAAATAAAATAAAAGTCATCCAAATTTGGAATAAAGAAGTAATACTGTCATTATTCAGCAAGGACATGATTCTTTATATAGAAAACCCTAATGAAATATTAGAAACAATAAACAAATAAAGTTGCAGTATTTCAAACCAATGTGCAAAAATCTGTTGCATTACTATACACTAAAATGAAACATCAGAAAAATGAAGAAAACCCATTTACAACCACAACAAAAATTAAAATATCTAGTAATAAACTTCACAAAGGAAGCGAAGGACCTATACACTGAAAACTACAACACATTGTTGAAAGAAATTGAGGAAAATATAAAGAAATGGAAAGATAGTCCATGTTCATGTATTGGTAGAATTAACATTATTAAAATGGCCATATTATCTAAAGCAATATGCAGATTTAATGCAATCTTATCAAACTCCCAATGGCATTTTTCACAGAAATAGAAAAAAATTCTCAAATTTGTATGGGGCCACAAAAGACCCCAAATAGCTATATCAATCCTGAGGAAAAAAAGAACAAAGCCAGAAATATCACATTGTCTGACTTCAAAGTATGTGTATACTACAAAGCTACAGTAATCAAAACAGTATGATATTAGCAGAAGAACAGAAACACAGATCACTATAACAGAACTGAGAGCCCAGAAGTAAACCCATACATATGTGAGCAACTAATTTTCATCCAAGGAGCCAAAAACATACAATGGAGAAAGAAAAGGTTCTTCAATAAATGGTGCTGGGAGAATTGAAAAGGCACATGCAAAAGAATGAAACTAGTCTTCTGACACCACACATAAATATCAACTTAAAATGGGATAAAGACTTAACATGAGACCTGACATAATTAAATACATAGAAGAAAGCATAGGCACTAAATTTAGGCTCTCTGATATCAGAGTGGGTTTTTGTGAACTTGACCCCAAAGGGAAGGGATGTAAAAACAAAGCTAAACAAATGGCACTAGATCAAACTAAAAAGGTTCTACATGGCAAAAGAAGCCATCAACAAAGCAAAGAGGCAACCAGCAAAATGGCAGAGGATATTTGCAAACAATACCTCTGACAAGGGACTAATATCCAAAATACATAAAGAAAGGCAAGGACCTACACATCCAATATTACTCTATCAAGCAAAGCTATCATTCATAATAGAAGGGCAGATAAAGTGCTTCTCAGATAAGGTCAACTTAAAGGAGTTCATCATCACCCAGCCCTTATTACATGAAAAGTTAAAGGGACTTAGACCTAAGAAAAAAAGAAGATAAAAAATATGAACAATAAAATGACAGCAAACTCACAGTTATTAACAACCACGCCTAAAACAAAAACAAAAACAAAGCAAACAACTAGAACAGGAACAGAATCACAGAAATGGAGACCACATAGAGGGTTATTACTGGGGAATGGGAGGGAGAGAAAGGGGGAGAAGGTACAGAGAATAAGTAGCATAAATGGTAGGTAGAAAATAGACAGGGGGAGGGCAAGAATAGTATGTGAAATGTAGAAGCCAAAGAACTTATATGTATAACCCATGGACATGTACTAAGGGGGGGACGCTGGTGGGAGGGGGTGTGCAGGGTGGAGGGGAATAAAGGGGGAAAAATGGGACAACTTTAATAGCATAGTCAATAACATATTTTTAAAAGAATATAACAACAACAAACAAACAATTTAATTAAAAATGGTCAGAGAACCAGAACAGACACTTTTCCAAGGAAGACACACAGATGGCCAGCAGATATATGAAAAGATGCTCAACATCCATGGGTATAAAGGAAATGAAAATGAAAATCACAGTGAGATACTACTGCACACTTCTTAGAATCACTGTTATCAAAAAGACAGGTAATAACAAGTGTTGGAAAGGTTGTGGAGAAAAAGGAACCATCATTCACTACTGATGGGAATGTAAACTGCTACAGCCATTTTGGAAAATGGTATGGAGGTTCCTCAAAAAATGAAGAATAGAACTACCAACATTCCCTCTTCTGGGTATTTACTTGAAAAGTTTGGTAACATTATTTGTAAAGATAATGTACCCCTATGTTCATCGCAGCATTATTCACAGTAGCTGAAATATGGAAACAACCAAAGTGTTATTTCACTGATGTTTGAGAAAATACATGGTACATGTATACAGTGGAATTCTGGTCAGCCATAAAAAGATGAAATATTGCCATTTATGACAACATGGAAGGATCCCGAGAGCATTATTAAATGAAATAAGCCAGACAGGAAAGGACAAGAACTGTGTGATTTCACTCTAATGTGGGATATAAAACCAAAAGCAACAAAAAAATAAGCAAAACATATAAACAAATGGATACAGACAACAGAATGGTGGTTCCCAGAACGGAAGGGGTTTGGAGGAAGGGTGAAGAAGATAAAGGGGGTCAAATATATGGTGACAGAAGGAAACTAGAATTTGGGTGGTAAGGACACAATAGAAGGAAATCGTACTATTTGAAACAACATGTATGTACCTTGGTCATATTATGCTAAGGCGGATAAATCAGATAGAGAAGGACAAATACTATATCATATCTCTTATATGTGGAATCTAAAAAACCCTTGAAATCTTTAAAAAATTTTATTGAATTTATCAGTACTACATTGATTAATAAAATTATATAGGGTTCAGGTATATAATTCTATAATACATCATCTGTACATTGTATTGTGTTCACCACCAAAATCAAGTCTCCTTCCACACCATTTCTCCTTCTTTACCCTCTTCTACCTCCCTCACCCACCTTTTCCTTCGGTCATCGCAACACTTGTCTGTGTCTGTGATTTTTTTCTTAGTCCCTTCATGGGCCTGCAGAGTCTTATAAGTGAAATAAGCCAATCAGAGAATGACAAATACTTCATAATTTCAATTATATGTGGAGTCTAACGAACAAAATAAACTACCAAAGAAAATAGAAAGAGACATACATTCAGAGAACAAACTGACATCTGTCAGAGGGAAAACACCTGAAATCTTAAAAGCAGAGAGTAAAATGATGGCTACTGGGGAATAGGGGTTGAGAGAATGAGAGAGATGTTGTTTAAGGGCACATACCTGCAACCAGTAGATAAATAAGTCCCAGAGATCTAATACACTGTACAATGATTATAGACAACAAAACTGTAGTATAAACACTAAACTTGCTAAGAGAGTAGACCTTAATCGTTTCCAACACTAGAAGAAATTATAATTATGTGATATAATAGAAGTTTTAGCTAATGCTACAATGGCAATCGTATTGCAATTATAAATATATGGAAACAACATATTCTCACCTTAAACTTACTCAATGTTGCATGTCAAATATATCTTAATAAAAAGTGTCAAAAAGTGCTAACTATGTGAGGTGGTAGATGTGTTAATCAGCTTGATTGTGGCAATCATTTCACATAAACATTGCAGTATATATAGCAAATCATCACACTATACATTTTAATTATATACAATTTTTATTTGTCAATCATATCTTGATAAAGCTGAAAAACCATATTTTAATTATCCATGTCAGTACCTTGGGCTCAAATAATTAATTGGGCTATTAAAATATTACAACTGTAATGAGTCTGCATTTCATTATATCATCAATTTAGTAATACAACCATGAAGTTAACTTAATCTAAAAAAACAAAACAAAACAAAGCTCTTTCACCCTCTGGAAATTTACTATGTATATAACCATGAATAAAGAATAGAGAAAACCTTGTTGAAATCCTTGTTCCCACACTGCAGTCATACAGAATGTGAATCAATGACGGGTCTCAGCAAAATTGCAAATTTCTTCCTGTCATAGACATTTGAAAATCATTAAATAGTGAGTATCAAATCCATAAATGTCAAAAGCTTGCTGTACTTCTATTTTTGCACTTGCACTTGTGTCACTGAACAACTATTGCACTGATGAGAACATGAGCTTCTTGGGGATAGGGCCTCTGTTTTGTCACTCCTTTTCTACTAAATTCCGCCTAACACAAAGCAACCAGTGCAAAAACATTTGTGGAATTAATTTGCTTCCCTAATTGGTCTCCCTGCTTTCAGGCCATCCTCCTCTCTGAAATTCTGCCAGTTCGTTTACAAAAACACATCTCTGATAATGTAATTCCATGGTCCTCAAATCTTTAATGGCTGTTCATAATCTGTTTTACAGGATTATGTGCACACGCCCTGTGTGGGCGGGCATATAAAGACCTTCAAACCCTGCCCTCAGTCTATATTCTCAGTCTTACAATCAGGCTCTTCACACACCCTCTTCTCAAGCCATACTAGGTATCCCTCCAGCATATTGGATTTTTATTACTCTGTACCCTTGCAAATGCTGTTTCGTCTGCTAAAGCTCCTCCACTCTCATCTGCCTGACACACTCTTATTGACTATTAAAGCTCAGCCTAATATCACTACCTTTGTAGTTTTTCCTGACCCGTCACTGAATTAATATCTTCCCCATTTGTTTTTTCTACATCAATTGTTTATGTATTCTGAAAAAATGGACTAATTTAACTCAGGGGGAAGGGAAGAAGAGAAGGAAGAAGGAAGTGCCCTGTCAATGGACTTATTCAAACAGGGACTGCAGGATTACGTGTTAAGCATATTGTTGAAGCAACAGTGGGAGGATGAAGCTGAGTGACCTTTAAGTCATGAGATATTAAAGGTGCATCTTTGATACTTTGTGTGTGTATTATCATGTGTGTTGGGGTCAGAATGCAAAAAGAATGAGAAAGAAACAGAGCTCAGAGGAGATGAGCGTGGACTCGGTGCAGTAAGAACAGATGGGCAGACCCAAATTTCTTCTGCTTTACAGTTTTGCAGAGGTCTAGCCCTGCATCTAGCGCTGTAGCGGTGGGTGGGAGAGGAGAAAAGGGGAGGGCCAGTGCTCTCTCTGAGCGTGCCCAGGCTCCACTGCCTGACGGGATCACCTTCCGCTCCCAAACGGCCGGTTCCTATTCGCCGTGACTCATGCTTATTGTGCCAGCCAGGGCGCACTCTGCCCTGCAGCCCCACAGGTGGTGTTAGCTCGGTGCGAAGGTTCCAGCCAGGTTAGGCAGTGGAGTGCCGCAACGTGCTTTCCTGCCTCCCAGCTACGGCCCCAACAGTTCCGACCCAGCGCCTGCAGGCCTGCTCGGTCGATCTTCGAGCTGAAGATGCGGCGGGGCTGGAAGATGGCTCTGTCCGCGGCGCTGCGGTGCTGCCGCCGGGTACTTTCTTGGGTGCCAGTGCTTGTTATCGTCCTCGTCGTGCTCTGGTCTTATTATGCCTACGTCTTTGAACTCTGCTTGGGTAAGTGGAGCCGGGCACGTAAGGTAGGGAATTATGCTCCAGCATTACCGTCTGCCCTACCCTTCAGGGTGGTGTTCCCTGTGCTCTTCAGCCTCACACTGCGGTTTTTCTTTACTTCCCTAGAGAGCCCCCCCCTCCAGCTGCTGGTTTCCCACAGTATTTCTTGCGCCCTCCCACGAGGATCCCATCTTGCCTCCATCGCTTCTCACCTAGGGCTTCTTACATTATTTCTTGGCCTTGCTCACAAGAAATTCCTTGCTCTTCCCACTAGGGCTCCCTTTTCTCATACCGGACAAACACTTGTGCCTTGTGTTTTCGTTCTGGGGTCTCCCGCCCTGCCCAAGTAAGGAAACAGCATATCCCCTATCCTTAAACTGTCTACTTACATTATGAATCCCACCAATGCATTCAACTAGGAGCGTCACATTTCCCAAATCCTCTTCCTGGGAATCTCAGAAATATTTCCTATATTATCTTACTAGCTCTCCTTTTTCCAACACAGGGATTTATCCTTTTCCCGTATCCGCTCACACTGTCTCAAGTGCTTCACATTTTCTCCCACTTGGGACCCCCCAGCACACCTTGTTCTACCCCATCAGGATTAATTAACCCTTTCACAAGTGGTAAACCATCTATTCACTTTCCCTGTGAGCTTCACTATTTTTTTTTTCATTTTCTCCACGGTAATGGGAGCCCTACAATATATACTACCTTGTCCCCTCACACTAGAGCCCCTAACTTTATCATACTAGGGTTCCCCTTTATCTCCTGCCTTACTGCTTTGAGGAGCATTCAGTACTTCCCTTAGAGGCTCCACATTATTTTCTGACACCCCATGCTACTCACTTTGCTTTTTATCACACTATGGCCCTGCCTTGTCCATTGTCTTCTCACACTAGAGTGTCCTCTTTACTCTCCCACAAGGGTTCTCACAATATCTCCTATACTCCTTCCAAGGGCCACTACTTCCCTAATGTTGATCCGCCCTTTTATCTTTTTGGAAATCTACTCCGCACCTCCTCAACTCCTCAACTCCTCTTCCACAGGTAGCCCCACATTTGCCATCCTCTTTCTCTGAGATTCTTCCTATTATTTTTCTCTTACTTTCTCCTAGGATTGCACTTGTACACTGTCTTCTCAAACAAGAAAAACACCATCTGTTCCCTCTGAAATTTCTAATATTTCCTTTCCCTTTCATTGGGAACTTAGTTCTTGCCCCCCCTTCATTAGACCACCCATTTTTATAAATTCAAGGTGTCCTCTTGTACTCTGTCCTGTCACACTAGGGAGTATTCCATATTCTCCTTATCTATAAAAATGGTTACCACAGTATATCCTATTCTTATAAACTCAAAATTCTACAATTTTCTAGACATAAGCCCTAAGACCCTATCCTGTGATTCTACTACTTGGATTACCCTAAAGTCCCTTATCTTTATTGCTAATGTCCTTATTTTATCGTGTCTCCTCAGAGCATAACCTTTGCTTTTCTCACAGAGAGATCTCCGCTTGCCCCTCATATTGTCTCATATTGAGGAATTCCCACTTCTTCTCCGAGATTCGACTAATAGTTATTGTCACCTTAATGCTAGAATCCCATTTCTAACACCCTCAGACTTGTGTCTTATAATGTTCCCTATTCATTCAGTGTGAGCTCCCAGGATATTTCCTATCCTCTCACATTAGAACTCCTATTTGTCCTATTGGACATTCCCTCCCAATTCCTTCCGGGACTGCTTTATTTCTGCATACCGGATTCCTCTCACCTTAAAAATTATGGTTAGGGTCCTCATTTATTCCAACCCCAGGACTGACTCCACTTGTAACTCCTTTCACTTACATATTTGACAAAACAATAGTCCACTCCAGGTAGACTGGGGTTAACTAGAGAGGTAGCAGATAACCTTTTCCAATAGAGTATTTTCTTCTAATCAGTTTTGTGCATCAGAGTTTAAAATGTTCTCATCACCTTAGATTTATTGTGGAAAATGCTGAAACAATTATTAAAATTAAAGACAATTAGTTGCCTTCACAGGTACAAATTTTTGCTTTGTTCTTTTTTGTCTAAATATGATATTGGGGTTCCTTAAGTGGATTGTGCAATGACTAGAAGTTTTTCTATCTTAGACCTCCCCATCTTGCTTTTTTGAAGGATTGAATAAAGGGTTAAAAGTTCAGCTCCATTATTATGGCATGGACTTTGTGTCTAAGTTCAATGCCATATTGTAAATACTGTTACACATATTTTGGAATGTTTCAATACTGACCTACATGAGCTTTGCAAAGAAATCATTTAAAAATTGACATGATTGTGGCTAACAGTTACATTGTGCTTAATCTGTGGCAGGCAATACTCTAAGCACTGTAGATATATTACTCTCTCTATATTAACTTATTTAATCCTCACTATAATCAAACTGTCCCCACTGTACAAATATGCAAACTAAGGCACAGATGAACAAAATGAGGTAAAGACTAAGTTAGAACCAGTGCAAACAATCTATGTGTTAACTACCACAATGCCTCCTTTCAACTAATACAGAGGTCAAAACTTATGACTCACAGGCCAAATGTAGGCTGCAGATGTATGTTATTTGGCCTGAACAATGTTTTCTTAACATTTTGCACCAGTTACTATTATCTAAAACACAAGAGAGTAAGGTAGCCTGCACTTCCAATTCTGGCTCCACCAGTCTATCCTGTCATTTTAACATTTTACAATCTTTAACAAATTAAAGACCTGGATTTCAGAAAGATTAAACTACATTTTCTTAGTCACATGTTTAGTAACTTAATGGACAATTGGATGTCAAGGCTGCCTGATATAAAGGCAATATAACCAAATTAACAGATTTGAGTTTCAATATGTCTCAAAAAGTAATATTAAGGACTTCTTTCCAGAAATAGAATCTGATGTCTTCCTCTCTAATGTGAGGTTAGAGCCGAAGTCAAAAAAGGGGGTATTTTTGTCGTAGAGTGTGAATTCTGCCATTTACTAACTATAAGACCTGCAGAAAGTTTAGAACATTCTCAGCCTCCCATGCCTCACGTAAACCTTAATTGTATGCTTGTTCGTTCATACCACAGAACTTGTTTAGCATCTACTATATGCTTTATAACATTGTTATTGTGAGATTACAAATAGTATAGTATGTGAAAAACCTGCATCACATTTGATAAGACATTGTATGAGCTTATTAAATAGTAACTAGTTACTATTTGTTTTATTTTATTTTATTTTAATTGTTGTTCAAGTACAGTTTTTTGCCCTTTACCCTCATCCCAGCCCACCCCCCAGCCCTCACCACCTCCCTCCAGAGTAACTTGTTACTGTTATTAATGAGGATATAAGGGATTCTGCTCAGCTGAAGAAAATAAGCAGCTTAGACTTTTAGGCAGGGAGAAAATTAAGAAATTCACTTTTTTAGGTAAAATTCTCAAGATAAAATTAATTTGAAAGTGTTCAATTCAGTGACCTTTAGTATATTCACAATGTTGCACACCATAACTAATATCTAGTTTCAAAACATTTAATCACTCCAAAAGGAAACCTCATTGTCATTAAACAGTCACTCCCCATTTCCTTCTACCCCCAGTGTCTACCGATCACTAATCTGTGTTTTGTCACTATGGATTTACCTACTCTAGATGTTTCACATAAATGGCATCATACAACACAAAGTGGGGCAAAACTAGGTTTACAATAGTTCATATGGAAAATAATATGATACTTAATAAATAATACAAGAATAAACTCTGTGTTCTGCATACTCACAACTATGAACCTATGTTTGCCCCACTCTGTATGTGTGCATTTGTGTCTGGATTGTTTCAATTAGTATAATATTTTTAAGGTCCATCCACAATGTAGTATCTAACAGTATTTCATTCATTTTTATGGCTGAATAATATCCTATTTTATGTACATACATTACTTTATCCATTTATCCATTCATTAGTTGATAGACTTTTGGGTTGTTTCCACCTTTTATGTATTTTGAACAGTGCTGCTATGAACAAATATTTGTTTGAATACTTGTTTTCAATTCTTCTGAGTAAATATCAGGGAGTGGGTAGAAATTGCTGGGCTGTAGTCTATGTTAAACTTTTTAAGAAATCTCCAAAATAATTTCCACAGTGGTTACACAATTTGACATTCCTACCTGTAATATAGGAGTGTTCTTTTTTCTCCACATTCTCACTAACACTTGTTTTCCATTTTTATTACAGATATCATAGAGGGTGTGGAGCACCTTGTGATTTTTATTTGTATTTCTGTGATGATTAGTGGTGTTGAGGGTCTTATGCGCTTGTTGGCCATTTGTATGTCTTCTTTTAAGAAATGCCTCTTCTTTTAAGAAATGCCTATCTTCTTCAAAGAAAATGCCTATTTTCTTTGCCCTTTAAAAATTGGGTTATCTGTCTTTTTGTTTTTGAGTAGTAAGATTTCTTTGTATATTCTTTATATTTGACTCCTATCAGATAAATATTTTACAAATACTTTCTCCCATTCCATGAGTTGCCTTTTCACTTTTTTTATAGTATTGCTTGATGAATGCACAATTTTTAATTTTGATAAAATTCAGTTTATCTATGTCTTTTTTATAACCTATGTTTTTGGGGCATATCTAAGAGTCCATTGCCAAATGCAGGGTCACAGAGAGTTATCCCTGTGTTTTCTCCTAAGAGTTGTATAGTGTTAGCGCTTACATTTGAGTCTTTGATCTGTTGAGTCGATTTTTCTATATGGCATGAGGTGTGAATCCAACTTCATTCTTTTGGATGTGGCTATGCAGTTTTTCCAGTATCATTTGTGGAAGAGGCTATTGTTTCTCCATTAAATAGTTCTGACATGATTGTCAAAGATCAATTGACCATAGGTATATGGATTTATTTCTGATCTCTTAAATCTGTCCCATTGATCTATTGTCTATCTTTCAGCAAGTACCACAGTGTTGAGTACTGTACCTTTGTAATAAATTTTGAAATCAAGAAGTGTGATTTTTACAACTTTATTTTTCTTTGTTAAGACTGTTTTGAAATGGCATGTCCACAAAAAAAAAAAAAAGACTGTTTTGCTTAGGGTCTCTTGCAATTCCACATGAATTTTAGGATGAGCTTTCTATTTCTGCAAAATGGTCAGTGAAATTTTGATTGTACTAAATTGTACATTGTTTTGGAGAGAATTGTCATCTTAACAATATCAAGTTTTCCAACCCTTTTAACATGGGGTATCTTTTCATTTATTTAGGTGTTTAATTACTTTCATCAGTATTTTGGAATTTTATTTTATTATATATTTTTTCTTTTGTCCTTATTTATTTATTTATTATTTATTCTATTACAGTTATCCTAGTTTTTTTCCTTTTGCCCCATCTACCCAACCCACCCCTCTTGACCACAGTCAATCCATTCCCATGGATTGTCTATATCCATGAGTCATTCATACATGTTCTTTGACTAGTCTCTTCCCTTTCCTTCCACCATTATCTGCCCCCCGCCCCGCCCCTACAGCTATCAGTCTGTCTCATGTCTATATGTCTCTGGTTATATTTTTCTCATTAGTTTATTTTATTCATTAGTTATCTTATATTTTTAAATCATTACCCAAGGATATGTTTATTGATTTTACAGAAAGAGGGAGAGAGAGAGAGAGAGAAATTAATGTGAGAGAAACATTGACCAGCTGTCTCCCATATGCACCCTGACTGGGGATCCAACTGACAACCTGGGTATGTGTCTTGCCCGGGGGTTGAACCCACAACCCTTTGTTGTATGGGACAGTGCTCCAACGACCTAGGCCACCCAGCCAGGGCAGTATTTTGGAATTTTAAGTGTGTAAGTCTTGAGTCTCTTTTGTTAAATTTATTCCTAATATTTTATTCTTTTTGATGTTATTATAAATGGAATAGTGTTCTTAATTTCTTGTTCTGATTTTTCATTGCTTGTACACAAAAATAAAACTGATATGAAGTGCTGATCCTGTGTTTTGCAACTTTGATCAATTTGTTTATTAGGTCTAACAGGTGTTTTGGTGGATTCTTTAGAATTATTTATACATAAGATCATATCATCTGAAAATAAAGATAATTTTACTTCTCTCCAATCTGGGTGCTTTTTTGCCTTGTCTAATTGCACTGGTTAGACTATCCAGTCGAATAGAAGTAGTGAAAACAGGCATTCCAACCTTGTTTCTTATTTGGGGGAGAAAGCTTTCTCTCAGTAGCTATGGATTTTCCATAAGTGCCCCTATCAAGTTATGGAACTTCTCTTCTATTTTTAGTTTTTTTAGAATTTTTCATGAAAGTGTGTGTATAATATTGTCAAATGCTTTTCTAGTATCATTTGACATTATCATGTAGGGTTTTCTTTATTCTATTAATGTAGTGCCTTACATGATTGATTTTCATATGTTGAACTACCCTTAGATTTCTTGGACTCATCTCACTTGATCACAATGTATAATCCTTTAACATGCTGCTGAATTTGACTTGCCAGTAATTAAGCAGTTTTGTACCTATATTCATAAGAGATATTTGTATGTAGTTTTCTTTTTTTTCTGATTTCTTTATTCAACTTGAGTATCAGGATAATGCTGGATTCATATAATGACTTAGAAAGTGTTTTTTGGGGACTTCCGGCAAGATGGAGGATAGGTGGATACACCATACCTCCACGCACAACCAAGATTAGAACAACAACAATTTAGAGCCAGAATAACACCCAGAACTGACAGGGAATTTATCTGAATGGAAGTCAGACAGCCAATAAGTTGAAATAGACCCGTTCATCCAGACCGGTAGGAGGGACTGAGCGGAAGAGCGGGTGTGGGTCGCAGCGCCCGGAGATCAGGGAGAACTGGGTGCATAAGGCAACCAGGAGCACGTAAGCCTTCCGGGATGCAGTGGTGGACCCTGAGTACACAAGCAGCAGCTGGCAGACCCAGTGAGGCGGCATTGTGGACCAGGGCAGAGTGCACAACCCAGGATCCCAAAGAAAGGACTGAGATCCCAGGACAACGGAGCTACCGCCATTGTTCGCCCCCGCCCCCGCCCCCACATACAACGTCACAATCTAGTGACTGGGGTGCCCAGCCCAGGTGAACACCTAAGGCTCTGCCCCTCACCATAACAAGAGCGACCAGACCAGAAAAAAAAAAAAAAGGAAAGAAAGAGAGAGAGATATGTCTCCAACAGAAGAACAGATCAGTCCCCCAGGACTCATCCTTTTGAGCGACCAATAGCCAATCTATCAGATGCACAGTTCAAAACACTGGTGATCAGAAAGCTCATGGAATTGGTTGATTTTGGGCGCAAATTAGATGAACAAATGCAGGTTACCATAAAAGAGATGAAGGAAGATGCACGGAGAGCCAACAGTGAAGGGAAGGAAACTGGGACTCAAAACAATAGAGTGGACCAGAAGGAAGAAAAAAACAACCAAGTAGGAAAGAATGAAGAAATAAAAGTTCAAAAAAGCGAGGAGAAGCTTAGGAACCTCCAGGACATCTTTAAACATTCCAACATCTGAATTATAGGGGTACCAGAAGGGGAAGAGGAAAAGCAACAGATTGAGCACGTATTTGAACAAATAATAAAGGAGAACTTCCCCAATCTGGCAAAGGAAATAGACTTCCAGGAAGTCCAGGAAGCTCAGAGAGTCCCAAAGAAGTTGGACCCAAGAAGAAACACACCAAGGCACATCATAATTACATTAGCCAAGGTAAAAATGAAGGAGAGAATCCTAGAAGCAGCAAGAGATAAGGGGACAGTCACCTACAAAGGAGTTCCCATCAGACCGTCAGCTGATTTCTCCAAAGAGGCCTTACAGGCAAGAAGGGGCTGGAAAGAATTATTCCAAGTCATGAAAGACAAGGACCTACATCCCAGATTGCTCTATCCAGCAAAGCTCTCATTTAGAATGGAAGGGCAGATAAAGTGCTTCTCAGATAAGGTCAAGTTAAAGGAGTTCATCATCACCAAGTCCTTATTTTATGAAATGTTAAAGGAACTTATCTAAGAAAAGAAGATAAAGAAAAGACATGTATAGTAAAAGTACAGCAAACTCACAATTATGAACAACCAGACCTAAAACAAAACCAAAAGAAACTAAGCAAACAACTAGAACAGGAACAGAACCACAGAAATGGAGATCACATGGAGGGTTAGCAACAGGGGAGTGGGAGGAGGAGAGAGGGGGAAAAGGTACAGTGAATAAGTAGTATAGAATGTAGGTTGAAAATAGATAGGGGGAGGGTAAGAATAGTATGGGAAATGTAGAAGCTAAAGAACTTATAAGTATGACACATGGACATGACTAAAGGGGGGATATGGGTGGGAGAGGGTGTACAGGGTGGAGGGGAGTGAAGGGGGAAATGGGACAACTGTAATAGCATAGTCAATAAAATGTATTAAGAAAGAAAGAAAGAAATACAAAAAAAGAAATTGATATTTAAAAAACCACAAGAATGAAAGTTATGATTTTAAAATAGAATATGTACCCTATAAACTAAAGGACATAATCCTGGAAAACATGACTTCAAAACATTTATGATTCTCATAAATTTACCTAAATTCTCTGTGCAAATTTATTGTGTAAAATTATCTAGGAATTAAGATAAGGCCAATATATATGTTGAATATTGGAAAGCACTTTAACATACAATTACATAAGAAAACTAAGAAAAGGAAAAAAAAGGAAAGTGTTTTTTCATCTTAAAAATTTTGTAAGAGTTTGAAAAGGATTAGTGTCCATTCTTTAAATATTCAGTACAATTCACTAGTGAAAACATCTGGTCTTGACTTTGCTTTGTTGGGAGGTTTTTGATTACTGATTCAGTCTTTTTTTAAAGATTTATTTATTTATTTTTAGAGAGAAGGGAATGAAGGGAGAAAGAGATGGAGAGAAACATCAATGTATGGTTGCCTCTGAGTGCCCCCCACTGGGGACCTGGCCCAATACCCAGGCATGTGCCCTGACTGGGAATCGAACCGGCAACCCTTTGGTTCACAGGCCAGCTCAATTCCACTGAGCCATACCAGTCAGCACCTTCCAGCTAATATTTTAATACTGTTTACATCTCCCTTCAATTCTATCAAAGCTTGCTTCCTTCATTTTAGAACTTTGTTGTGAGGTGTGTACTTGTTTATAATTGTTATGTTACCTTAGTGGATTGGCCCCTTTATCAATATATAACATCCTCCATTGTCTCCTGTATGAGTTTTAACTTAAAGTCTGTCATGTCTTATCATAGCCACCCTAGCTCTCTTTTGGTTACTATTTACATGGTTATCTTTGAAAAACTGTCTTCCAAAGTGGCCATACTATTTTGCATTCTTACCAGCAATGTTATTCCACATACTTATCAGGACTTGGTGTTTTAAGTAATTTGGAGTTTTGCCATCCTAATATGTGTGTAGTGATAGCTCATTGTTTGTGCTGAATTATTATTTGATTAATTTATTTTTAATGTTTCCATTTTGCTTTCCTTTCATTTTATATATTTTCAGGTTTTTTGTAGTGCTTATCCTGTGTATTACAATTAACATGTTAACTTTATAATAATGAAATTTGAATTAATACCAGCTTAGTTTAATAGTATACAAAACCCTGCTTCTTTACAGCTCCATTCCCCACTTTATGTTGTTGTTGTCATGAATTGCATCTTTATACATTGTGTGCCTATTAATATAGATTTATCATTACCATTTTATGCATTTGTTTTTTTAAATCATATAGTAAATAAGAGTGGAAAACCAAATATACAATACTACTAGCTTGTATATTTATGTATGTAAATAGAATTCAGATTCTCCCTGCTGAGGGGTTGTTTTTGCTGCCTGTTGTGAGTTGCTGTTTGCTTGTTCAGTGATTTTTCTGTATTAAAAACTATTCTCCTGGCGTAGCTCAGTGTATTGAGTGCGGGCTGCGAACCAAAGTGTCACAGGTTCGATTCCCAGTCAGGGCACATGCCTGGGTTGCAGGCCATGACCCCCAGCAACCGCACATTGATGTTTCTCTCTCTCTTTCTCCCTCCCTTCCCTCTCTAAAAATAAATAAATTAAAGAAAAAAACTATTCTCACTCTGGCTGGTGTAGCTCAGTGGATTGAGTGTGGGCCTGCGTAGCAAAGGATCGCGGTTCGATTCCCACTCAGGGCACATACCTGGGTTGCAGGCCAGTTTCCAGCAGGGGACACACGAGAGGCAACCACACATTGATATTTCTCTCCCTCTCTCCTTCCCTTCCCCTCTAAAAGATAAATAAATAAAATTTAAAAAAACTATTCTCTGGTACATGTGCTCTCTAAAGTTTCTGTTCCTTAGGCTTTTGGTCAGTCATTTGATAAAGATTTCATAAACATCTGGAGGCATATAAGAAATAGAAAAGAAGAAAAATATTCTCCCAGCCTTTGCAGATTAGCTCTGCGTAGGGGGCACTCCTTCAGCTTCTTCTAAGCCATTTAAGACTGCCTAAGCATTTACCCCCTGCTTACCAGTGGCTGAAGGTCAGTTAGAGGTAAAAGCTTAGGGTGTTCTCAGCCTTTTTGGACCATGCATCCCACCCTCTTAGTGTATGTTTCCTTCCCATACCATGGTACACATGGTAGCTTTTAAACACTTTGTTCCCTACCAATCTCCTTTTCTATGTCTTCTTTCCCAAGCTTTTTATTCTGTCAATTGCCTGTCTCAAGTGTTGTCCTGTGCTCTATGGGGGCTGCTGTGGGCAATACCTGTGCTTACAAATGCTTTCAGCAAAAGCCACCCAAGAAGGCGCACCTCAAGCCTGGGAATGCTCTGACAGACAAAACATAGGAAAGCCTTTGTGTTGTTTTTCAGGGAGACGCCAGGGAGGCAAGACTCACAACCACAATTTGAGAATTGTATTATGTATTCTCTCTCTAAGCATTGGTAACCTGTATGAAGCCATTCTCACAGACTCTACAGATCTTGGGTGTGGAGGATGGCAGACAGTCAATTTACCATATTGCAGTATTCTCTTATCAAAAAGCAACAGCTCCTTTTTCACCAACTCTTCCCTCCTAATTATTGGACATTTTTTACTAGATTCCACAGTTCTGCAAAAGTTGATTCAGACAGTTTTTGCCACTCTGCCCTTTGAGGAAAAAACAGAAAAACCTGTAATTCTCTACTCTGCTACTTTTTGGTGACTAACAGTATCCATTTTGAGATAAAAAATCAATAACCAAGAGATTCATGCTTAAAGATTCATTTTGTAAAAGTTTAATATGACTATAACAATTTCCTTTTAAATGTAACTGAAGTATTCTTAGTTTCTTACTTTAATAACAAAAAAGGGCAATATTGGAAAAATAAAGGAAAGGACAAACTACCAAGATAAGTGCCACAATGCTTTAGAATAAAGACCCTCTTTTTTAAAAAGAATTCTGTAACTTCCAACAGATAAGTTTGCAAGAAAATATTTTCCCTTAAACTTTTGACTCCTTGCAGATTTCATGAGTTAAAGGACATAAAAGTCCCCTGTCTAATTAATTGTTGATAGTTGTGAATTTTTTGACATTTTAATGTTCATAGTTTTGATCTTCTTTTTCTTAAATAAGTCCCTTTAACATTTCATATAATAATGATTTGATTGGTGATGAACTCCTTCATTTTTTCCTTGTCTGGGAAGCACTTTATCTGCCCTTCCATTCTAAATGAAAGCTTTGCTGGATAGAGCAATCTTGGATGTAGGTCCTTGCCTTTCATGCCTTCAAATACTTCTTTTCAGCCCCTTCTTGCCTGTAAGGTTTCTTTTGAGAAATCAGCTGATAGTCTAATGGGAACTCCTTTGTAGGTTACTGTCTCTTTATCTCTTGTTGCTTCTAGGATTCTCTCTTCATCTGTAATCTCTGGCATTTTAATTAATTAAGATGTTGCTTGGAGTGGGCCTCTTTGCATGCATCTCGTTTGGGACTCTGTGTGCTTGCTAGACTTGCATGTCTATTTCCTTTACCAAATTAGGGAAGTTTTCTGTTATTATTTTTTTCAAATAGATTTCATATTTCTTGCTCTTTTTCTTCTCTTTCTGGCACCCCTATGATGTGAAAGATGGTACATTTGAAGTTGTCCCAGAGGCTGCTTACACTATCCTCATTTTTCTGAATTCCTTTTTCTTCCTGTTGCTCTGATTGATTTCTTTTCTTTTTTTTTTTTTTTTTTGTTTTTGCTTCCTTATATTTTAAGTCGTTGATTTGACTCTTGGTTTATTCCACTCTACTGTTGTTTCCCTGTAAATTGTTCTTTATTTCAATTAGTGTATCATTCCTTTCTAACTGGGTCTTTTTTATGCTGTTAAGGTCCACTAAGTTCCTCGAGCATCCTTATAACCAGTGTTTTGAACTCTGCATCTGATAGATTGTTTATCTCCATTTTGTTTAGTTCTTTTTCTGAAGTCTTGATCTGTTCTTTCATTTGGGCTGTGTTTCTTTCTGTCCTTGTTTTAGCTGCCTCCCTGTGTTTGTTTCTATGTATTAGTTAGAGCTGCTATGACTCCCTGTCTTGGTAACATGGCCTAATGTAGTAAGTGTCCTGTGGGATCCAGTGGCACAGCCTCCCCTATCACCCAAGCTGGGTACTCAAGGTGTGCCCTTCATGTGGGCTGAGTACCCCCTCCTCTTGTAGCTGAGTCTTGGTTGCTGTTGGCAGGTCAATGGGAGGGATTTACCTAGGCGATTGAGTTGCAAGTACTGACTATAACTGCTAACCACCAACCTCCCCCCTCTGTGGAGGATTAGCTGTGCAGGGTCAGGGTGGTGGTGCTGTGACATGGCCTGTAGCCGTCCACTGGGTGTGCAGGCTCTGGGGTTTCCCAGGTGCTGCAGGCCAAAGGCAGCCGCCACCTGTGTTCTACCTGTGGCCACCTGCATGATCTGTATAGCAATTTGAGATGGCTACTGTTTGTACTGGGCTTGGAGATTCCCAGGCAAAGCCAAACTGTTGATCTAGGCTGGCTGCTGCTAGTGCCGGGCCTGGGGCCACTTAACAGTATGAGGGCTAGGGGCTCAGTGAGGCTGGCTGTTGCTTGTTTGAGAGGATTTAGGAAGTTGTGAGCATGAGCCAAGACCAGCCATTCATATGCAAAAGTCACAGTTAATAGTTTGGGTAGGCCTGTAAATTGAGTGAAGTGGAATCTCAGGGAATCACCAGGATGGGGCAAACAGTGTTAGCCAGGTTGATAGCGTCTCAGATATGGCACCTTCCTGCTGATGCTGTGGGTCTGTGTGGGCAGAAGGCTCAGAAAAAGGGACAGTGGCTTCTTGCTTTTCTGTCTGGGAAAAACTTGTCCCCTAGCTCCTGCCTTGATGCTAGACACTTCAGTTCTTCTCTTTATGCCACTGGTGTCGTTCAAGCTGTTACTCTGGTGCTAGAGCTCAGAAGGAATGAATCTAAGTACATGTGTGTGTGTTTAAGGAGAACTGCTCTGTGTCAGGATGGGCTGGGTAGGACAAAATGGCGCCTGGACTACAATCAAGCATGGCGGCTGAACTATAACCCGGAAGAGATGGTGATGTCAAACCAGAGCGCGAGAAGAGCCACCAATGACGGGTTGCTGCTTTGTTTGGAGGGAACCAATCCCCAGCCCCCAGGAAGAGGGCTGACCAGAATAAAATCCCGGCTTGTTCTCTGCACACCCTGCCGCTGTGCGGGCGGAGAAAAAGTTGCCCGGGAGCACAAACCCCCCCAAATAAGGCTCTTCTGCCTATTTTTGTGGCTAATTGGAGTTTATTCCTCAGGAGAATCTAAGGAAACCTTACACTTGGGACTCCAGGAGTTTCTTCCATCAACTCAATCCCTGTTGGTTTTTGCAGCCAGAAGCTATGGGGACTTACTTTCCTGGTACTGGAATGCTGTACTGGGGTTCATGGTGTGGGGCAGGGGCTCTTCACTCCCAAGATATCCCTCCCAAATTTTTATCTACCATATGTGGTTGTGGGACCAGCTCATTCTGCATCTCTGCCCTCCTGTCAGTCTGGATGGATGTGATTTCTTTAATTCCATAGTTGTCAGACTTCCATTCAACTTGAATTATAATAGTTCTGAGTGATGGTTGTTATATATTTTAGTTGAAATTTTGATGTGGTTGTGCAAGGAGGCAAGTCGTGTTTACTTATGTCTCATCTTGAATGGAAGTCTCAGAAGTCTTTTATAAGAGTTTATTTGAGCCAAATTGAGTACATAAGCCAGGGAGCAAGATCTCAAATGCTCCCAATATGTATATATTTATTGTCATTTCATTCTTTATCATTATGTTTCTATTTTATTCTTTTTATATTAACATTTTAATTTTTGTTATTCTTTTACCTATTTATTGAATTTATTGTGGTGACATTAGTTAATAAAATTATATGTCAGGTGTATAATTCTATAATACATTATTTGTATATTGCATTGCATGTTCACCACCTTCACAAAATTTCCTTCTTTTTCTAATAGAAGACCTTTTAACATTTTTTTTGCAATACTTGTTTGTTGGTGATTAACTCTTTTAGTTTTTTATTATCTGGGATGGTATTTCTCCTTCAGTTTTAAATGATAGCCCTCCTGAGTAGAGTAGTCTTGGTTGTATTAAATTTTGGCCAATATTTTCTTCTGAGAAATCTGGGGACAGACTTATGTGGGTCTCCTGCAGGTAACTAAGTGCTTTTCTCTCACTGCTTTTAAGTTTCTCTCTTTGTCTTTACCTTTGTCATTGTAATTATTATGTTATCTTGGTGCGAGCTTCTTTGGGTTCATCTTCTTTGGGACTCTATGTGGTTCCTGGAATTGTGTGTCTTTTTCATTCACCATGTTAGGGAAGTTTTCTTTTCTTTTGATTTAATCTTTATTGTATTTTTCCCTTACCATTTAGTCCCCTTATGCCCCCCCACCCCCGAGTATATCTGCACTGGCTGGTGTAGCTCAGTGGATTGAGCACAGGCGTGAGAACCAAAGGTTTGTCAGTTCGATTCCTAGTCAGGGCACATGCCTGGATTGCCAGCCAGGTCCACAGTTGGGGACATGTGAGAGGCAACCACACATTGACGTTTTTCTCCTTCTCTTTCTCCTTCCCTTTCCCTCTTTCTATAAAATAAATAAATAAAATATTTGAAAAAATAAAATTGTTTTTTTTTCTTTCTGCTGTGCCAATTGGGTGTTTTTCCTACCTTGTCTTCAAAATCACTGATTCAGTCCCTTGCTTCATTTAATCTGTTCTTTATCCCTTCTAATGTCTTCTTTATTTCAGATACTATATACTTCATTTCTGACTTGTCCTTTTTTATGCTTTCTATGTCATTTTTATGCTGTTGAAGTTCTCACTAAGTTCTTTGAGCATCGTTAGAACTATTGTTTTGAACTCTGTATCTGGTAGATTGCTTGCCTCCATTTCTTTTAGTTATTTTTCTAAAAATTTCTTGTGTTCTTTCATTTGGAACATGAGTCTTTGTCTTCCCATCATGTCCGAGTCTCTGTATTTATTTTTATGTATTAGGTAGATCTGCTACATCTCCCAGTCTTTGCATAGTGGTCTTATGTAGTAGGGGCTCATTGGTGTAGTCTCCCTTATTTTCTGATCCAGGTGATCCAGGAATATCTCTTATGTGAACCGTCCTGTTGTATTTGAATCTTGATTGCTGTTGATTCAGTAGACTTCTTAAATAAAAACAAGAATGTGCCACTGCTCTGTCTCTGCTTCAATCTGACATTGATCGTATTGACTATTTAATGTTGAAACCTTGACTAGAAATATGGTTTCTAATTATAATGTACCAAAGAGGATACTGGAGCTTTTTTTTTTTTTGGCATCTTTAATATTGATTCATTAATCTATTCAGCCGTTATTTATTAAAAGGCTTATATATGCCAGGTATTATGCTGAACAAGATTACTGATTTATTATAAAAGGGTTTAACTCAGGAATAGCCAAACAAAGAGATGCAGAGGGCAAGGTAGTAGGAAGGGGCATAGAATTTCCATGCCCTCTGCAGATGCACCACTCTCCCTGCACTTCCACCTGTTCACCAACCAGAAGACTGTCAGCTACTCTTTATTAAGATGACCTCCAAGCTACTCTTCTCTTTCTCTCACTTCTTTTGAAAGAGATGTTATTAACCCAATTCAGGGTCTGGTAGAATTGATGTAGTCATGTAACATGTATGTGTAAAAGTCACAAGTTTCCAGGTTAACCCATCAGGGTTTCTTGTTTCCACTTCTATTTTTATTGTCTAAGTTGTGTATGTGCTTCTTTTCATCATTTTTAAGCAAAATTCATTAACCGGAACCAAAAAAATAATTGCTGTCAATCTCCAGGTAGATATATTAGAAAAAAGGACACTGTGTTGTCAGATTTTTAGCACAGAACAAAAAAATGGAACAAGTTTGACAAAGTCCATTCAAATGATCATTAAAAGAAGAATGTTTAAAGACTCAACAAAAATAGACCTGTAAATGAAGAAAAACAGGAAGTATGACTGATGAAGTATCCAAGGAAATAGCTTCTACAATACAGTTAAATTCCCTGTTTATTTTTAACCCAATTTTTCTGGCCTTTAAGTATTTATCATTGTGTACCCAAACTATCTTAATTTAATAACATTTCATGATTGATAGTCATGCTTTATAATTTCACCTTACCTTAGCATCTAGTACAAGTGCACAAAGATGTTTGTTGGTGAGTAAAGACAAGTAGGCCTCACTTTGCACAAATAACATTCTGAATGAAAGTTTTGTATATATCACAACATGCCAGGAAGGAATGATTGTGAAAGGTAGACACAGCACATGAAAAAAGCCTGTGAAGCTGGAATCTAATCCCCGTTCTACCACTAACTTGCTGTATGACCTTGAGCAAATTAGTTGATACTACTCTAATTCATTTTTCCCATCTTTAAAATGACACAGAAAATTAGATAATCCCTAAATTCTCTCTCATTTCTGATATTCTATGAAATCTTAGTTCAAATATAATAGCAATTAATATTCATTAAATATTTGCCTTGTGCCATTTACTATGCTAAACAGCATTTCCATGCATTAACTTATTTTAAATGTCAAGTAACCTTGTGAAGTAGGTACTGTTAGGGAAGTGAAGGATTGCACTAGGTCACAAAATAGTGTGATTGGGCTTCTCACTGAGACAGTTTGACTTCAGAGCCAGCATGCAACCAACCTCTATACTATGTTACCTGTAAATATACAAAAGATGCTTGGTATTTAAAGATGTTCTATAGTGAATAGTTTGGAGAAATGCAGTCATCTCCTAATTTATTAGCTTTTAAATTCTTAAGTTTTAAGTGTTTTCATTTGCTATTTTATTTTAAATCAGGCTATACCTGCATTTGTTTAAAGAGTACCAATTCTTTATTACTAAAGGTTTAAGATAAAGAAGATAACAAAGGATGAAATTTAATCCTTCCCTTCCCTTATCTCAGCAGGCCTATGATTTCCTAAAGTACCATTGACAAACTTGATTAAAAATAGTGCTATGGAAAAATGGATTAGAAAAATAATATTTTTTTAAATACCACTAATTTTGTCCTTTTTCTCTCTTTTTACAGTCACTGTTTTGAGCTCAGCAGAAAAAGGTAAGAGGGTGTTGTGGATTGTATTGACAGCACCGTGTCCCCTTTTCTATCTAAAAGTGAATTAATTACATAAAGGCCTATAATTTGAGCAACTTTTCCAGGAATACACTAAGGTGAGTGGAAGTTAAGGATGATGGTTTTCAGGAAACTTACCTGGAGGTAGAGCAGAACATATTTTCTGTGGCCCCTTTGGCTATAGGACAAGAATTGAAAGTTACCAAGATTTATGACAACAAAGAGCACAGATAACCACTCTGTTGGCCATAGTACTTTGTTTTCCTAGATAACTTGCCTTTTTACCCAATTCACCCCCACTTCAAGGGATGGAGTAAGAGCTCCACAGAGAGCTTCTAAGTCTTTTACTGTCACAGTTCCTATATATTTATTGTACTCCTGTCCGTTTTTCATTCTCATCTTGACCTTATCTACGATTTATACTACCATTCCAATGAGATTGAGGTATTTTCCATTTAAAAATGTGTAAGCCAAGCACGAGTATTAACAAACCTTTAGCTTTAAGTTATTTTTTCAGATATAACCATAAGTATTTATGTAGCTATTTTATATAGCCACTTTTAATTCTCATGGGTATTATTGTGATTCATTAACTATAAAGCATTCATGTTGTGCTGTTTAGAGCTCCAGTTTGCTATTACTCATTCAACAGAGGCATTGGCTATAGAGGCCACAGAGTTGTGGGGAGATAGTAGGTCATAATAGTTAAAAGTATGAGTTCTGGAGCCGAACTGTCTAAATTCAAATCCTGCCTTCAATACTTCTTAGTAAATTATTGTACCCTCTTTTTGCTTATCTCATTCACGTGTAAAATAGAACTATTAACACTACCTAATTTATAAAGTTGTGAAAATTTAATGAGTTAATGCATGTAAAGCAAAACAGTGGTAAGTAAACACCTTAGGGTAAGTCTTGAGTTGCCTCTTATTCTTATGTATGGTTCTTAAGGTAAGACAGGATATATAAAATAAATGTTTTCTGCAATAAACTTTTAAAATAACTTATGTGGGGGTTTAGATGTTGTTCTACCATAATAGGAATAATGATAATAATATTGTTATTATTGAAAACCATGATTTACAAGCCCTGGCTGGCATAGCTCAGTGGATTGAGCTCAGGCTGTGAACCAAAGTGTCACAGGTTCAATTCCCAGGCAGGGTACATGCCTGGGTTGCAGGCCATGACCCCCAGCAACTGCACATTGATGTTTCTCTCTCTCTTTCTCCCTCTCTTCCCTCTCTAAAAATAAATAGATAAAATCTTTTTTAAAATTTTTAAAAAATTAAAAAAACAACAATAACAACAAAAACCATGATTTACTGTGCCAGGTATCCTGCTAAGATCTATATCTTCATTCAATATTTACATCAACACAATGATGTAGACACACTTATGTCCATTTTATTGAGAAGGAAACTGAAGTTTAGAGAGGTTAAATAACATCCCAGGTAATATAATTAGTAAATAGTAGCATTTAAACCCAGAACTCTCTCACTTCAAATTCCATGCTCTTAAGCAAACCTGCACTTCTCTTTTACTTTTCAATCTACAACTCCCTTATTTGCTTACTTGAGCTTCATCCTCAAAAACCTGATGCTCATTTACTTTTTTCTAGTGTTCAAAGTACTATATCTGCATGTTTTGTGTCTTATGAGTAATTCAATCAAACCAGTATAGATTGTCATTTGTAAACCCCACTGAGTTCAAAGCCTTCCTGGTAACATCAGTCTAGTTACAGAATTTGAGCTCTTTAGGAGATTTTGTTGCCACAGTGTATGATTTTTAAGATACCTTTTGACACTAGAATTCTGTGATCCCAAAGCACTTTCCACCTGATAACTCTTGAATTTATCAATACAGTAAAATAAAAAATAAGATTAAATTTTGCTTCTTCTACATTGGGGCAAAATGGGACAAAATGCAGGATTTAGAGACAGAATATCTGGGTTGGTGTTCCAGCTCTACCATTTACTAACTCTGTTATCTTTGGTAAGTAACTCAGCTTCCATGAACCTCAAATTCTGTAAAATGATGCTAGTTTAATAACATCTTACCGATTTCTTTTAAACTAGAGAGAGTAAATAAATGTACACAGCAGTAAAATAAACTGCTTTGTAAATGTTAAGTATTAACAATCTCACTTGTAACATTTTTTATGTGTCAAGATTCTCAAAGACAGAGGAATTCATAAACTAAAATTAGATTCAATTGTAACCAGAAGGTTGAAAGTTAGACCTGTAAAGAACTTCTGAACACTAAGGCAGCTTACTAGGAGATGCTGTGGAACCTCCTTTTCAGAATGTATCAGACACACAACTACCTGGCATGAATCAATGAGCCTTGCCTAGAAGCACACTAGTAGGCCTAATGACTATCTGAGGTCTTTGCTAACCCTGTGCCTCTCTTGTGACTTGTTTCAAATTACAGTGCACTATTAAAGATGCAGTATAGCATCTGACTGCCAGCAGGAACATTGTTTGGCATACACAAAGAAAATATAAGGGACAAAGAAATGAAAGCCTCAAATGCTTAACCTTTTATTGTCTCCCAGCTCAAGAAAATTGTAGTTAAAACATACTGTAAAAGGCCCTCCCCCCATTTTTTGTCTGCTCAGTGGTTCCTCTACTTAGTTGAAGAATGTCTCTCCAAAATTAGTGTCCACCCGAAACCTGTGAATGTGACTTAATTTGGAAATAAGGTCTTTGTAGGTGTAATTAAGTTAAGTTGAAATCATACTGGATTTTGTGGGCCCTATTACTGGCATCCTTATAAGAAAAGGAAAAGGTGGATACATAGATAGATACAGAGAGAAGATGGCTATGTGAAAATAGAGGCAGAGTTTAGTTATGCAGCCACAAACCAAAGAACAAGAAGACTTTTCAGGAGCCACCAGAAGCTAAGAAAGGCAAGGAAGGATCCTCCCTTGGAGCCTTCCAAGAGAGCATGACCTTGCCTACACCTTAATTTCCAACTTCTAGCCTCCAGCACTGTAAGAGAATAAATTTCTGTTTTTTTAAGCCACTCAGATTGTGGTAATTTGTTATGACAGTTCTAGGAAACTAATATAGTACCTCATAAATTTTAATCTCTAATGTACTGGTAAGAACATTGTATCAGTAGCAAATAAGCACAGACTTGGGTGTCAGATATACCTGTGATCAAATCTTGATCTTGCCACTTAGTATATATATGATCATGGGGAACTTAACTTCACTAAGTTTCGCTTTCTTTGTCTGTAAAATGGAGATAACAATACCTACATTTCATGGTTGTTTGGAGCATGAAATGAGATGATGTACAGGGTCTGTCCAGAAAGTGTCCGGTCATGTAATGTTAAAATGGAGACATTTATTGAAGAAGATAACAAGATATAAGAAACATTGTACATAGGACAAGGATGCCTCAGTCCCCTTCAAAGTAGGCACCTGGGGACCTCGCACAGTTCTCCCAGCGTTTCTTCCACTGTTCAAAACCCTCTGCAAAATTCTTTCAGCATTATGTAGAATAAGAGAGGTGAAAGCAGGCTTCCCTGTCTTGTTCTCTATCTTAAAGGGGAATGCTTCTAATTTTTGCCCATTGAGTATGATATTGGCTGTGGTTTCGTCACATGTGGCCTTTATTAAGCTGAGGTGCAATCCCTCTATTCTCACTTTACTTAGAGTTCATATCATAAATGGGTGCTAGATTTCATCAAATACTTTTTCTGCATCTACTGATATGATCATGAGGTTTTTATCCTTCATTTTGTTTATGTGGTATATCACATTTATTGATTTTGTGGATTATACCAACCTTGCATTCCCAGTATAAATCCCACTTGATCATGGTGTATGAACATCTTAATGTATTGCTGTATTCAGTTTGTTAATATTTTGTTGAGGATTTTAGTATGAATGTTCATCAGGTATAATGATTTCTAATTTTCTTTCTTTGTCTGGTTTTGGGATTAGGATAATGCTGACATTGTAAAATGAGCTTGGGAGTCTTCTCTCTTTAAGTTTTTGAAATAGTTTGAGAAGGAGAGATGTTAGTTCTTATCTGAATGTTTGGTAAATTCACCTGTAATGTTATCCAATCCAGGGCTTTTGTTTGTTGAGAGGTTTTTTGATTACTGCTTCAGCTAAGCTAGTTATCTGTCTGTTCAGATTGTCTGATTCTTCCCAATTTAGTTTTGGAAGATTTTACATCTAGGAATTTATTCATTTCATCCAGATAGTCCAGTTGTTGGCATATAGTTGTTTGCAGTATTTTCTTACAATCCTTCCTATTTCTTTGGTGTCAGTTGTACTTCCACTCTTTTATTTCTGATTTTATTTATTTGGGTCCTCTCTATTTTTTTCTTTATGTGTCTTGTTAAAAGTTTGCCAATCTTGTTTATCTTTTCAAAAAGCCAGCTCTTGGATTCACTGATTTTTGTTATTGTTTTTTAGACTGTATTTCATTTATTTCTGGTCTGATATTTTATTATTTCATTCCTTCTATTTCATTACTTTAGGCTTTGTTTTTTTTTAAGTGTTTTAAGTATAAAGTTAGATTGTTTATGAGTTTTTTTTGTTTGTTTCTTGAGATAGGCTTATGATGCTATGAATTTCTCTCTTAGGACGGCTTTCCCTGTGTCCCACACATTTTGGGGTTGTTCTGTTTTCATTTTCATTTGTTTTAAATCATCTTTTGATTTCTACCTTTATCTCATTGTTAACCCATGCACTGTTTAGTAACATGTTATTTACCTTCCATGTCTTTGCATGTTTTTCAGTGTTCATCTTGTGATTGATTTCTAGTTTCATAGCATTGTGGTCAGAGAGGATGTTTGATATTATTTCAGTTTTCTTAGATTTATTGAGACTTGTTTTGTGTTCTAACATGTGATCTATCCTAAAAAACGTCCCATGTGCACTTGAAAAGAATGTGTATTCTGCCGCTTTTGGATGAAATGTTCTGAAGATATCAATTAAATCCATTTGATTTAGTGTGTCATCTAAGGCCACCTTCTTCTTGTTGATTTTTTGCTTGGGAGATCTATCCATTGATGTCAATGGGGTGTTAAATGCCTTACTATGACTGTACTTCTGTCAGTCTCTCCCTTTATGTCCATCAATATTTGCTTTACATATTTAGGTGCTCCTAAGTTGGGTACATAAATGTTTACAAGGATTATATCCTCTTGTTGGATTGTTCCCTTTATCACTATGTAGTGTTCTTCATTGTCTCCTACTGTAGCCTTGGTTTTAAAGTCTGTTTTGTCAGATATAAGTACTGCTACTCTAGCCTTTTATTCTTTCCATTTGCCTGAAGTGTCTTTTTCTATCCCTTTACTTTTAGTCTCTGTGTATCTTTTATCTGAGGCGAGTTTCTGGAAGACAGCATATATATGGGTCTTATTTTCTTACCCATTCAGCTACCTTATGTCTTTTGATTGGAACATTTAAGCCATTTTCATTTAAAGTGACTATTGATAGTATATATCTATGTCCACTTTATTCATTCAACTATGTTCCTCTGATTTTTAATTTTTCTTCTTCTTAAAGAAAGCCCTTTAACATTTTTTGTAATACTGGTTGGTGGTAACAGTTTTTTGAAACTTTTTCTTGTCTGGAAAGCTCTTTATTGCTCCTTTAATTTTTAATGATAGCCTTTCTGAGGAAAGTAGTGCCAATTGTTTAAGTCTTTGCTTTTCATCCCTTTGAATATGTCATGGCATGGCAATCTCTTCTGGCCTTAAACATTTCTGTTAGGAAATCAGCTGACAGTTTTATAGGGGCTCCTTGTAGGTAACTAACTGCCTTTCTCTTGTAGCTTTTAAGATTCTCTCCTCTTTAAACTTTGCCATTTATATATGATATGCCTTGATGTGGGCCTCTTTGGGTTCAACTTGTTTAGGTCTATCTGCACTTCTTGGACTTGTGTGTCTTTTTCCTTCACCACATTACAGAAATTTTTTAGTCAATATTTCTTAAGAAAAAAAAGATTTTATTTATTTATTTCTAGAGAGAGGGGAAGGGAGGGAAAGAGGGAGAGAAACATCAATGTATGCCTGCCTCTCCCCAATGGGGACCTGGCCTGCAACCCAGGCATGTGCCCTGACTAGGAATTGAACCAGCGATTCTTGGTTTGCGGCCCATGCTCAATCCACTGAGCCGCACCAGCCAGGGCTACTCAATATTTCTTTAAATAGGTTCTCAATCCCTTTCTGTCTCTCTTCTCCTCTGGTATCCCTCCAATGTAGATATTTTTACAGTTCATATTATTCCAAAGTCTTGTAAACTACCCTCATTTAAAAAAATTCCTTTACTTTTTGGTGCTCTTATTGTGTGTTTTATGTAACCTTGTCTTCCAAGTCACTGATTCGATCCTCTTTTTCATCCAACCTGTTTATTCATTGTAGTCTATTTTTAAAATATTTTATTTCTTTTTAGAGATAGGGAAAGGGAGGGAGAGAGGGAAGAAGCAAAACATCGATGTGCCAGAGAAACATTGATTGGTTGCCTCTCACATGCCCCCAAGCGGGGACCTGGCCTGCAACCCAGGTGTGTACTAGGAATTGAACTGGCAACCCTTTGGTTCACAGTCTGGCACTCAATCCACTGAGCCACACCAGCCAGGGCCATTGTAGTCTATTTTTTTATTTCAAATATTGTATTCTTCATTTCTATGTTTTTATGCTGTTGTAGTTCTTGCTAAGTTCCTTGAGCATCCTTATGACCATTTAAAAAATTCTTTATGTGATAAATTGCTTCCCATTTCATTTAGCTCCTTAAAAGAAAACATTTCTCCTGTCTTTTCATTTGGAACATGTTTCTTTGTCTCCCCATTTTGTCTACCTTTTTGTATTTGTTTCTATGTATTAGGGAGATCTGCTTTGTCTCCCAAACTTGGGAGGATCTTTGGTGCAGCTCAGTATCAGATGCTGCCTGTGATTGGCCCCTGGCAACCTGTTTGGAGCTTCAGTGTGATCCAGTTTGTGGCTGCCTTGGCTGGCCATGGGTGTACTTGGGAAGGACCAAGGTGTAAATCAATGTCAGCTTCCACCATCACCAAATCCAGGGGCATGTAAGAAAAAGGTCTTAAGAACCCTGAGATTTGCCTGTGCTTACCTTCACCTTTTTGCTACCTGTTAGGCTCAGTCATTAAGGGGCCTCTGGCTGTACTTGAGTTGCATGAGGGTGGTTTTCAGTGAATCACCAGGTAGGGGTGAGTGGTGTTCACCAGATACATGCAGGCTAAATCTTGGTGCCAGTGTTGGGTCTGAGGTCTTTCAGCAAATGTCTCAGGGTATAAAAAGTCTAACTGGTACCTATCAGTTGCCCACAGACTGTTGTGATGCAGCAGGGTCTCAAGAAATCAGCAGGGTGAGGCCAGTAGTGTTTATCAACCATAAACAGTTCAAGATTTGGCTGTGTAAAGAAGGGCTCTGCACTCATCAGGCCTGCAAGGAAAAAATGGCCTCCTTCCTAGGACCACACAACTCAGTCTGTCTTGGAGTCTGTCAGGAGGCAAATCTCAGCAGGACAGGGCTGTCAGGAGTTGGGAAAGTGGGGCTAGCATATTTTCCATGAGTGTGATTGCCTATCAGTCTTGGGAGTAACAGAGGAGTGGTTCTTACCACAGAGCCACAAAACCCAGTCGCTGACACCCCTTGATTCTCTCAGACCTCTATACCTCTACCCAGGCAGCTATCTCTACAGCAGGGTGTGAGCTGTGTAGGATGGTGTGACAGGGAGTCCAGAGGGTGGAGCTGCAACATTTCCCCAGACTGATGCTCTAAGGAGGGCAGTGCTCCACCCATTTCACATCTCCATCCTTCCTACCTGTCTTCATGTGGCTTTTTTCTGTAAATCCTTAGCTATAAGACTTTTCACTTCAGCTACTCTTTAGCTGGTTTTTCAGGTTGATTGTTCTATATTTTAGTTGTAATTCTGGTTTGGTCCTGGGAAGATGTGAGTGTAACTTCTACCCACTCTGCTGCTATCTTGAATCTCTATGCAACTTTTTAAAAGGAGAATGAAGAATCTTACTCTTGCCCTGGCTGGTGTGGCTCAGTGGATTGAGCACCACCTTGTGAACCAAAAGGTCACCAGTTCAATTCCCAGTCAGGGTACCTGCCTGGGTTGCAGGCCAGGTCCCCAGATGGGAGCGTGTAAGAGGCAACCACACGTGGATATTTCTCTCCTTCTCTTTCTCCTTCCCTTCCTCTCTCTCTAAAAATAAATAAATAAAATCTTTAAAAATAAATACAGTGTTTATTTTTAAAAAAGAATTTCCCTCTTTCTCAGTTATATTAAGTGAGCAATCTGTAACTTATAGCAAATGAAAAACAGTGTGTGTTGTATACTGTTGTGGTGCTTTGTATGCATAAAATATAAAAAATATACAGAATAAAGTCATGACACTGTGACATTTCATGTCACATGAAATGTCAAATGTCATGACAAAAGTCATGACATTTCTTGATTCCAGGGAGGGAAACTGAGTTGCTGAGGGACAGGGATAGAAGGGAGACTTTTTACTATGTACTATTATATACCTTCTAACTTTGAATCTTGTGTTTGAAATAAAGAACAAACTTACAGTAACCAGAGGGAAGGGGGGAGGGTGATAACGGGGAAAAGAAGGAAAAGGGTCATCAAGGAACATGTATAAAGGACCCATGGACAAAGCCAAAGGGGGGAAGGATGGAGGGTGGGAGGTGGGGGTGGGGTGGGGAAAGTGGGGGTGAGAGAATGGAGACAACTGTATTTGAACAACAATTAAAAAACAGAAATACAATGAAAAACTTTGAAAAAGATTTTATCTATTTATTTTTAGAAAGGGGAAAGGAGGGAGAAAGGGAGAGAAACATCAATGTGTGGTTGCCTCTTGAGCACCCCCTGCTGGGGACCCAGACTGCAACCCAGGCATGTGCCCTGACCAGGAATCAACCAGCCACCCTTTGGTTCACAGGCTGGCGTTCATTCAATCCGCTGAGCCACACCAGGCAGGGCATCTGAAAAACTTTTACAATGAAAACTTTTAAATATAAAAATTCTACATGTATATTATGTTTATATATATTTATAGAAACATATAAAAATAAGACGGTCTGGAATGATATATAACAAACACCAAACCAAACAGGTATTATGACTTAGGAAGGGGAGATGGGAAATTAGATGTATGTGTGGGATGGACATTTACTTTCTACTTTATGCTGCTTGAATTTGAAAGGAGATTTTATAATTACACAAGTCAACCACATAAAAAGAATCTTATAGGTCTGGGGACACTGTACCAAGAGAGTTCAGTTATTTTTTAAAAAATTCTGCCATAAATGTATGGAAGGCTCAACCCTATTAACATTTCTGTAACATCATTCCCATGAGTATTTCTGATAGACTGAAGTTATAAGACCTTGTGGTCACCACCCAAATTCAAGAAAATATACAATGCAATATACTGACAATATATTATAGAGTTGTACAGTTGAAACACATAATTTTATTAACATTGGTTAATTTTATGTCACCCAAATAAATTTAATAATTTTTTTAAAAAGGGAACAAGACCTTACCATGCAAGAATTCAAAATGAAATAGTAAGCTGACCTTCAGTCTTACAATGACCTTCATAAAGAATGCTCAAATTTCCCATATCAGAAAAACTATCCAGGAGGCAAAGGGCGTAAAAAGATAAAAAGTGGATAACCACTTTTATAATGATCCCTAAGGTACACCTCACATTTCCAAAGTGTGTAGTCTTTGGAGCTATTGAAAATAGCTTGTAATTTAGAGTCAGAATTCCTGTTTTTAAAACCTGGCTACATTTTAGAGTAGCTGTGTGAATTTGGATCATCAACTACCCCTATAGTTAATCAACTACTCCTATAGTTAATCAACTATCCCTATCCTATTACTTGCCTGAGAAACTCATTAAAAAATTAAATGAGATATTATGAATGCATATTCTAAACTATGTAGTGTTCAAATACTGTTATTATTTTTCATCACCCATAGTGGCAGAGTTAATGACAATTAGTTATAGTAGTTTCCCCATATTGTCATAAGGGACATTACCTCTTTAATCCCAGGACTGCATGCCAACTTTTAAAACATACAACTTCCAGAACATCTCTGGTTCAAAATTTGTCATTGTAACTTGTTACTGTCACTGTATGGGAAAAAGTAAAGTTAATGTTTCATAGTAATACAAAAAAAAAATTGCTACTAGAAAAACAAAGTACAAATTTGTTGTTGAGCTTCATGTCTTTTTGAACTCTTAGAAGTGCGCAAAAGGATAGTATAAACACTGTTTTATTTTCTTAAATTTCAGTTATCTACCTCATATTCTACCATGCCATCTTTGTGTTCTTTACCTGGACCTACTGGAAGTCTATTTTTACACTCCCTCAACAGCCAAATCAGAAGGTAAGAATACTGCTTATTTCATAGAGCTTAAAAACAGAGGCAAGTAGAAATGCCAATAATGCAAGAAAAGGACAAAAAGGGAAGCAAAAAGCTTTCTATTATAAAAAATAGAGATTAAGAGTTGTATTTCAAAAGGACTCTTGGTGATAAAGATACATTAAGTGTAGGATTGCCTATTGAAGGTGTTTGTGAAGTCACCAGCCATGGATATATTTAATACTTGAAAACCACTACCTGCATTGATGACATAATTAGAGAAACAAGAACCCATTTGGATTCTGAAAACTCATCTAATTCGAGTCTATGAAGCTATTATTTTAGAACCCAATGAGACTGTGGAAAACAACTGTTAGGAAAAAGTTGCAATAGTGAAACTGATCATTTTCAAATTGTGCTCTATTGAATCAAAGTGTTTCCTGCAATATTTAGGAATATTTATCAAAAAATTTGAAATTATACCAGGCAGTTCTATTATGTGACTACTACAAAACAGGTTAATTCCAATGTAGAAACATTAAAAAAAAACAATGGAGGAGACTTAAACAGCTTACAGACATTAAAGAAAATACTGGTTTAAATTTTACCATTTAAGGAATCAAATTGGTACACAAGAAAAAATAAAATTAAATGCAAAAGAAGGCAGTAATGCAAGAATTGATGAACCTAAAAGATATAAGCTTATAGAAAATAAATAGCAAAATTCTACAAATTCTCCTTATAAGTAGTTATTTGAAATATAAATGAGTTAAACTATCCAATTGAAAGGCAGATATTTACATAATGGATTAGTATCACCTATCTTTATGCTGTCTATAAATGAGTCACTTTATTTTTTTAAAGATTATATTTAATTATTTTTAGAAAGAAGGGAAGGGAGGGAGAAAGAGGGAAACACTAATGTGTGCTTGCCTCTCATGCTCCCCATCCTGGGGACCTGGCCTGCAACCCAGGTATGTGCCCTGACTAGGAATGGAACCAGTGACCCTTTGGTTCACAGGCTGGCACTTAATCCACTGAGCCACACCAACCAGGGCCAAGTGAGTCACTTTAAAACCAAAGACATAAATAGGTCAAAGGTGAAAGTGTGGAAAATGTTATTCCAAGCAAATAGTAACCTAAAGATAGCAACAAGGGGAGCTGTACTAATGTCACATAAGGGAGCTTTTAAGACAAAAACTGCTGCTAGATACGGAGAAGAAAAAGATCTCACTGAGTGATGCCAGAAAGATGACAGAGTAGAAGATGCTGACCTTTGTCCCCCTACCAAAAACAACAGACAGCTATGCGTGAATGAAAATAACCATGGGAGGGCTAAAGAGTTTAATTATGTACCTGCAGCAACACAGTGGAACAAAAAATGGAGAATAATCATACGGGAAGGATTGCTAGGAAAAATAATTTGATGGAGATATCTTGAGAAGGCTAAGAACAAGAAACGGGGCAGGTACTAACAGTATCAGCCACACAACAGGTACTAATGCAGTCACCAGTGGTCTGCTTTGTAGAGGACTCTGGCAGCTTTTGCCACCGAGGACCTCAACAGCCCCTGGGACAGCCATGAATTTCCACAGTTTTAACAGCAGAGGACCTCAAAATGTTTGGTGGTGTGGACCCCAGCAGTCTCTACCACAGAGGATACTGGCAGCTTTTGCCACTGAGGTAACCAATAGCCATCACTGCCACAGACTGTCCTTAAAGTGGGACACTGCTGAGACCTCCTTACAAAAAGAAGCCCCTGTTGTGCCATCAAGTACTGGGAATACTACCCGAAACTTTGTGCTTTCTCTAGACCCCAGAGCCATGGATGCTTTACATGCACTTGCCACTAGATGCCAACATAACAGCCATTCCACCCATGCCATCCTGCAAACCCTGGCTTCATAGCCACTCTGCCTATACCAGTACCTCAGACACCAGAGCCAATAACAACACGATATCTCATGCCGCAGATCCCAGAGACACTATCATTCCATGCACACCTGTGCTCTGGACCCTGGATCCATGGCCACTCTGTAAGTGTTCACAACATGGAAATTGGAATACTGCTGAAGTATATGCACCTGTGTTCTAGAATCCATTACCATAGCTTCTCCATAAGTATTCAAACTTAAGACCTGAGTCACCACCATATCAGACTCATCTATATACCACATATAGCTGCTCTTTGGACTCTAGTTCCATTACTGCTCTGCAAGTGCATGTACATAAGTCAATGGAGCCCATGCCTCAGACCCCAGAGCCTCTGTAGCTCTGTGAGCCTGTAGAATTTATAGAAGCTGGAGGCATCATGCTTCCTGATTTCAAATCATGTTATAAAGGTATAATAATCAAAACAGTATATTGCTGATATAAAAACAGACACACAGATAAATGGAACAGAATCAAGCACCCAGAAATAAACCCATGCATATATGGTCAACTAATCTTCAACAAGTTGCCAAGAATACACAATGGAAAAATAATAATCTCTTTAGTAAATGTTGGTGGAAACACTGGATATCTGTACAAAAAAGAATGAAATTGGACCTTGTACACCATTCAAAAAATAATTTAAAATGGAATAAAATGATTTAAACATAAAACCTCAAACCATGAAATTCCTGGAAGAAAACAAAGAAAACCTACCTGAAATTGGGCTTGACATGATTTTTTTTTTCGGTTTTGACACCAGAAGTATGCAGCCAAACCAAAAATAAACGAGTGCAACTACATTTAACTAAAACTGTTTGTACAGCAATGGAAACAGTCAACACAATGATATTGCAATATATGGAATGAGAGAAAATATTTGCAAACTTTGTACTTGCAAAGGGATTATTATCCAAGATATATACTGTCCAGAAAATCTCCAGCTGTTGTTAATATAACAAGAATGGTATGAGCAACATCAATGTGAACTGGCAGCCAAGGAGAATGGACTGGAATGTGCATGTGTAAACAAGGACAACTTCACTGTACTAGTCAGTGGGGGTGGTAGACACCATTGAGTGAGCATGTGTACTGTGTGGTAATTGCATTCAAAATGACTGAGCAAGTAGAGTAATGAATCTGTATCAATTTTTGCATTAAGCTTGAACATTCCTCCACAGAAACTATTCAAATGATTCAGAATGCTGCAACTATGGGCAACTGCTAATTGGCAGCTTCACCATGACAGTGCATCCATTCATGCATCATACCTTGTGCAGAGTTTTTTTGTGAAACATCAAATCACTCCAGTGACTCAGCACCCTACAGCCCAGATTTAGTGCCCTGTGACTTCTGACTTTTCCCAAAACTAAAACCACCTTTGAAAAGAAGGAGATTTCAGACCATTAATGAGGTTCAGAAAAATATGAGGGGACAGCTGATGGCGATTGGGAGCACTATGTGAGGTCCCAAGGTGCCTACTTTGAAGGTGTCATTGTCCTATGTGCAATGTTTCTTTTTTTTTTAATATTTTATTTATTTTTAGAGAGGGAAGGGAGGGAGGGGGGGAGGGGGGGAGAGAGAGAGAGAGAGAGAGAGAGAGGGAGAGAGAGAGAGAGAGACATCAATGTACGGTTGCTGGGGATTATGGCCTGCAACCCAGGAATGTACCCTGGCTGGGAATCAAACCTGGGACACTTTGGTTCCCAGCCCGCGCTCAATCCACTGAGCTACGCCAGCCAGGGCTGCAATGTTTCTTGTATCTTCTTCAATAAATGTCTATTTTTCATATTATATGGCTGGATACCTTCTGGACAGGCCTTGTATGGAACTCAACAACTCAATATATATTAAAAAACCCCCACAAAACTAGCAACCCAATTTAAAAATGACCAAAAGACCCAAATAAACATTTTTTTGAAAGAAGACATATGACTAGCCAACAGGTATATGAAAAGGTGCTAGACATAAGGAAAATGCAAATTATCAGTGAAATGCAAATCAAACCAGAGAGATCACCTAACAACTGTCAGAATGGCTATTATCAAAAAGCCAAAACATAAGAAGTGTTGGCGAGGATGTGGAGAAAATGGAATCCTTTAGCACTCTTGGTGGGCATGTAAATTGTTGCTGCCCCTATGGAAAACAGAATACTTGTTCCTCAAAATATTAACAGTAGAGTTACCATATCATCCAGCAATGCCACTTCAGGGTATATATCTAAAGGAAATGAAGTCATATCTCAAAGAGATATCTACACTCTTATATTCATTGTGCCACTAATCACAGTGATAATGATATGATCACAATACCTGATATCAAACTCTATTACAAGGCCACTGTAATCAAAAGTCTGGTACTGGCATACGAGCAGATATATAGATCAATGGAACAGAACAGAGAGCCCAGAAATAAACCCAGATCTCTATGAACAATTAATATTCAACAAAGGGAGCAGGGGCATAAAAAGGAGTAAAAATAGCCTCTTCAACAAATGGTATTGGGAGGTCTGGACATGCAGAAAAATGAAACTCAACCAACTTACACCATACACAAAAATAAACTCAAGATGGTTAAAAGACTTAAATATAAGTTGCAACACCATTAAAGTCCTAGAGGAAAACATAGGCAGGAAAATCTCAGATATTCCACACAGCAATATTTTCACCGATATGTCTCCTAGAGCAAGGGGCATAAAGGAAAGAATAAACAAATGGGACTTGATCAAAATAAAAAGCTTCTGTATGGCTAACGAAAATATCAGCAAAATGAAAAGAGAACCAACCATATGGAAAAATATATTTGCCAATGATACCTTGGACCAGGGTTTGATCTCCAAAATATATAAAGAACTCATATGACTCCACTGTAGGAAGACAAACAATCCAATTAAAAAATGGGCGAAGGACCTGAATAGCCACTTCTTCAAGGAGGACACACAGAGGGCCCAGAGGCGTGTAAAGGATGCTCAGCATCACTAGCCATCAGATAGATGGAAATTAAAACCACAATGAGATACCACTTTGCATGGGTCAGAATGGCCATCATAAGCAAATCAACAAACAACATATGCTGGCCAGGTTGTGGAGAAAAGGGAATCCTAGTGTACTGTTGGTGGGAATGCAGACTGGTGCAGCCACTGTGGAAAACAGTAAGGGATTTCCTCAGAAAACTAAAAATGGAATTGCCTTTTGACCTGACAATTCCACTGCTGGGATTATGCCCTAAGAATCCTGAAACACCAAATCAAAAGAACCTATGCACCCCCATGTTCATAGCAGTACAATTTGCAATAAGCAAGTGTTGGAGGCAACCTAAGTGCTCATCAGTAAATGATTGGGCCAAAAAATATGGTACATTTACACAATGGTATACTACGCAGCAGAAAGAAAGAAGGAGCTCCTGCTCTTCACGACAGCATGGATGTATCTGGAGAACATTATGCTAAGTTAAATAAGCCAGATGGTGAAAGACAAATACCATATGATGTTACCTATAAGTGGAACCTAATCAACAAAACAACAAGCAAGCAAAATACAACTAAAGACATTGAAATAAAGAACAAAGTGACAGTAACCAGAGGGGGAGGGGGAGGAGGAGGAGGATAATGGGGGAAAGAAAGGGAAGGGTGGTCAGTGAACATGTATAAAGGACCCATGGACAAAGCCAAAGAGGGGTAGGATTGAGGGTGGGAGGTGTGGTGAGTGGGGCGGAGAAAATGGAGACAACTGTAGTTGAACAACAATAAAAGTTAAAATTAAAAAAAATGACAACAACCTATAAATACCTATGTTATAAAAAAGGAGTAATATATATTGCCCTGGCTAGTGTGGCTCAGTGGATTGAGTGCTGGCCCATGAACCAAAGGGTTGCTGGTTCAATTCCCTGTCAGGGTACATGCCTGGATTACAGGCCAGGTCCCCAGTAGGGGGCATGTGAGAGGCAAACACACATTGATCTTTGTCTCCCTTTCTCACTCCCTTCCCTTCTCTAAAAATGAAGAAATAGAATCTTTTCAAAAAATTAAAAGGACTAATATATCAATGCAATATACTTTACACCTTAAAGAATCAAAAAATGAAGAGCAATCTAAACCCAAAGTTAGCAGAGTAAAGAATAAGGATTAAAGCAGAGATAAACTAAATAAAAATAGAATACAATAGAGGTAATCAATAAAACCAAAAGTAGGATTTTGAAAAGATCAACTAAATTGGCAAAACTTGAGCTTGACTGACAGAGAGAGAGAGAGAGAGTGAGAGAGAGGGAGAGGGAGAGAAGGAGAGAAGACACAAATTATTACTATTAGAAAGAAAAGTGGGGCATTACTACAGACTTTACATAAACAGAAATAATTATAAGAAAGTATTATGAAGAATTGTGTGTCAAGAAATAAAATAATCTAGATGATATGGGTAAATTCCTAGAAACACACAAACTACTACAGCTAAACCAAGAACAAATAAAATGTCTGAATATAAGTATAATAAGAGATAATATTAATAAAAAATCTATAAAGAAAAAAGACCAGGACCAGATGATTTCACAGGTAAATAACAAACATTTAAAGAAGAATTAACACAAATTTTTCTCAAAATTTCCCCCCAAAAATGGAAGAGGGAGAAACACTTTGTATAGTAAGAAAAAAAATCATCTAAATTTGACAGGAAGAAATAAAATTATCTCTGTTCACAGATAACATGATTAAATGAGCTTGGAAGGCTTCCCTCCTCTTGAATTTTTTGGAGTAGCTTGAGGATAGGTGTTCTTTTTCAAATGTTTGACAAAATTCTTCTTTCAAGCTATCCAGTCCAAAACTTTTGTTAGCTGGAAGTATTTTTTATTACTGCTTAAATTTAATTAATTGCAATCAGTCTATTTTGATTTAGTTTTGGAAGATTGTATGCTTGTATAAATTTATCTATTTTTGTCCAGATTGTCCCACTTGTTGGCATATAGTTGTTTGTAATATTTTCTTACAAACCTTTGTATTTCTGTGGTGTCAGTTGTTACTTCTCCCTCATCATTTCTGATTTTATTTATTTGCATCTTCTTTTTTTCTTGATGTGTCTGTTTTTTTTTTTTATCTTTTCAAGGAACCAGCTCTTGATTTCATTAATCTTTTGTAATTTTTGTCTCTATGTCATTTCCACTCTAACCTTTATTGCTTCCTTTCTTCTACTTACTCTGGGCTCTTTTTGTTGTTTTTATCTAGTTCTTTTAGGTGTAGGGTTAGATTGTTTATTTGAGATTTCTTGCTCCTTGAGGTAGGCCTGAAATGCTATAATTTCCCTTCTTGGAACTCTTTTTGCTGTGTTCCATAGATTTTGGATTGTTGTGTGTTCATTTTAATTTTTCCCCAGGTAATGTTTGATTTCTTCCTTGATCTCATTGTTAACACATTCATTGTTTAGTACTATGTTATTTAGCCTTCATGTGTTTGTGTGTTTTTCTGTTTTATTTTTTTTGTAATTAATTTCTAGTTTCATATGATTGTGGTCAGAAAATATGCTTGGTATGATTTCAGTCTTCTTGAATTTATTAAGACTTGTTTTGTGTTCTAACAAGTGGTCTATCCTAAAGAATGTTCCACATGTACTTGATAAGAATGTATATTTTGCTGCTGTGAGATAAAATGTTCTGTGAAGATCAATGAGATCATTTGCTGGAGTGTCATTTAGAATCACTCTTGCCTGTTGTTTTTTGTCTGGAAGATCTATCCATTGATATAAATGGTGTGTTAAAAAGTCCACTACTATGATTGTATTGCTGTCAATCTCTCTCATTATGTCCATAAGATTTTCTTTATATATTTAGGTGCTCCTATGTTGGGTGCATATATGTTTACAAGGGTTATATTTTCTTGTCGAATCCATCCCTTTAGCATTATGTAAGGTCCTTCTTTGTCTGTTGATACAGCCTTGGTTTTGAAGTCTATTTTGTTTGATATAAGTATTGCTACTGCAGCCTTTTGTTTTGTTTTGTTTGGAAAATTTTTTTTACATCTCTTTCCTTTCAGTCTGTTAGCATACTTTATTCTGAAGTGGGTCTCTTGTAGACAACATATATACAGGCCTTGTTTTCTTATTCATTTAGTAACTCTATGTCTTTTGACTAGAGCATTTAATCTGTTTACACTTAAAGTTATTGATAGGTACTTATTTGTTGCAGTTTTATTCTTTATAACTATGTTTATCTCCCGGTCTTTATTTTTTTCTTCTTTTTTCTTTTTAAGATTTTATTCATTTATTTTTTTTTAGAGAGGGAAGGGAGGGAGAAAGAGAGAGAGAGAGAGACATCAATGTGCAGTTGCTGGGGGTTATGGCCTGCAACCCAGGAATGTACCCTGGCTGGGAATCGAACCTGGGACACTTTGGTTCCCAGCCCGTGCTCAATCCACTGAGCTACACCAGCCAGGGCCTTTTTTTCTTCTTCTTAAAGAAGACCCTTTAACATTTCTCGCAATACTGGCTTGATGGTAATACACTCCTTTACCTTCTTTTTGTCTGGGAAGCTGTTTATTTTGCCTTCAATTTTAACTTATAGCTTTATTGCATAGAGTAGTTTTAATTGTAGGTCTTTGATTTTCATCTCTTTGAATATTTCTTACCAATCCCTTTTGGCCTGAAATGTTTCTGTTGAGAAATCAGCTGACAGCTTTATGGGAGCTCCCTTGTAGGTAACTGTCTCTTGCTGTTATAATAATTCTCTTTGACCTTATACTTTGCCATTTTAATTATATGTCTTGGTGTGGGCATGTTTGAATTCATCTTGATTGTGATTCTGTGCTTCCTGGACTTGTGTGTCTTTTTCCTTCACCAGGTTAAGGAAGTTTTCTGCCATCATTTCTTCAAACAGTGTTTCTATCCCTTGCTCTCTCTCTTCTCTTTCTGGTATTCCTATGATGTGGATGTTGTTATGCTTAATGTTGTCCCAGATGTCCCTTAGACTTCCCTTATTTGTCTTAATTCTTTTTTTTTAAGTATTCTCTTTGGGTGGTTATTGTTACCTTTTCCTCTAATTCGCTCATTCTATCCTCTGCTTCATCTAACCTGCTATTGAGGCCTTCTAGTGTATTCTTTTTTATTTTATTTTATTTTATTTTTTAAAAGATTTTATTTATTTATTTTTAGAGAGGGAAGGGAGGAAGAAAGAGAGAGAGAGAAACATCAATGTGCGGTTGCTGGGGGTCATGGCCTACAACCCAGGCATGTACCCTGACTGGGAATTGAACCTGCGACACTTTGGTTTGCAGCCTGCACTCAATCCATTGAGCTACACCAGCCAGAGCTGCTTCTAGTGTATTCTTCATTTAAGATATTGTGTTCTTCATTTCTGACTGGTTCTTTTTTTATGGTTTCTGTGTTGTTTTTAATGCTTACGATCTCTTTGTTTAAGTTCTCACTGAGATCATCCATTCTTCCCCTAAGTTCCTTGAGCATCCTTATAACCATTTGTTTTAAACTCTGCATCTGGTCTCTTGGTTGCTTCTATTTCATTTAATTCTTTTTCTGAGGAGTTCTCCTGTTATTTCATTTGGGGCGTGTTTCTCTACCTCCCCATTTTGCCTGTCTTTTGTGTGTCTCTGTGTATTAGGTAGTTTTGCTATCATTCCCAAACCTCTTATCATGGCTTTGTGATGAGGTGTCTTGTGGGACTCAGTAGCAAAATCTTTCTTGTTAACTGAGGTAGATGTTCTTGGAATGTTTCTTGTGTGTTAGTTTGCCCTCTTGTTGTAGTTGAGTCTTAAATGCTGTTGACTCACATGTGGGTAGAGTTAAATCTCGGGTGGTTTGATTATAAGGGTAGATCTCTATCACTGTGCACGTGTCACTGTGCATGGGCTGCCCCACAAGTTGAATCTGTGCCTAGCAGGGTCTGGTGCCTGCTGAAATCCCTCTTTAAGTATGCTAGTTGTGTGGCTAGTTGGGTAGAGCTCTGGTGTGCTCTGAAGGTCACCTTTTGTTGTGCTGGTTCTGGGTTTGCTTGGGCTAGATCTGGTGCAGGTCAATGTCAGATGGTGTATGTAACATGTTCTAGGCTACCATTCTGGAGAGCTACCATGCTGCTGTTTGTGACTGCATCTACTAGGCCTGGATATGTATTGGAAAGGTCATGCTGTGTATGAGGGTCAGCTTCCTGCAGCTCTGAGCTGGGGACATAGCAATACAAAGTACAAGGCATTCTGAGGTCCACTTCCATCTGTTGGCTACTCTGTCTTTCAGTGAAATTGCCTGGACTTGCTCTTTCTCTAGAGCCTTCTGAACAAAAACTGTAATGTGGGCCCAGGCCAGCCACAACCCACAGACTTTTCCAGAAGGTGCAAGTTCAGTAGGTAGGTTGACTGGGGTCAGGAGGGTGGTGGGGACAGCATGGTTGGTCTCTCAGTGGGCGCTAGGGAGTGCCACTACTCTAGAGCCATACCACTTAGTCTCTGCTAGAGTCTCAAACTCTAGCTCCTCCAGAAGCAGCACACTGCAGGTTTAGGTTGGGTGGAACAAGCCATCCTCCTTGCAGGAGCAAACTCAGCAGAGCAGAGTCACTGAAACTGTGAAGGACTGATCAAAAGAGTCTCCTGTTTTGGTTGGTGCTAACCTGAGATGCAGGAGGGAAGCAAGTACTTTGCCTCTCCCCTTCTTCACAGTCGCGGCCATCTGAATCCTGGACAGGAGCCTCTGAGGGAGACACGCTCTGAAGTTCCCAGCTCTGAGCAGCACTCCCTATCTTCATAATTTTTATTTGGTAAAAAGAAAAGGTGAGTCTTTGGGGCCTAATTAATAGACAAAATATTAATTTTTCTATCACCTATATCCTCTTCTATCACCAATTGCCCCACCAAAACTTCATTTGCCTGCTCATTGTATTCTAATCCCCAAAAAGGCTTGGTTAGTGCCTGAAATTGGGCATCCAGGCATGGCCTATGATTCTAAACAAAAAACAACTTGTCAAATAACCGTAAGGTATTCATCACATACAAGCAGTAACAATATAACTACCAGAAAGTTATATTTCCAAAGACATCCCCAAAATTAAAGTGTTGCCCCAAGTTGCTAGTATTGTCAAAGTTAAAAGTAATTGTGACAAACTTCATACTTTTGAGTCAGTCAGTATAATTTTCTTCTAAGGAAACAAAATAACTAGTTGTTTATTTGGTAAATTTATATTATTTAGTTACTATTTTATAACATTGATCTATAGCCTTTTGGTTGGGAAAATTATTGGATTTGTGCATCTGTCCAGTTCATTATAGAATCCTCAGCACCCTGTGCCTCCATCCATTAAATACTCATACTGCACCATATTTATTGTAACAACTAAAAACGCCCCTACATATTTCTACATATGCCTTGGCAGGACTCAGCTCTTACTTTGCATAAACATGACATGATATCATAAAAATGTACCACTAGAAATGTATCTTAAAGTTGAGTGTTTGATTTTATGCATTTCCAATTTTAAACTTAGATACAGTAAATTACCTTAAATATTTCATTGTTTTACTCTTATTGATGTGTAACATGCATATTCTACTCCAACAGTGAAGCTGTGAAGACTACAATTTGATGAATTTTTACCTATATATACACCCATATAATCATCATCCAGGTTAAATTTTGAGAATTCTTAACACCTCAGAAATATTCTTTATAATCCATAGACACATATGATGATGTGTGGTGATGGTGTAAGGGAAGGGGTAATGAGGGCTGGGTGGAGGTGGGCAAATGGGGGAAAATGAGTACATCTGTAATAGTGTAAATAATAAAAATAGTTATAAAAAGAAAAGAAATATCCTTTATGTCCCTTCCCAATCAACTTCCTTTCAAAGGTAACCACTAATCTGGCTTCTAACAGCCTTGCCTGTATTTGAAACTCACAACAAAAGAATGATAATATGCTTGACTTAGGGTGCTGAACACACAATACAATACACAGATGATGTATTATATAGAGTTGTATACCTGAAACCTATATAATTTTATTGACCAATGTCACCCCAGTTAATTCAATAAAAAAGAAACAGACACCTTTTAATTATGATGTTTCTTCATATGGGCCTGTTTGGGTTCATCTTATTTGGGACTTTGTGTACTTCCTGGACTTGTGTGTCTTTTTCCTCCACCAGGTAATGGAAATTTTCTCTCATTATTTCTTCAAACAGGGTCTTGATCTCTTGCTCTCTCTCTTCTTCTGGTACCCCTATGATGCAGCTGTTGTTACACTTCACATTGTCCCAAAAGTTCCTCTAACTATCCTCATTTTTAATATTCCTTTTTCTTTTTGGTGCTCTGATGGTGTGTTTTCTGATACCTTGTCTTCCAAATTACTGATTTAATTTTCTGCTGTATCCAATCTATTTTTTATTCCTTCTAGTGTGTTTTTCATTTCAGATATAGCATTCTTCGTTTCTGACTTGTTCTTTTTTATGGTTCCATATCCTTTTTCATGCTGTTGTAGTTCTAAGTTCCTTGAGCATCCTAATCATTTTTTTTTTTTACCTCTATACCTGGTAGATTGCTTGCCTCCATTTTACTTAGGTCTTTTTCTGGAGATTTCTCCTGTTCTTTCATTTGGGGCATGTTTCTTTGTCTCCCCACTTAGGCTGCCTTTTTCTGATTTTTCTTTATGTGCAAGGTAGATCTGCTCTGGGGTCTTGGTAGGGTGGCCTTATGTAGTAGGTATCCTGTCAGATCCAATGGTGCAGTCTCCTTGATCACCTGAGCTGGGTGCTCCAGAAATGTCCCTTGTGTGGATTATGTGAGCCCTCTTTTGTAATTGAGTTTTTATTACTGTTGGCCTGTACATGCATGGGTTCAACTTTCAGGCTTGCTAACTGTTCGGATCAACTCTGACCACAGTGTGCCAGCTGCAGTATACCTACTGACCACACTATGTGGAACTCTCCTCAGTAGAGTCTGGTGCCTGCCAACATATGCCTTTGGGTATGCCTCTTGTGAATCTAATTGGATCCTGTCCTGATGTCTGTAGCTGGCCACTGGATGTGTTGGTTCTGGGCCTCTTGGGAGGGACTGTGGTACAGTCCAGTGTCAGATGCTGCCTGTGACTGGCCCTGGGCATTCTTTTTGGAGCAGTCTTGATGTGTCTTCTTTTTTTCTTTAATTTTTTTATCCTCACCTGAGGACATTGTTAAAAAAAAGATTTTATTTTATTTTATTTTTTAGAGAGGGAGGAAGGGAGGCAAAAAGAGAGGGAGAGAAATTTCAATGTGTTGTTGCCTCTTGTGTGCCCCGTGCTGACGACCCGACCTGCAACCGAGGCATGTACCCTGACGGGGAATTGAGCCAGTGACCCTTTGGTTCACAGGCCAGTGCTCAATCCACTGAGCCACACCAGCCAGGGCTTGATGTGTCTTCTTTTGTAAATCCTTGGTTATAAGACTTCTGTTCTGCTAGTCTTCAATTGGTTATTCAGGTTGATTGTTCTATATTTTATTTGTAATTCCACTTTGGTCCTACAAGTAGGTGAGTGTAGCTTCCACTTACTCCAGTACCATCTTGAGTTTCAAAAATAGACTTTTAATAACTTATTACCATCTAGCACTTTTACACCAACTTGTAAAATAGGTATATTGCCTCTATTTTATAGATGAATAAACTTAAACTGAGTGTCTGATTTTTAAAAGTGATTTTTTAAACTATTAAGTGGAAGAGATGAGATTTAAACTCAGAAAGTCTGGACACAGATCAAATCCTTCTCTTTTTCACTTTGCAGGCCAGCACTCAATTCACTGAGACATGCCCGCCAGGACCAAATTTCTTAAACTGTGAAAATTTCTAAATTTCTACTCATTTGCAAGTTTAGAATATGTAGATAATATAACAAGCAGTCTCATGCAGATTCTACAAAAGTGTCACTTATGAAAAACATTTACAACTTAATAACAAGCATGTTAATCATCAGTAGGGTCCTGTCAGCAAGATGTCACACATCTGTATGCAATATCATATTGTGGTGTAATGGAGTGGAAAAGGCACAAGTCTTGGAGTAAGGTGAACTAGGTTTGTGTCTTAGTTTTGCTTCTTACTAGTTGAGTGAGTAAAAATCTCAAGTTACTTAATCTAAGTTTTTTTTATTTATAAAACAATACCACTTAGCACACAGAGTATGAATATTGAGATAAAAACTAGATAAGATAATTGAGATAAATATCTAGAGAAAGTTATAAGCCTAATAGGTACCTGAGCTTCAAGAATAAGTAACAAATATTTTCTTCAAAATAATTAGCCCTGGCTGGTGTAACTCAGTGGATTTAGTGCCAGCCTGCAAAGAAAGGGATTGCTGGTTTGAGTCCCAGTCAAGGCACATGCCTGGGTTGCAAGCCAGGTCCCCAGTAGGCGGTGTGAAAGAGGCAACCACATATTAATGTTTCCCTCTTTATCTCCATCCCTTCCCCTCTAAAAATAAATAAAATAAAATCTTTAAAATAAAATTATTCTTGTTGTTTTTAAAATTTTTGTGAACCTTGGAAAACAGTCATGTTTCTTACTTCTGCTTTCAGTTCCACTTATCCTATACAGACAAGGAGCGCTATGAAAATGAAGAGAGACCTGAGGTCCAAAAGCAGATGCTTGTTGATATTGCCAAGAAGCTACCAGTCTACACAAGAACCGGGAGTGGAGGTCAGTTCATCCAAAGTCAACTAGAGAGGTAGATGAACAGAAAGTTTAAGTCATCTATATCCTCAGTCTAGCCCCTTTTTTCTCTTCTCTTCTGAAAAACACTATGGAGTCTTTCTCAACATTTTACTATAAAAGATTTCAAGCATACATCTAAGATGAAAGAATTATATAATAAACATTTGTATACCTACCACTACAGTCTACCACTAACATTTTACTATATTGCTTTATCACACATCTGCTAAGAAACCCATCCCTCAATCCATCACTGATAAAGCCACCTTATTTTGGGTACATTTTAAGGCAAATAGCAGATATCAGTACAAATCTTCCTAAATATTTTACCATTGTGGGGATCTAAAATATACATGTATATGTAAAAACATGCACAAGTTGTAAGTGTACCATTCAGTGTTTCTTCAAAGGTACACATTTGTGTAACAAAAACTTCTATAAACATTGCTATATCCCATAATGTTCTCTCATACTCCTTCCTGGTAAATCCCACTAAACACAACCACTGTTCTGATATTTTTATACCAGATTGGTTTTATCTGCTGTAGAATTTTGTATAAATGGATTTATACAGTACTTTCTGTTTTGCCTGCCTTATTGTATTCAGCATAATGCTTTTCAGACTTATTCACATGATTGTGTATTTCATTTCCTTTATTATTGAGTAATATTTCATTGTATATCATTGTTTATTTAATCATCCATTGGTGTATATTTGGGTGTTTTTTTCTGGTGCTTAGATATTATGAGTTAACCTGCTATGAACATTCTTGTACAAGTATTTGTGGAGAAATGTCTTCATTTTCCTTGGGTAAATATGCACTGCTTTATTCACTACACCCTATTCCCCAGATCCTTGAAGCATTTGTTTGCAGCCCCCAGGATACAGCGTAATAGAAGGCTTTCCAAAGAAATGTCATTTGACCTGAGACTGGAAAATAAAAAGGAACTGCAAAATACAAAAGGTCCTAGGAAAGAAGCAAGCTTGCATTATTAGAAGAAAAGACAGACATCGACTGTGGCTGGAGGAGGGTGATACAAGTTAAGGTTGAAGAGTCAGTCTAAGGCCAGATGATGCAGACCATATTAAGGTGTTGGGACTTCATTTAAAGATTTTGCTTATTTATTTTCAGAGAGAAGGGGTAAGAGAGAGAGAAAGAGAGGGAAACATCAATGTGTGAGAAAGACATCAATCTGTTGCCTGGCACACAACTGGGCCAAAACCCAGGCCTGTGCCCTGACTAGGAATCAAACTGGCAACCTTTTGGTTTGCAGGCTGGCACTCAACCCATGAAGCCACACCAGCCAGAACAGGAGTTGGGATTTTCATTGTAAGGGTTTTGGAAGTCTGTTGAAAGTTTTAAGTGAAGAATGATATGATCTGATTTACATTTTAATAGATCACCTGTCTCTTGTGTAGAAAATATATGTAAGGTGTGGGGAAAGAATAAAAGCAGAGTGAAAAATAGGCAGCAACTATTGCAGTCATCTAAGTGAGAGATGATGGTGGCTTACACTGGGCAGTACCTTTGACTGTATCTTTAAAAATAGTCAGTCAAGAGAAAGAAATAGGCATCCAAATTAGGAATGAAGTGTCACTGTTTGCAGATGACATAATTCTTTATATAGAAAACCCAAACCATAAAAACAATAAACAAATACAGTGAAATTGCAGGATACAAAAATCAATGTGCAAAAATTCACTGCATTACTATATACTACTAATAATGAAATTTCAGAAAAAGAAATGAAAATAACAATTCCTTTTGCAATTGCAACGAAAGAACAAAATACCTAGGAATAAACTTAAGAAAAGATGTGAAGTACCTATATACTGAAAGCTACAAAGCATTATTACAAGAGATTGAAAAAGATGCAATGAAATGGAAAGATACTACCTGTTCATGGATTGGAAGATTCAACATAGCTGAAGTGTCCATATTACTCAAAGCAATATACAAATTTAATGCAATTCACATTAAAAGACACACACAGACCAGTGGGATAGAATTGAGAGCTCAGAAATAAAACCACATGTATATGGACAAATAATTTTTGACAAAAGAGCCAAAAACATACAATGGAGAAAAGAAAGCCCCTTCAATAAATGGAGATGGGAAAATTAGAAAACGACATGCAAAAGAATGAAATGACTAGTTTGTCCCCTTGTATAAAAATCAATTCAAAATGAATCAAAGAACTAAATATGACATAAGAAACAATAAATTACATAGAAAAAATTATAGGTACTACATTATGGACCTTGGTCATAGAAAAAAAATTTATGGATTTGACCCCAAACACAAGGGAAATAAAGGCAAAAATAAATGGGCAGGACTGTATCAAACTAAAAAGCTTCTGCACAGCAAAAGAAACCACCAACAAAACAAAAAGACAACCAACAACAAGAGGTTACCATCCAAATATGTAAAGAACTCACACGACTCAACACCAAACAAGCAATCCAATTAGAAAATGGGCAGAGGAGTTGAATGTACAAATTGGAGGTTACAAAATAGTCATGAGGATGTAAAGTACAGCACAGGGAATATAGTCAATTAATGTTGTAATAACTGTGTATGGTTTCAGGTGGGTACTAGAATTGTCAGGGTGACCACCTTGCAAGGTATATAATCACTATGTTGTACATCTGAAAGTAATATAATATTATATATCAACTGTAATTGAAAGATTAAAAAAATGTTAAAAAGTGAATGCCTTTTATGTAATAGAAATAAAGTAAGAAAGGAAAGAGAGAGGAAAGGACTTATCAGACTTAGAGAACCTGAACTATGGGTTCAGGAAAACTGTACTGGTCACAGCCCTGCCATTCACTCAGTGTGTGACCTTGTATAAATCACTTGGTTTGACTCAGGTCTTTACTTCTTTTATCTGTGAAATGATCACTTGATGTAATTGTTCTAGAATGTCTCTTCTATTCTTCAAATTGTTCTAATGCTAAGAACCAACATATTTACCATGCTTTATGAATTTATATCATAGAATAAAGCCTCTGGAATCAGAAGATAAAGTATGAATCCTACTTTTAGTTGAAGTAAACAGAGGCTAAATGATTTTCCCAAGATCACTCAAGCAGTTGACAGCATGGTTTGTTTTATAATACAAAATGTTATAATTAGATATATTATCTTATCCTAAGATAAGAAAACTTTCCCCTTACCATCACCCCCAAAAAGTACTTTCAAGATTTATATAATACGGAGACTTCCGGCAAGATGGAGGAATAGGTGGACGTACCGTATCTCCTTGCACAACCAAGATTAGAACAACAATAATTTACAGATATAATAACACCCAGAACTGACAGAGGATTTATCTGAATGGAAGTCGGACAGCCAAGAAGTTGAAGTAGACCCGTACATTCAGACTGGTAGGAGAAGACGAGCCGGGCGGGCGCGGGACTGGCGCGGATCAGTGGCACTCGGAGGTCGGGGAAAATTTGGCGTGAAATCGGCGCAATAGCCATCTGGGACGCAAGAACGCAGTGGTGATCCCTGAGTACACAAGCTGCTGCTGGCGGACCCAGTGAGGCAGCAATTGTGGACCAGGGCAGAGCTCGCAGCCCAGGATCCCAGAGAAGGGTCTGAGCCCAGGAGAACGGAACTACTGCCATCGTTCCCTCCCGTCCCCACTCCTGCCCCCACCCCCACATATAACGTCACAATCTAGCGACTGGGGTGCCCAGCCCTGGTGAACACCTAAGGCTCCACCCCCCACCGTAACAAGAGCAACCAGACCGGGGAAAAAAAGGAGAGACAGGGAAAGATATGTTTCCAACAGAACAGATCAGTCCCCCAGGACTCATCCTTTTGAGCGACTAAGAAATAGCCAATCTATCAGATGCACAGTTCAAAACACTGGTGATCAGAAAGCTCACGGAATTGGTTGATTTTGGGTGCAAATTAGATGAAAAAATGCAGGTTACCATAAAAGAGATGCAGGAAGATATACGGAGGAGAGCCAATAGTGAAAGGAAGGAATCTGAGTCTCAAAACAATACAGTGGACCAGAAGGAAGATAGAATCAACCAAGCAGGAAAGCATGATGAAATAAGAATTCAAAAAAATCGAGGAAAAGCTTAAGAGCATCCAGGACACCTTTAAACGTTCCAACATCCGAATTATAGGGGTACCAGAATGGGAAGGGGAAAAGCAACAAATTGAGCATGTATTTGAACAAATAATAAAGGAGAACTTCCTCAGTCTGGCAAAGGGAACAGTCTTCCAAGAAATCCAAGAAGCTCAGAGAGCCCCAAAGAAGTTGGACCCAAGAAGAAACACACCAAGGCACATCATAATTACATTAGCCAAGGTGAAAATGAAGGAGAGAATCCTAGAAGCAGCAAGAGATAAGGGGACAGTCACCTACAAAGGAGTTCCCATCAGACTGTCAGCTGATTTCTCCAAAGAGACCTTACAGGCAAGAAGGGGCTGGAAAGATATATTCCAAGTCATAAAAGACAAGGACCTACATCCCAGATTGCTCTATCCAGCAAAGCTCTCATTTAGAATGGAAGGGCAGATAAAGTGCTTTTCAGATAAGGTCAAGTTAAAGGAGTTCATCATCACCAAGCCCTTATTTTATGAAATGCTAAAGGGACTTATCTAAGAAAAGAAGATAAAGAAAAGACATGTATAGTAAAATGACAGCATACACAATTATTAACAACCACACCTAAAGCAAAACCAAAAGAAACTAAGTAAACAGCTAGAACAGGAACAGAACCACAGAAATGGAGGGCACATGGAGGGTTAGCAGCAGGGGGGTGGGAGGAGGAGAGAGGGGGAAAAGGTATAGAGAATAAGTAGCATAGAATGTAGGTTGAAAATAGATAAGGGGAGAGTAAGAATAGTATGGGAAATGTAGAAGCTAAAGAACTCATAAGTATGACACATGGACATGAACTAAAGGGGGAGAACGTGGGTGGGAGACGGGGTACAGGGTGGAGGGGAGTGAAGGGGAGAAATGGGACAACTGTAATAGCATAATCAATAAAATATATTAAAAAAAGATTTATATAATACAACACGCTCCTTCTTTCTCTCTTTGAGTATGCCTGACCCTTTCCCCACCCCCTGCTTTCCTCTCTCCCCTCTCTCCACCCCCTCTCCCTCTCTCTGGAGCATGCCCACACATTTCCTCATCTTCTTCCCCTAGGTGTGTGTGTTACCTTTGAGCACTCGCTCATGCCTGCGCTCACTCGCACATGCTTGTGCGCACTCTCTCTCTCTCCCCTAAGCTCTAAAGAGCCCTTTTTTGCCTCTGTAAATTGTTTCCTGAGCTGGCTCACTTTTTCTACCTCTGTAAACTTCTAAATAAACTATCACTTGTATTTAAAAAAGGAAAGTGATACAACAGGAAAAAATACACACCGCAATTCTCTTATGCAATCTGTTTTTTACTTGATAACTTGAAATGAGTTTGACTACCTATAATCAGTGTACAGCAAGCCATTCAGATAGGCTGGAAAGATACATGATATCACACTGAGACCTAATCAATGGTAACCACCTTATTTTTCCTATAGCTGTAAGATTCTGTGACCGGTGCCATTTGATCAAGCCAGATCGCTGCCACCACTGCTCTGTCTGTGCTATGTAAGTGACAGCCATATTTCCCTTAGACTGAGCTTAGCCATTGATGGCATTGTCTAGACAACAATCTGACTGATCTTAAGATGTAACCATTCCTAAATAAAAACATTTCCTATCAATCATAATGAGTACATGCCAAACACCCTCACAGGGGTGATGATTCAAACTATTCTAAGGACACATGGACAAAACCAAGGGTGGGGGTGGAAGCAAGGGAGGGAGGTGGGTTTGGTTGGGGTAGGGGAGAGGGGTCAGGGGTAAATGCAGACAACTTTAATTGAACAACAGTAAAATAGTTTAAAAAAAACTATTCTAAGGATAGGAAAGAAAAGTCAGACCCCATTTTAAATTAAACATTTTATTGTAGAGCAGTTTTAGAGTAATAGAATTATTATAAAGATAGTTCTCATATGTCCCACACCAAGTTTCCTTACTATCAATATCTTATATTAATATGGTAAATTTGTTACAATGAATAAAAAATATTTATACATTTTTTTTTTTTACTGAAATGTATACTCTATTTTGATTTCTTCAGTTTTCCTCTAGTTTTCTTCTTCTGTTGTAACATCCCATTCAGGACACCACATTACAGTTAGTTGTCATGTCTTCTTGGGCTTTCTCTTAGCTGTGACAGTTTATCAGACTTTATTTATTTTTTTAAGATTTTATTTATTTCTTTTTACAGAGGAGGAGGGAGGGAGAAAGAGAGGGAAACATCAATGCGCTGTTGCCTCTTGAGCACCCCCTACAGGGGTCTTGGCCTGCAACCCAGGCATGTGCCCTGGCTGTGAGTTGAACCTGTGACCCTTCGGTTTGTAGGCTGGCACTCAATCCACTGAGCCACACCAGCCGGGGCTTTACTTTTTTTATGACCTTGACAACTTTAAGGATTATCAGGTATTTTGTAGAATATACTTCAGTTGGCATTTTTCTCAAGAATAGACTTGGGTAATGTATTTTGGGGAGGAAGACTATAGAGATATAGTGCCATTCTCACTGTATCATATCATAGTATAACATGATATGATATCATAGTATATAGTATAAACATGACTTATCACTGTGATGTTAATCTTGATCATCTGGCTTGAGATAGTATTTGTCAGATATCTCTACTACAAAGTGACTCTCTCCCGCTTTCCAAACTGTACTCTTTGGAAGGAAGTCACTAAAGGACTGAATTATACCCCCCTCCTTGAAGGCAGAGTATCTATATATGTTATTTTGAATTCTTCTGTATGGGTTATTTGTCTCTTCTTCATTTATTGATTTTTCCAATCATTTATTTATGTCATTATGTAGGTATGGATAATTATTTTATATTTTGTGTTATAACTCAGTGCTACTTTGTATTGTTACTCAAATTGCTTCAGCTTTGTAAAACCCCATTTTTATGTTAATAAATATAATCATCATGTCTTTCTTCTTTCTTGGGTACTTGTTCCACCTGTATTTATTTCACCCTTGATTTAAACACAGACTGTACCCATATATCTTCTTCTGTACTTTCAGTAAACTAAGTACTGAGCAAAATGAAGGATGAGATCTTAGACTTCTCTGTATCAATATCTTAGAATTCACAATCTCTTTTAAAGGTTGGACTTTTAAGCATGTAACTTGTTACCAGCATGATCCTATGAATTGTTGTGATTGGCTAATCATAGGAAGAACTGAGAACACAGTAGTTTTAGAGTAGCTATAGGTACTGGCATCATGTACAAAATACTGGTGAGACCTTGAGTTCAATTACGAAGTGCTGCTTCATTTCCATAGCCCTACTCATCGCACTATATTTTGCTCCTTTTTTAGGTGTGTATTAAAAATGGACCATCACTGCCCTTGGTAAGTCCCTTTTATTTAATTATTTCCTCTAAAAAGGTCAAAGTTACTCTATATGCCTACTTTACTAAGCATAGTTGTAACATGCCTGATTTTTCTATTCATTGGTCTTTTTATGTGTGGGAGGAACAGGGGGCTTAACATTTTAAAGCAACAGTGAATATGCCACCAAAGGCATGGTAGTAAATTCCTGTGGTCACAAAGTTAATGGTCTCTTGTCCATTAGCTTTAGTAATTAGGCATAGTAATGAAATAGAACACAAATAGTTCTTCTCTTTGACATTACACAATCAGTTCTGGGTTTTTTGTTTTGTTTTGGTTTTTGCTGTCTTGATATTTGAAATACTCTGGATTGTTAAGCAATTCTTCAAATTTCTCTGATCTAGAGAACCAGTCTGAAATCATGTAAATATAAAGAAAACATGCCACACTGTACTAAGTATAGTTGCTAAGATTTTAATATGTCTTCAGCATCCAAAATCTAGGTTTGCTTGGATGTGTCAGGAACCAGTCCAGAATGATTAGAATGGCCAGGTGTCTCTGTGCCTGTAAATGAAAGTAGAAACAAATGAGAGATGAACTTGTCTTTCCAATCTGTTCCTCTCAAGGGACTTTGTTTCTGTTGAGTTCCTACGCAACACATAATGAAATATCAGGAGCAACATACTTCCATTGCTTAATTCACTTATGTATCAGTGTGTTCTCAATAAATGGGTCCTGATTTCAAATTAGTTTTTCTTTTTTTTTTAGGGTTAATAATTGCATTGGATTTTCCAACTATAAATTCTTCCTTCAGTTCTTAGCTTATTCTGTTCTCTACTGCCTGTACATTGCTACAACGGTCTTCAGCTATTTCATCAAATACTGGAGAGTAAGTTTAAAAATCCTGAAGCCCCCCGCCCCCCACAAAAACAAACAAACATACACCTACTCCAGTCTGTGACACTGTTTACCTTATTTTTTTTTACATTTTTAAGTAGCTAATATGGAAGTTATCAGAAGAGAAGATACCAAAAGCAAGTTTCCCGTGTTGAATATTCTGTGACGGAGGAGATTGAAAAATTCCCATTGAACAATTTTTTGTCATATATGAGAATTTTTTTAAGGCCTTTAGGAACCTGAACTCTTGACTTTTACTGATTCTTTACAATGTACTTCTCTGGTCAAGTTTTAAAAATTAACATCTTACCAATCATAGATTTGAGAAATATTGAAACAAATTCTACATCCTTAGTTTCTTAAGAAAAAGGGGTAACAAAGTACTCCCTCATTGTTAGAAAATAATTTCTAATTCCTTATTCAAAGGAGAGTTCCAAAATTCCTACTGGAAAGAAAGATATATCGGCTCGTCTTCACATATGACTAAAATGAAATGAGGAGTCTTATTTGGACTTTGTATAGCTGGAGTTCTAATACTGGCTCTGTTACCTGCTTCACTGGCTCATTGACAAAATCAAGTAAAATAGATGTTGAAAGCACTCTACTTTTCAAAATATGATTCCAATAATTATAATGAAATCTAAAAAAAATCCTACTTTCATCTTTCTTGTACTTGAAGATACCAATCATACCCCATTTGTTTCCAAAAGAATTGAAGGCAGATTTTCAGTTTACACATGTGTACAGGGTCTGGCAGAAATATAGTCAAACATGTTGTTTTGTTTCATGCCAGCAGACTCCAGAAGACATGACCTCCACACAACTCGAGTGCAATTACAAAGACATCATAACCTTCCAGGAAGAGAATTGTCCAAACTGAACCTGAATAACAAAAGACAAATGTAGGCAGAGCTACTAGTTATTGTTTTAGGAATTAAACTAGAGCCTGTATAACAGGAATATCTCACATCAGGTAGAGATGTAAAGCAGCAGGGAAAGAACATGAATCCTGTGACCAGAATGTGGATTATAATAAACTGGAGGAAAAAAGGGAGAAAAGCAAGGCAGTGAAAACCTAAGTAACCGAGAATATTTACATTGTTAAATAGTGATTCATTCCTACTAATATAGGAAATATAGTATAGAAAATTAGAGTGATATGTGTTCTCCATTCTCCCATCCATTCACTTAATCGATTCAGATATTTAATAACTTTGAGAATTAGGAATGATATAATGGATATCAAAATCTTTAACTAAGAGACACAAAAGTATAAGCAGAAATGAAGTGTTCTCATCGATTTTGTATTTTCCCCAAATTCAAAATGTGTCATCATCTTGGTTTTTCTTCATTGGCCCTTTTCCACAGCACAAGTTCTCTTATCTAGTGCTCGTTTTTATGACACGTTTGGCATTTTATTCATACACTGAGCCCTGAAAGTAAACAAAATCTACTGCATCCAGTTTAGCCTTAGTCTTCACTACAGACTTTACTGGCCCTTAACACAGTAAGCTACTATTTAAGAATTTCTCTGTACTCTCACAGCAGAGTAAACAACACATTTTGTCTTTGGCATTCCTAATCATCCAATAATCAAATACCAAAATGCCAGCCAGGTGCCATATGGTTTTTTGTTTTTTACTCTTGAAAGATAATATTTGGATATGAATCAATCACCAGAAATATGTCAATATTCACAAGCACTATCAGGACTGAACATAGCCTTGTCCTTTCCTATGCCTTTATTTCTTCTCCATAATATACTAGCTCATGCCTGACAGATGAGAGGCAAAGAAACCTGCCTTGGCTCGCCTTCATAATGAAAATGACATTGACAGTTCAGAGAAATGCTTCTTTGCAGTTTCTCCTGCCAGAGAGCACTTTAGTGTGGTTTACAGATGGCTTTTTCAGTGTAAATCGGGTCTCCTTTAAAATGAAAAGTAAACACTGCCATTTATTTTAAAAGCTATCATATCAAGGAAACTAGCTGTGCTCCTAAGAACAGCAACATTCATTTGTATGGTACTTTACCATTTTCAAAGCACCTTTACATCTATTATCTCATTTTATCCTTACTACAGCCTTGTGAAGTAAACAAAGCAGGATTTGTTAGTCTCATTTAAAGATGATAAAAGTGAGGCTTATAGTAGTTAGGTGATGTGCTCAGGATCACCCAGCTTGTAAATTTCAAAGTCAGGATTTCAATCTGACTGTAAGCCCAGTGATCTGCCCATAATGGTCCTGCTATGGAGAAGCTCTAGCTCCTTTGGAATAAAGAATTCAGAAGACCATTGGATTGTGTCTTTCCTCTCAATATTAATATAAAAGTTGCTGCCTTAATAGGAAACTGATCTTTACCTTATAAAAATTAGTAATGTACATCTCCAATTCTGGACTATGAATCTCCTCACAGAGGCTATGAATTATGTTAGAAACCAAGATAATAGGTATGTCACCAGTATTCCCCTGAACTGTTTCTGGTGGTTATTTTTTTGAGTAGTTTATCTTGGTTATCTCCTGAGAAGATAATTTTCAACATAGGGCCATCACCCTCTTCTAACAAAAAAAAGTTAAATATTAAGTATTTTATGAAGGGACAACATAGTAGATGTGATTTGGCAAATAGAAGAGAGTACTATAGAGTAATTAGGAGAGAGAAAAACTTCCAGCTCAGCTATCCAGGGTATGAACTGACTTTATGTCATTCCCTTTTGCGCAGTCATTTTCTATTGTCCATTTCAACATAAAAAGTAAATATTAAAATAAATATGAGTTTAAAAGCTTTAAAAACATACTCAAAAAGTAGAGATGCGAAATAAAAACCCAGCCAAACAAAGACTACTACAAAATGATATATGGCGTTTTTCTTATAAATTCATAACAAAACACACAAAAACCAATCGAATTCAGTTTGAGTGCTTAGGCCAAGAGGTATCATTTTAAAAGGGAGCTTCAGATAAAAGTTCCTGAAGGTTGAAGTCCTAGCTAATAGGGATAGCTATTTTCTGAGGTGCAAATTTCATGCAATTTCACCCAGACCACACCTCAGATGAAAGCATCTCACTGGCTTAATTCCGCTTCTCTTTGTTCTTCAAACACACTCACTCTGGAAGATTCCCAGTACTTCCTTACATCAAAATGAATAAAAATCTCCTCTAAGAGAAGAAAAAAGCCTGTACTACCCAAATTTGCCAAGTGTTTTCCAGCTTTAATTTTCTCCTTCCTAACTAGAGTAGAACCAGATCCTAATGTAAGGTCCACTTCAAGAATCGCTTTTAACTGTATCACTCAAGATCACTTGGAAATATTTGAAAATAATTTATCACGTAAAAATAATGATTAGCACAGAAAAGGAGGGAAGGAAGAAAAGTCATTCTTACAACTGCTCACTCCAGAATTCAGATTTTTTTCTAATATTTTCTTCAGAAAACAAAATGTTATGTGCTGTGCATGCTATAGAACTTTAGAAAATTCATTTTGGTTTAGGGCTGCACATTTTTAAAAAATCTGGTGCCATATAGAGGGCAAGATGTCCTAGCTAAACTGTAAAAATCTTAAAGTGTGATGATGGCCCAAGAGAAGAAGGGGTGAGGGCTGGGTGGAGGTGAGCAAAGGTCGTAAATGGAGACATCTGTAAAAAATCTTTAGCTGCGTACTTTTAAATTAGCCTGTCAAATACTGCTTGATTTTACTGTCTAAACAGTAATTTTGACAGGAGGTAATATATCAGTATATTATACTTCAGCTATTTAAAAAAAACAACCACACAGAATTAGTAGTAGCTTTGAAATAAGGTCATGGCTTATGAGAAGAACATTTTAAAATTCTATCTATGTATTTTTTAACTTCCTGTACATATCACCATGGCATTTTCAATACACAGTATCCAAGGAAACATGACATATAAAATATTGCAGAATAACCCACCTTGAGATAAGAGGATGAACCGTATAATCTCAAAATTACCTGTAGCCCATGGTTCATAATTTGGAAACTAAATGGAAAGCAAGCCATTGCATACCAATTATGGACTGAGTATACCCTTTTCACATTACCTTTTTCTAGAGGGTACAATGTAAACTCTATTTGACACTGAACTGCACTTAAGCAAAAATCCATTTTGGAGTTTGTAAGCTGAAAGCATATCCGTAAGAGGCATGTTCATCAACAGAAAGAAGTCTTGTAAATATTTTTAAAAACTTTTTAAATTACAGCTAGACATTTTAAACATATGAAAAATTACAAACAAATATAGAAAAGCTAGCCAAGCCTCACCACTTTAATCTTTTGTTTCTGTTTATTATTTCTTTTCTAGGGGGAATTGCCAAGTGTTCGCTCTAAGTTCCATGTCCTTTTTCTCCTCTTTGTGGCCTGCATGTTTTTTGTCAGCCTTGTGATTCTCTTTGGTTACCATTGTTGGCTTGTCAGCAGAAACAAAACCACCTTAGGTAAGACTGGATATTAAGACTAGGAAAAAAACATATTAATTTATGTCACAGTGACTGGTGTGTTGTTCCCAAGGAATATACAAACTTCCAGTGAAGCATTTTAGCTGCAGTGACATCCCCTTGTCTCCAAACTGAGACAAATATAAACACATTTTACCAAACCGGGGAGTCATGATGAATGAAGCTTACATAGTGGAGAAAGCATTAGTGAATGAAACCTCATGACAAACCAAAAATGACCATTGCTCTTTATAGTTCATATTGCATAGGAGCTCTCCAGTTGTACAGCTTGAAAATTTTAAAAAATGTGTTCACATGAAGTGAAGGAAAGAATCAGTATAGAAGGGTATACTTGAAGGAGGAGGTAAAGGTCAATAGAAGAATTGAATGTATTGAGCACATCCAAAAATTGAGTCCTGAGAAGGAATTCAAACCAACAAATCATTGACTATCCATAGTCATCAAGGAGCTGTGTAGGGACTGTGAGAATGAGATAAATACATTAAACATTTGAGTCTCTAGAACATGAGTAGAAGAAAGGAACATTTTTTCTGTCCATTACTTTGTACTCTGGGATATTATTTGGAGAACTGTATTTCTGATGGATTCTAGTGCAGCAATTTTTTCATCTATGGTGAAAGAAATATTTTCATTGTATGTAAATACATGCATGAGGAGTGAGAAGTGTCAAAATGTTGAATGTTTAGCTAAAATAGATTTGAGGAAAGTTTAGTACAAAAACCACTATACTTTTAAACTCATTTGTTAATAACACTAATAGGTAAGAAAGCATTTGCACTCATTTTCTAAACCAAATATATATGTAGCACTCAGTTGCTAGGGTGGTAGATTCAGCTGCAAATAAAAAAGTACTAAAGTCTTCATGATAAAAGAGTCTGAAAACAAAGAACAAAAAGGAGATGGCCAGATGCAACCAGAGTCCATCAGTGAAAGTATTTGCTTAATGGAAGAAATGTGTGTTTAAATATAATGTGCACTGACATGGTCCAGTTCTTCATAGTATTTAAGGTGATTATAGTTTACCCCGTTTCTTACACTGCAGGCTTCAGTGTGAACATCTACATTTCTGAAATGCTTGAAAACCAAATCAATGTTATGATCATCTCTTTATGTGCTATTGCTTTGGCCCCATACCTAAAGATGGAGATCGTTCAGTTGTTCTTAAGTAGATTCAAACAAAGTACTATTAAATTTATTGTGTTGCTCTTTATATGCAGCACTACCAAATATATTCTATGCCCATGGTTGCTTAATTATTTCTTCCATTGTGTGTTTTTTCTGCCATTTTTAAAAAAGAGAATAACAAATTTACTTTGTAATAAGTGCTTAGAATGGTTTTTACTCAGTAATTTAGCAGTCCCTAAGAATGAAGGGCCTGTGCTACCACAGCACAAAGGTATAGAACCAAGTCACATTCAGGGAGAACTATAAAATCTTGATGGTCCTGACATTTATTCCCTTATTGCTTTCTTTCTCTTTTCTTCAACTCCTCTACCCTGCCACAGAGGCCTTCTGTACTCCAGTGTTTACAAGCGGCCCAAAGAAGAATGGGTTCAACCTTGGCTTCATCAAAAATATCCAGCAGGTTTTCGGAGACAACAAGAAGTTCTGGTTAATACCTATTGGGTCCAGGTAGGTAATTATTACCATAAAAGAAGTAGATGCTGGACCATACCTTGAAGTAGCAGATTCAGTTTTGATTGTAAGATGCAGCAGGTATCAGTGCAATGTAAAACTCTACTCCCTAAGTTTTTCAGATGAGATTGCGCGCTTTCAGGGTGGTATGGCCATAGACTATTCCCTAAGCTTTTCATTTCTAACTTAGCAAAGATAAATCAAGAAGTAAGGGTATGATAAAACAGACATTCTTGCAAATTTTTTGTCAGTGTAAACTGGTACCACTCTTTTATAAATGAATTTGGTAGTATGTATTTTAAAATCATAAGAATATATAGGTCAATTGTCTCAATAATTCCATTTCTGAGAATATATTATAAAGACAGAGAGAAAACTAGGCACAAAAATGATTATCATAGCATTATTTCCAGACAATAATTAGGATACAACATAAAGTCTGAAAATATGAGAATATATATATATATAAGAAAATTAAAAAGTCAAAAGTAATGGTTATAAAGATTATGTCACAATAAAGGGGATCCTTAATATATTTTAAGTGAAAAGTGGAATTCAAAATGGTATGTACACTGTAGTATCATTTCAGTGAGACGTGGTGCACTTGTGTTAATTTGAAAGCAACCTGGAGAGCGAGGAACACATTTTTATTTTTTCATTTATTATAGCACATTATAATATTTATTTAAAACTGATATATTTAAAAATAAATCTGTAAAATAAAATAATAAAATATGTAAAAATAGGACTTCCAGTCAAGATAGAACAGTAAGTAAATGCTTTGCTCTCCTCCTCCCCATGATCACATCAAAATTACAACTAATTATAAAACAATCACCCTGGAGAACCATCTGAACACAGCTGAGTGGAACTCTTATAACTAAGGATATGAAGAACAAGCCACATTGAGACTGGTAGGAGGTATGGATACTGGAAATGGGTTGGTCCCACACCCATGTGTCATGATAAAGAATTGGGAAAGAGGGATATCTCAGCCGTGGACGTCCCACCTTTGGAGCAGGAGATCTCAGCCCTATACTGCATACCCCAACCCAGAGCACAAGTGCTGAGAAGAGGAGTCCCTACAACATCTGACTATGAGAATCAGTGAGAATCAGTGTGAATTCTGTTTTGGTGAGATGGAGGGTTGCTATAGACCCAGGCATCCTCTTAAAAGGCCTGAGTACAGACTCACTCAACTACAATAACTCCACCTATCTTCAGTGAAGAGACAGCAGCTCAAAAGGCGCCAGGGACACATGGGGAGAAACTGAATTGTGTGGCTTCGGGGCAGTAGCTATTTGTTGAGTGATGCGTGGGTCACCGGCCAGCAGCAATCACGGAACGCTGCGGATGGCTCGTCGAAACATGAGAAAAAACATGCACAGAGGCAGACTAGTTTCTGTGGAGAAGTAGGGATGGAATGGCCACCCCCTGTAGTGGGGAGGGCACTGATTTACCATCCAAACCTGCTTTTATTGGGCTCGTTTTGCATAATAATTCAGGTAAAGTACATTACTCATTATGAGGAAGTAGGGAACAATAGATAACAAGGAACTCTGCGGGTCTATTTTGAGTCAGGGTCAAAGAGCTGTAAGACTTTGAGGGACAAACTAACTTCCTCCTTGGACCCTTCTCATTCAACTGAGAGCATTCTAAACAAAGAAGGTTTCACAGTAATTTACATGTTCTTTCTTAGGCCTGATCACCCGGGGAATCCGCCCTTTTCAGCACAGAGCTGCACCACCCTGTCATTGTTTCAGGCTTAGATGGAGCAAGGGAACTAAGGCAACCAAGAGATAAGGAGATTTTCTCCCAAACAATGAGGACTCAGGCTATGTCAAAGCTGAGGAGCGAGGATCCATCACCCCCTTTTGCTGTAGCCCCCAAAGTCCTTCTTTTGGGGGCCTCCCACGTGATCATGCCTGTCTTAAGTCATTCCCCCCTTGGGGAATCTTACCTGTCTTTGGCTAACTGACCAAGCTTTGGGGTTCAGTTATGAATGAAACAGCAGAAGCAGTGCTCTTGCCAGGGAGATAAGCTTTTGTCTCCTTGCTGGCTTACGGTTCCAAGGGCGTTCCCTTAGCCTTAGCCTTAGCCTAGGCGGGGGTTACAGTTTCTGATACCAGGCAGGGCGGTTCCCAACAGTTGAGCCCTACTTGAATATAGCCTGTAGGCACAGTGTCACCTAATGTGGCAAAATAGATATACAAGTCAAAGAAGTGCTGAGAGTCCCAAATAGGATGAACCCAAAGAGGCCCACACCATGACACATCATAGCTAAAATGGCAAAGGATAAAGACAAAGAAAGAATTGCAAAAGTAGCAAGAGAAAGATAGTTACCTACAAGGGAACTCCTATAGAATTGTCAGCTGATTTTTCAACAGAAATTTTGTAGGCCAGAAGGGTTTGGCATAAAATATTCAAACTGATGAAAAGCAGGATACTAAGACTGTGATACTCAGCAAGGCTATTGTTTAGAATCAGAAGCAGATAAATAGCTTTCAAGACAAGTGAAATCAGTATAACAAAAAGTATTATAGGGACTTCTGTAAGAAGAGGAAGCAAAAAAGATTATAAATATGAATAATAAAATGATAATAACTATATATCTATTAATAACTACTTTACATGTAAGTGGATTAAAAGCTCCAGTCAAAAGACATAGAGTAGCTAAATGAATAAGAAAACAAGACATAAAAAAACAAACAAACAAGAAAATAGGACCCAGGGGATTTCCAGTTAAGATGGAGGTATAGGTAAACATGACTCGCCTCCTTGCACACCACTTCAAAATTACAACTAAATTATAGGACAATCATGACTCAGGACTGTCAGAAATAAAGTTTAGTGGAAGTCTAACAACTCCAGAGTTAAAGAAACCACATCCATCCAGGCTGGTAGGTGGGGTGTAGACAAGGATGGTTAGTCCCACATCCATGTGTGGTGGATAAAAATTTGGGAGGGGTATGTCAGGAGTGAGGTGTCCCAGCCCCACACCAGGCCCCCAGCAGAGTTCCAGTGCTGGGAAGATAAGTCCCCATAACTTCTGGCTGCAAAAACTAACTGGGATTGAGTCAGTAGAATAAACTTCTGGAGTCTCAAGGAGTTCCTTTTAAAGAACCCATACACAGACTTACCTAGACTCACTCCCTCTGAGCCCCAGCACCAGGGTAGCAGCTTGAAAGGCACCTGTGGCATACAGGAAGGAACTGGAGTATCTGGCATCAAGGTGAGAGCTGGGGGACAGCTTTCACCCAAAGACAAAGGTGGGCAGAGCCACAGAACTGGCAGGTGGGTGCCATATCTGAGATTCCATCAACCTGGGTAACACTGCCCCAGCCTATTAAAAAAAATGAGGAGAGGCTTAGGAACCTCTGGGACAACGTGAAATGTTCCAATATCCTAATTATAGGGGTACCAGAAGGAGAAGGGCAACAGCAAGAAATTGAAAACTTATTTGAACAAATAATGAAGGAAAACTTCCCCAATCTGGTGAAGGAAATAGACTTTCAGGAAGTCCAGGAAGCTCAGAGAGTCCCAAAGAAATGGGAACCAAGGGAGAACACACCAAGACACATCATAATTAAATTCCCAAGATTAAAGATAAGGAGAGAATCTTAAAAGCAGCAAGACAAAAGGAGACAGTTACCTACAAAGGAGTTCCCATCAGACTATCAGCTGAATTCTCAGAAGAAACCTTACAGGCAAGAAGTATTCAAAGTGATGAAAAGCAAGGACCTACAACCTATATTACTCTAAACAGCAAAGGTATCATTTAGAATGAAAGGGTACATAAAGTGTTTCCCAGACAAGGTAAAGCTAAAGGAGTTCATCATCATCAAGCCCTTATTATATGAAAGTTAAAGGGACTTATCTAAGAAAAAGAAGAAGATCAAAACTATGAACATTAAAAAGGCATCAAATTCACAGCTATCAATAACTGAATCTAAAATTAAAAAAAAACACACACAACTAAGCAAACAAACAGAACTGGAACAGAATCATAGGTATGGAGATAATTTGAAGAGTTATCAGCTGGGAGGAGGAATGGGGAGAATAGAGGGAAATATGTAGGCATTAAAAAGCATAATGGGCAGGTACAAAATAGACAGGGAGATATAAGAATAATATAGGAAATGGAGAGGCCAAAGAACTTAAATGCATGACCCATGGACATGAACTAAGGGGAGGATTGCTGAAAGGAAATGGGTACCAGGTGGAGGGGGGCACAGGGGGAAAATTGGGACAACTGTAATACTATAATAATATAATATATTCTCTAAAAAAAGAATAAGCTCAAAATTGATAAAAGACTTACTTGTAAAATGTGAAACCATAAAACTCATAAAAGAAAACATAAGCAGTAAAATCTCTCACATTTATCTTAGAAATATTTTTCTGCTATATTTCCTCAGGCAAGGGAAACAAAGAAAAAAATAAACAAATGCGACTACATCAAACTAACAAGGTTTTGCACCGCAAAGGAAACTATCAACAAAAGGAAAAGATAGCCCACTAAATGGGAGAACATATTCATCAATGATACCTCTGATAAGGGGTTAATATCCATAGTTTACAAAGAACTCACACAGTTCAACACCACAAACAAACAAACAAACAATCCAATTAAAGAGTGGGCAGAGAATCTGAAATCTGTTCATTTTCAGTCAAACACATTTGTGAATAGGATAAAAGGTATATGTAATATCAAATGAATAGTGTAAAAGTCACTCCTACAAATTTGGAATGCATTCAGATATATAGACTCAAATGTTCAAATTATAACCAGCTCAGTTTCTTCCAAAGCATCCCATCTGCTAGTGGCCATAGATCAACTTAGGAAGTAGTCCTATGTTACTGTAGATATCCGTAAGGTGGATTCCACATGTGGATAATTGCACCCAGAATCTGCACTCTTAGGGATGACTCACTCTGTCTCTTTTCCCCAATTCTTGATAACCTTTGCACTATACAGGCCAAAGAGTGGGGCATTCAGACATTATTATCTGACACCAATTTATAGCAACTTAACTCCACTGTATTCAGTGATACTGAATCTGGTAATTCTCTTTGAAAATTTAGAAGCAAACAATAAGATGGATATAATTAGGATCATCATCATTAAATAATATTTATGAAGCATTTAATGCACACATAAGATGTTTTTGTTTGTAAGCAACTCTTAAACTTGTGTCTCACAATGCCCAAACTGATGCAGACAAAGAAATAAGATATAGAAATTGAAAGCAATATAGCAGCTAAATGATGCTATTGTAAGATTCTATTCCCTATGGCTCTAGCCAATAAGCTAAATCATTTAAATGTTGCTAAGAAGTTTCTTATTTCTACTATGGTTATTACCTTACAAAAAGTCTATGTCAGTTGCAAGAGCTCACTGCCTTCCTTTTCCCTCCAGCCCTGGTGATGGACACTCCTTCCCTATGAGGTCTATGAATGAGTCACAGAATCCACTGCTAGCAAATGAAGAAGCCTGGGAAGACAATGATGATCACAACCGAGGTAAGTAGGCTCAAAAGTAAGGAATTCTTTTCTCCTCCCAGCAGTCCAAGCACTAATAAAGACTATATTAATACAACCAATGTAGTGTAGTGAGCAAATTGTGTACAGAAAGTTTATATAACATGTCAACCTAATAAGTTCTCTTTGGATGGACAAGGACAAGTATGGGCAGATTGTTTAGCAAATATGATTGACTTAGGCAGGATGAGATGGCAGCTTGGGAGGTTCATTACGAGCTTTGTGATACCATGATTAATTAGATAAATCAGAAAATATAATAAACAGTGCTATGCATTTTGTAAACAGTTCTGCCAGTTGTTCACTCATTGTCCTTTGTCCTTAGTTAATTCAATCAGTGGGCAACAGCTTACGTTTTTGTACTCTGATTCATTCACTTTGCTTATATTTTCTGTAAAATCTCATTCCCATTCTCTTTTAGAATGGGTTGAATATGTGAAAAAAAAAGATAGCATTGCAGGCAAGGCTACACATACATGTTGTCTGCTTTTCTAAAAGGCAGAGGAACAAAGGAAAAACAAGGAAGCAGAACTTTGCCCTTCCACCTTTCTCCCACCAGATTATTGGATCATCTTGAAATATTTTTGTGAAGAGCTGAAAATTGAGTTCTTATACCATGTACCCCCCTTGCCACCTATTCTTTGTCTTCATGTAATGCTATGATTACTATTGTGTCTCCAGCATTTGTTTATGTTGCTAATAAAAGGCTTCAGAGAGTAATTTTTAGTGGCTGGTCCCAATAATGCAGTAGCTGACAGAAATTTTGAGTAATAACTTGAGGCTCATTAAGGTGGGGAACAGAGCTCAGAAACAAGCCTTTCTAAATATTCACCCAGTTAGATTATCTAGGCCTACATTCTGTACCTGAAAGTCCAGTTTTAGAGTGAGTTATGTTAATAAGACTAATCAAGGCAAAACAGTCCCAAATCCATAGTTACAAAAGGAAAGAGTTCTTGCCCAGCCCAAAGAAGTTGTAACAAAGGAAACTCCCTTACCTTCCTTCTCTTGCTGACTATTGAAAAACTGACTGTGTTTTGATAACCTTCCTTCAGCTATCAGTCTTTTTTAACAGACTTTTATTTATAGCAGTTTCTAATAAAGGTGATAACTTTTATTTTGGTATTAAAAAACCCAAACTAATAGAAATCAGAGCCTTATAATGTTTTAACCTAGTTTAAAATATCTCCATAATGGAAAAAAACAATTCATATTTGAGCTTGGTGTTGGCAAGCAGAATACTTTTAAGTATAGATGTAGCACTACATTATAAAGAGGTTATTTTCTTAAGCCAGTTTCCAATTCCAGACTTGATCAAAAATATTCAACCATAAAATAGGTGGGCTCCAGTGGGAGCAGGACAGGGAAACATAACGCAGCTGGGGGAAGATGGGTGGCAGAGATTTCGTACCTGGGGCAGTAGAGGACGCAGGCTTTGTTGATTGGGTATGAGTTCACTGAGCTGAGGAGCTGTTTCTCAGGCATCTGCCAATCAAAGCCCCAGAGGGGGACTCACTCAGCCTGTGTCACCATGACCAAGGCCAGTAGCAAGGGCAGGAATATCTGTGGTAAGCTAGATGGCACCAAACTGAACCTGAGCCTCAGTGACCCGAATGAGGTCTCAGTCAAGGAGCTGGCTGCCGTTCCAAAGGCTGCCACACTAGATCTGTCCTGCAACAAGCTGGCTACTCTACCATTGGATTTCTGTGGCCTCACACACCTGCTAGGCTAGACTTGAGTAACAACAAACTGCAGCAACTGCCGCAGACCTTGGCCCTCTGGTCAACCTCCAGCACCATGTCTTCAACAGTAAGTTGGTCACCCTGCCTGGCAGCTTTGCTCAGCTCAAGAGCCTGAAGTGGCTGGACTGAAGGACAACCCCTTGGATCCTGCCTTGGCTAAAGTGGCAGGGGATTGCTTGCATGAGAAGCAGTTTAAACCGTGTGGCAACAAGATGTTACATACAGCACGTGAAGGTGGTACAAATGGATTAGCAGTGAGAGAGGCAGTGGTAGCTAGAAGTATTAAAATGAGAGGCTGAGAAGAGGCTGGAGGCCAAGCAGTGAGCTGAGGAGGCTCAGGAGTGGGAACTAAGGAAGCGGGAGAGGAGGAAGAGAAGGAACACTGGAGAAAGAAGTATGATGCTCTTAAATCATCCAAACAGGAGCAGAATAAAACTAAGGAGGAAACAAATCAGGCCCTAAAATCCAAGTCTGGCTCTCTGTCCTGTAAGCCTACCCCAGAAACACAAGTGACCCTGGGCTGCGCTGAAGCTACTGCTGTGCATGGCCAGTGGTCTGGTGGTATGGAGGGGCAGTGACAGACATGCAGCAGCCTCTCTACATCAGCGGATCACCATTTATGACAATGCGTTCTGGGTGTGCACAGCCATGACATCCTCGGGTGGAAAACTGATTCTTAGTAGTGAACTTGTCCTCAACAGCTGCTGCCTCCCAGCCTTGGAGCTTAGATTCATATGGAATTGGGTTCTGCTCTTCTTAATGTCAGACTTACCTGCAGTCTCAAATGGCTGCTGATGTGTACTCAAGACCTCTTCTTTGTAGGACTTTGTTCAGTCAGGGTTCCCTGGTGGCATAAGAAGTGGGAGGTAGGGAGAGGAAAAACCTGCATGCCTAAAGGAATAGGCTTGAAGGTAGGGAGAGGAAAAACAGAGTCTTTTCTAGTTATACAAAGCTGTGTAAAGGCAAGGCTCATTTCTACTCAATGGTCAGCTGTCAATACATTGATACTTTTATATGTCACAAACACTTTCTTTCATTTCTCTCTGGGTAGCTAGGGCAGATCAGGAGGCAGGGATTGTTATTGTGGACTGTGAAAACATCATGCTCAGCTACTCTAGCCTAAGTGAGAGGGAAGGGGCATACTTATTTTCTTAAGGAACTCAGGCATTCAGACATTTTAATGACCACATAAAAACTCAGGCTCAGAAAGGGACTTCAAAACTATCCAGTCCAATAGACCACTTGCACATAAGAAATTTGAGGCTTTCCATGACTTTCTTATGGTCTCCTAGCTCGTTTAAGATAGCTGGATTCCCATTCTGGTATCCTTTCTCCCCCTATCATTTTGCATTCCTTATAATGTCCTGAGAGAATAGAACTCACACGAGAATTGAATATATCTCATACCACCCCAACTCCAGTCTCCTTATCTGAGACTCCATCAACATAGTTCACAGGGGTTGCCCCTCCATGGCCATTATCTAAGGCTCTGCCTCATCTGATTTATGAGTGTGCTTTTCTACATTAGGCCACCTACTAAGACAAGGAGTCAAGGCACCTGTACCTAATACATAGAAACAAACACAGGGAGGCTGCCAAAATGAGAAGAGAAAGAAATATGGCCTAAATGAAAGAACAGAGCAAAACTCCAGAAAAAGAAATAAACAAAATGGAAATAAGCAATCTATGAGATGCAGAGTTTAAAACACTGGTTATTAGGATGCTCAAGGACTTCATTGGGTACTTCAATTGCACAAAAAAAGACCCAGGCAGAAATAAAGTTTAGAACACAAAGAGGAAAAAAATTTCAATCAGAGCAACAAGAAGAAAAAAATCAACAATAGGGTAAGGAGTTTCTGGTACAACTTCAAATGTACCAACATTTGAATCTCCTTGACAGAAGGAGAAGAGAAAGCAACAAATTGAAACCTTAGTTGAAAAAAATAATGAAAGAAAACTTTCCTAATTTGGTGAAGGAAATAGACATACAAGTCCAGGAAGCACAGAGAGTCCCAAACAAATTGGACCCAAGAGAAACACACCAAGACACATCATCATTAAAATGCCAAAAGTTAAAGATAGAGAGAGACTCTTAAAAGCAGCAAGAGAAAAGCGGAAAGTTATCTACAAAGGAGATCCCATAGACAATCAGCTGATTTCTCAAAAGAAACTTTGCAGACTAGAAGGGACTGGCAAGAAGTATTCGAAGTGATGAAGAGCAAGGACCTACAACCTAGATTACTCTAAACAGCAAAGCTATCATTTAGAATGGAAGGACAGATAAAGTGCTTCTCAGACAGGGTAAAGCTAAAGGAGTTCATCACCACCAAGCCGTTATTACAGGAAATGTTAAAGGGACTTATGTAAGAAAAAGAAGATCAAAACCATGAACATTAAAACGGCAACAAATTCACAATTATCAACAAATGAATCTTAAAAAAAAAAATCTAAGCAAACAACCAGAACAGAAACAGAGTCATAGATATGGAGATAATATGGAGGGTTATTAGCTGGTAGTGGGAGGGGGAGAATGGGGAAATGGTGCAAGTATTAAGAAGCATAGTTGGCCTGGCTGGTGTGGATTTAAAGATCAATGGATTGAGTGCTGGCCTGCGAACCAAAGGTCCACTACTAGTTTGATTCCCAGTCAGGGCACACACCTGGGTTGCAGGCCAGATTCCCCAGTAGGGAGCACACAAAAGGCAACCACACATTGATGTTTCTCTCCCTCTTTCTCTCTCTCTAAATAAATAATAAAAAAATCTTTTTTTTAAAGAAGCAAAATTGGTAGGAACAAAGACACAGAGGAAAATTAAGATAGTATAGGAAATGGAGAAGCCAAAGAACTCACAAGCACAACCCATGGACATATGCTGGGGTGGAGGGAATGCTGGAGGGAAGGGGAGTACTGGGCAGAGGGGGACAAAGGGAGAAACATTGGGCCAACTGTAATAGCATAATCAATAAAATATTTTTTAAATGAAAATATTCAAAATATTCTGCATTTGTCTTCTAATTGTGCAGAGCTGATGTTTTGAATGATCTGCATTTTTTTCAATTTAGCCCTCACCAGGTGATGACTCTACCATTGCAGCCTTAGTTTAATCTCCCCTCGGAGTGAAACCATGAAGGAAGGTGATAATTGGGTTTTTAAGTTCAGGCTTTAATGTCTGCAAGTCTGATTTTAATTCAAATAATTACCGGAAGGAAGGATCCTGTGCCAAACAGGTGTGTGGATTACAGTGGTAAAAAGTAAAAGAAACCCATTTAGCAGAATAGTAAAAGCCAATTTCTGACATGGTGCATCGCCCACCTGTATCTACAAAACTTTGAGACAGCCAACCATCAGCAAGAAGTAGCAAGGCAAATAATGCATTGCATTTACAGAATTGCCTTCCATACTTTATCAATTGCCTTCATGGTATAAATGTGTAAGTGGGATGAGATGTATGCTAAAGCATTTGCTGATACCTTTTCTCTTTGAATTATTTGACAAACATGAATTGTTCCCTGTCCTTCATTGAAGAGCGTGTCCAATGCAGCTACTTTCTGTTCAGACTTAAGGACAAGAATACCCTAAGTCTGGGAGTTCAGACAAGACAGAATGTTGTACCCCATCATGAAGTATGATTCCAAAGACATTCTCAGAGCCACTTTTACTTTTCCACTCTTCTGGAAGAAAGCAACCTTGTCTCGGGAATCTACCTAGTTAACTGTGGCATGGGTAACCTACCCTGGGTAGCCTCTATCTTCTGAAATCCAGAACTCACACTTTCAGGAGCACTGTGAATGGCACATTGATTTCATAAAGTAGAATGTACTACGCAGAAACTGTCAGGGCCAACCACTGTCAACTTTTTTTTTTTAACTTCAAAGTGCCAAGTACATTTTATGCGGGGAGTATAAAGAAAGTGACTATCTGCACATTAAGCAAGCTGATTCAGAGTATACTTCGCTCACCCAAAATGCAGGAGGTTGGAAACAAAACATTTGTACTACAAATAATGTTGGCTGTTAATTTCAGAGCCTCTTATTTTCTACATACCTCACTCCTTTTAAAAAAAAAAAAACACCAACAGCCCTGGCTGGTGTGCTCAGTGGATTGAGTGCCAGCCTGTGAACTGAAAGGTCATTAGTTCAAATCACATGTCTGGGTTGCGGGCCAGGTTCCCAGTTGGGGGCAAGCGAGAGGCAACCCATCGATGTTTTTCTTGCACATCCATGTTTCTCTCCCTTTTATTCCTCCCATCCACTCTCTAAAAAATAAATAAATAAAATCTTTTTTAAAACCCACACAAGCACAAAGTCCTGTAAGAGCTGCCTCAATTATGTCCAGTAGAATAACAGCAAGACAGGGTAATTTTGTGAGTAGCAAGTCCCAAAACATTCCATTAAAAGCCACATGATGTTGAGCTGTCATCACAGCTATTTAAGTCAAATACCAGGCAGTATTATAGGTCAGATAATGCTGATAAATGAAATAATCTTAGTTCATAGTACAGCAGGCTGACTACTCTTGGAATGTGAATATCTGGGCTGGTTACAAATACTTCAGCATAGCATACCAGTCTTTAGAGATTTGCAGATGTCTGCTGCCTCTAGGGATTGAAAAAGAAGGAAATATTCCAGTGAATAAATACCCACCCATACATGAGAAAAGGACATTTAATCGTCTTCACTTTTTTCCTATTTGTTTTTTTATTTTTTAGATTTTTATTGTTACTATATTACAGTTGTCCCAATTTTCCCCCTTTTGCACTTGTCCACACAGCCTGTCCCCCACTCCCACAGTCAATTTTCAACTATTGTCCATGTTTCTGGGTCATTCATACATGCTATGAAACTAGTCCTTTCCCTTTCTATCTTTTTCCCACTTTCCCATCCACTCTGGTTACTGTCAGTCTATTCCATGTTTCCATTTCTCTGGTTCTATTTTGCTCACTTGTTTGTTTTGTTGATTAGTTTTCACTTATAGGTGAGATCATATGGTGTCTGTCTTTCACCACCTGGGTTATTTCACTTAGCATAATGTTCCCCAGTTCCAACCATGGTGTCACGAAGGGTAGGAGCTCCTTCTTTCTTTCTGCTGCGTAGTGTTCCATTGTGTAAATGTACCACAGGTTTTTGATCCATTCATTTACTGATGGGCACTTAGGCTGTTTCTAGCACTTGGGTATTGTAAATTGTGCTGCTATAAACATAGGGGTACATAGGTTCTTTTGAATTTGTGAGTCAGGATTCTTAGGGTATATTCCCAGCAGCAGAATCTCTAGGTCAAAAGGCAGTTCCATCTTTAGTTTCCTGAGGAAATTCCACACTGTTTTCCACAGTGGCTGCACCAGTCTGCATTCCCACCAACAATGTACTAGGGTTCCCTTTTTTCCACAACCCCACCAGCACTTGTTTGTTGAATGATAGCCATTCTGACAAGTGATCACCTTCACTTTTCAACCTTGCAGATTATCCAGAAGGTTCCTCATCTCTTGCGGTGGAAACAGAAACGTAGCAGTTTTCACATTTCCTGCATCTCTAAGACAGGTCAGTATTCTGAGGGACGCACACAGAATGCAACCTGGAGTGCTAAGAGGCAGCTTTGGGAGGTTACTAGGAAAGCAGTAAGTTGTCACCCTGGTAAATAAGATGTTAAATTCATCACTCTTGTATTATTCACATACATAGGAGTTCAAGACATAATTTCCCTGATATGTACTGAAAAAAGATACCTTTATTCTCTGTTAACTCACATTTGTCATTTGGACTAAAAGACCCACAGGATATCCAGAAACTGCCAAACAGCCCATTCAAGTTATGTGCTTTCATACTATGAATTATAAATCTTGTTCGGGTGCATTTTAGGCCTCTAAAATGATACACATTACAAATAGGTTCTTTTTTTTCATTCTTTTTTTTTATTGTTGACACTATTGCAGATGTCCCTATCCCCCACCCCTTGCTTGCCTCCACCTTCCCCGTGGCCATCACCACACTGTTGTCTGTGTCTGTGGGTCATGCATGTATGTTCTTTGACTAATCCTTTCACCTTCTTTCATCCAGTCCCCCCTTACCACCTCTCCTCTGACAACTGTCAGTCTGCTCCATGAATCCATGACTCTGTCTCTATTTTGTTCATCAGGTTATTTTGTTCATTAGATTTCAGGCTCTTTCTGCCTGAGTCCATTATGTCAGCTAACAACCTACTCTTAACCCACTCACAGGCAAAAGCACCATCCTTATACTCTAATTCTCCCCAAATGCTACTAATTTGTTCAGCAGTGTCAGGCAGCCTTATCCATGAGATTGTCTTTTGTCTAGTATAAAGCTAAAGAGCCTTCTCTTTGCAACATTCACAAGGAAATAATCCAGTGTAATTCAATATTAAATGGAGATTTTTTTTAGTGATAGAAATACCAGTGAGTTCAAAGCTCTGATCTGATAAGCCTTCCAATTTTATTCCCATGAAAAAGCTAGCAATTATTCAGAAGCCTATCAATCTGTTTATGGGCTCTTGGGTCCTCACTTTTTTCCCTTATAAAACCCTGTTGTGTGCCAGTATAGCTACTGTATAAGATCTTATATTTGCCAGCCACTTTGCTATTGTATTTGATGTATGTTATCTCATTTAATCCTCACAGCAACTCTGCGGTGAATGTTATTATTCCCATTTTACTTATGAGAAAACTGTAGTCCAGAGATGTTAAATCATCTTTCCAGCTAGTCAGTGGATAAACTGAAATTGCAAACCAGGTCTGTCTGACCTTAGAGCATGCTCTTACCACTATGGCACTACATTTAAAAACATAACTTCAACTATTTACCAGTACCTTTACTTACAATCAAAGGTCAAAAAGAGAGAAGAGTTAAATGTCCTTTTATCCAAAGCACTGATGAAATGTTTGATATTTAAGTGAGACAACTAGTATGGTAGCATTTGGATTTCAGTTATCCATGGCATGTACCTCTCACATTTTTTTTATTTTTGCATCTTACTATGAATATTCTATGAAGCACTAGTATTTTGACATATTAACAGATGTTAAAGGGGAATGAAGTTCTTTGCTGAAATAAATTTAGGGAACCCTGTGTTGGCAAAATTAGAGAATTGTCTTTACCATAGGGATTCTCAAGACTTCTACTATGCAAATGAGTTTTGTGACTCTCCAAAAGGAGGATTTAGTAGCCCTCTGAACCTATTTGACTAGACTCATTTTAGTTTGTGCAAATCATGGAACCTTGTCTTCACTGTAGTACTTATCAGGAGTTACAATATACTAAGGAACTTTGTCAGTCCCCAAAAGTGTAATAAATCTTGCCAAACTTATATTACCATATAGCTCTTTTTTCAGAATATCTTGAGTGAATGTTAAATCATAAAGTATATTTTGATATAATTTCCTTGATAAGAAAAATTGCTTTTACACAATGCTTTTCCCAGAGCACTCTGTTAAAATAAATTAAATGATTAATTTTCTAGGAAGAATGGGAGAATCATTTCAAAACTTAATCAAGATATGAAGAATTTCTAATGTGTATAGATAATTACTATAGTGATATTTATAAAAGCTCCAAATAGAAAACAACCTAAATGTCCACCAATAAAAAGATGGTTGAATTATGTATGCCTATGTCCAAGCTATTACATTCTTTATATGTATTTCTTTTATTTTTAGAAGTTTTAAAAATTAAAATATGAAGAATAAAATGATTATTCATCTATTTATGACTTAGGATTAACAAATGCTAACAGGTTTTTTCTCAAATTTTTATACATAAAAATTATTGCCATGTTTATACACAAAAAGCACAGATTCTAGATATTTTCTTCAGAATGAAAATATAAACTTGGAGAAACATTCGTAAAACATATAAAACAAAATTTAACATCATTAATTTACAAATATCTTGGAAATCAGTAAAAAAAGAAAAACACAACTGTTAGAAATGGGCAAAGGTACAATTGACAAAATAAAAGTAAAAATGAAAAATAAACATAAAATTTGTTCAAGTTCACTGGAAAGCAATACAAAATAAAATTACCCCCCAAAAACAATTTTTGTCTATGAGGCAATCAACTAGTATAAATTAGAGTACCTAGTGTTGGCAAGGACATGTGGAAAACAGGTGGTTTTTAAATTTTTATTGAACTTACTGGGGTTACATTAGTTAATAAAATTATTTAGGTTTCAAGGTTACAATTTTATCTGTATATTGTATTATGTGTTCACCACCCAAATTTACCACTTATCACCCCTTTACCCTTTTCCTCTGTTAATCACCATACCGATGTCTGTGTCTGAGGTTTTTTTGCTTAATCCCTTCACCTATTTCATTGAGCCCTGCCCCCTGTCAATTGCCCCTTCAACAGCTGTTAGTCTATTCTCTGTATCTATGAGTCTGTTTCTATTTTGCTTATTTATTTTATTCATTAGATTCCACATATAAGTGAAATCATGTGCTATTTGTCTTTCTCTGACTGGCTTATTTCAGTTAGCATAATACTCTCCAGGTCCATCCATGCTGTTGCAAAAGGTAAGATTTTCTTCTTTTTTAGAGTTCAGTAGAATTCCATTGTGTAAATGTACCACAGCTTTTTTATGTACTTGTCTACTGAAAGCACTTGGGTTGCTTTCAAATTTTGGTGATTGTAAATAATGCTGCAATGAACATAGGGATACATATATTCTTTTGAATTAGGGTTTTGGGTTTCTTTGGATATATTTCCGGAAGTGGAATTATTGGGTCATAAGGTAGTTCCATGTATAATTTTCTGAGTAAAATATGTACTGTTTTCCACAGTGGCTGTCCCAATCTGCATTTCCACCAACAGTGCAGAAGGGTTTCCCTTTCTCCACATCCTTGCCAGCACTTTTTGTTTGATTTATTGATGATAGCTATTCTTACAGGTGTGAGGCCATATCTCATTGTTGTTTTAATTTGCCTTTCTCTGATGATTAGTGATACTGAGCATCTTTTCATATGCCTATTGGGTCATCTGTATGTCCTCTTTGAAAAAGTGACTATTCAGGTCCTTTGCCTATTAGCCGATTATCAAGAGTCAAGGGTAGGTACAAGGGAAGTCAGTTTATTTCAGAGCCAGAAGCCTGAGAAGAGGGAAGACTAATTTCACAAGGGCCATCTTAACATCTCAGTGCAGGCAGGGGTTCTTGTAAGGTTTTCTTAGACCCCGCCGAGGAAATAAGCAGCCAATTAGCCAGGAAAACAGGCAAGTGAGCTTTATTTTGGAGGTTTATGCTCCCAGGTGAGGGTTTCTCTGCCCATACAGAGAAAGGGCTGAGAAAACGAGAAGGGAAGGGGTGGGGGTTTTATATGGCCTGACTTCCCACGGGAGCTAAGGATTGGTTCTTGGTGAACAAAGTGGCCACATATCATTGATGTTAGCCACCTCTTCTAGGTCAGAGTTCAGTCACCATATTACTTGTAGTCCAAATGGCAGCTATATTCCTTGTCAGCCATATTTGTAGTCCAAAACGCTATAATTGTAATTAGGTTTCCAATTGTCCTACCCTGCCCATCCTGACATCCGACCTATTTCTGATAGGATAAGGGGCAAGGGGCTGCGTTGTCTAATCTGGCTACTTCCCGCTCGTCAGAAGGGCATAGAGGGGAGGGGTGAGAGGTTGGCCATTTCTGGTCCATCAGGGAGGGGCGAGTAGGTTTGGGCGTGAAGCGGCATCTGGTTGAAGGTAACCCGGGAGGCTTCACAAATTCTTTCCTGGAGAAACTTCAGGAAACAGGGGCCAAACGTTAATAGTATGCAGATTATTATGACTGGCCCTACGACTGGGGCCAGGGTGGTAAAGAGTAAAGAATGTCACCATGGGGTTACTGTTTCGAGAGAGGTAGGGTCTTGGCATAATTTGTCCCTGAGATTCTGTAGGGTATTAACATTTCCATCTACTAGGCCACTTTCATTTATATAGAAGCAGCACTGTCCCTGCAAAAAGACATGTTCCTCCTTTTTCTGCTGTTAGTAGGTTCAGGGCTCTGCGATTCTGGAGGGCAACCTGGGCTACCAAGGTTATCTGTCTCTGCAAAGATGCTAGAGAGGTGGCAGAGGCATCAAGGGCCTGCTCCAACTCAGCTTGTAGTTGGCGAGTGGCTTGGAGACTGTGTGCTAACTCAGTGCTGCCTACCTCAGCTGCTTCCAGCATTGTGGTGAAGGTTAGACCTGATATTATAGGCAGGAAGACTGGCCCATTTCTTTTTATGCCTGGTTAGTTTGTCCCTGAGCTCTCCCTCTCCATAAAGCATAAGCTGTAGGGTCAGCACGGTCAGGAAGCAGGGGGAAGCAGAGGTGGAGTTAATGGTCCACAGCAGCATTCCATTGCACCAAAAAAATGTACCGGGGGGCTGGTGATGGTTCCTGATATGAGTATAGTTTGGTTGCAGGAGGGGGTGCTATCAGTGGCATAACATACCTGCGGCTGGTGTCCAGGATCTTAGAGAAGAAGTACATCCTTTAAGAAGAAAGGTGTGGGGGAGTTGGTGACATTGAGAGGATTAGGGATAGAGATCAGAGAATGGTCGAGATAAGCACATAAGAAACCGTCAGTAATATTTCCTATATCAGTAAGGTTTAGGAGGGAAATACCTTGACGTACGAGGCCAAGCCAAGAGAAGGGGGTATTTTCTTGTTTTTCTTGCTGGATTTGTGTTAGTAGAGACTGTTCATGTGCTAATATGGTATTAGTTAATAGGGTTTTAATCCATGGACCTGGAATAAGAGCTCGGTATACTTTAATGGAACTCTGGGGATGCAAATAGGAGAGGCTTTGGTACAGTTTTCCCTTTACTCCCCACTCCCATTTGGAGTCCCATGGGTTATTAATAGCAAAGTGCCAAGGCTGGAGAGTACTCCATTCACGGTATTTGCAATAGTAGTAGAGGCAGCTTCCGTATGTGTCTGGCCAGAGTTTGCAATTACTATCCATCTGATCACAGAGGAAGCAGAGAACATGTCATCCATATGGGGCAGTCCAGCTGTTTAGCCCTTTAAAGCTACTTTTGGGAGCAGAGAGAAGGATGGATATAGCACAACCGGAGGGAGGGCAATCCACGGAAGTGACTGGGTGAGAAACCACCCATCCATATTTGTCATAGGTGTCATGTACGAAGAATCTCCAAATGTATTTGCTTTGTAGTTTAGGAGTGGTCTCTGACAGGCATGGGTGGGCAAGGAGGAGGAGGAGGATCTGTAGAAACTTTATCGGGAGAACCTGGTGTTTGTGTAAAGCGGACTCAGGTATCTCCTATCAGCTGCGCTGACCACTTTTCTGAGGCAGGGGCCAGCTTAAGGCGGATTTGGACTGGTTGGGCAGTGCTGGCTTGGCCAGGAACTCCAGAGTTTTAAACTAAGGGATTTACTTTTTGTAAAATCTGCTTTGGGATATTATTTTCCTTCTTGTCTTTACAAGCTAGCATAATTATAAGGACCTTATCTGAGGCTTCCTGTAACTTTAAAATAGTTTCCAGTCTGGCCAAGAGGTTTTGTCCTAGCAATGGTATAGGGCATTGTGGAATAATCAGGAGAGAATGTTTAAAAATTTGGCTTTCAAACTGACAAGTGATAGAGGACATGTAAAAACAAGTCTTAGATTTTTTCTTAATCCCCATAATGCTTCTTGAGTTAGAAGAGAGAGTACCAGCATATGAATTAAGGACAGAGTAAGTGGCCCCAGTATCAACAAGAAAATTAATTTTCTTACCTGCCATGTCAAGAGTCACCTGGGGTATTTCATTAGAGATCGAGATGCTGGCGTAGGCTGGGGCCAACCTGCTCCCCGGGCACCCTCAGTCCTCAAGTGCTGCCATGGCCATAGGAGATGACCCCTTTCCACTCTGGGAATGGGAGCAGTCGCCCTTCCAGTGCCAGGGATTAAGGTTTGTTCCTTTGCACTTGGGACATGGCCCTGGGGGTGGCTTAGTGCATTCCTTAGCTCCGTGTCCAAGGCATTTTCACTTAAAGCACATTTGATCCTTGTGCCCTCCACACCTCTGTGGCTTTCCCAGGTTACCTTGAGGTGGCTGGCTATAGCCAATGTTGCCACTAAGAGCTAATGTAATTAGCTTGGCCTGTCTTTCCTCTAAGTCTTTTTTTTTAATATTTATTTATTTATTTTTAGGGAGGGAAGGCAGGGAGAGGGAGAGAGAGAGAGAGAGGGAGAGGGAGACAGAGAGAAAGAAACATCAATGTGCGGCTGCTGGGGGTTATGGCCTGCAACCCAGGAATGTACCCTGGCTGGGAATCGAACCTGGGACACTTTGGTTCCCAGCCCGCACTCAATCCACTGAGCTATGCCAGCCAGGGCTCCTCTAAGTCTTAATTGATAAAAACCAAAAAGGCAACATCCATCAGCTGTGCCAAAGTGGTTTGGGGCCCCATTTGTAATTTCTTAAGTTTTTTAGGAATATCAGGGGCTGACTGGGTTATAAAGTGTTGCCCTATTAATACCTGTCCCTCTGGAGACGATGGGTCTGTATTAGTGTATTTCTGAAAGGCCTCTACCAGTCTGTTGTGGAAGAGTGCAGGGTTCTCTTCCCAAATTAGTTAGTTAGAACTATATAAAGGTCTCTCCAGGTTATATTAAAGGCAAGGGTTAAAATATGGAAGTTACTGATGAGTTCCGAGGGATTTTCAGACAGGTTTCCTGGCGTTTCCTCATACTGCTGCTGGTCAGCTATTGAGAAAGGTGCATGTACCCGAGTACGGCCCTATTTAAAGGAGGGAAAAAAAAAACCACCATAAGCTGCTGTTTGCCAGCATTATGAAAACTCTGGGTGCTGTGGTGCCCTGCCCCCTGCTGTGCTCAGGACAGAGGCTGGAAGAAAAAAAACTGCAGAGATGTCAGGCTTAGCACTCAGGCACAGCTGGAAAAAACTGCCTCAGTTTAAAATGTTGCCTTCTCCACAGCACTGGAGAGGCAGGTACCCCGCTGTTTTTAGCGGCCAGTTAATTACTCTATTTCTTTCAGGACCTACAGTAGCCCTTAGGTTTAGAACTTTACAGTGCTCCAAAGACTGAATTCCCCAGTTTCCTTTTTGAGTTCTATAGTCAAGGAGGGAATGAGATTTTCCCTTTTTGTACCCTTGTTTCTAGGCAATGTGGGCATAGTGAGGCCAAGCCCAATATAAAGCTGAAATTGAATGCAAGGCTTGGGTTAGGCAGGTAAGGAATATCATCACCTCCTGTTGTGCAATAAGGATCAAAGGCATGGTTTTACTGATTAGATGGCTGCCTGGCTAGAAAATAAACACAGCAATTATTTGGTAAAGCAGATAGGCATGAGAGTAGTCAGAGATGCAAATGGAGTGATCAGAGAAAAAAGAAAAGACTCATGAATGAGGCAAATTTGAACAAAAAGGCCTAGTTAGGAGAACAGAGCGTGGAAAAGCCAGGACTTCCACTACAGGCTAAAATCTTGCTCTCTTCTCAAAGACTACACCTAAGTGGGGAATGTGCCGCAGGGATGGGACCATGAATGCTTTTACAGTGTGCCTCTAGTTGCATGGACATTTGCTTGCAGTTGGCGGGAAACCTAGTGTTCTTTCCTGGTCCACATCCAAAGTAACCTCCCACATGTGTCTTTGTTGCGGCGAGTGCCCTTGTGTCTCTTAAATGCTTGACCTGTGCCCATGGGGTGCGGCGATTTCTTGAGAGAGAGAGAGAGAGAGAAAACAAGACATTTGCCCAGCAAACATAACATTGTCCACCCCCTTCAGTTTTTTTCAAGGGGTATTCGGATGCAAATTGAGTTGTTAGAAGTTACCGGGGGAGAGAGAGAAAACTGCTGCGGACTTCCAGCCAAGATGGAGGCATAGGTGGACGCACCGTACCTCCACGCACAACCAAGATTGGAACAACAATTTAGAGGCAGAATAACACCCAGAACTGACAGAGAATTTATCTGAATGGAAGTCAGACAGCCAAGAAGTTGAAATAGACCTGTTCATCCAGACTGGTAGGAGGGGTGGAGACAAGCAGCAGGGCGTGGGTCACAGCGCGGAGGGCAGAAAGAGTTGGACACATAAGGCAACCAGGAGTGTGTAATGCATCTGGGGCTCACAAGATCACAGCGGGTGGACCCTGAGTACGCAAGCAGCAGCTGGCAGACCCAGTGAGGTGGCAACTGTGGAGCAGGGCAGAGAGCGCAACCCAGGATCCCAGGGAAGGGACTGAGGTCCCACAGAGAACAGAGCTACCACCATTGTTCCCTCTCAATCCCGCCCTCACATACAACGTCACAATCTAGCCACTGGGGTGCCCAGTCCCAGTGAACACCTAAGGCTCTGCCCCTCACTGTAACAGGAGCGACCAGACCAAAAAGAGAGAGAGAGGGAGAGGGAGAGGGAGAGAGAGAGAGAGAGAGATGGCTCAAACAGAAGCACAAATCAGTGCCCCAGAACTCATCCTTTTGAGTGACTAAGAGATAGCTAACCTATCAGATGCACAGTTCAAAACACTGGTCATCAGGAAGCTCACAGAATTGGTTGATTTTGGGCACAAATGAGATGAACAAATGCAGGTTACCATAAAAGAAATGAAGGAAAATGCACAGGGAACCAACAGTGATGGGAAGGAAACTGGGACTCAAAACAATAGAGTGGACCAGAAGGAAGAAAGAAACAACCAAACAGGAAAGAATGGAGAAATAAGAATTCAAACAAACAAACAAACAAACAAACGAGGAGAATCTTAGGAACCTCCAGGACATCTTGAAACTTTCCAACATTCAAATTATAGGGGTACCAGAAGGGGAAGAGGTAGAGCAACAGATTGAACATGTATTTGAACAAATAATAAAGGAGTACTTCCCCATTCTGGCAAAGGAAATAGACTTCCAGGAAGTCCAGGAAGCTCAGAGAGTCCCAAAGAAGTTGGACCCAAGAAGAAACACACCAAGGCACATTATAATTACATTAGCCGAGGTAAAAATTAAGGAGAGAATCCAAGAATCAGCAAGAGTTAAGGGGACACCTACAAAGGAATTCCCATCAGACTGTCAGCTGATTTCTCAAAAGAGACCTTACAGGCAAGAAGGGGCTGGAAAGAAGTATTCCAAGTCATGAAAGACAAGGACCTACATCCCAGATTACTCTATCCAGCAAAGCTTTCATTTAGAATGGAAGGGCAGATAAAGTGCTTCTCAGATAAGGTCAAGTGAAAGGCGTTCATCATCACCAAGCCCTTATTTTATGAAATGTTAAAGGGACTTATCTAAGAAAAGAAGATTTAAAAAAAAAAAAACATGTATAGTAAACTCACAATTATGAACAACCACACCTAAAGCAAAACCAAAAGAAACTAAGCAAACAACTAGAACAGGAACAGAACCACAGAAATGGAGATCACATGGAGGGTTAGCAACAGGGGAGTGGGAGGAGGAGAGAGGGGGAAAAGGTACAGATAATAAGTAGCATAGAATGTAGGTTGAAAATAGATAGGGGGAGGGTAAGAATAGTATGAGAAATGTAAAAGCTAAAGAACTTATGACACATGGACATGAACTAAAGGGGGGAGTGGGTAGGAGAGGGTATACAGGGTGGAGGGGAGTGAAGGGGGGAAATGGGACAACTGTAATAGCATAATCAATAAAATATATTAAAAAATAATGAAAAAAATAAAAACTACGGGGAAAACAAAAAAAGAAAACTGCAAGCTTACAACAGGCTAATGATTCAAACTGACTTCTTTCCCTGGTCAGGTTCAGAGGCAGAAAAGGCTAAGGAATCCAAGTAGTGGGTTAGATTGTGCTGTTTGTGTGCAGGGCTTCTAAAAGCCGTTATTCCTTTGGTTATCCCTAACTTTTTTGCATGTTTTGGTTTCTCCCCTGACTGTCTAATACAGCCAGGGGGGGCTTGGAGTGCTGGGTGACCAGCCCTTAAGTGCACTTTCCCAGACAAGCCGGAGTTCAATTACCATGATTGGAATTTCCTATGAGGCCCCTGCCCATCTTAGGGATTGACCCCAGACACCCCCGCAAGGCCCTCACTTATGTAGGGACACCCAAAGATTTGGGCTGGGGGGAGGAACTGCCTCTTTTCTTTGGAGCCCGGACATAACCGGAGCACTCATTTCAGATCTTATTGTTTTTACTTCCGAACATAAGCCTAGCACTTTGAAATTTCCCACCCCCACAGCACAGCATTTCCTTAATTCCGAAAGTGAGAAAGGCAGGCCAGCTTTGCTCGTGAGACCATACTTACTGTGTTCCAAAAGGCTGGAGACAAAGGGTTGGGTTTTTCTGGCACCACCTCGGCTTTTACTGGCATAGGCCTCTACCAGCATAGGCCACTGGCAGGAGCTGATAAAGAGGTGGCGGGGGGGAGGAGGAAGAAAGGTCCTCAGAGGGAGGGGGAGAATCTGGTTGAGAGGGGAGGACCGGGGCTGGAGTAGCCGCTGGTGGGATCTGATAAGGAGGGGGAAGAAGGGGGGGGGAGCAAGATCTTCAAGAGAGTCAGAAAAAGAGGGTGGAGGCTCTGGAGCAGTTAGTTTTGGCGAGAGTGCAGATTCAGAATTTTTCCAGGGCAAGAGGACTTGTGCCGTGGGACAGTGGACTCACAAGTCCGGGCAGGAGCACAAAGTTTGGAAGCTCCAAATGTGGGGGCCTCAGACTATTTCCCAGTCTGCAAAAATTATTTAGGTCAGTAAGGGTAACGAAATAGAAAGTGCCTTCGGGGGGGGCCAGGTTTTGCAATTACTGAACTGATATAACGGCCAGGCTGTAGTGGACAGAAAAATCAGTCATTTTTGTTTGAGGCCAGACACCCTAGAGGCGACTTAGGGTCTGGTTTGAACCCCTGCCCTCCCATTCCTGGTCCCAAGGATAGAAGATCAGTGACTGAGAATTGGCGTCCCGCAACTCAAGTCACAGACCAAGTCAGACAGAAAGGGAGTTCAAGCCCAAGGGACATCTCCACCTGTTCTTGAATCCTGGAGGGAGAACAGCTTCTCCTGGAAGGGCTTCCCCTGATGTAGTGCTACGATTTTCGGTTAGGAAAGCAGCCTTTCCAATGGACAGGGACCCGGAGCAGAATCCAAGGACCAGGAAGGGAAGGGGAGGCAGCACTTAGCCTGGTTCAATGCTCAGACTTGGTGGGGTAGCCACAAGGCCTCCTCGGGGAGCCGGGAGAGGAGCAATCTTCAGTAGACAATGACTCCTCCCGGGTTTTGGCACCAAATGTAAGGTTTTTTTAGACCCTGCCGAGGAAATAAGCAGCCAATTAGCCATGAAAACAGGCAAGTAAGCTTTATTTTGGAGGTTTATGCTCCCGGGTGAAGGTTTCTCCGCCTGTACAGAGAAAGGGCTGAGAAAAGACCGCGCAGGAGAAGGGAAGGGGTGGGGGGTTTTATATGGCTTGACTCCCCGAGGGAGCAAAGGATTGGTTCTTGGTGAACAAAGCGGCCACATATCATTGGTGGTTCCTGGTCTGACGTTAGCCACCTCTTCTGGGTCAGAGTTTAGTCACCATATTACTTGTAGTCCAAATGGCAGCCACATTCCTTGTTGGCCATATTTGTAGTCCAAAACGCTATAATTGTAATTAGGTTTCCAATTGTCCTACCCTGCCCATCCTGATGGTTTTTATGACCCTCAAAGGGGTAGGAAGAACAAAGGAAACTGGTGGGAGGAAGGGGGTTGCTGGCTCCCCATTGAAGGTGGTATATGTGTCTCAGCACAGTGTGCTCCAGTAACCACCTCAGAGCCAATCAACAGTTGGTCTGATTTTTGTCATTCTCAGAGCCAATCAACAATTGATCTGGTTTTTGTCATTCTGGTTTTACTGTCAAAGGTGAGCAAATGTCCCGGAGCTAAAATGCCTGGAAGCTGGAGTCTGCTTCCTTCGAGGTTAGCCCCTAGAATGTTTTAAGGAAACAGGCAGTTTATCCATAGCTACATATGATTTCACAAGTTCTTATTTACAGAAACAATTTTAAGAAAATGGTGTGGGTTATACCAGTTCTTAGGTTCACTGACAATGTGCTCTTTATCCCAACATGAAGGGTGTAGAAAGGCAAGCTCTCAGAGGTTGGGGAAAGCTGGTCAGGCTCTGTTGCTATGTTTCTCTGTCTGAAATGCCAATTGCCAGACACTCGCCACACCTCTGTGCTTCCTCTCTGCCGAGGTCACTGGGCTCAGCCGCAGTTTGTACTGCCCACTCCTGCAAGAATGCTCTCTAAATCTCTTTGCTCCTACTGGCTGAAGGGAGTGCTATTCCACAACCTGATTTCTCCCCTCTCCGGGCTGAGCCCCACAGTGAGTGCCGGGCTGCAGGGCTGTGTCTGTGGTTCACCTCTGTTTTTCTCCCTTCCCACTACCCCAGTTCACTCCCATTTGCCCACCTTTAGATGTTTCAATTAGTGGATCTGTCAGATGGGTTTGTGCATTAGCAGGGAATCCTTTGTTGAGTTATAGCTGTTCAAATTGTTGAAACTTCAAGGGGAGAGACCAAGGGAACCTCTCATGCCACCATTCCTCTGACCTGTAATCCATTTTATAAGTACATTAAACATACTTATAATAGAAAAGATAAAAAAAGTACGTGTAACATCAAAATCACCCATAATCCACCACTGAAAGATTGCTTATGTTAACATTTGGCTGTATCCCCTCAAATATTTTCTATGAATATATTTTTTAAACATTGAAGTCATATTGTATTCAGTTTTCAGTTCTGCTTTTTTAAACTAATGCTGAAAATAATTTCCCATTATATCAAGGCACTGTTGTTTACTTAACCAATTCACTGCTGTTCAACATTAAGATGTTATCTAATTTTCACTATTATAAATAAGGCTGCCAATAATATCACTGGGCATAAATCTTTTTCTTAATGATTTTCTTAGTATAAAGTTCAAGAAGCAAAATCACTGATATGAACTTTTTAATGACTCTTAATATACACACCAAGTTGTTTTCCAAAAAGCTTATTCTAATAACAGCTACTTGAGTACCTACTATATGCCAAATATCATTTTAGATAGATTTTATTATGACTTGTTTACAGATGAAGACAGTAAGGTCCATTGATATTATTTGTCCAGAGTCAAGTAGATAACAAGCAGCAAAGCTAGAATTCAAAATCAGAATTGCCCAATTTCAAAGCTCATGTTATTTCCACGTGAATTTTAAAATATAAATTGTTTTGGATGATGATATTATATAGTTACTGGAGAAAATGTGGAAAATACAAATAGAAAGTAGAGAAAATAAAAATAAATTACCCACGAACCCACCACTTAACAACAATTTAGTGTATTTCCTCAGGCTTTTGTTCCAGATACAATTAGTAGGTTAAAAATAACCATAATGTTGCATATGTAATTTTGCATTCTGCCTTTATTACTTAACATTTTTAATGCTGACCCATATTCTTTGTAGACATAATTTTAACAGTTGCACATTATTGTCAATGGATGTTACCATGTGTATATTTAAGTTATTCAGCTCACCTTGTGAATTTCTTTTTTTTATTCATAGGATCATCTATCTCCCATGAAGTTTACAGAGTTCAATGTTGGGAACCATTTTAATCTTCAAAATAAGTCACCGTGGCGGATTGAAAGCTTCAGTATATGAAAGCATTTTGTCAAAAACTTACTGTGAAAATAGGTGTTTTGGAACTTTACAAGTCATTTAATTTACTGACTGAATTCATCAATCTGGTAGCAGTTAATACCATCCAGTCTTCCTCTCTTCCTCCCCCTACCCCGCCTCGGTCTGTGAAGGCCTAAATGCATATAAATGTTTCTAGAGGCTATTTTCATTCTTCTTATGTGGTAAAGCGGAATTCAAAAGACTTTCTTGGAGTCTTTAACTCCCCTGGAAAGTGTATTAATCATATCTATAGGGTCTTTGTGGAATTGAGGGGAATCAGATTACAGACTACATTTGCTGCTTGTATGCATGTGCATTGACAAGCATGCACATATGTAGTACATTTACACAAAATTCTGCGATGGTATTGTGAAAAATGAAGTTTAAAAACTCTGCATTGTTTATTCAATATTTTTTTCTAAATAGCAATTTAAATATATGCTGAACTGTGAGCATCATCCCTATATCAGGTCCCTAAAATTCAAGAGAGATTTGACACACTGCGATCAGGGTCCTCAAATTGGGAACTGAACAGCAATGTAAATGTAAAACCTGATGTCTGTCATAGATGTATAGTGTTCCTGAAAGAACCACAACTAGTTGGGAAGATCAGATCAGATCAGATTTCTACTTTATTAAATATAACAATTAGTGTTTTACATACTTGTAATACCAGCCTGTGGTAAAATTCTCTAATTACTTTTATTCTTTTTTGTCTGCTACCTAGCTTTATTTTAGCCTTTATGAGTTATTGTTATGATGAAAGAAGAACTATAAGCCTAAGTTATAGACCATCAATTTTGTTAAGGAGGTTAATGGTGATTTTCAGGTTTAATTACAATACTATTTATCAGGATGAAATTTTACAGTTGAAATTGGCCTAAGGATTAGCACTGAAGATTTATGTTTTCACAGCAAGCGTTAGTGTACAGATAGTGATAATCTAATAGTAATATGACAATCCTTGGTTTTTCTTTGTTTCTTGTTTTCTTAGTTTCAGTGGTATTTCAGCCTTGAAGATAGTTTACATTCATTTCCCCATTAATTTATAATCATCTGTTCTTTTAGTCCCAGTACCTAAATTAGTGAGTATGGACACGAATGCTGCTTCTTTATAATAATAATACCTAAAAGTATTGATGATGTTTGTTTCTCAGGCAGTGCTCTAGTGCCCAGCTCTTGACCATAGAAATCTCAGCTCTTCCAGAGATCAGTCAGTGTTACAGGCATCTTCCAGATATCAAGGAGTTGAGCTCCTGGAGGAATGTTAGGTTTACTAAATTATTTTCCCTCAAACCTTACTGAGTAGAAAGAGTTGCCTGCCACAATCAACTCAATGTTCAGGCTCCAGTGGAGCTGAGAAAGCAAGCAACCCAACTACTTAAAGCAGCAAAAGACCTGTTTATTTGGATTCTCTAGGTAATTTGGGTCAAGATAAGACTTTTATCATAAATTAAATTGATTGTGGCCAGCATATCACTTGAGAGAATACTAGACATGACTAAATATATCAGGGCCAGGGGCTGTTTCTCAAACGTGGACACTAAGAAGCAGCCTAGAAGACTATGCATACTGGATTTCCCAATGAAATTCCATATGTTCAGATGGGAATAGTTTTCCCCTTCCTCTCTCCCTCCAAGACACTCCCTTGTTTAGGTTTCTCTTGAAAGCTTATTTGGCCATCCACGTGGCCTTGTGATGGACAAGACTTGCCTTCTATTCGTGAAATGCACCTTTAAAGGTAGGCCTATTACTTCATAGCCAGTGGGCCTCAAAACAAGCCTTTCTCTTTTCCATGTATCATCTTCTGCCAAGGGTTTAGGCAGAGTAGCTATTAGCTATAATTCAAAGCCAGAAAGGAAGCAAGAACTTCTTTGATGCATAGAGTCTATTAGCACTCATAGAAATCAGGTCATAAAGCTCAGGAAAGGTAAGATGCAAAGCCGATAGATTTACAGTCTTCAAAAGGCCAAATAAATCAGTGTTTTTACTGGGGGCTTAGTGAAATAAAGAAACCTTATTCCTATCTCAGCACCTTGATCTCACTAGTTTATAGACTGATAATATCCATAGATTGAGTATTGACTACGTACATAAGCATTCCTCCAATTGGTTTATTATTGAAACAACAGAGATTTGTTTGATAATTAGCATATCCTGATTTGGCTCCGTTGCCTGCTTTTCCTTGCAGCCCTGTCCAATAACCTCTGTGGGATCTCATTCCCCAATCTTTGGTACCCATTCTTCCCCATTTGCAACATGAGAACACTCATTAGGATCCCACAGCTAAAAGGTGCTATGTAATCTTTAGTGCTCTTATATGTATTATTGCAGGATTAGAATGAAGAGTTTAACCATAACAGTATTTCTAAGTAAACCAGCGCTCTCCATTCTTCCATGTTCTCATTGCTGATTTGTTCTTTCAGAGATTAGGGTACTTTATTAATGTTTTCCATTAATTCCAACAATGTTCTTAGAAATAGACAGAGTAGAAATTATTTCCCTATGGTACAGGTAGAAGAATTAAGGCCAAATAAATGAAATGCCCTCCAAATGCGCCTAGCTGTTTGGAACAAAACAATGTCCAGTGTACTGTTAGAGTGACTTGGCTTTTTAGTACTGCAATTACCATGCAGCAGCTTAGAACAGTGAGAAAAATTAGGCCAAGATCACATTTCAGAAGAGTCCTACTTTGTCTATAATCTGAAAGCATGCATTTTATGCAACTCTTTTTCTCTATGTGACATAAATGTAATACGTGCCTCTTTACCCCACTGGCCCCATGTGACACATATAGTTCACACTACATGGCATCAGCCAGTGTCATTATCTCCTCTGGAAACCCATAGAGCCAAATCTCAGGGCTGATTTTGTCAGTGAAATTAATGTGTTTCCCCATGTTTATGCCAAATTGCACAAAATGTAGACATTGCAGTAAATGGAGACTTAAGCACAACCCTAGCAGGTATGTTTTAAGAATATTGAATGCACATTATTGTAAAGTGCACCTGAAATTTAACATGACCCAAATTCACAGTAATGGAACAGTAATGTAGAGTCAATCCCTTTCCCTTCTCATCACACTGTCTCCAAAATGGGCTGCCTGGTGATGAGGAGCAGATACTTTAAAGGAATAATTCTGTCCTCTCCTGGAAAAATGTCCAACAGTCACTGCAAGTGAAAAACATTCCATTTACACATTCTAGAACCTCTGCTCCCACAGTAGCTAAAGTACTCATTTGGTTCAAAAGACATGTTCTGTGTTTCTTTCAGAGTCATAGAAGGCATCTAACAAGATTGTTCAACCCTTCCACAGTCCCATGTTAGTAGAAAATTCATAAGCTCCATACAATCAGTAGAAAATGTTTTATTAAGTATGGTACATCTACATTTCTTTAACTATAGCTGTAATGTGCCATATTAAACTGTAATCTTTTGCATGCAGGTGTTATGTAATATAATAATGAATGGGTGGCTCCTAATAGCATGCAACCCATGAATGTTTACTTCCCCAAAATGAATAAGGCTGTGTCCCACACAGTGTTCAAAACTATTACATGTGTTCTTTGTATAAGCCTGGTATATGGCCATCAGCACAATGAGTTAAAACAGGCAATGAATGTAGTGTATCAGGAAATACATTCTAAGTAGGGAATGGCGTTAAAGGAAAGGAAAATAACAATAAGATGCAGTCAAGGAATAATTGCTGTCACTCTGCTGGTTAAATCAGCAAAGAGACACAGCAGAAAAACCAGTACTGGGTCTCGGTAACATATGAAATGTATTGGAGTACCGGAGAAAGAAAGGCCCTGGGGACCTCAGCAAGTAAGCTCAAGTTGCCAATTTGCTACAAGTCCTTTTCCCCTCCAATCTGCTCAAAGTGATTATATATGGTACTCTTAAAACCTTGTGTCTTGCCAGAGAAATACCCACAAATACTGATCAGCCTTATCTTCTTATGTTCTTTATTAAAAGTATATGCATAAAATTGTTGTTTCTTTTATATATTGTGGTTTTGTTAAATAATGTTGGCAAAGCCTAATATTTCAGACCACTTTGATAGAAGTTTCTGTACATTTTATTTCATGGGTTATAACAGAATTTATTAACTCCCGGGTTGATTGTTATGTTTGGTACATAGACTCCTCTATAACTTCTCATCTTCCAAGCACATCTCCCATCCTATGCTCAATATTTCTCTTATGATCCAACTTGGATATAACTTGGGAAATTAGAGGCAATGGCTTTTACACAGAAAACTGACTAGTCTAATGGCACTGAATTATGTTCAGTCTCTGCTCAGCCTCATACACCTTTTGCTATTACCTGTGTTACTGTTATAAGTAAAAAGAAAAAGAAAGAACATATGTACCTAAGCATGATATGAACTCTGGTTGTTTTTTATACAATTAAGAGTATGTTTATTATTCTCCAGATGCATATCACCTGAAAAAAAAATATAATGATTCTGAGAAAAGACCACAGTGGTCCACTTACTCTTAAATTACACATTACACTTAGAGAAATATTTGAAGAGACCCTCATTAAATAAAGTAAGCCCCAAATAAAGTTCTCAATAGATGCACCATTTGCATAAAAGTCCTTATCAGAAAGCATAAAGAATGTCCCCCTCAATTAGCCAACAAGAAGGCAGAAATCGTTGAAAAATGCACGGCATTAAAAGCTGAATTTGGAAGTCATTGACTGAAATAAATAATAATGGCGAAGTTGATTCACGTCAGAGAAGCCAACCCACAGAAGTCAGGCTTAACACAAAACCAGAAAGGAGTCTTTTATTGTAGTTAGGCTTATTTTTAAAAAGTACTTTGTCCTAAGTGAATACCTCAAACATCTCTGCTGAAATCCCATTTCATTTATTGCAATACATCACCCACAAACAGCTTGAATTTGCATTACAAACAAAATGTAAAAAATTCAAATACTAGAAACAAAGGACAACTGTTTTTTCCCTAGATTAAAAAAAAGGTATAGCCCTGGCTGGTGTGGCTCAGTGGACTGAGTGCTGGTCTATGAAACAAAGGGTTGCCAGTTCGATTCCCAGTCAGGGCACATGCCTGGGTTGCAGGCCAGGCCCTCAGTGGGGAGCATGCAAGTGGCAACCACACATTGATGTTTCCCTCCCTCTCTTTCTCCTTCCTTTCCCCTCTCTCTAAAAATAAAATAAATAAAATCTTTTTTTAAAAAAGGTATAAATGAAGCAACCTGTACACAAGAATCTTATTTGAGTAGACGTTCCTAAGAAAGTTCAAGATACTGATGTTTAAAAGGAAACTATACATGTAAAGATATACATACAATGATTTCTACAGGAATGTGTGAACATATTGACATGCATTTCTATGTTTTATAAACAAAAATTTTAAAATTAATTTTCTTACCATATACAGGGACATTGAAAAACTAGACAGTTTCTCTTTGTACATTAAAATACTCATTCTCACAGAGTAGCATAATGTTTCAATGTTTAGACAGACTTCTAACTCTGCAGAGGAGGAAAATATATGATAGTAAAAAACACATTTTAAGCAAACTTTTAAATAAGTTTTTGAATATGTTTATGATTTTGAAAGATTTTCCTCATAAAGTTTAATGGAAATGTTTGAAATAAGTTTGCAAATTGGCACAGTATCAGATCCAGGTCCTGACAATGTTAGTAAACTCCAAAATAAATCTGGCTGTTGCATTTCAATGCCATTTGCGACAATATGGATAGACCCAGAAGCTGTGCTATGCAGAATAAGTCAGAGAAAGACATAATTCAACTTATATGTGAAGTTAAAAAATCAAAACAAATTAACAAAACAAACTACAGAAACAAAGGAGAAAGTGATGTTTGCCAGGCAGAAAGAGGTGGATGGAAAGGATAGTGGGGGATACAGTCAATAATAGTGTGATAACTTGGCATAGTGACAGATGGTTACTAGACTCAGTGTGATAATCACAAGATATAGAGATGTTGAATCACTGTGTCATACACCTGTAAAAATACAATATTTATGACAACTATACTTAAATAAATAAGCAAATCTATAAAAAAATGAATTTCGATGAAAACAAAATACAATCACTGTAGAGAGAAAGCAAAAGTTTTGTTCTTCCAGGAGCCACCATAACTGCCCTGTACATATGTGCACTAATGGGAAACAGTGTCCTTATTTAACATATGTGTCCTGGTAAATATGACTTGTAGTTTTTTTGGTAAATTATTTCAAGTGCCATAAAAACTAGTTTTGGGATAAATGTAGCAGTTTGATTTTGTAGGGTGCCCCTGCTTGAGGTTTTGGTACTTGAGACTACTACTTTGGGGTATTGTGAAAACGTCCATCTGTGTTTGACAGGGCAGCAAGGACACTCCAAGAGCACCCTGGAGACCCTGAGGTCTCTGTCCAGTCCTGGGCATTACTTGTTATAAGGGACCCTGGGCCAAGAGGCTGCAGCATGTCCCCTGAACACACTGTGGCTATAACCTTTGATGTGAGAAACCTCAAAGAACGCCAGTGAACACACTGGCTGCTCCCTGGTGCATCTGGAAGTCCCAGGAGGGGAGCTCAGGCAGATCACCCCAGACCCCTGAGGGCCTGTATTGTCTCATGTCCAGTCCTGTTCAATGACTACATGATTGTAACAGCTGAATAAGACTCTTTGTATATGGCGGGGGAAAGTTTTGTTCTTAGAACATTAAAGAGTGTAGGTTACTAATTAGTGAAAAATTGTTATTACATTATACTTATCAATCCACTGTCATACCATTCATAAATTACCTTAGACAGTTAGAAAATACTTATTAATGTGGTTCTGCAGGACCCAATACAAATGTGAATCTGAAGTTGTTTCTGAATCACAAGAGTCTGTGTGTCAGGGATACCGGGTGTTGAGACTTGAAAGTTCTGTGAGATGTAAAATATCAAGGGGGAATAGAGGAGGTCATAAGCCAAGATGAGATAGAAAACAATTGACATTTTAACCCCCTTCCCACTTGATTATAATTTACCCTAAAATTTGAAGCTTTCTATTTTCAATCTATTAAAATTGTAATGCTGTTGAGGGTAAAATTAATTTAACTCTTGTATATCCTTTTAGTTGACTGATCTAGAGACAACTTCAGATTTGCATGTCTACCACTGCCTCTGTTTAATTATCTTAAAAGAACCACATGGAGCATCTATTTCTAAATATTATGTTTAAATGTTTTCATTTGTCATGAACTTACTAAGTTTTCTACTTTTTATTCATCTGAAAGTTTTAGAAGACCTCAGTTAGCCAAAGTTTTCAGAAACAACTTTGCATTCATATGACTATTGTCAAAGGGTGTAGACACTACAATCCTAGATGATAAATAAAACAACATATTTGGGGACATATGTTTTTATTTCTCTGGGGTGTATACCTAGTTATGGAATTATTGGGTCATGTGACTTTATGTTCAACTATTTGAGGAATTGCCAAACTGTTTTCTAAAGCAGAAGCATAATTTTACATTCCCACTAAGCAGTGTACGAGGATTCTAATCTTTCCACACCTTTGCAAACATTTAAAAATATTTGCCTTCTTTATTACAGCCATCCTAATGGGTGGTATCTCATTGTGTTGTTTTTATTAAAGTGTAGTTGGCATACATTATCATATTAGTTTCAGCTGTACAACATAGTAATTTAACATTTCATCTTACAATGTGATCACCACACTAAGTCTAGTAACCATCTGTCACCATGCACAGTTATCACACTCTTATTGACTATATTCCCTTTGGAATCTTTGTATTGCTACCCAATCTAGCTTTTAAATCTACTTCTTCATGATAATAATTTTCATTTCCATGTGTTATCATCTTTCCACACACTATTGTCAAAAAAGAAAAGGGGGGTACTAGAAAGAAAGTCAGATAGGGATGTTGTTGAACTCATTTGAGGTTGCCTTAAACCAGGGACCCTAGATTTATTTTCATCTTGTACTCCTTTGAAAATCAAAGCAAGGCTATGAACACTTTCCATATAAAAATACATTAACACACACAGAAAATTTTACCATTTCAGAGGGTTCTCAGAGACTAAAATATATTCATATACCCTAGTTAAGAATTTTTACCTTAGCCCTGGCTGGTGTGGTTCAGTGGATTGAGCACCAGCCTGAGAACCAAAGGGTCATGGGTTCAAATCCCAGTCATGGCACATGCCTGGATTGCAGGCCAGGTCCCCAGTGGGAGGTGTGCGAGGCAACCACACATTGATGTTTCCTTCCCTCTCTTTCTCCCTCCCTTCCCCTCTCTAAAAATAAATTTAAAAATCTTTAAAAAGAATTTTCACCTTAAACTGGGTCCCATTTTTATAGAATCAAATAAGTGAACCTGCATGGGATACTAGGTTACATTATCAAACTGAGATACACTTTACCAATTAATGCAAAATTTATTACTGAGTTTATTATATTTTCAGAACTTGCTATTTGCATAATCTTCCACCCCATTGATTGAAGCTTTGGAGCAGTTGGATGAGCAGAATGGTTGTTGCTAACAATATCAGAGAGATGGGCAGTGTACATAGATTGTACTATGTGAAATTGTCTCTTCACACAACAGGGGACAAAATATTTCTCATCAAATTAAAGAAATTTTAACATGACAACTGTTGAGATATTTAGCTCATGTCAGTGTTATTTTTAGTGACATTGACATTGGTTTTTATATGTCAGAAATTGGTTTTTAAAGATAATTTTCTATTACAAGCATTATGCTCATTTTTATTCTCAACCCCCCTGTCATTTATTGGATCTTACAAGTTGCATGACTAAAGTTCAAATAGCTCTTTTAATTGTGCATGAATAAATGCTACATAGCAGTTGTTCTTGAAGTACAGACCCCAAAGAACTATCCAAAATGAACACAAGGAACAATTTCTAGATCTATGGGCCAGAAACAATTCAATTTGCCTACCACCAAAGTAGAAAAACCTGGTAATTCATTACTATGGGCTAGAGTGCTCACAGGGTTTTATGTAGTCAGTAGTGAGGAAAATTATGTCGAGACTAAAGGGTGCTCTGGACTTCCTCAGCAAAGCTTAAAATCAAGGCTTAAAGACATCAAAGTGACAACTAAACTACAGAACAACCATCATTCAAAACCACTTGAAATCAGACTGAATGGAAGTCCTACAACTAATTAGAGAAGAAGCCACATAAACACTGGTAGACGGGGCAGAGATGTGGAACAGACTGGTCCCACATCCAGGTGTGGCAAATAAAAATTGGGAGGGATATCTTACTGAAGAAGTCCCCCTGAAGGAAGAGGGGTCCAAGCCCCACACAAGGGCCCCCATCCTAGGGTTCCAGTGCCAGGAAGAGAAGTCCCTCTAACTTCTAGTTGTAAAAACCAGTGGGAATTGAGGCTGAGAGAGACAGAGTGCTTCCACAGGGCACTACAGGCATATGGGGAGGAGCTGAATTGTCTGGCATCAGGGTAAGAGGTTGAGGGGGCAGCTTTCTCCCAGACAGAAGTACTGGCAGAGGACACTGCTCCTTTGGTTAGCTCCTGCCTTCACAGAGCCAGCAGGCAGGGGCTGTATCTGAGACTCCATCAACCTGGTTGGCACTGTTCACCCGGCCCTGGTGATTCCCTGAGAACCTGCTCCACCCAACTTGTGGATCCAGCCAAGCTGTTTCCAGTGGCTTTACCATGTAAATGGCCTGTCTTAGCTCACACTGCCCACTTTCCTAATCTCTCAATGAAGCAATGTCTGGCTTCGGTGTGCCTCACACCTCTCCTTAAGTGGCCTCAGGTCCTGCGCTAGCAGCAGCTGGCCTTGGTTGGGCAACGCCAATCCCAGCACAGGTAGCAGCAATCTGCAGATTGCTTTGTAGCTCATGACAGGTGGCCCCAGGCAGAGGCTAACCTTGGCCCACACCTCCTGGGAGGCCCCAGAACCAGTGCATCCAGTGATCTTCACATCACGTTGAGGCACCACCATCACACAATCACCTCCATAAGTAACCCACTCAGGGAGAAAACTCAGTGGGCATCAGAGTCTCCCTGAAGTAAGTCTTGCTTTGTGGGGTGAACCCCTGAACAGCTGATCCACCAAGGTAGTCAGAGGTCAGTGGTTGGTGGTCACAGCCAGTCCTTGAAGCTTAATGGTCTGGGGGCAAATCCTCACACTGATGTGCTAACAGCAATCAAGTCTCAACTACAACAGGAGAGTGTACTCAGCCCACATGGGGGGTGAACCTTGGGTACCCAGTCTGCGTGACTGGGGAGGCTGTGCCACTAGACCCTACAGAACACCCAGTACATTAGGCTACTCTTTCAAGCCTGGAGAACATACAAACTCTACTTAATGGTTAGTACTTGGATGGCAGAAGTGAAAGAGATAATGTAATTTGTAGGGGAAAATGTTAAAATAGGTATTATATTTATATTCCATATGTTCAAAAAGGTAAAAATAAACATAAGTATATTAAGGAAAAATGAGAAAGATGTAAAAATTGAACTTCCAGAGTTAAAAAATGACAGATTAAAAGTGTGCTGATTGTATTAACAAATGATTAGAAACTTCAAAACATTAGTGGCGTAAATCACAGAGCAAATTTAGAAACTTTAATACTAAATAGAAGAAGAAAAAAAGACTAAAATAAAAGGAACAATGTGTAAACTGTGGAACAACTTCAAACTGCTTAATGTAAGTATAATTGTTAGTCTTGGAAGGGGGCTGAAAAATTTCTTGAAGAAATAATGGCCAAAAGAGATAAATTGCAGAATAGTGGTGTGAGGAGGTCCATACATACTATCCCCAGAAAAATGACTATAACTGGTAAAATTTATTTTTAAAGGTATTACAGGTGTATGGAAATTGTCCTAAGAGCATGTAGCAAAAATGAAGAAGCAATGATTAAAAAAAAACTGCTTAACATCATAAAGAATTGCAAGGGACCCCAAGTAGCCAAAACATTACTGAAAATAAACAAAATAGAAGAACTCATACTTCCTGATAGCGAAATTTGCTACAAAGCTACAGTAGGTAAAACTGCCACAAGGACAGACATATACAACAAGAAAACATAATTGGAAGTCCAGAACAACACTCTTACATTTATAATCAACTGATTCTTCACAAGAGTATCAGGACAATTCAGTGGGTAATAAATAGTCTTCTTAACCAATGGTGCTGGGACAACTAGATAACCACATGCAAAAGAATAAAGCCAAACCCTTACACCATACATGAAAATCAACTGAAAATGAATCATATTATATATTTACACTTATAAAATTGTTCAGTATAGGTAAATCCACAGAGACAGAAAGTAGATTAGTAGTTGCCAGGGACTGTGGGAGGAAGAATGGAGAGTGACTACTAATGAATGCAGGGTTTCTTATGGGATTGATCTAAATATTCTGGCAGTAGATTATGGTATTTGCTCAATTTTAAAATTATACTAAAAATCATTAAATTGAATATTTTAACAGGGTTATTTTTATGGTATATAAATTATGTCTCAATAAAAATTAATGAGACAAAGACATAATTGCTTACATACCTTTATGAGTGTGTGCTTATATTCAACATGAAGGCAAACAAAGAATGGTCCCTACTAGAAAGAGCTCTCTAATTTTGTAGGGGATCTAGAGTGGTGAGGGTAGGGAGGAAACTAGACAACTATACAATGCTTTCCCACATCACATCAGCTTCCTTTTTTCTTACCTGATGCAGTAATTTCAGGACCAGGACTACAACAGTGCCTGCCAGGACAAGGGATGATCTCTATGTAAGAAACGATAATTATCCATTTAAACCTTTAGGACATAATTTCTAAGGGTCCTTTGGAATGGATTATACGTTCACCCCATATTGCAAAACTGGGATTGACAATGATTTCAGCTGTATTGCCTAGTGGCCAGGATAACCCACTGGTTCTCTATTTGTGTATCTCTACTCTATGTGAATGAGAACAGATTCAGTGGAAAACATTTGCTAGACTGTACAGAAATCTGTACCAGCATTGTTACTTAATCTGACACTCCTCCCAAAGGTAGAAAGGTTTGGGTTAAATTAATGGCAAGTATAAAGAGGGAAAAATCATGGCTAAAGGTTAAAAACCAGAATAAATGGAATATGCAATGAGGGACATCCAAAATTACACTACTTCCTCAAGGGAGGCTAAGAGGAAGAGAAAAATGCTGTCTCTGTGTAATTATACCAGATGACCAAGTGGGTGAAGCTATGTTTGCTCTCACCACACCCATTTTTGGACCTTAACAAGGTCAAAGGGAAGCCTGAAAACCTGAGACATTTTGGTCATGTGTTATGATATACAGCATCAACTGTTGATGACTGAATAGAACTCTAGTAATGTGACAATATCTTTTGTTAAATTTCAAATTATAAGCCCTGGCTGGCATAGCTCAGTGGATTGAGCATGGGCTGCGAACCATAGGTCACAGGTTTGATTCCCAGTCAGGGCACATGCCTGGGTTGCGGGCAAGGTCCCCGGAGTGGGGGGGGGGGGCACGTGAAAGGCAACCACACACTGATGTTTCTCTCTCTGTCTTTCTCCCTCCCTTCCCACCTCTAAAAATAAATAAAATCTTTTTAAAAATTCAAATTATATTTAACATAAAAGATCTCATTTGGTAAGAAACTTCCAGGAATTACTCTGTACCAAAAAAACCAAACTATGTACTATACAACTCCAGGCAGACTGAACACTGTGTAACTATAAACTTTGACCACCAAATATTTAGAAAGGCTCCTGACTGTTATGGATAGAACATAGCAGCTGCATGTCTATGATACCAAAGTGTGCTGTGTATAAATATGTATCACTGTTGTTTCCATGGATGTAAAGCTCCTCAATAAAATAGAAACTATGTGTTTCTGGTAGAAATAAATTAATATTTCTCAAATCCCCACAGGAAATGACTCCACCTGAGACAAAGGAAGACTAGGGGAAACCTTTATGGCACACTCAGAGTACATTACATCCAGGTGTGACTACTGCTCATATAACCTTAGTATTGAGGGCCCAATATTTTTAGGTATAAAACATGAATACTAATTGCACTCCGGCAATTAGTACACAATGGCAACAGCATGCCTGGTGGATTAAACATTGGTCCATGAGATAGAAGATAGATGTACAATAGGTAAGTGCCAGTTCAAACATCAAAGGACAAACTGAATTCATTCTTAATGAATGGCATTAAGAAAAAAAATGTGCTGGAATAGACCAATTAGAAGGGATATTCTTCCAGAGGAAAGGAAAAGGATGGAAATGAACCTAGAAAGATGATGAGGATTTAGTGAACTGGATCAGGCAGATTCAATGAACAATGCCGGGAAATGTTAGGACTCATTGCTGGAAATGGGCTTGTACCTTTACTCAATAGGGTCTCTTGACTATTTTAAAACAGATTGATCCTGAAGTAGCAATGCAAGCAATGACTCTTCATACTAGGGCACACTTCTGGAAAACTTACGGGTTTTTAAACTTGTGGAAGTTCTCAGGGTAAGAGTAATTTACATTGATGCACTTTGCCTGCTGTCATCCCAATAATGGATCAAAATGATAGAGCAGTGAACAGGAACAGACACAATTCTGAATTACAGTCTTGTACTCACAATAGGAAAGGGATGGGCCTTGCTACACAATAGCATACAATGGAAAGTCTCAGTGATATCATGTGAACTGAGACAAGATAACTAATCTAGTTTTCTTCCCATGTTATGGACTACATTGCATATGCCCAAAATTCATATGTCAAAGTAGTAACTCCTAGCACCACAGAATGTGATTGTATTGGCAATAGGGCCTTTAAAGAGGTGATTAAGTTAAAATGAGGTCATCAGGGTGAGCCCTAATCTAGTCTGACTGGTATCCTTATATGAGAACATTCGGACACACAAGGGGACACACAGGATGTATGTACACAGAGGACAGACATATGAGAACACAGCAAGAAGATGGGCATTTGCAAACCAAGGAGAGACTCCTCAGAAGAAACTGAAGTGGCCAATAACTTGATCTTGGACCTCTAGCCTCCAAAAGTGTGAGAAAATGAATTTCTGTTGCTTAAGCCACTCAGTCTGTGGTATTTTGTTATGACAGCCCTAGCAAACTAATATAACATGTGATCTGGAACCTAGAAATAACCAAATCCTGGCCAATTGTGGTATCTGTCTATAATACCTGGTATATGGGCAAAGGTCAATTATGTTGGGAAGGTATACTAAATACCTCATTAATTCTGACTGACTTGTGGAATGAAACAGAACTGTACTATAACAATAGTGTGACATGGTATAACATTGGCATTGCTGATAAGATTCAATAGCCTTATATAAATAATTCCTATAATATAGACATTGATAATTATATGTATTAGGAAATTGAATTAAAGCACTCTCAGGATGTGATATCAATGGTAAATAATTGGTTTTAGGAGGAAGTAGATCTAGTTAATACCAGTTAATTAATATGCTAAATACAGTAGTCCTGTCCCTTATCCAGTTTTGCTTTCAATGGTTTCAGTTGTTCATGATCAACTCCCATCCAAAAATATTAAATGGGCTCTGACCAGTGTGGCTCAATTGGTTGGGTGCTGTCCTGTAAAGCTAAAGGTCACCACTTGGATTCCCAGTCAGGGCACATGCCTGAGTTGCAGGTTCAGTTCCTGTTTGGGGCAATGGATTGATGTTTCTCTCACACATCAATAAGTTTCTTTCCCTATCTTTCTCTCTCCCCTCCCCTTTCTCTAAAAAAATAAGTACAGAAAATCTTTAAAAATATATTAAATGGAAAACTCAGAAAATAAACAATTAGCAAGTTTTAAGTTGCATACTATTCTGAGTAGTGTGATATAATCTTGCCATCCTGCTCAGGACATAAAGCATTGGTCTAGAGCATGGGTTTTATTTTCACCGGGGGCCACAGCAGCCTTGCTTCAAAGGGCCAAATGTAATTTTAGGACTGTATACATGTAACTACTCCTCAACTAGGGGCAAGGAGCTTGGCCACGTAGAAACAAGGTGCCAAGCTGGATAAAACAAGGTGGAGGGCCGGATTCAACCAGCGGGCCTTGGGTTTGCCACCTGTGGTTTAGTATATCCAAGCTGTATACACTACCTGTCCATTAGTCACTTAATAGCCATCTCAGTTATCATACTGTTGTGGTATTGCAGTGCTAATGTCAAGTCACCCTTATTTTACATAACACTGTCCCCGAAGTGCAAGAGGAGTGATGTTGGCAATTCAGATATGCCAAAAGAAACACTGTGAAGTGTTTCTTTTAAGTGAAAGTTGAAAGTTCAAAGAAAACCACTGTATGCTGCAGTTGCTAAGATCTATGGTAAGAACGCATCTATCCATGAAATTGTAAAGGAAAAATAAATTCATGCTAATTTTGCTGTTACATCTCAAAGTGCAAAAGTTATGGCCTTGGTGCATCATAAGTACTTAGTTAAGATGGAAAAAGCATTAAATTTGTGGGTGGAAGATGTAGACAGAAAGCATGTTCCAATTAACATGTTGTGTCAAAAAGCACTGAGCATAGTACTATGAAGACCTCAGCAAGGGATCCCCTGAAACAAGTGACACCAAGCCATTTACTCTAAGTAAGGAATGGTTATACAGATTCAGGAATAGGTTTGGACTGAAAAACAAAAATTACTGAAGAAGCTGCATCTGCACATGAGGAAGCTTCTGCCACAATTCCTGCGAAGTTGAAGTTGATTAAGGAGAAAAAAATACCATTCAAAGCAAGTCTTCAATTGCAATGAAACTGGGCTCTTCTGGAAGGTGCCCAAGAGAACCGACATTTACAAAAGTGCAAAGGAGGCACTAGGGCATAAATCATGGAAGGACAGGTTAACTCGCCTACTATGTGGCAACACTGCAGGGCGTATGATAAAGCCAGGCATAAACGTATAGAGCAACAAACCCATACACTTTGAAAAACAAAAATTATCTGCCCATGACCTAGCAACATAATCAGAAAGCATGGGTGACAGCTAACTTGTTTATAGAATAGTTCCACCAATGCCAGATCTCAGAAGTTAAAAAAAAAAAAATACTTGGAAGAGAATGGGTTGGAATTTAGAGTCCTATTAATAGTGGACAATGCACCTTATCATCCTGAATCTGTTGGTTATGAAAAGGAAAATGTCAAGGTTGTATTTTTACCTCCAAACATAACCTCATTGCTTCAGCCCCTTTAACCAGGGCATCATTCAGATGTCACGGTCACATACACTCACCTGATATTTGATTGCATTCAATAAGTAATTGATGGATACCCTAATCTGGACACAATGCAGTGCAAGAATTCATTCACTATTGCTGATGCAGTAACATTCATCATAGCTGCAATGAATGAATTAAAGCAGAAAACTGGAAATATCTGCTAGAACTGATGGACTGAAGTTGTGAATGGTTTTAAAAGTTTCCCAGGTATTGATGGGGAAGTCAGAAAAATCATTCATGAAGTAAGACAAGCTGGTGGAAAAAAATTGGTGACATGATTGAGGAAGTTGAAGAACATACTGAAGACCAACAAGTGTTAACATGACGAACTGGAAGAACTTGTTAAATCACCCACAGAGGAAGAGAAAGATGAAGAAATTAAAGCAGAACCAGCCATGTGGACATTAACAAAATTTTCTGAAGTGTTTCAAGTTGTAGACATTAAAGGACAAAATTGAAGAATATGACCTTCAGATGGAATTTGGCATTAAAGTCACCCATGTGATCACCAAAAGATTACTTCTACAGCAACACTTTTATGAGTTAAAAAAGAGACGATGACTTCAGATTGCAACGTTCCTCCAAAGGTTTCAGAAAAAAAAACCAAAACCTTCACCTATTGAAGATTCACAACCATTGACGTCATCTGCTTCTGATATGCATCAGCATCATACCTCAATGATCCAGGATCACTCAAAACAGGTAATCCTTCTTCTGACATATTGTCAGGTCAAAAGTAGCCTAACACTGTGTTCCAGTGTCTACATCATTCATCTCACTGCATCTCATCACGTAAGCATTTTATCATCTCACATCATAAGAGTAGAATAACATATTTTGAGAGAGAAATTACATTCACGTAACTTTTACTACAGTATATTGTTACAATTGTTCTATTTTATTATTGTTGTTAATCTCTTACTGTGCTTAATTTATAAATTAAACTTTATGATAGGTATGCATGTATAAAAAACATAGTATAGAGTTTGGTGGTATCAGTGATTTCAGGCATCCACTGGAGGTCTTGGGAAGTATGCCCTGCAGATAAGAAGCTACTGTAGTTCTACAGAAGTTGACCATAAAGTACAAATAGCTATAGATGAAGTATAAATAAATATAAAAATGTGGACATACACATAATGGTTTTATAGTATGGATTAGTTGCTCCTTCATGTCTATCTCTATGTCACACTAGCTCCTCCAAATCCTGTGTATACTCATGTTGATATCATCACCATATCTGTTACATAGATCCTGTATTCAATGTAGGTGCTCAGAGAAACATGATTGTTTTCCTATCAGAAAGCCTGGGACAAAGGCCAGTCAGGTGATTGTGTAAGAAACAGGTTTAAGTTGCTCAAAACTTGCACATTCCCAGAAGTCTGTTTTTGTGAATGGCCGCTGTTCAACTGCTGGACTTTGAGCTCTTGGAAAGTTTTAACCCATAAAAGGTATTTTCTACATTTGGAGCTTATTTGGACCACATTGGATCAACATCTAGATAGTCTCTATAAATAATGTGATTTATGGTGAACATTTTCTTTCCTTAGATAGTCTGTTTTGATAACTGTGGTCTATCATGCAGGCAGTGTGCCTATGTGGCCAAACCCTAATAAAAGCTCTGGAATCAGGCTCAAGTGAAGTTCCCTGGTAGATTACACTTCACACATATTGCTACAATTTGTAAATACAAGATTTAAGTGTACCCTATGCAGCTCCACTGGAAGAGGACTCTCAGAAGCTTGTGCCTGCTTTTCTCCAGATCTTGCCCCATGCACCTAATTCCCTTTGCTGAGTTTTCTCTGTATCTTTTTGCTATAATAAATCATAACCATAAATATAATGAATTCCGAGTCTTATTGAGTCCTTGGAGAGGTCACTGGGATCCCCAAAATGGGTATGCTACAAAATATTCAATTAACATAAGAAATCAGTAATGGAGGAATAGAGGAATACAACAGATATGTAAGGTATATAAAAATAGCAAAATTGCAGGAGTAAATCCTATGTTATCACTAATTAAATGTAAACAGGTAACAGTAGACACCAAAAACATACAAGAAAGACAGTGAAGCAACATCTTTAGAAGACTGAAAGAAAGAAAGCTGCCAACCTAGAACTCCACAGTGGTGAGATTTTGAAAAGTGGAGGTGAAATAGAGACTTTTTTATGACACAAAAGCTGAAAGAATCTATTGCTAGGAGACGTGCACCATAAGAACTGTTAAAAGATATAAAATGGGTAGAAGGAAAATAAAACCTGATAGAAAGCTGGATCTACACAAAGAAATGGAAAACACTAAAAGTGTATACATAAAAATAACCTTTTTCTTATTTCTTTTACATCTTTTTATATATCTTAATAGCACAAAGGCTGGGGGGGAAGAAGGATATTGTTTAAGTTCTTACATTATACATGAAATGGACTGTGATAAGTTAAAGATGTATACTATAAAGCCTAAAGAAACCACTAAAAGAAGTACTATACCTAATAAGCCATTAAAAGAGATAAAATAAAATCATAAATAATACTGATTCCAAAAGAAGGTACAAAAAGAGGAAAAAGTAAATAAAGAACAGATGGGCCTAATACAAGGCAAATAGTAAGACAGTAGGTTTAAAACCAATCATAACAATAATCACACTAAATTAAAATGGTCTATGCATCCCAATTAAAAACTGAAAACTGAAAACTAAAAACTGTCAAACTGAATAAAAAAAGCAAGATCCAAGTCTAGGCTGCCTACAAGAAACCCAGATTAAATATAAAAACACAAACAGGTTAAAAGCAAAAGGATGAGAAATAGATATGCCATACTAAACTATTAAAAAAAAAAAGCTGAAGCCCTGGCTGACGTAGCGCAGTGGATTGAGCACGGGATGAGAACCAAAGTGTTGGCAGGTTCAATCCCCAATCAGGGTACATGCCTGGGTTGCAGGCCATGACCCCCAGTAACCGCACATTGATCACATTGATATTTCTCTCTTTCTCTCTCTCTCTCTCTCTCTCCCCTCCCTCTGAAAATAAATAAATAAAATCTTTAAAAAAAAGCTGAAATGTCTAACCACTATGCTGTACATTAGGAACTAATACAGAATACTGAACATAAACTGTCACTGAAAAAAAAAGAGAGAAAGGAGTGAAAACAAATGAGGGGAAAATATAACTTTTCTATTATTTTAATAAAATGACAAACTTGCTATGAAAAAAATAACTGGAATATTTCTATTAATTTCAGTCACTGTAGATTTCAGAACAAAGGATATTACCAGGGATGAAAGGAGACATTTTACAACAATAAAGGGTCAATCTATCAATCCTAAAAGTTTATGCACCTAACAACAGAAGTTCAAAACCTTGACAGAACTAAAAGGAGAAACAGACAAAACAAAACGTTAGAAATTTCAACAACCTTCTCTCAATAATTAATAGAGTAAAAAAAAACAAAAAAAAACCTGTAAAGAAACAGAAAAGTTGTTGATACTGAACAACGCCATCAACCAACTTAACCTCATTAACATTTCATAGAACAGTCTACCCATCAAGAGTAGGATCTGCAAACTTTTCAAGTGCAGAGGGAAGATTTGCCAAGAGAGACTATATTCTAGGCCATGAAGCTAATCTCAATAAATTTAAAATAATTCAAATCATATAGGGTATATTATCTGAATCAAGTTAGGAATCAATACCAAAAAGGGATCTTCAAATCCAATAAATATTTTGAAATTAATAATGCATCCCAATAACCCTTAAATAGAAGAACAAATCAAAAGAGAAATGAAAAGTATTTTGACCAAAATGAAAATACAACATATTAAAAAATTGGGGGTTACAGCTAAATCAGTATTTATAGGGAAATCTGTATCATTCAATCCTTATATTATGAAAGAAGAAATGTCTGAAATCAAAGTGTGGCCACCAGACCAGCAACATCAGTACCACCTGGAACACAGATATGTAAGTCCTCAAATCCTACTGAATGAGAAACTCGAGGGGTGAGTCCTAGCCACCTGTTGCCTTCCAGGTGATTGTGATCGACATTCAACTTTTGAGAAACACTGATGTACAGGGTGGGGCAAAAGTAGGTTTACAGTTCTGAAAACATGAAACAGAGTTTATTCTTTTATTTTATTTTTTATTTTTTTAGAGAGGGAAGGGAGGGAGAAAGAGAGAGAGAAACATCAATGTGCAGTTGCTGGGGGTCATGGCCTGCAACCTAGGGATGTGCCCTGACTGGGAATCGAACCTGCGACACTTTGGTTTGCAGCCCGCGCTCAATCAACTGAGCTATGCCAGCCAGGGCCAGAGTTTATTCTTATATATTTACTAATTATTCTATTATTTTACATGGGAACAACTGTAACCCTGCTTTTGCCCCACCCTGTATACTGTTTGAGTGGCATATTTATTGTTAGTGTTTCTTTTTTCAAAAAGGAATTTACATAGTTTATACTGCTCTGAGGGTCATGTCATTAAAAATAACCTTGTTTTGAATAATCTGTTAATTTTGTGTCATTTAGAAAATTTCCCGGGCCCAAGTAGTACTGAAAGTGATTCATTTTACAAATAATGCCTTATTTGCTAAAAGATCCAAATTTCAGAAGACACAGTTTCAATTTTTCTTGAAATCTGCAGGGGGGCAGAGGATATACACCAGTAGAAATATGACCCCATTGAGTAATTCCTACTGTTTACAGAAATTCCCTTCATGTGGGAACAAAATGCAGTCAACTGCTTATCATGTTCACTGAGGAAAAGGAACAAAGACACATTAAATCAAAATGGCTGATAATATAAAAATAATTTGCTCAAAATATGGTTTTATACCTATACTTGAATATGAATTTGTCTGGCATCATAGCAAGTCATGTCAAACAAAATATTGAAGCCCTAACATAAGCACTAACTCAGCAGCACTGACTCCTATAATGGTAGATATTACCTGTCCCACTAATTCTATGGATCAACCTAAAGCAGATCTGGTCTCTACCTAATTTGCTGGCTAACATATTTCCTGGGACAGGAAGATAAAGATTTCTGGTTTAAATGGGCTTCAGTTACAGCTTCTGCTAATCAGGAATAAACAAAATCAACATCATATCAAAATAGACAAGTATAAATAATAACTTTAATAATAGCATGAAAGCAACATTAGCCATGGAAGAATTATACTATGGGTCACCTATCAACTAATCACACTTTATTATGACAGTCTTCAAACATAAAACAAAAAATATAGTGATGTCCTTCTAGTGTGCCTAGGCTTCAAAGGGAAAACGCAGTCCATTCCATTCAACACCAGCTTTCCTTCTTCAATCTTTCCTGACTTTCATCAGCTTTGGTTCTTTCTAACATACTGCCTTCTGCTCTTCTCTATTTTTCTTTTTTAAATATTTATTTTTAGAGAGAGGGGAAGGGAGGGAGAAAGAGAGGGAGAGAAACATCAATATGTGGTTGTCTCTCACGCACCCTCTACTGGGGACTTGGCTGTCAACCCAGGCATGTGCCCTGACCGTGAATTGAACTGGTGACCCTTTGGTTTGCAGGCAAGCACTCAATCCACTGAGCCACACCAGACAGGGCATCTTTTCTGTTTCCTTTTTTTTTTTTTTAAACAAAGGTCCACAAAAGCAGCCTATGGGGCTATGAGATTATAATTAATCAAATAATCAGCCAGTAACCACTGTTAAAATGTTTTAACACCAATGTAAAAGTTTCAGAACAGAAACACCAATTTCCAAAAAGGTTTATCTTCCTTTCAGAAGCTTCAATATGAATATATAAAGTTTAGGAATTTAAAAAAATATCACGGTTTCCTTTTCCAGTTTGATTTATCAACAGTTGACAAACATGCAAAATAACTAATTTCCAAATCCAAAACCTCTAGTAAAAACATTCAAATTAAAAAGCCAGCTTTTCCATTTCCTTATTGGCCATAAAACTCAACAAGAAACTGTCCTTTTCTCCCTCACCTCAGAAAAATCACCACCAATTTCTTTCTAGGACGTTGATGACCTGGACAGTACTTAACCCTCTCTTGTCAGCAATCCAGACATCCCTGTTTCAATCTATGTGAGTTAATGTTACAGTTCCCATTACAGGAAGTGCCCCACCATTTTATTCACTGCATTACATTTGGCAAGTCACCTACTAGCACTATACAGGGCAGGAAATCAGTCAGGAAGAACATAATGGCCTGACTGAAAAGCTAGCCACGCATCCTGTATCTGCCACTTGAGTGAGGATATTAACGAAATGTAAAATTGAAGGAGGAATTTTTTTTTTCATCCTCTCCCAGTTACCAGCATGTATAGTACCAGGAAATAAATAGCAGAGGAAGGGATGGCTGGGGTAGGGGAGAGTGGTGGTGGGGGGGGGAATGGAGATAACTGTCTTTGAACAACAATAAAAGATGAAAAAAAATAGTAGAGGAAGGTGAAAACAGCCACATAAATGAAAACTCCCTAGAACTAAAAGTAAACTAAATAATATGCAAACTATAGTGGGCCAAAGAACTTACTTCCATTTGGATTTTATCTGTGGCTGCAAGCAATCTCCAAACTGAGAGGCTCATAAATTAGGGACCAGTTTCAATGATTTGCATAAAAAGATTATTAACATATTTTCTAAGAGTTGTGTGTACTTTATTGTTGAATTTGGTGTGAACAGTCAAGAAATGACCAAATAAAATAAATACACCTCAAACGTTTTCTTTTTACTATATGCACTTCCAAAAATTACTAAGCATATTTAACACAATTTTCTGTGCTATTCCTCAACTGAATCAATAAAACATGTAAAAACTCAAAATATAACTGTAATATTACACAAGATGATAAATTTTCCTTCAATAACTTAATCTGTTCCAAAGTATTTCTGTCCAAAATGTGTAGGTGCAACAGGATGAACTTCGGTGGTTAAAATTGTAATCTCTGGAAACTCTTGAATGATTGATTTGGCACCTGCAAAAAATAAGAGGAAGAAAATTATTATTATTGCAGGGCTTTTGGTAACATTAGTTGGAATTCAGGAATTTTATGGTCAGTCACTAGGCCTCATATTCACAGAGGATACAGAGCAATGACCTTTGGGTACATAGTGAGACTGGGTTAAGCAGTTTCTTTAAGGTCTGATATATGAAAAGCTTTGAAAGTCATCAAACTATGCCCCCACCCACTCAGTCATAAATTCTTATAATCAATTATTTTAGAGCCAAAATTTGAAAAACATATTAAGTTATAGCAACTTCTCCCCTGAAGAATCTTTTATTTTGTTTCCTTTTAAAGGCAACTGGAATAGAGAGAATATACCGTATTTTTTAGACCATAAAATGCACTCCCTCCCCACCCCCCAATTTGGGAGGAATAATGGTCATTAATGCTGCTGTTGAGTTCTGTTTACATGTACCTTGGTGAAATATTATGTTATTTATGTTATGAAACATTTTACCACATTTTTGGCTTCAAAATTTTTTTTCCTATTTTCCTCCTCTAAAACCTAGGTGTGTTTTATGGTCTGAAAAATACGGTAGTTCTTTCTGCAAATGGGATCATACATAAGATGATGATTTCTCAACTGGAACACTGTGAAACAAGTGCAAAGACTTCTTTGTTATGTTGGCACAAGCTAGCTTTTAAGAAATTAATACTCTAGCTTTTATTGGGGAGGGTGGGGGAGGGGCACAGGAAAGGGACCAGGTAGTACCCCAGTCAAGCTAAAAAGCCAATAGCCAGTCTGCCACAGAATATGATTTTTATTCATCCATAATGTCACAGAATAGTATAATATTGTTGTGTATACTATTAGGACTAATACAGTTGCTTGTCTACTCCCAAAGGCAGAGAACCCAATAATTATTTGGTTATCTCATTGTTTACAGTGCCATCTGTTACATATAAATGGATGACCAAGCAAATCATGCCTTGTCACCATGAACATCTGAACTACAGGTAATTATTTTTATCATGAAACAGCAAAATAATCAATGGCTTACTAAACACAGCCCTCCAAAAATGAAAACTCTGTGGCTGATTCAGGCTTTGCCTGAGACTTGGAACCTTTGGAAATGAAGAAATGCCCTAATTAGAAGCCACATATTTCTCTTTCTTTTCAGTTATGAAACAAATACAAATTCATTGTGGAACATTTGGAAAATATTTTTAAAACTTTAAAAAATAAAATGAATCACTTAGAATCCTACCATCTGAAAATAACCACTATTAATGTTGTACATGCATTTTAAAATGAAGATGGAAACAGTATTACGCATCTGTCTAGCCTCTCATGCTGAGGAAAGATTAGGTTCTATGTTAAATCCAAGTCTGATCTTAGTCATAATTTGTATTAGTCATCTCTAAACTTGGTAATAACATTTAACACTATTCTAATGCTATTCTTTAACCTGCCCTTTTACACTCACTATATGGATTGTTTGATGTCATTATTTTCAAAAAACATGATTTAACAGTTACATATGACATCCTTTGAATATATATTTGTTTAACCGTTTCCTTATTGTAACTTATTTACGTACTTTCAAATTTTTCCTTATACTAAGCATTTTTATATGCATCTATGATTATTTTATCAGGATACTCTCACAATTGTCCTAGATTACATGGCAAACAAAAGTAGGGCCCTAAATTAGGCTTACCTCCCTCACAAAATGGAGAAGACTGTTTTGTCACAAGGTTCTTTGAGCAGAAGTCTAACGTTAAAAACTTCTGCTCTTTGCTTCACAGTGCAAAGCATACTTAAGTAATACCATAGGGCTAGCTACAATCTATCATTTCTTGCTGTTTGGGTGCAGTTCTCAGGCTCATATGAGGATCCAGGAGAAACAGCAACCTTTTGGCCAATTGCAGGCTCTACCCAAACACGGCCACTAGGAAAAGATTGCTATCCCCTTACCTGGGAGTAGTTCATACTTTTCCATTTCAATTTCGACAACTTAAGAATGGTGTAAAATAGACCCTGGCTGGCATAGCTAAGTGGATTGAGCGCGGGCTGCGAACCAAAGTGTCGCAGGTTCGATTCCCAGTCAGGGTACATGCCTGGGTTGCAGGCCATGACCCCCAGCAACCACACATTAATGTTTTTCTCTCTCTCTCTCTCTCTCTCATCTCCCTTCCTTCCCTCTCTAAAAATAAATAAATAAAATCTTTAAAAAAAAAAAGAATGGTGTAAAATATTATCACTAGGCTTACTACCAAAATCAGATTTACATTTAATGTGGATGTAAATAAACTTTTCATCAGGATGAGAGGCTGAACAGATGCACACTTGACCGTCAGAACACCTGTTACTGCTTCATGCTGAACTTACCATGAGGAGTGGAGAAGAGACTGAGAAGAATGATAACACTGGGTTGAACCCCATGTTCTATAAGAACCTTTACAGCTTCAATTACAGTATTTCCAGTGCCTGAAATCAAATGACAACCAAAGGAATTGGCAACTTTAACATTTATCTCAAAATATATTTATGCTTCTTTGAAGTCAAGGCAGTTCGGTAATCTAACGTAAGAGACCACTAGGCAAAGCTTCATTTGAGGTACCTGTTCTTTACCAATGATGTTATTTTCAATAATGGACATGACACATACACTTTACAGTTTTCAAAGGCAAAACAAATCCTAAATTCATTCAGTATTTGAAATATCAGATTTAACACCCACCCTCTACCCCCGACGCCAAGAAACCATGGCATGTGTGATCTGAGTAAGCTTAGGCAACATACATATATTAAAAGAAAAAAACATTCCTTCCAGGGAGGATAAATCCTGGAGAAAATCATTGCTATAATTCATTGGGCTAGAGAGGGGATATATTTCAATATATTTTCTGTGTTTTATATATTTTGCTTCACTGGATCTGTTGCTTCAATGTGTTCATTTTAAGGACGAAGCTCTTTGGATCTAATACGGTTTGAATAATGTATATCCTCTTACTACACAATAAAAATTCTCCAGCGAACTGCCCAAGGCAACTCCAAATCCAACTGAGAAAAACACATTTAGAAACAGTTTCTGCCTTATAAAGGGTGCCCAGAAGGCAGGCACTAAATTGAATTGTAACTTATCTAACCAAAGGTTACAAATTAAACCCAAACCACTCACTGAGAATTGGATACATCAGAAGGACTTTTCTCCTATAAATGTCTGGAGGGAACTTGGCATAATATACTTTGGCTCTTTGTGTCTCCTCATCACTCTGAATCAGGATCTTTCCAATACGTATGGATCGACAGCAATCTCGTAAACCTTGTTCCATTGCCTCACCTTGAAGAAAGAAATAAATATGAAGGAAAAGAGTGTTAGGGGAGACAGAGTGAAAGTCAAGAATAGTCCAAAGCAATGTTTCTGACTGATATTAATACAAAGGACACTGTCAAGATGAAGCAATTCTTCTTGAGCTAACAGCTTTACTTCTGATATGTTTATATTTTATAGTTAGGGCAGATCAATGAAACTAGGTTATGGGCTAGTCAATGAAACTGGAATAAGCTAGTTTTATTGCTGGCATGCAAGTTTTAGAGCTGTCATGCTTCCACGATTACAGGAAATAAAGTGTTTTGTTGAGCTGCTCCCTGAGCTTTTCCAGTATCTGGAACACTTTACTCTTATTATTTAGGGGAGCCTTTAAACAATCTAAACTTGTTACTTTTGTCTGGAAAAATATAAAAGGTTGATGGAACAATGAAGTCTACAGACCAAAGGATCTCCTTTTAGATCAGGGTGGCATTGGGAGACATCACTTAGCCCCAGCAATAACTTCAGTGGCAAAGGTTTTGGTGGCAAATAGTGGAAAAATAATGTGTTGTTCTCTCTTCCCCCGGAGAATCACGAACGACAGCACCCCCACCCCACTGATTTCTGAACATGGAGCTAATCTGAGTCTGAACTCTTTTAAGGAAGTGTTTGACAAAAGTCAATCATTCTCATACCATCTTAGATTTTAGGCTACAATTCTACTTGTATTATTTATTTACTTATTTATTTATTTTTAAAGATTTTTATTTATTTATCTTTAGAGAGAGAAGGGAGGGAGAAAGAGAGAGAGAGAGAAACATGAATGTGTGCTTGCTGGGGGCCCTGGCCTGCAACCCTGGCATGTGCCCTGGCTGGGAATTGAACCTGGGACACTTTGGTTCGCAGCCCAAGCTCAATCCACTGAGCTACGCCAGCCAGGGCTACTTGTATTATTTATTTAATATTTATTTTGGAGAGGGGGATTCCACCCAAATTTTTGAGGGAAAAATAAGGATGTTCATTATACATGGGTATAATGATTACATACCATGGGTATAATAATCCCGTGTATAATGTACACAAAAATGTGGAAGCACATTATACATGGCAAAATATGGTAGCTCTTAAACAATTATAGGATTTTCAGGACAGTGTTGTTTAACCTTTTAAAACTGGTAAAGACAATGGAGACAGGCTTTTCAGTTACAGTCTCTTCTGTGTTAGTTCAGCTCCTGCCCTAAAGGCAGCAGCATAGTCCTCAGACCCCAGATGACCATGGGGTGATGCATAGACAGGGTTATTCTTAATCTTAAGAGCTACTGATCAGTTTTCATATATATCAGAAACTGTTTTTTATGTTTACAGTAATGATTATAAAGGTTCCTCTTAAAGTACATGTAAACAAAACCAGTTAAATAAACATTAGGCCTGGCTGGCGTAGCTCAGTGGATTGAGCGCAGGCTGCAAACCAAAGTGTTGCAGGTTCGATTCCCAGTCAGGGCACATGCCTAGGTTGCAGGCCGTGGCCCCCAGCAACCGCACATTGATGTTTCTCTCTCTCTCTCTCCTTCTCTCTCTCCCTCTCCCTCCCTTCCCTCTCTAAAAATAAATAAATAAAATACCCCTTAAAAAAAAAAAAGAAACATTAGGTAAATAGCCCTGGCTGGTGTAACTTGGTGGACTGAATGCAGGCTGTGAACCAAAGGGCTGCCGGTTCAATTCCCAGTCAGGGCACATGCCTGGGTTGCAGGCCAGGTCCCCAGTTGAGGGCATTTGAGAGGCAACCACACACTGATGTTTCTCTCCCTCTCTTTCTCCATCCCTTCTCCTCTCTCTACAAATAAAAATAAATAAAATCTGTTAAAAAATTGGGCAGAAAAACAGCACATTATACAAGGCAAAATATGGCACTTTCTAATAAAAAGGGAGTTTAAAGCTCCTATTTTACTTCAGGCATTCAGTTATTCACATATAGAACTCTATAGCCAGAAGAGAAAAGGAAATGTTTATACATTTAAAAAAAACAATAACAGTCCATCTGCTTCCAGTGCAAGGGGGCTTCCAGTGTACTCTGGATCTCGTGCAAAAATAATTAAGTTGCTGAATGGAAAGAATCACCTCCATGTAACCTATGTTTTAATTATAGGCATGTGATTTTTGTGCACAAAAGTTAGTTTAGAAGAGTAATCAGCTGGACTCAAGCACAAACACAACATTTATGAGCAACTGCAAACGCCTAGAGTTAATGACAGTTAGGTGCTTTTGCCTAGATGGTCACACACTCATCAAATATAAAACTAAAAATATTGAACATGTCATTCAGTCCAGCTCCTGACAGGGTATGACTATTCCATACCAAAGCAATAAAAAACAGAAAAATATTTTCTTAGCCAGGTTTGCAAGGTTCTGCAGGCCTGAAATTGTGCCATAATCCATCAGTCTTTAAGCTGCCCTGTTCTCCCCAAATTAGTATAATTGCATCTTCCTATCCTCCCACCCTCCTCTGAACCTTTTTGAAAGCTGGCTTGCCCACGGGGGCAGGCAGGCCAGTAGGGAAGATGCTCTGCGGTTAAAATTAGCCAAACTCAGCAACACATAGACCACAATTCCAAGGCCACATGAAGACAGACAACACAGGTAGGGAGATTTAAACTGAAGCAGGCTGCAGCTGCAATTATGACAGACAAGCTCACTTCTCTCCTGGAAAATAGCAACAGATTCTATGCATGCAAAGAGACAAAACTGCACATGTGAACTTACCACTTCTCATTATGCTGACCCCACAATTTCCCTTCTCAAATTGCACTCCTTCATACTTGTACCCTGTTGAGGAATAAATCCAAGGATGTTATCTTTCATCACTGAAGCAAACTACTTATTCTACAAAGTGCCTATGGTTTAAAGCAGATCGGTATGAACCAACCCCTGTCCAGATACACTGTATAATGTCTTAGATTTCCTATGAAAATAATGAGAAGAGTCAAGACTTTTCATAGTTATTTATTAATTCTTTATAAGAATCCTATGGAGATAACCAGGAGAGGTGGACTTCGTCAAGTGGTAATAGGACATATGAAAGCATGATATTCACAGACACATTCTTCAAGCTGAATTCAGAGAATCATTGCACTCTGAGAATGCTACAAACACCATCAATTTAAGCTGGCACCCACTTTGAGTCACAGCACAGAACCTCCTGATTCTGTCTCTCTTTATGAGCCTCTATTCTGCCTTAAGAAGCAAAAGAGACTGAAGTCGTTACAAAGATAGGTTCAACCCTTGCTGTCATCCTAAATGTGTTTAAATTATGCAGCAAGCGTAGCCCCCAAATCGAAGAGTCAAACTTCGAATAGAACAGCTTCCATTACTTACTGAAAAAAAAATCAGAATTTCAAATCCATGAACAGGGATCTTTGGCTGCTTTCTATTTGAGTATCACAAGGCACCTTCTCCAATTCTCATCTTTTTTAGTTTTCTTTTTCTTTTTACTCCTCATACTTTTACGTAGATTCCAATGTCAAGCCAGCCCACCCATTTTGTTCCTCACAGAGGTTAAGATAAGCTGCCAGCAATTCTTAACCCCAGTACCAATGGGCTGTCATCAAAGGCAACACCTGAATGCTAAAGAACATTTATTAGCTTTTAACCCACATACATTTCTTTACTAAATGTCTCCAGGTTATTAAGTTGTTTAAAAGAGCAGCTCCACCTAGACTCCACATTCTACCTAGTAATTTGTGCAGACTGCTCTTTCCATCCCCTTCAATTCTAACGCAGTATTTTTTTTTTTTGAGGAAAATTACAGTAGCACCTCTGATTACCTGTTGGAGTGGTCACCACGCATTCTTTATATGGCAGCTGATTCAATCCCTCTTCCACAACAAGTCTGATCTAGAAAGTCAAAGACAGAATAAGTTGAAAATCTGCTAAGAATCTCTTGTTACCTGTTAGCCTCCAGAGCTAAATACTAGGCAAAGTTCAGTAACACACTAGGCAAGGATTTAGCTTATAGAGGAAGGAAAGGGGCCCCTATTATGTGTCAGATAGAGACAGACCAAAATGCCGGGCTGCTTGCTGCTAGGTATTCAACCTTGTTTAGGCACCTGATTTCCCAAATAAAGCTTAAGTATGCCTTATGATTCTCATTCAGTCGGTCTAGGCTACATTAAAAGAGATGCAAAACTACAGCAAATGACAAGAGTCATGGCAGACACCCTTGGAAGTAATAAACTTCTGGTTACTCTGGAAATAGTGTACAGAGGAAACCTCTTTGCCTTGTTCAGTACTTTGAAATTGTTCAGTTAGATTCTTTTTAACAAGTCCCACCACAATGTGAAATGATGCCTGAAACTTGTTAGTAAGAAATAAATGAGTGGATGGGGTTGAACCAATTTGAGCTTGAAGTAGGAACAAGTTGAATGCATTCAGGCTTTTTAGCTAAAAAAAAAAAAAAAAAAAAAGGCTCCTAATGATCTTAATGTGTGGTATTGAGGAAAGAATCCATCAGAACTACAATAAACAGCGTCCGAAAGCCAGGTATGATATTCCTTCCTATAAGCACCAGGGATCTACTACCATAAAGGCAGTGCTGAGTCTAAAATGCACATTTTCTGCAATCAATATTACAATATTGACTAAGAATCCGGAAGAGCAGGGAGAAACGCTAGGCACCATTCACTGTTACCACAACACAACGCCCTGTTGTCAATAAAATGATCCAACACTTTGTCAGCCCGCAGCACCAGACAGAGAGTCCAGGGACCTCATGAACACTGTGTATGAGCACACTCACCTCTAAACACCACCTTCTGTGGGGGTTCATGTTTCTTACAAGCAGATCACAAGGGAAGAAGATGATCCTTTCCTTTGAAGACCTAAATCTCCTCCTAATGAGACTCCTCTAAAGAGTTGTACCTTTCCAGCAACCCTGGGACAGAAATTTGTGTCCGAGCCTTATACAAGAACATAAAACCAGAAAACGTTTGAAATATAAAGAACTTAAGATCTGAGTGCCAGGGAAGCCAATCCTGATAAATTCAGGATAGAATTAATGTCAACTATAATGGGACCCTTGTCCTAGAAGAGACAGTGTACTAGAAAACCTCAGCACTGGAAACCTAAACAGCTCCAGTCACTACCACAACACACAGACCCTCTTCCCCCCACCTCCCAATATCAGGACCTTCACAGCCAACTGCAGAGAACAGAGAGGCCCCAATTATCATCCCCTCAGGTGAGTTATGCCCTGGATCCTTATTATCTCATTTGATTAAGATACGAGGGGGGACCCAAAGAAACCTCTGAATTTATTTATAAAAATTGTGCATTTACTCTTACATGTTTAAACTTCAGTCACCTTCAAAGTACTCTTCATTTGATGCAATACACCTAATTGAGACTTTTTTCCATTGCTCAAAATAGTTTTTGAACTCATCAATTTGGATGCCTTTTAGTACTTCTAGTATTCTTTGTTTCACCTCTTCCACATCAGCAAAACTTTTCCCTTTGAGGACTTTTTTCATCGGGGGAAACAAAAAAAAAAGTCGCTTGGGGCAAGATTTGATGAATAGGGAGGGTGGGGCATAGCGGTCATGTTGTTTTAGTCAAAAACTGCTGAACACTCAACATGGTATGGGCTGGTGCACTCAAAAATCACCCATCACGAAATGGGCAAACATGTTGAAATAGTCTTCAAAAAAATTGACTGAAGCCAATTGCAGCCTCTCAGAACAACCCTAGTTGGTACACTGATACAGATGGGTTCCTAGAATACTCACCTAGCAGGGTAACTATAAGGGGCCTGCCCTCCAGAAGGTAATTCCAGCTTTTTGGGTCCCTTCTCATATAATGCTTACTCTTTCAGGCAAGCATTTTACAGTAATCACAAACTTAATTCCTATTTTCTGTAGAAAAGGGGCATAAGAAAAGCAAAGAAACAGGGATCATTTTCCACCAATGAACCCAAGACCTCTCTTTTCCCCACAGCTGCCACTGACACAAGTTCCTTCTTCCTTAAACCTGCTCCTTTATTTTGATAAAAAGCATAATGACAGAATTATCATTTCATGTCCTAACTACCACTCCAGAAATGTCAACTACACTTATCTTGATGAAATCCAAGGATTACTACTGCCCTTACAAACACAAATAGTTATAAAAAGAAGTTGCCTCTGAATCAAGATTATTTAAACCCAAAGGTATAGTAGTTGCCTATACTCTTTTGAAATATAAGATTTTTCACAGGAAAAATTTAAATGAAAATTAATAAGCCACTTTTTTCTCTTTACCAAACTAAATACTGATAACAGTATTTAGACTGCAAACTCCATGAGAACAGGGACCTGTCTGTATTCTTTACTGCTGTATCTCTTCCCCCTGCAACACAGCTTAGCACAGTGCCTGACTTGCAGGAGTTCAATGTTTCATAAATGAATGAATGAATGAATGAATGAATATTAATAACCACAGCAGAAAATGCGTCAATCTTATTGTAAGAACTGAGCACACTTACATATAAACACAAGAAGGAAACACAGTGCTTACCCTGAAAACAACACAATCTAGCCTGAGATACTCTCAGATCACACTAGCTAAACAGAATTGAGCTTGGTCAATACTTCACAGAAAGTCCCTGAGGAAAGCATAGACAATCCAACTCAATATTACACATGTGAAGATAGTAATGAAAAGAAGAGGCAAAATAAACATGTCCCATGTAATAATTGCAGGAGTTAATTTTTGTGTATTAAATGCATATTACAGGGTAACTATTAGGTCTCCTTACATCTTTGGTTTTCTTTTAATGTATTGGGTTGGCCAAAAAGTCCATTTAGTTTTTTCCGTAAAATAAAAGATACATTTTTCATTTTCACCAATAACTTTATTGATTTGGAGATCTTGAGTATGTTGGCTATCTCCCCTGTGGAATGACGCTGATTGTTCTTACTTATGTCTCAATTTGTTCACTATCAACTTCAACTGGTCCACCCGACTGTGGAGCATCACCCAGCAAGAAATCTGCAGCATGAAACTTCACAAATCATTCTTGACACGTTCGATCAGCCACAGCACCTTTTCCATCCACTGCACAAATCTTTTTTTTTTGCATTTCAGTTGCATTTTTACCTTTCTTGAAATAGTAATGCATAGTATGCCAAGAGTGTTGTGTATTTTCTTCTACCTTCAATATTAAAATGGCTACACAAAAATTCACCAATTTTGATAAGTTTTTTAAATGCATGCTGATACCACAGCTGTCACGATACAATCTAACAAAATTGTTTTGAATGAAGTTAAAAACAACTAAATGCTGCCAGAGCCATCTTACAGAAAAAAAAATTTCTTTTGGCCAACCCAATGCTTCATTTCACTGCCCTAAGATAAGGCATTTAAGGGTTACTTATAACCAGGTTTGCAAGATCCATTTGAGAGATAGGGATGCCTGAAAGCTACAGAAAATAAGTTTATGGGCAATGCTTTGAGGTGAAAGGGATTGAGACAGAGCTAGAGCTTAATGCAACAGAAGAAGCAATACTTCGTAAGTCTAGCAAGATGAAGGTTACTTGGTACAATCTCTCTCACCCCCAGAATGCTCTAAAATACCCTTGGCCTACTATGGTTATATCATTAGGAACAGCAATGAAATGAAAATGGAAATCCTCCACCTACCAAACGATCCGCAGAAAACATGAAGTCCCCTCTACTGGCTGTCCTAAAACAAAAAGTGGTACAAGTTTTAGTCTAGATTAGAGCTTTAAGGTAAAATATTAATCATTATATACAGTAACACTCATATTATGATCTATTACATACTAAAAGCTTAAAAGTTTACACATACAGACTATTATTAAGGCAAGATATTTTTCACTAGGATACAGGAGGCTAAATGGAATGACTTGACCAGTATTATTGAGAATACTTATTTGATATCAACATTAAAGTTAGGAATTGGAAAGACTGAGCAGTCACCCACTAAGCTGCCTAAGAATGTTATTTAAGCAGATGAACAAAGCTCCCCCTGGAAAATGGCAGTAAGACCACAGTTCAACTTAAGAGAAAAACTTTGTACTGAGAAAATCAGGGTCCCCACTTCCTCCTCTTCCATTCAGCTTGCCATAACCCATCTACTTTGTCTATAATCCTTTTTGGAATGAAAATGGTACAAACAAATAAATCCTATACTTTCAAGAATGCATAACCTAATTTCTAAGATCTCTTTCTCAAATTATCGATTGATAATTTGTGCTTTTTGCCTGTTTTTCAATCTAATACTTTGTTCCCTACATCCTTCTGCCATTTTCCTGTACATTTCTTTCTGGTCAATCCTTTCATGTCCTTACATACCCAAGAAATGGTAACCAGGGGTTACACCTACCTACAAGCTGTTAACCAGCCAAAAAAAAAAAAAAGGAATGTCAAAAGGCTGACATTTTTTTCTGTACATAAAAATCTATTATCGAGCCCTGGCAGTTGTAGCTCAGTCAATTGAGTGCGGGCTGGGACCCAAAGTGTCCCAGGTTCAATTCCCAGCCAGGGTACATGCCTGGGTTGCAGACCATAACCCCCAGCAACCGCACATTGATGTTTCTCTCTCTCTTATCTCCCTCCCTTCCCTCTCTAAAAATAAATCAATAAAATCTTAAAAAAAATTTTTTTAAAAATCTATTATCGTTCCTCCTCTTTCTCCCATACATGTTAAATGATTCAATTAGACTGTGTTACAATTTATGTATTTAAAAATCCCCATCTAGCCCTGGCTGGCGTACGTAGCTCAGTGGATTGAGCGTGGGCTGGGAACCAAAGTGTCCCAGGTTCGATTCCCAGCCAGGGTACATTCCTGGGTTGCAGGCCAGAACCCCCAGCAACTGCACATTGATGTCTCTCTGTCTGTCTGTCTGTCTCTGTCTCTCTCTCTCTCTCTCTCTCCCCCCTCCCTTCCCTCTCTAAAAAAAATAAATAAATAAAATCTTTTTTAAAAATCCTCATCTGACATAGTGTACCTAAAACATTCCCCAACATAGCATTAAAATGGCATATGCAAACATATATTATCTCAGTATACCATTAATCATGACTTTTTTTCAAGTTTCATTTACTTTCTCTGAGAAGGAAAAACAATAAAATATTCCTGATACAAATGTCATTAAGTTTCTTAGTGTAACTAGAATTCTATCATATTATGGATATTAGTGAAACCAACAGCAAATCATAATAGACTAGGTATATTAGAATTTAGTTTTGAGACAAAATGATTAAATTAGTGCTTCCCAAGAATCATAGCTGCACTGGAAGGTAATCATGTCTTAGGGCCTGCAGACCTGCCTGTAAAGCAAGCTTCAGAAGGTATACTCTGTTTAAGATAACAGAAGAATACAGCCTGGTAAGCACAAAATATGAGGTCTGTCCAGAAAAAGTCTAGCCACTGTTAATATAGCAAGAATGGTTAGCATGACATCAATGTAACCTGGCAGCCAAGGACAGTGGACCATAATGCACATGTGTGAACAATGATGACTTCACTGTATTAGTCAGTGGGGGCAGTAGACACCGTTGAGTGAGCATGTGTACTGTGTAGCTGTCACATTCAAAATGACTGAGCAAGTAGAGCAACAAATCTGCTTCAAATTTTGCATTAAGCTTGAACATTCCTCCATGGAAACTATTCAGATGATTCAGATGGCTGTATGTATGGGCAACTGGTGATTGGCAGCTTCATCAGACAATGTACCTGTTCATGCATCATGTCTCATGTAGAGTTTTTTGGTGAAACATCAAATCACCCAGGTGACTCAGCTGCCCTACAGTCCAGATTTGGCACCCTGCGACTTCTACCTTTTCCCAAAACTAAAATCACCTTTGAAAGGAAGACATTTCAGATTGTCTATGAGATTCAAGAAAAGACAATGAGGCAGCTGATGGCAATTGGGAGAACCGTATGAGGTCCTAAGGTGCCTACTTTGAAGGGGACTAAGGTGTCATTGTCCTATGTACAATGTTTCTTGTATTTTGTATCTTCTTCAATAAATGTCTCTATTTTTCATAGTACATGGCTGGATACTTCCTAGACAGACCTGGTTTAGCTCTGTTCTTTTCCTTCTTCTCTTCAGATAATGTCACTGACTCACAATCCAAGATATCTTACAGAACTCTCTTTCTTTTTGAGACTACTTGGCCATTGTTATGTAGACCAGGACAGGAAGGATGCTGCCAGGAACTGAATAAATCAGATTGTTGAAGCTTGCATAAGAAGTAACAGCCTATGACCCTGAACCCCTTACTCATGATTTTTGCCCTTAAAAGCCCTGAATAGTAAGTCATTATCTGGCTTTGGCTTTAAGTGATACAGCTTCCCACTCTCCTTGCTTAACATTCTGCAAATAAAGTGACTGTACTGTCACCACTGTAAACTGGGTGTTCAATGTTTGGCTCTGCTGTGTGCCAAAAGGGATGAACACTTGTCCTGTTCAGTTACCATCACTCTCTAAAATATGGACCATAATTGAGCAATAGCAAGAATACAGGTCTGTATTCTTTATATTCCCTAAATATTTATATATGCCTTAAACTCAAAAAACTCTATTTACACACATCTACTAGATACATGGAGAGATCACTTAAAACAGGCTCTATATTATGTACTGTGGTTTGCAAATGAAACCATACTATTACACTAGTACCTTTCATTTCTGCAACTAATCTTCCTAACATGCTTGTCAAGGAAGAAAAAGTCAGGGAACTACAAAAAAAACAAACAAACAAACACTAAAGCCTACTGTCCTGTTTGCTAGACCTGTACAAGTACAAAGTTGTCGAGTTAACCAGAACACAGTTTTTCAATAGGAAAGTCTGGATTAGTCTTAAAGAAATATCCACTAACATATCCTAGGAACACATCTGAAATATTTGGTTTTAAGTTCTGAACAATTACACGTAAGTTTATTACATAGAAAAGTTGTATTAGGTTAAGTGTTCACAGTTGAACAAATCTATTAATTTATTTTGGAATCAGATATTTTAACACCTTTTGCACTCTCCTGCAAAATATTCAACCTTAGCTAACAACTTTCACATAGTAATCACCACCTCTACATTCCCAAAATGGTACATACTATGAACTAGTATGTACTGGCATCTCTTTATAGTTATTTCAATAACTATAAAGTGACTTCCAATTAAAGCACCCACTGCTCCAAATTATCCACTACAAACAGTAATTACTGTATTTTGCTGGGTATAATGTGCACTCCCCCCCCCATTTTTTTGAGGGGAAAATAAAGATGCACATTATACATGGGTAGTACTAATTCCATATCTATATATAAATGTTTTTAATTCTTTTTAAAAGATTTTATTTATTTATTTTTAGAGAGAGGGGAACAAAACGAGAAAGAGAGGGAGAGAAACATCAATGTGTGGTTGCATCTCACACCCTCCACTAAGGACATGGCCTACAACCCAGACATGTGCCCTGACTGGGGATCGAACAGGTGACTATTTGGTTCACAGGCTGGCACTCAATCCACTGAGCCACACCAGCCAGGGCTACACATTTTTAATTCTTTTATTTATGCTTATGCATTAAAAGTGTAACTCTAGAAAACAATTAACGATATGCATATGCAAAATAATGCCTTGGAATATGGTAGTTTTGTTTCTAAACATAAATATATAAATAACTGAATTAAAAAATTAAAACAAAAGACTTTTTTCTTGAAAGTTTGGGCCAAAATGTGGGTGAGCATTATACACAGCAAAATATGGTACCAGCCCTGACCAGTGTGGCTCAGTTATTTGGAGTGTCCTCCTGTAACTGAAAGGTTGCAGGTTCGATTCCTGGTCAGGACACATACCTAGGTTTCAGGTTCAATCCCTGGTCTGGTTGCTTACAGGAGGCAACCAATCAATGGCTTCTCTCTTGCATTGATGTTTCTCTCTCCCCCTTCCTCTCTGTAAAAGCAATGAAAAAATGTCCTCCAGTGAGGATTTTTTAAAAAACAGTAATTACTAACCTACCTCCTACTGTTTTAGACAGACTGAAGATCCATACTCTTTACTTTCAATCAATTTGGAAATTAAAGGGCCACCGGAATACAGTAAGTTGGTTTTATTTTTAAAAAACCCACAGTGGTTTTCCATATCTACATTTAAATCCTTAACACTGTTTCACACTAGAGTTTCATAAAACAGATAATCTACTTGTTAGATCAATCAAGTTACACATTTTCTCTGAGCCCCTATTTTAGGCCCAACACTGGACTAAAGTATTTGTTAATAAAGGTGTTTTACTGTAAACCAAACCCTAGGCTTTATTAATCCCATGCACTTTGCTTTAAATTGTAACTGTATTCAATTTGTCTTAAAACCATTTTTAAAAAGAAATTTCTCATACTAGAAACAAAGACATTTTAACCATTCTCTATCTAATAACAGCCCCAAAGAAAATCTAATGTAAAATTATTACAAAGCCACAAACACACATCCCTGGAATATTCAAAAATATATCGAAGTAACCAAATATCAATTTCTATTTATTTATTTAAAAGGTTTTATTCATTTATTTTTACAGAGAGGAAGGGAGGGAGAAAGAGAGGGAAACATCAATGTGTGGTTGCCTCTCCAGGGCTCCCTACTGGGGACCTGGCCTGCAACCCTGGCATGTGCCCTGACTGGGAATCAGCCCAGTGACCCTTTGGTTTGCAGGCCTGTGTTCAATCCGCCGAACCATGCCAGCCAGGGCCCAAATACCAAGTATTTAAATAGTGATATCCAGACACTCATAACTCAGAGCATGGAAATTTAATTAATATTAAGCTGAGCATCTTTTAAATTAAACAAACTCCAACAGATTAACTCCCAGATTAACAATGCAGACCTAACCATATCTGAGCACATACTTTTCTGGATACTCCCCCCAAATGTACGTCACACATCTGTAGCAACAAAATGAAAGCCAAAGGCAGCCATTTAAAAAAAAATGACCTTCACACTGAAACAACAACAGAATTAGAATCATATTGGAAGTCAGATCACCATTCTAATGTGGACTTGGTAAACCTAAGTTTGTACAGGTGTAGCAAACAGGGCAGTAGGCTTCAGCACTTTTTTGTACTTCACGGACTTTTCCCTACCTAAGATTGTCTATAAAGTGCTTTGAAACCCCCAGAGAGCCTTCAGCAATATTTAAAATCATGTATGTCATAGCAAACCCAAACCAAGATGAAACCTTGAATCTCACTGACCTTTCTTTCAAATGGTAAATATCAGTACAACAGGTATTTAATTATCATCCATAAGACATAGAAATATGAGAAAGAAATGTTTTAAAAAATATTACAAATTTAAGACTTCAAGTAAAAATCTTTGCCCTCTTTCTTACTAGGCCTCACTGCTGCTGCTGCTAGAGGGATGCCCTAGTTGGTGGAAGATAATGTTGACCTTAAACCAACAGACTGCCTGATATTTCTCCAACAAACTGGGTTTATTTGGGAACAACAAGGAATTGCAATTCAGGACATGTGGTTGACAGGTGAACCATGGCAAGGTCAAAGAATAAAGGGGAGAAACTTTTTTTTTTTACAGAGAAAAAGAGGAGTTCAGAGGGGCCTTCGCAAACAAAGAGTCCAATGGAAGAAACTGGGAGTTCAAGGTGTAGTGACTTTTTACTGGCTGAGTCTTTCATTGGCTGAGAGGGTGGCAGGAGATGATCCTCCTTCTTCCTAATGGAGTAGTACAGTGGAAAATAATCTTCCTATTGGAGATAGAAAACACATCTCTGCCAGTTTGGGGTAATTGACAATGCATGGTAGGGTATGAGTGCTCCGCCTACAGACCCTCCCAACTCAAATTTAAAAGACATTTTTGCTATGAACGTGGCAGCACAACTTACAATAGCCAAGTACTAGAAGCAACCTAAGTGCCCACCAGTAGATGAGTGGGTCAAAAAACTATGGTACACATATACAATGGAATACTATGCAGCAGAAACAAAGGAGCTCCTACCCTTCCTGACAGCATGGATGGAACTGTAGAGCATTATGTTAAGTGAAGTAAGCCAGGTGATGATACCATATGATCTCACCTATAAGTGGAACCTAATCAACAAAGCAAACAATAGAAATATAACCAGAGACATTGAAATAAAGAAGGGGATAATAGGAGAAGGCCATCAAGAAACATGTATAACGGACACATGGACAAAGCCAAAGGGGGTAGGATTGAGGGTGGGAAGTGGGGGTGGGTGGGGCAGGGGGTGTGGTGGGGTGAAAATGGAGACAACTGTACTTGAGCAAGAATAAAAATTATTTTTTAAAAATTAAAAAGACAGCCCTGACTGGCGTAGCTCAGTGGATTGAGCGCGGGCTGCGAACCAAAGTGTCGCAGGTTTGATTCCCAGTCAGGGTACATGCCTGGGTTGCAGGCCATGACCCCCAGCAACCACACATTGATGTTTCTCTCTGTCCATCTCCCTGCCTTCCCTTTCTAAAAATAAATGAATAAAATCTTTTAAAAAAATTAAAAAGACATTTCTGTTTATTAAAACTTCACAATTATAACTTCAATTTTTCCAGCAGAAATTCCCACTTGATTAGTCTCTGTTACTTCTCCCTATTCAGAATACACTTGACAATCCTTTTTTTCTACAAAAAGTATTTAACAACCCTCTATGTATATACCAAGTATACAAAGAGTTATTTTAAAGTTTTTCTAAAGAAGTCCAAAAGTTAGAGCAGGTACCAAATATTATACATATATTGTTCCTTGCTTTCCCACAGGTCATCATTTATTAAAAGCCTACTTGGTGCCAAGTATTAAGCACTTTTGGTGCATTATCTTACCTAATCCTCACATAACCTCAAGAGGTAGATTCTATTATTACCACTATTAAAGTGATGAAAGTAGGGAGGCTTACATAGATGAAGAATTTCTACGGCCAGCAGTATTCCATTGTGTATTATGTACCATAGTTGTTTCATCCACTCATGTACTGATAGTCACTTGGCCTGCTTCCAGATCTTGGGCAAGCACATACAATGAGCTAAAGGTAGTTTATTCAATAAATGGTATTGGGAAAATTGGACAGATACACCCTGAAAAATCAAAATAGAACACCTTCTTATGTCGTACACAAGAACAAACAGAATAAATTCAAAATGAATTAAAGACTTAAATGTTAGACCCCCAAACCACAAAAATGCTAGAAGAAAACACAGGCAATAAAATCTCAGACATTGCTTATAGCAATATTTCTTCCAATATATCTCTTTAGGCAAGGGAAATAAAAGAAAAAAAAAAAACAAATGGGACTATATCAAACTACAAAGTTTTTGCACAGCAAAGGAAACCATCAACAAAATAAAAAGACAACCTACCAAATGGGAGAGCATATTCACCAATATACCTGATAAGGGGTTAATACCAAAAATTGATAAAGAATTTATAAAACTCAACACCAAAAAAGGGCAACTCAATTAAAACATGGGCAAAGGACCTGAAGAGACACTTCTCCAAAGAGGACTTACAGATGACCAATAGACATATGAAAAGATGCTCAACATCACTAAATCCTCAGAGAAATGCAAATTAAAACCACAATGAGGTATTATCTCACACCTGTCAGAATGGCTATCACCAATAAATCAACAAACAAGTGCTGGAGAGGATGTGAAGAAAGGGAACCCTTTTATACTGTTGGTGGGAATGCAGACTGGTGCAGCCACTGTGGAAAGCAGCATGGAGATATCTCAAAAAATTAAAAATGGAACTACCTTATGACCCAGCAATTCTACTTCTGGGAATTTATTTGAAGAAACCTGAAATAGTAATTTCAAAGACTATAAGCACCCCTATGTTTACTACAGTGTTATTTACCATTGTAAACTTTTTTTAGATTTTATTTATTTTTAGAGAGGAGAAGAGAGGCAGAGAGGGAGAGAAACATCAATGTGTGGTTGCCCCTCACACACCTACAATTTTAAACTTTTTAAAGTACCTCCACAATGTTTTCCACAGTGACTGCACCACTGGCATTCCCACCAACAATTCACCAGGGTTACTTTTTCTCTACATCCTCTCCAACACTTGCCATTTGTGGCTACATTGATAACCATTCTGACAGTTGTGTAATGAGATATAATGAAAAATAGTGCAGGGTTTTACATAAAGGAGTGTTGTTTTTGTTTTTTTAAGCAATGGGTGAAAGGGAAGTAGAACATAAAGTTTTTTTTTGGCAGGTTTAAACCAAAGGAATGCTTCATTTAAGATTAATGTTTAGTGAAAGCTCTACTAAACACATAAACTGTATTTCCAGAGCTATTTTGTTGTTATGTGATCATTGACTAGCTTCAGTGTTGGTCATGGTATGCAGATGATTTATAAATGATTTTCCTTCTCCTTCCTTCACTCATAAAAACATACCCCCATTGAAATACTTAGAGCCAACCTAATCTGACTTGAAAAGTTAGGGGGAAAAAAGCATTTATTACCTGCCAGTGTAAGTCATCAAGGCTACAACCTGTTAGTACTTTCTTTAAAAGCTCGTTAAATGGTGTCATTAATTATTTACTTGCACCTAAAAGCAGGGTTCAATGTAGAAAAACATTAAAAATCAGGTAAAAATGAATGAAGAGAAATGATCATTTTCCTTTAGAATCCAGGACTCAGTCATTCAGAAGTTTATTTTTTATAACGATTGGAACATTAGTGCCCCTATGTTCCAGGTACTGTGACACGCCAGACCTTCTTCCTGCCTCCCTGGGGTTCAGAGTAGTTCACAAGACATTACTAGGATATGTCCAATAAATATTGTAACAGAAGTATGTGTAGTTAAAGAGGTGAATTCCTCCCTCCTGGCTTAAAAGCCAGTTGGAAAATTCACATGGAATACCCAGGGAAACAAAAAACATGTCCATGTTTTAAACAATTTTCAGGTGACAGGTTTTTTGTTTTTTTTCCTGTGGTGGACATTTTGGTTTTGTACAAGTTGAGGGAGAAAGTTCTAAGATCCCTCCACTTTCAGGGTGATGCCAGGCCAGGTTCTCTGTGCTGGTTCTGTTTAGCGTGTGGAATCCCCGGCACAGCCTATTTTCTGAATCTGAAGCCAGGCAAATCACTATCCCAAGGGCTGTGGCCCAGCCTGAGTGCAGCACAATCATCCAAGGTGTTTGCAAAAGCTGCAGGTGCTCAGGTTACCCACAAGACTACTTTAAGAATGGGAAGTAAAAACTGAGGGGAAAAAGAATCCCCAGGCAATTCAGATGTACAGTGTTGGTTAAACATATTATGCCCTTGCTGGTGCGGCTCAATACATTGAGTGTTGGCCTGTGAACCAAAGGGTTGCCAGTTCAATTCCCAGTCAAGATACACGCCTGGGTTGCAGGTCAGGTCCCCAGTACAGGGTGTGCGAGAGGCAACCACACATTGATGTTTCTCTCCCTCTCTTTCTCCCTCCCTTCTCCTCTCTAAAAATAAATAAGTAATTTTTAAAAAATATATAAAAAATATTACATTACTTAGATGACTCAAATCACATTGGGCTACACCCACATTAGGGCTGCACTAGATATTCATCCATCATAAGGTTACTTTTCTCCACTCCACGTGACAAAAGAAAATCACAAGACCGAACACGCTCTTTCTATAGTGCTAGTTCACAGACTATACAATTGCTAAGATTGTTCAACTTTCCTCCATGCTTCATACTGAGACCATGGAAAACCCCCTTCAAGAACAAGTATACAGGAAATATCCAAATATGCAACTGCTCATGAAACAGCTTTACTTTAATGTTTCAGGACACAAAAGAAAACAAAATGGAGAGGGAAGATGATCTTTTAAATACACTGCATTACCTGAAATATGGGGTCATGAACTTATAAGGGAAAAGGGCATTAACACTCAGATTTTGCTGGGTTTAGGGCACGAAGGGGATGGGAGGGGCAGTATATGTGGCTTAATCCATTGTAACAGTAGAATGTGGAAATGAAGGAGTCATTTCTCTTGTGTGACCCATGTGTGACTGAGTATTAATAAATTATCTGACCATGGATGTTTTTAGATTACTGTACTCCCAGTGAAAGAGAATTTCCTTGAAATTTCATAATACAATGAACATAATTATGTTTCAAATACTGCACATTTCAATAAAAGACATTTAAATCTGTCCAATTTTCTCAATCTTGCCTGCTTTTAGTGACAACAACATGCAGCCCAGCTGGCTTAACACCCATTTCCCAGTGGCAAAATCAACTCAGCAAGCAATCCCATCACTAGACAGACACTAACGACCAGAAACGATAAAAGGAATAACAAGTACTCCAATGTCTTCTACTACCAGATAGCCCCATAGTGCACATATATTATATCACATGCCCTGAGGAAGACAGAATAACATTAAGTGATGGTACCTTCCATAACTAGACCCAAGTAAATATGGTTCTTCTTAGTATAGGCACCCTACACCAACCCCTTAAAGGTAATGAAATAGGTCTTGTTTTTTTGAGGGGGGATGCCAATTTTTTAAGATAAAAGCAACAGAAGCCTCTATTAACAAATTTGACTAACAAAAACAAAACTAAAACACTGCCTCCAGCCTAAATAACTAAGCATCAATTAGTTATAAAAAATTGTAGCGAGTCTTTCCATACTATATCATACATGATAAAATTATGTAGAATCTGTGCTATTTTTAACATAAAATTGTGAATTATATATACAATTTAATTTCTTTTACTATCTCCCAAAAGCTCAACAAACCAGCACTTATTATGAATGCAATCAGAATCATGCACAAATCCAAACATAAAGGCTTCAAATGCCTTAAATGTGCACAGCTTTTCACTGTTTATAATTGATGTTCAGAGTAAAGTATCTTGTTTTAGCCTCCTAGGAACTCCTTAAAATACTGCCAACATCCTCAATTTACAAATGATAAAAGCTGAAGCACAGAGATGCTAAACATCTTGCCTAAGCTCACAATGAATTCCGATGTCTCCTTCCAAACTCAGAAAAAAAAAAAAAAAAAGGATTTCACTTACACCCAGGTTTACCATACTAAGTAATGCAGTGAAATCAGGTATTGATACTGTTATATATGAATGCTGAGTGTCTTGCCCTTTTCAAGTTCTATAGTAATGGCTCACTCTTACATTGTCATGAAGACCCCTTTGTAAAATTGAATGAAATCTTAAGAAAACCTTATCTTATAAAAAAATCCATATGCAAATGTTCAAAGCAGCATTATTCATAATAGCCTCAGAGTGAAATCCACTCAAATGTCCATCATTTCATGAATGGATAAAAAATGTGGTATATCCATACAATGGAATATCACTCAGCCAAACAAGAAATGGAGTACTGATACAACATTATGAAAACTGGGAAAAGAATCTAGTCACCAAACACTACACATTGTATGATTCCACTTGTATGATGGGTCCACAATAGGAAAATCAATAGAGACAGAAAGCAATCCAGGGCTTTGGGTGGGTTGGGGGTAAATGGGGACTGACTGCTCATGAGTATGGGGTATCTTGTTGGAGTGATGAAAATATTCTAAAATTGATTTTGTGATGGTTGTACAGCCATGAATATATTTAAAAGCCACAGAGTTGTACACTTTAAACAACATATTATATGGTATGTGAATTATATCTCATAAAGATGTTCTATAAAAACAAGCATTAAAAAATGCACATACAAGTAACATTGGGCAGATGATTTCCAAAGATTTACTAAAGCCCCTAGGTCCATCTACAGGTGCAGAGGGATTCAAGATTCAAGGTCATAACTCCTGATCTTTAGAAATTAGAATCATCATCCTATTTTCTTTGCTTTACATATGTTAATTCAACTTCCTTCACCATAACTACCAATCCTATGCCTCCTACATTTTAAGATCACTACTTCATCTATTAGATCACATGACCACAGGTGGTTTTCAATATGGATTCATTAAAACAGTTAAATAGTATAGTTTCATAACTATAATTTTTAAGAGCTTTAGAAAGACCATTTAGTAATTGACTGTTTATCATTTGAAAGGCATGGTTGGAATTCAAAAACGTAAAAGATCTCACCTACAGGTGGAACCTAATCAACAAAACAAAGAAACAAGCAAAATATAACCAGAGTCATTAAAATTAAGAACAGACAGTAAGCAGAGGGTAGGTGGGAGGGGATATTGGGGGGGATGGGGGAGGGTTTTCACTAACATGTATAAAGGACACATGGACAAAACCAAAGGGAAGTAAGATCAAGGGTGGGAAGTGGGGATGGCTGGGGTGGGGGGGAATAGTGGGTGGAAATGGAGACAACTCTACTTGAACTACAATAAAAAATATGGAAAAAAAGAAAATATAAAGTAATCAATTTTAAATAAAATATCCCCAAACATAAAAAAAGAAACAAAAATCAAAACGTTATTTGAATTTAAGGGAATTTTCTTGAAAAATAAGAAAAACAAAAATGTAAACAGAGGACAACTTTTGTCCTCAAGGAGCTTTAAAATCTAATAGATAAGATCGATATACAGACAACAATATACAAAATCGAAAGTGAATCTTGCATCAAAAAGGCCAGGGAAAATCAGGGAAAGGATGATTAAAGGAAAGCTTCTTGGCAGAGGTGGACATATAATGCTGGGCTTGACTTTGAAAAGTAGGTAAGATTTGAACATGCAAAGGAGTAAAAAGCATTCCAGATGAGAGCAGAGGCAGAGATGGTTCAAAATAGTTCCTGGGAACCATGAAGAGGGGCTTTCTTTAATGGCAAGCTAGATCCTGGCTTTTGGTAGGCTCTGAGAAGCCAAAGCAAGTTGCTGAGTAGAAATTACCTAATCAAAGCAGTATATTAAAATAAGTGTCTGTATTCTCTCCTGTTCCACTGTTTGTCTCTCCTTACATGGACACCACACAGTCTTTTTAAAAAAATCTTTTATTTATTTATTTATTTATTTATTTATTTTTAGAGACTGGAAGAGAGGGAAAAAGAGAGAGAAACATCAGTGTGTGGTTGCCTCTCATGTGGCCCCCAATGGGGACCTGGCCCACAACCCAGGCATGTGCCCTCACTGGGAATCAAACCTATGCTGCTTTGGTTTACAGCCCGCACTCAATCCACTGAACTATGCCAGCCAGGGCCCAAAGCAGTATATTAATAAAACTGATTGCTGAGTAATGTGTGAATGCACGTGGAAGAGAGAAAAAGTGAAGCAGGGAAACTAATTAGGCGCCTATTACAACAGTATGAAGAAATACTAGTCTGATTTAGGGAGTGGCAGCCTGAGTCTGTAGTCATTTTAAAAGCTCAAAGCATCCACTCAAAAATTAGTTTTTGGACACGCAGTACCTACTCATTTAAAGTGCTGCCAAATATAGAAGCCAACTATAGGTCCACCATGGTACATATATCCCTTGAGAAGCCCCATCTACAACATAAGTTTTCAGATCTCAAAATAGCATTTAACATGGAGTTTTGGCTACCTTAGTTTGTGGGATTAGAAAGGGCGCCAAAGGCTCCTTTAGGCCCCCTTTCCTCCATAAAACTAACCGGGAAACAGTCCACGTTCTATCAGTTGGTGATAAAACAATCCTGATAAGATGTGGATAAGCTTGCACGTGACCAAGTAAACCTCAACATCAAGACTAAAAGACCTTAGAGATAATGATATCTGCAATAGCAAACACTAAAGGCACAGATGGTCTGTTAAGCACAACAAAATTTCCTTGAAATTGCTTTACTTCTATTTATGAGCCTGAGGTTATTAGAGGTAGGGTATATAACCTCGCGTAGTATTATAGATTGACCATACGGACAGGCACCAGACAGACAGCATAGGTGCATTCACCTGCCTGAAACGTTTTAGGGTTCCTCATTACTCAGAAGAGACAAAGAGGGAGTAGGAGGCTACCAACAAGACTTCACTGGTCCAGAACGCAAAGCGATGTTAAACACTGTTATGAGGAAAAAAGAGTGCGGGAGGTCTGAGTCAAGAGATATTCCCCTTCAAAGAAAAGGTCCTTGCCCAGGTCTCCACAAGCCAGTTTCACCAGGTGAAAATTACCCCTTAGTTCTTTTGCTTCTAAGTCCTGCCCACCTCCAGAGAGACCCTCCAACTCCCTTTCCCCTTCCGCTCCTGACTCACTTGTCCCGGATGATGGTCTGCAGCTCCCGGATCTGGTCATTCATGGGTAGCAGTTTAAGCTGAGGCCCAATCTGCCAAGAGAGTTGGCTGTCCCTTGGAAGGCAATCGTGGGCCGATGCGTCATAGTCGCCACTGCCACCGTTACTCTCTGGGTTGAGGCTGGCCCCGGCGCAGGCCTTAGAGCCCCCCTCCCCCGGTATGCTAGAATGGGCGTGACTGGTGAGGAGAGTCGGCTTCGCTTTGAAGGCGCTGTTTTCCCCAGCAGGATCTGGGATCAGGTCGCCAGATTGCGGCTCCTCAGGGCTTGGGGTAGAGGTAGAGTTTACTTGTTGGTTGTGACAGGGCATGGAGTCCCGACACCGTAACTCCGTGGCCATACACTGGACCCGGGCCGTCCCCGCAATACCGACTCCTAAGGATAAGGCAAACAAGGAGAAACGGTGGACGCTCACGTGCACTCTAGATAACCGCCGCGTCCTCGGACCTCTAGCCTCAACTGCCCTCTCACCCGCTCGGCTTCCGTAGGTTCCACTTGGCCCCACCCAATCCCAGCCACGCTCACGAGACGTACAGACCTTCTAGACACTCGATTGGTTTCTCTCCCTGCCACTTTGCAGCGCATTGTTTGTTAACCCTTTGAGTTAACTCAAGCGGTGTGGGTTCCCAAACCTAGAGGGACAGTTTGGGTGAGGCCAGGGTTGCTTAGTTACAGAGCCTTTTGAGACCCCTCTGAGGATTTCTGCCTGCAGAAATTTGGATAAGCCAGGAAAAACTAGGAATTGGGGGTGATAAAATGGTGGCACACACAAGGCCCAGGTTTTTAGATTTTCAGTCTTGGCAGAGAGATTATATTTCAGTAACTAGCTCTTCAGTTAGCTTGTCTATGTAACCAAAGGGACCAAAATTCTGCCACCCTGAAGCTGCTTTTTCGGACATTGATTTTAAGCTTTTTATTAAGAAACAAAAGACTCAGAAGCTTTGACACCTCCCTCCCCCCTTTCCTGCCCAGGAGATTCAGACAGAGAATCTGCTTCAGGAAGTAGATCTTAGGTTGTAGCCTTAACCTAATTTGAATTCAGTGGTAAACAAGAGGGCTTCAGGCAGGTGAGCGAGATACCCAGTGTGTCCCACTGTTTCTGAGCCACCTATCAAGGATTTTTTTGCCATGTGTGTTCTGCTCTTCCTCAACTACCTGTAAATTCCCTTTTCTCACTTCTTGAATTTAATAGACCATTCCTCCCCCCTTTTCTCCTTTGTCCAAAATGTTTTATATACCCAATGTTGCCTTACTTTCTTGGGAATTTTCATGGAATGATCATGCCTATGTGAATTCCCCGTGGACATGTATTAAACTTTGATTTTCTGTCGATCTATCTCTGTTACTTTGATTATTAGCCCAGCCAGAAGAACTTAAAAAGGTGGAAGGGAAAGTATTACTATTTTTAGCACACACATAATTAATAGAGGAAGTAAAATATTCCTAGCAAGCTGCTGAAGAAACTGCCCTCTGCTAGACTGTTCTACAAGTTGCAGCTTTCCAAGTATGCTTGACTGCTAGAGTTTTCCCTATCTGTATTGATTGCGCCCTAGACTGTACAGTTATCATGGGGATTCTGACAGCATTTTAGATCCACTACTGAGGCAGGATAATAAGAAGCTGTAACTGGAAAAGACACCAGTGTTCCGGCTGCCTGTCACTACCAAACCCAATAAGCAATGACAGTGATTGAATCTTTTATGGGCGCTTTATTCAATGGCCAATGATCTGAGAAGATGGCAGGTTCATACCCTAACAGACCATCTTGCCTTCTCTTTTTAGGCCAGACTTTTAATAAGTGGGGGAGGGGGGGAGTGGATAAACAAGGTGCAGTGAGGGCTTTGAGATTCAGAAGTTGCAACATTCCTGTCCTGGGCAGTTAGCTCTTCCCAGGAGAGGGTGGTCATCTACTCTCCCTGGAACACAAAGGCCTGGATGCCTCCAACTTGTCCCAGGGTGGTAATCTCTAGCAGTGCCCCAGGAGGTAGCCTGTTTTCCCAGGAGCCAGGATGGACCTTATCTGTAGTTTCTGAAACAAAAGCTTTAACATACACATTACTTGCCAGACTTATAACTTTTTATCTTAAGCTAAAATTTTCCAAGTCTTGAGTCCCCTATCACTTCCCATCATTAGTATTAAACTATCTCATTTCTATGAGATCAGAACCTAGCATTGGACTGTCTGGTGGGATGGTGGTAGTTAGGAACATATCTAATTGCAGACTTAGGTAAGGAGGCACATTGTATGGAACAACAAGCTATGATACTGAAGAAAATGACAAGGATAAAAACAATAAATGTCCAGGTATACTAGGCATCCAGGATGTTAGTTTAGATAAGTCAATACCAAAGAATCCCTCTCTATGTTTTATATTGGACACCACATTATTTACTTGCCTTACTTTTTGTTTTATGAGCTGTGAACTATCAGATAAAACATCAGAGTCCTTTAAATTTTTCACATCCATGATTATGCTTTAAAAAAGGGTAGTCTATAGCTGCATGATTATCCAGTACTGCTTTTCTGACTTGTCTTAGTTCTTGACTAATGACACTGATGGCTTGCAAGGTGGCATTCAAAACTTTTGCCACAGCACAGGCTAATCTGCTTATTTCTACATTAAATAAGTTACTGTGGTTGGCATTACAAATATAATTAAGGACATATATTCAGCAGGGCTAAAAGGTGTAAGTCACTGATACAATCATGTGTAAGGGAGAGATCCCATCCAATCTGGGTCAAGTGGGGCTTCTGAGACCTACACACTGTCAGTCTTCCCAGAGAGCCTGGTCTCCCAGAGCTGTTTGCTGGAACATAAGAATAGACATTTTACCTATCAGAAAACATCCCATTGGCAGTTTCACATGAGCATAAGCATAAGATACATTAGTGGTGGTGGTACAATTGATTTTCACACTTGCTGAGAACACAAGACAGTTTTAGTACAGTTGATAAAGGTTGCACACTCTCTAGCTGGGGTGCATTTAGTGACCTTTAAGGAAAACATTTTCCTGTCCTTTATAGTTACCACTGGTCCCCAATGATAAATATCAGAGTACGTCATTTTCTTTTCAATATACTTAAACACGGTATAATTTCTGAGGCTTTCCAAAGGAGTAGACGCCTATAAGACACGAAGTGAAAGTTTGTTCAACATAAGTTCCTCCTGCAAAACAAAAGTCAGAAATATTCAGAACAATTTTTGCTAAATATACCTAAATATTTTCATTTTGTTTCAACGGAATAATTTGTCCGTAACAAGGGGTTGAACAAGAGGTAAAGAAAAGAACATAAGTCATTGTTTTTTCAAAGATGACTTTTAGATCTTTCTCCAGTGCTTTCTTTATTCTGGTGTGATGAATCCAAGGTTTTATTTCCACCAGTTTTACCATGGTGGGGGTGGTGAGGAGTATGTCCCAAGGTCCAGTCCACTTTCTTCTTAGTTGGGTTTTTGGAGATGCTGTCACTCAAATCTTGAGTAGCATGTTGTCTGTAGGCTCAAAGGAACGCAGCAAACCTGTGGGAGAGAAGTCTCTAATACAGGCAAAGTCATTCATCACAGCTAAGGTTTGACTTAAATGTTATACATATTTCTTTACCTTCAGTTTTTACCTATATACATGTCTCCTACCACAATTGTGACCTGAAATGGCCACCTGTACACAATTTCATAGGGACTCAACTGAATCCCACTTCAAGGAGCCACCCTTATCCTGAGCAGGGCAAGAGGCAAAACTTGATCTCGTTGGAGATGAATTTCTTGACACGGTTTGGCTATATTTTTCTTTAAGGTGATTCATCTTCTCTACTTCCTAGAAGCCTGAGGTATCTATGTCACATGGAGTCTCCACTTGATTACTAAAATTTACTAACCTCTTGTGTAATATTTTTTTTAAATAAAAGCAGGTCTGTTATCACTATGGATGCTGCTAGGGAAGCCAAAATGAGGGATTATTTCTTTCAGTAAAGCTTTCACTGCCTCCTGTAGCATCCAGCAAACGTGAGGACAAATATCGGAGACTTTCAGGGTATCAAAGATGTTACTTTATTGGCCAAGTTTAACCTGCGCAGGGGCGAACTCTCAAAGTGTCCAGCGACACAGTGCCCACAAGGAGCTGCAAACGAGAGAGACGCCTCTAGCGCTTACAACTACGTTCTTATATAGGGGCGGGCAAGCAAGCGTTAGACAGAAGCAGACGTGGCAGTTAGCAATTCGCTTACAAAGACCGCGTGCAGGAATTTCAAACCAAGTGTTCTTGCATAAGGCGGGAAGACAGGTTGTTCATTAACCTAGTAATCTCGTGGCTCTAGCTAGCTAGTTTTCTATTTTCTCATTAAAAACTACAAAGCACTGCTTATCTAGCCTACTCAGGGGAGAGCGTCTGCTAGACACAGGATGCTTGCTTAACTGTACTTTGTCTCTTTTATCATTTCTTTTTAGCTACAATGTGGTTCTTGTCTATTAAGGTTAAATTTTGTTCTTAATTTCCTTGTTCCCAACACCTCCAAGGATTTCTCTATTTTAGTAGGATAAGCTTCTATCCATCCTGAAAAGGTGTCAACAAAGTTTAACAAATATTTCCACACTCAGACCCTTGTCATCTGAGTAAAGTCTATTTGACAGTCCTCAAGTGGACACTGTCCTTGATATTGCTTTCTTTTTTCCTTTGATGGGGTTCTGTTTTGGGCTTGTTCTTCTGGCACATAACACATCTAGCAATTACTTTTCTTATGGCTTAAAAATTCTAGGACCTGTGAGCCACAGTTTGACATAGGTGGTTAATGAGTCTTTTCCACAGTGTGTGGCCTCATGCAAATGCTTTATGACTGGCTCTACTAAATGTTCAGGAAAACAGTATAGCTCCTTTCTTATCCTTTTTCTATTGGTTATCAGGACCTTCTTTATTAAAACCTCATCTCTTAGCTTTCTCTAAGTCTGCAGTTGAATATTCAGGGTCAAATTTTGACAAGTCTAGAACAGGTACCAAGGGCATTATATATACTCCTTTAGCAGCCTCTTTTGCTGCCCATTCATCCAGATTGCTTCCTCTAGCCACTTTAGTGTTCTCTTTCTGATGCCTCGGGCAGTGTATAATTGCCACTTGTAAAGGTACCTGAACAGCCTTTAGTAATTTTAAAATTTCTGCTGCATGCTTAATCTCTTTTTTATTTGAAGGTTAACAGTTCTTTGTCTTCCCAGATGAAACCATGTGTATGCAAAATTAGGAAAGCTTACCTTGAGTCCATACACACATTCACTCTTTCTATGTGACAGTTCTGGTACCCTTGTCAATGCAGTCAGTTCAGTCTTCTGAGCAGAGGTTCCTGGCAACAAGGCCTTGGCTTCCACTACTCCTTGAAGAGTCACAACTACATACCGAGCCTTTCTGCTTCCTTTGTCCATATAACTGCTTCCATCTGTATAGAGTCCAGTCTGGTTCTCCTGAATGATGGTCGTATAAGTCAATTTTGCTAGAATACACGTCATCAGTTATCTCAGCACAGTCATGGATCAGCACAGCTGAGTCAGACTCTGGGAGAAGAGAGGCAGGATTTAACTTACAGTTTTGAGGGAGACGTTGGGATTGTTGAGAAGAATGGCTTGGTACCTGCCCCTTCTTCCAGCAGTCAGCCACATATTTCCCCTTTGCTCCAGTAGGCTCAACACTTGCTGGGGCACATAACTGGTATAACCTGTCCCAAGGAAACCTTTTTCAGCTTCCTGCAAGAGCTCACAGGTGGCTGCCACTCTCAAGCAGGCTGCCACCCCTGGACAGTCTGATCTAATTTCCTTGACAATTATGCAAGGGGCTGCAGATGTCACTAAGCATTTGGGTGAGGAATCCTAGGGCAATGCCCTGTCTCTCACACACATGTCATTGAAAGGGCTGCAGTAGGTTTGGAAGCCCCAAGGCTGGTGCAGAAGCCAGGTGCACCTTCAGGGACTCAAAAGCCTGAGTGCACTCCTTCCTCCACTCTAAAGGGCTATATTCTGGTCCCTTCATAGCCTCACACAGTGGTTTAGGAATGAGCCCAACGTTTGGAATCCAAATGCAGCAGTCACTTGCCATCCGCAGGAATCTCTTTGTTTCTTGGTGTTGGGAGGGGGTCCTCTGTGGACTTTTGTTACACCACCTGCACCACACTCAGACTTTTCTGCTCAGGGACACCTTTCCCATTCCCTCAAAGAGACATCACCTATAGTGCTCTAAGAGAGGAAGGCCATCCCCATTAGGGTCCCAGTTGGGCTCAGTCATAGGTATTGCCCTGGGAAGGCTCAAAGCCCCATCTGGATTTTCTTGGTGTACCCCCTGAGCCTCTTCATTTGCCTTATACAATACCAGTCTCTGCTCATCCCCTTATTGAAGCAAAGAATTCAATAAGGCTCGTATGTCTGTCCAAATGAGATGACAAGTGGCAAAAACTGATGCAACCAAATCACTCATTTTAGCAGGGTTATGTCCATAAGAAGGGTTTGAACTTTTCCAGTTTAATGGATCCAATGTAGAAAACAGAGTATGTGCCCAATAATATCCAGCAGGCTGGCCCTCTGGCCTTACTCTCGCTGAAAAGTCTCTGAAAAGGATATTGCCCTGCCCTGAAAGGGGCTTTTCCTCCACCAAATCTGGTTCCTTGATCGATTCAAGACAGTGATGCCAGTTCAGGTGCACTTTCCCCATGTCACTCATTGGAATGGATCCCCTGGGGCTGCGTGAACTCTGATCAGCCTGCAGTGGTCATAATATTTAGCTCTCCCTGGCCCCTCTCTTCTGAGTTTCCATCTTTCACAGGCAAATTCCCTTTTCTTTGAACCATTAATTTACTTTCTTTTTTTTTTAACTCTGCATGCATCTTTATCATGTAAACTCAAAAAACTTCTAGATAAGGCAGTTTGTCCCACTTCCTTGATTTTTGACAAAACAACTCTACTTACAGTATACTACAGTAATTTAAAGACCCATTCAGTGATCAGCACTCTCCTGAGTCTAAATTATACAGGACACAAACAGAACAGTTCTACAACAAAACAACATACGCTCCAGATATATGCTCATAAGTCGACGAATTAGAACTGGCCCCAAAGGGCCGTTTTGAGGAACGGAGGCTTCCCCCACCATTCTACCTGATGGAGCTCCAAACAGAGGGTACCAAAACAGATCAGATGACCTAAGTTGTGACCCAGGATTTTAACTTGAACCAGAAAACGCAGTGATTCAACTGATGTGATACATGACAAGAAGTGCCAGGAGCAAGGGGGGAGCAACCCCAAGTGAAATCACTTGGCAGCTGCTTGGGATTCTCTGAATCCAAACTCCTGGGGTATCTCAGCCCAGGCAGCCAATGGGACTCCCCACCAAATACCCAGACTCCCAGACAGTCCCCCTGTCTGTCCTGGTGGAGTTGCCAAAATATGTAACCGGAAAAGACATGGGCATTCAGGCTGCCTGTCACTACCAAAATCAATAAGCGATGACAGCGATTGAATCTTTTATGGGTGCTTTATTCAGGTGGCCAATGATCTGAGAAGATGGTGGGTTCATACCCTAACAGACCATCTTGTCTTTTCTTTTTAGGCCAGACCTTTTATAAGGCCAGGTTTAGAGGGCGGGTATAGGGAGGATAAACAAGGTGCAGTGAGGGCTTTGAGATTCAGAAGTTGCAACATTCCTGTCCTGGGCAGTTAGCTGTTCTCAGGAGAGGGTGGTCATCTACTCTCCCTGGAACACAAAGGCCTGGATGCCTCCAACATGTCCCCAGGCGGTAATCTCTAGCAGTGCCCCAGGAGGTCGGCTGTTTTCCCAGGAGCCAGGATGGACCTTATCTGTAGTTTCTGAAACAAAAGCTTTAACATACACGTTACTTGCTAGACTTACAGCTTTTTACCTTAAGCTAAACTTTTCCAAGTTTTGAGTCCCCTATCAAAGCCAGAAAAATTCCTTGGCAAGTAGAATGGGGAAACTGAAACAGATAGCTGATTCTAACTGGCCTCATCTAGCACTCTGACCGGCCTGCCTCCTTCTCCTTTGTATGACCACTCCCTTAAGCATTAAGCCCTCAGGACAAGGAGGTTCTGATCAGCATCAGATAATCAGGGCTGCTTACCACAGAGACAGAGTTTTGGTCAGATTAGAAATAACATCTAGACCTGTGTTGTGGTTTAGCTCCAAGCCCAGAACAGCAGCAAAACCAGAGTGATGCTATGGCTGTCTCAGGACCAGCTGCACTACTAATGAACCCCTCCCCTAGTGCCAATCAATCAGTAGAGATCACGACCTTGAACAGAAACATCTGTAAAAAAGCTGATTAATATTTCATTGAGATTCTCCTTTGAGACCTCCCCTAAAATTCCTGCCCTTAGATAACAGATAAAACCCTTAAAACAAAGAACCCACTGCATTCTCTCCTCCCCTCTCCTCCCTTCCCCTCCCTTCTGCCTCCTCCTCCCCTCTACTCTCCTCCCCTCTCCTCCCTCCCCTCCCTTCCCCTCTCCTCTCCCCTCCTCCCCTCTGTCCCTCTCTCCCCCTCCTCTCCTTCTGCCTTCTCCCCTCCTCTCCCCTCCTCTCTTCCCCTCCCCTCCCCTCTCCTCAGTTTCCCTCCTCTTGCCTTCTCTCCTCCCTCCCCTCTCCTCTCTCTCCTCCCCTCCCTTCCACTCCCCTCTGCCTTCTTCCATCCCCTCTAACCCTCCCCTCCTCTTCCCTCCCCTGTCCTCTCCTCTTCCATGGCTGTGCCTTTCCCAAGGCCTGTTTCTTTGCTTTCTTTCCTCTAAGCGGTAAAAGTTCCTAGGAGATTTATAACCTGACGAATGGCAAGTGGCAGCAATTCATCCCTGGCCAAACACCTGAACCAGTCTCCAAGGGCCCTTCTTTTGCCTCTGTAACTTGTTTCCTGAGTCCACGAAGCCCAGCTGATTCACATCTGCCTCTGTGACTTTCTTTCTAAAAGGCTAAATTTCTGGTGCTAAAGTTCTTAGCTCTAAATTCTTTCTTTGCCAAACTCAAGAACCAAGGTCTAATGCCACCATTAAGACTACCACTTTGTTTCTTTTAAATGCTTGGAAAGACTTTTTTAGTGTGTGAGTTCAGTATAAATGCTTGAAGTAAGAATGTCTAGAGCAGGGGTGTCCAACCTTTTGGTGTCTCTTAAGCCACAATGGAAGAAGAGAGTTGTCTTGTGCCACCCATTAAATACACAAACACTAACGGAAACTGATGAGCAAAAAAAAAGTCCGTGCATAATCTTTGTGATATCCACCATGACAGATAAGCAAAGAAGTACTCACATAATAACTCCAATTATGCTGAAACCATTTTGATAATCTTAAAATCGTCAAACAAACCCCAAGTTTATGATCACCAATGTAGAAAATGTACACATCTAAGTAATAAAGCATCATCGGATTTTTAAATATTTTCTATTATAAAAGTAAAAGAAAAGAGGGCGACATAAAACTAGTGGGATGTTTGACATTGTATCTGAGAAACTAGTGCATCAATATCTGGTTTGATAGTAGTTGCAATTCTCAGTGAGTTCCCAAAGTACTCGCCAGATATTTTGTTTCTAATGTTACTGTTAATGTGTTTCATTTTTTAAAATAGTTGCTGGCAAATGTAGGTTCTGCCAAATAGTGATGACAAGAATAAGGCGCAAAGCAAGGGATATTTGCCTCTGGGAAGATAGGACCTATAAAAGTCCAGAAAAGAGACATGACCAAATTTTTCTTTAAGTTGAATGTCAGATTATAGCTCTATGCATTCCATTTGAAAATTGGCAGGTAACATATTTATGTTGTGAAAGTGGAGTTGCAAATACAGCAAAATATTGATTATTTTCCTGGAAATTTTGAAATTTGTTTTCAAATTCTTGTATCAAATTGAAGAGCAAGGCTGCATATTTTTCACTGTTCACAGGACTGTGTTGAGCCAACACGTCAAGATGCATAAAATTGTTTGCCTTAGTTTGAGCTTGCCATAACTTCAGTTTCATTTGGAACATTGTTATGGGTTGAAACATGGTATTGATCATTTGGTTTTCACCTTGAGCACACATTTAACTCATTGAAATCAGCAGTTAAATCCACTAAAAATGCTAAATCTGTAAGCCATTTTTCATCATCAAGTTCCAGCACAAATTTGTTTTTTGATACCATAGGTGACTTGGTACCATGTCACAAATCATAAAATCTTTTCAACATTTGGCCTCCACTTAACCATCTTACTTCCAAAAAGTGAATGATTTTGCCATAGCCAGTATCAGTACTTTTAAGGAATTCCTGGAATTGGTGATGACTCAATCCCTTGGCTCTTATGCAATTCACAGTCTTGATGATTTGCATGACGTTATCCACTTTTAAAGCTTTTGTGCATAAATTTTCTTGATGTACTATGCAATGACACTTCATCAAACATGAGTTTTGGGCAGCAATTGCATGGTCTTCTATTAATTTCACAATCCCTCTCCTTTACCTGACATCGCCAGGGCACCATCAGCAACTGTACCAGATATGTTGACCACAGACAAAGAAAATGACTTTAACATATTTTTTACTATTTCATAGAAATCTCTTGATTTAGTTGTATCTTTTAATGACACTAAAGAAGCCATTTCTTCAGTGACATTAAATTTGTCACCAATACCTCTAATAAAATGTCAAGTTGAGCTGCATCTGTAACATCAGTACTATCACCCATCGCCAAAGCATAAAGTTTAAAATTAACAGCTTTACTCTCCAAACTTCTTTTGATAGATTTTTCCAATTTCTTCAGTTCACCTGACTATAGTCTGGTGAGACAAACTGATTTTAGAAATAATCCCCCTTTGTTCAGGGCAAATTATATCTGCCATGCTTTCTATACATTGCTTAATAAACTCACCATCAATAAATGGTTTTCTTTTTTTTTTTGCTATTAAATATACTACCACCTAACTAGCTTTTATAATGGAATCCACCTGAGTTGTAACTTTTTAAAAAAATATTTGTTGAGAAGACAGACTTTTTTTCAGTTCCACCTATTTTGTCCTTATGCCAATCCTTCCTATGCATTGACTTTGGCAACATGTTTTTGCATGTAATGCCTTTTCAAGTTATAGTCTTTGTAAACTCGCACAAATTCCCTACAATTAAGCAGAGTGCCTTACTATTTGTCTGGACAAAAAAGAGTCATCTGTCCACTTTTCATTGAACCATCTTCTTTCATCTGTAAATTTTGTTTTGGGGGGTTCTTTTTTTTGAGATGTTGTAGAAGCCATGCTGGGATTAAAAAAAATAATAGATATGGGACTTTATTTACTTTTGTTATGAAAACTAATTGACAGGAAAATAGAAAACAAGGTTTGGGCTCTTCCACAGCCCTCTCGGTTGCCTATGCAGGGTGAGGTAGAGGGCCAATTGTAAAGCTTGGTGGGTGATGCTTGGCTCGGTACCACCGAGGTGTGGAAGTACCTTTAATAATCAAACAAGAATACTTACCTGACTTCTAAATTACATTAAATGATTAGCATTGCAATGATAGGTTGAAACATTATTGATAATTGCCGCCTCACTAAGACACCACGAGCACATGTAACATCTGATGCTGTCAATTCCACTATTGGAACTCAGAAGATAACACACTGGAAGCCACACACCATCGTAAAACTGAAGCCACACATGCGTACAAATAGCAAGAGTTTACATACATTTATTTTACGTGACATTGTGACATGTAATCACAAAAAAAATCCATAACGTTTTCGGTAAATTTATGATTTTGTGTTGGGCCACATTCATAGCCATCCTGGGCCACATGTGGCCCATGGGCTATGGCTTGGACCCCCCTGATCTAGAGCATTACTTTTCATTATCAGTGAGCATTACTGATACATAATGATCAGTAGAGCTTGCTAAAACGCTGGTTCTCATGAACCACTTTCTGTTTCAGTAAATCTGGGATGGAAACCAAGAATTTTTATGCTTAACAAGTAACCCAGCAAATGTACTTAAAAAAAAAATGATACTCTAAGAAACAGTGCCTTACAGGCTTCATTTTAAAACAGCTACAATGTAAAAGTCAGAAACCTGATAATTCTAAAAAACATTGAGCAGCATTTGACAAGTCTCTTCCCCATCTATAAGTGAGATGCATTAACTATTTCGTCTATAATTGTATTTGCCTTTCAAACAGCCATTTCTGAAAATTTCTTGTTCCAAACAGGAGCATAAACAACAAATGCAGAGATTCAGAGAAAAATAACACATAACAAGAATATCTAGGCCTTTGATGAGACTTGAGTGATTTTATGTTTGTTTGTTGTTTTGGTAATTATATGATTTCTCTCCCTTCCTCTTCCATTTTCTTTGCTTTGTGCCTGACCCTTTCATCTCATGGCACATGTCAGGCTGGCAAAAAATATCACATATTTTTGGTGTGCCACAGAATTTTAGTAATTAGTTAATATAAATATATTTTTTGCCAATCTGACAATTTTGATTCATTCACACTGGATGACTATTGCTGTGTTGCCTGTTGTCATTTTTTTATATTTGACTGTCTAAGGGAAAAGAGGTCAGTGACCCTGGTGAAATAGTTAGGAATTTCATGTTTTAAAAATTCTTGCAGCACACAGGTTGGAAATTGCTGCTTTAGGTCAGTACACTATTAGCTGTAATTATACAGAATTTAAATTTTATTGGCTCAGTAAAAGGGGAAAAATTTAGTTTGACTCAGTATTATTCCTGTTTTACAGGTGAGAAAATTGAGACATATGAGTCTAATTTAGAGTTACATAATAAGTAGTAGAATTCAAAAAAGGCAAAAGAGTATTAATATTAATATTGAATGCTGTTTTTCTTGCAGTAGGCTTTAGTTAGCTCATTTAAACCTTAGGGGGTAGTGCAGGAGCAGGAATTTGAACCTAAGCATGATCAGAACAATTTGATTTTATATAACCCAGGCTCTCAGAATAGTCCAGGTTATATTCCTGTACTATATATGACACTTTTTTGCTCATACTAGGTAATATCTTACCTTCAGTACTAGAGTTAACATATGGACCAAAAATTGTACTATATGATTTAGCTGGGGAATCCTGATATAATTTTGTATTAATACTTAGTCCTATGATGAACTCTTTAACAATCCCTTTGTGCCCTAAACACTAAGAATTCCTTAACTTAAGTTGACTTTGGTGATGCTTGAGCCATTGCATTGTAATTTTAAATTCCTATGAAAAAAATATATTAATTGAACATTAGCTAATGTTCTGAAAAATATTGATTCACTTTCTTTCAAAAATAAATAGCTGTATCACCTTTCAGACATATACCTTACCTTGGTTCTCGGGATTCCAATCATCTAAAAAGGTCCATTTGTATATCTTTTCAAATGTGTATCTTACAGTCTACACCATTTACTCCTCTGCTTTCAATTTTTCCATTTTATATTCTAATTTTTAAAAACATTTTATTTATTTACTGCCGCGGTCCAGCCGCAGCTAGGTCCAGGGTTTCCTGAAAGGTGGGTAAGGCGTCGGCAATGGGAGACAGATGACAACACGCCTCAGAGGACAGTGATGCTCTGTTCCGTTTATTGCAAGTACAAGCAGGTTTTTATACTTTCATTTTTAGCAGTGATTGACATTTGCAATTAGGTAAAGCAGAAAAAATTAATATAAAGGTAACCAGGAAAAATACAAAAATTCCCATAGATTCAGTTATATTAAACAAAGATTATTTTAACCAGGAGAGCCATAAATCAGACAATTAGAAATAGCTGTATGTACACAGTTTGAATGTCTTATTGTTTATTAAAATTCTCAGAATTTGTCATGGGGCAAAAGGATACGCTAAATTGAATAGAGGTTATAGGAAATTTATTATAAGGCCTTTGTAATGTCTAACTTACCTATTTACCTTTTCTGTCTAAAATATTTCTCTATGTACCATGGACTTTAACTCCCTGGTAACTGTTTCTATGTGCTTAATTTATAATAGTTAACCAGCTTTTCTTATTTCTTTGCCTGTCTAATTCTACTTGATATATATTCCTATTCAAGGTAAAGGCGGGGCTGTTACCCCAACAACTTTTAGACATTCAGGGGCTATTTCATTAGAGGGGATTTTATTCTCTGGTCAAGAAATTATTTTATACAACTTCATTGGAATTATGCAAATCAATAAACCTGAGAGACAGATATCTAACAATCCCACCACCTTTTAATCTCCAAAACAAACATATAAGGAGAGATAAACAGGAAATTCAGCTACAATAAGCTCTTTTTATTTCTTAGTTAATAAACACCAGGGAGGTCTGCTTCGAGCTAGCCTTTCCATGAAATTTAGACTATTATAAAACACTTGAACTTCATCCTAATTGACCATTGTAATGTCACCCTCATTATATGCTCCTGTATAAGGCAATGGGAGATCTGGAACCCTCTGGAGACCATTAGCTCCTTTTGGGGGATACCATAATTTGCCAATAATCTAATATGCTACCCAGGGGTATCCCTGGGCTGTGGGTAAGGGTCTATATAGTTTTTTCTTGTTTTCTAGAAAGATCTTTGTATCTATGGGTAAGGAACAGGTGTGGGAAAGTCCGCCAATAATTCAACCTATTGTAACTGATTTATGAATTCTTATATGGGAACAATCAGGGATAATTTCTTACTCAGGTTTATAAACACTTTATTTTTTTAATTTTTTTAAAATATATTTTATTGATTATACTATTACAGTTGTCCCATTTCCCCCCTTCTCTCCCCTCCACCCTGTACCCCCCTCCCACCCACATTTCCCCCTTTAGTTCATGTCCATGTGTCATACTTATGAGTTCTTTAGTTTCTACATTTCCTGTACTATTCTTGCCCTCCCCCTATCTATTTTCAACCTACATTCTATGCTACTTATTCTCTATACCTTTTCCCCCTCTCTCCTCCTCCCACCCCCCTGCTGCTAACCCTCCATGTGTCCTCCACTTCTGTGGTTCTGTTCCTGTTCTAATTGTTTACTTAGTTTCTTTTGGTTTTGCTTTAGGTGTGGTTGTTAATATTTGTGAGTTTGTTGTCCTTTTACTATACATGTCTTTTCTTTATCTTCTTTTCTTAGATAAGTCCCTTTAGCATTTCATAAAATAAGGGCTTGGTGATGATGAACTCCTTTAACTTGACCTTATCTGAGAAGCACTTTATCTGCCCTTCCATTCTAAATGAGAGCTTTGCTGGATAGAGCAATCTGGGATGTAGGTCCTTGTCTTTCATGACTTGGAATATTTCTTTCCAGCCCCTTCTTGCCTGTATGGTCTCTTTGGAGAAATCAGCTGACAGTCTGATGGGAACTCCTACAAAGGAGTTCCCTTTGTAGGTTACTGTCCCCTTACCTCTTGCTGCTTCTAGGATTCTCTCCTTCGTTTTTACCTTGGCTAATGTAATTATGATGTGCCTTGGTGTGTTTCTTCTTGGGTCCAACTTCTTTGGGGCTCTCTGAGCTTCTTGGATTTCTTGGAAGACTGTTCCCTTTGCCAGTTTGGGGAAGTTCTCCTTTATTATTTGTTCAAATACGTGCTCAATCTGTTGCTTTTCCCCTTCCGATTCTGGTACCCCTATAATTCGGAATTTGGAACGTTTAAAGGTGTCTTGGATGCTCTTAATCTTTTCCTCAATTTTTTGAATTCTTATTTCATCATGCTTTCCTGCTTGGTTGATTCTATCTTCCTTCTGGTCCACTGTATTGTTTTGAGACTCATATTCCTTCCTTTCACTATTGGCTCTCCTCCGTGTGTCTTCCTGCATCTGTTTTATGGTAATCTGCATTCTTTCATCTAAATTTCGTCCAAAATCAACCAGTTCCGTGAGCTTTCTGATCACCAGTGTTTTGAACTGCGCATCTGATAGATTGGCTAATTCTTGGTCGCTCAAAAGGATGAGTCCTGGGGGACTGATCTGCTCTGTTGAAAACGTATTTTTTTTTCCCCTATCTCTCCTTTTTTTTTTTTTTTTCGGTCTGGTTGCTCTTGTTACAGTGGGGGGCGGAGCCTTAGGTGCTCACCGGGGCTGGGCACCCCAGTCGCTAGATTGTGACGTTATATGTGGGGGCGGGGCGGGAGCGGGAGCGGGGCGGGGAGAAAACAATGGCGGTAGTTCCGTTCTCCTGGACTCAGACCCTTGTCTGGGCTTCCGGGCTGCAAGTTCTGCCCTGGTCCACAATCACTACCCCTCTGGGTCTGCCAGCCGCAGCTTGCGTACTCAGGGATCACTGCTGCGTTCTTGCTCGCCGGATGGCTTTTGCGCCGAGTTCGCGCCAAACCTTCCCCCCACCTCCGCGCGCCGCCGACTGGAGCCAGCCCCACGCCCGCCCGGCTCGTCTTCTCCTACCAGTTCAGATGAACGCGTCTACTTCAACTTCTTGGCTGCCCAACTTCCATTCAGATAAATCCTCTGCCAGATCTGGGTGTTATTCTGACTGTAAATTATTGTTGTAAATTATTGTTGTTCTAATCTTGGTTGTGCGAGGAGGTACGGTGCGTCCACCTATTCCTCCATCTTGCCGGAAGTCCTAAACACTTTATTTAAAACAATCTGGGCATGATTCAATAGTCTAGGGAGAACTAGTTGTCCCTTCAGAATTTCCCTCAAAATCAATCATTGACTCTTTTCGAGCCTCTTTCTTCTCATGTTCTGTTCTTATGGGAATCAGGGTACAAAGTAAGACCATGATTAATATTAGCAAGGAAATTATTAAAATCAATCCCCAGAAAAATTACCCCCCCCCTTTGTATGCCACGCTCTCTTCCAGGAAGATGGATTCCTTGAATGCCCTCTTTCCATGTTCAGACCTTGTCAAAAAACATGGTTGGAAGAGGGCGTGGCAATTTACTTTTAGAAAGAGGGGAAGGGAGGGAGAAAGAGAGGGAAAGATCAATGTGTGGTTGCCTGGTGCGTGCCCCCTACTGGGGACTGGCCCGCAACCCAGGCATGGGCCCTCATTGGGAATGAAACTGGCGACCTTTCTGTTCAAAGGCCGGCACTCAATCCACTGAGCCACAGCAGCCAGGGAACATTTTAATTTTTAAAAAAGACTTATCTATTTATTTTTAGAGATGGAAGGGAGGGAGAAAGAGAGAGAGAGAAACATGAATGTGCCGTTGCTGGGGGCCGTGGCCTGCAACCCAGGCATGTGCCCTGACTGGGAATCGAACCTGCGACACTTTGGTTCGCAGCCCGCGTTCAATCCACTGAGCTACGCCAGCCAGGGCTCATTTCAATTTTTTAAATTACAATTGGCATTCAGTATTCTTTTGTATTAGTTTCAGGTGTACAGCATACTGGTTAGACAATCATATACTTTACAAAGTACTCCCCCGCCCCACCAGTATTTCTGATACCCACCTTGTACACACATAGTTATAACAATATTATTGACTATATTCCTTGTGCTATATTTTACATGCCCATAATTATTTTGTAAGTGATAATTTGACTTCTTAATCCCCTCACCTTTTTCATCCAGTCCTCCAACCCCTTCCCTTCTGGCAACTACCAATCCACTCTCTGTATCTATGAGTGTCTCAAATTTTTTTGTTTATTTCATTTTTTAGATTCCACATATGAGTAAAATCATAGGTATTTGTCTCTCTCTGACAGGCTTATTTCACTGATCAAATACCCTCTTTGTTTATACATGCTGTCGCAAATGGTAAGATTTCATTTTTGATTGCCAAATGATATTCCATCGTATATATACACCCCTGATTTTTTAATCCACTCATTTATTCATGGGTACTTGGGTTGCTTCCATGTCTTGGCTATTGTAAATAATGCTGCAATGAACATAGGGGTGCATATAATCTTTCAAATTGGTGTTTTGGGTTTCTTTAGATCTACTCCCAGAAGTGGGATCACTGGGTCATAGAGCGGTTCCATTTTTAATTTTTTGAGGACACTCCATGCTGTTTTCCACAGTGGCTGCACCAGTCTGCATTCCCACCAACAGTGTACTAGGGTTCCTTTTTCTCCACATCCTCACCAGTACTTGTTGTTTATTTAGTGACAATAACCATTCTGACAGATGTGAGGTGATATCTCACTGTGGTTTTAATTTGCATTTCTCTGATGATTAGTGATGTTAAGCATCTTTTTGAATGTCTATTGGCCATCTGTTTGTTCTTTTGGTATTGAGTAGTATGGGTTCTTTATAAATTTTGTATATTAACCCCATTATCAACAGATGTACCATTGGTGAATATCTTCTCCCATTCTGTAGGCTGTATCTTTATTTTGTTTATATATTTTTTTTGCTATGCAAAATATTTTAGTTTGATGTAGTCCCATTTGTTAATTTTTTTCCTGTTTTCCTTGGCCAAGAAAATATATCAGAAAAATTGTTTTGAAACAGGAAATATCCAAGATTTTACTGCTTATATTTTCTTTTCTAGGAGTTTTATTGTTTTGAATTTTACATTTAGGTTTTTAATGCATTTTTAGTTTATTATTGTGTATGGTGTAAAAACATGGCCTATCTTTCTTCTCTTTTTTTGCATGTGTCTGTCCAATTTTCCCAGTACTTTTTACTGAGTAGACTGCATTTACTGCATTGTATGCTCATAGCTCCTTTGTCAAATATTAATTGACCATGTTGGAGTTGGTTTATTTCTGGGCTCTCTAATCTCTTCCATGGATCTATATGTTTTTATGCCAGTACCATGCTGTTTTGATTACTATGGCCTTGTGGAACACTTTGATGTTAGGTACTTCCAAATTTGTTCTTCTTTGTCAAGATCACGGTGGCTATTCCAGGTCTTTTGCAGTTCCATATAAAATTTGGATTATTGGTTCTACTTCTGTGAAATACATCATTGGTATTTTAATAGCAGTTGCATTGAATCTATGGATAGCTTTGGGTAGCACAGACATTTTAAAAGAATTCAAAGTAAACAAAATAGTAAAATGGATGTCCATATACCTGTCACTCAGCTTCAATAACCATGAAACTTTTGCCACTCTTGTTGTATCTATATCTTCCTGATTCCCTGCACCACCCATAGCTTGTTTATTTTTATAGGTATTTTAAGGTATAGTTTAAATATATCAAAATACACTAATATAACTATACAGTTTTGGTAAATGGCTACACCTAGCAATGTTTTCTATACCATTTCCCAGTTTGCCATTGCCACAGACAATTGTTTTAATGTTTTCACCATGGATTAGTTTTACCTAATTTAAAACAATATAAAATGGAATTATACAATATGTATACTTTTGTTTCCATTTTTTTTTTCATTTGGCAAAATACTTGCATTATATTGTTGCAAGTGTCAGTAACACATCCCCTTCTATAGCTAAGTGGTATTTTATTGTGTAAATACACAACAGTTTATTTATGCATTCTCCTGTTGGGGGACATTTGACATATTTCCAGTTTGGGGCTATTATGAATGAAGCTTCTATAAACAGTCTTTTAAAGTGTTTAGTGGACAGGCATTTTTGTTTCTCCAGGGCAAATAACTAGGAGTGGAATTGTTGGATTCAAGGTAGGTGCATTTACAACTATGAGAAACTTCTGAAGCTTATCCTAAAGTTGAACTATTTTGTATTCCCATCAGAAATATACAAGAGTTCTGGTGGCTCCCATAGTGTTTCCAATCTGTAGTATTTTTAGTTTAAAAACATTTGTCCATTCCAGTGGATGTGCTCTGGTATCTCACTGTGGTTTTTATTTGCTTTTATCTGAAGACTAGTGATGTTGAGCACTTTTTCATGATTATTTGGCTTTTATAAAGCATCTGTTAAGTTTCTCTCCCATTTATAATTGTTTCTTTTTTGTCCATATATTATTTAGTTTTAGGAGTTTTTATATATCCTGGATACAAGTCCTATGTCAGACATATGTTTTGCATAGTCATTTTCCTAATGGTTCACTGGATTTTTAAAATTTTATTTTCAATTATATATTTTATTTCTAAAATTTTTATTATTTATCAAAGCAGCTTGAATATGTCTTATAATTTCTAGCACATTATTTACATTTGGATTCTCTTATTTCTTTAAACATTATAAACATTATTCATACTTTATGTCTGATAATTCCAAAATGTGAAGTCTTTATGGGTCTGATTCTGCTACCAATATATTCTGCTCTCATTCATGTTGCCACATGTCCTTAAATGTTTTGTAATTTTTCTCTGTGAGTTTATACTTGTTGGAAATTGTGTTCATTCTTTGAGTCATGAGATGAAAATGAGTTTCTGTAGAGAAATGTGTTTACTACTGCACGGCAAAATTCTTGACTTTAAGTTTTTTAATTCATTAAGTGGTGTAAATGTAAGTGTAGTTACTGGCTTTTGCTTAATAAGTAACTTAGGGAAGATTTTTTTCTCTTTTACTCTTCTCCAACATTTGAAATAGGCAATTTTCCCAGTCAAGTGAGTGAGGAGGAAGACAAGTTTACTTCTAAATCGATGTTCTTTGAAGCTATAGCCAGTGGTATATCAATTTTACAATGGGTCTTCTTTTCCATTTGAGACAAGCACTTGGCTCTTTCCCTTCTCTACCCAAATCTCACCAGAGTGTAAAAACTGAAGTCCAGTTTAACTGGGGACAGCATATCCTTCATTGTGAAAGCTAGTCAGTGTTTGACTCCCCTCTCTCAGTTTTTAACGTCATTTTAAAATTTTTATTATTCTTTCTTAATTTCTTTTGACTCATTGATGCATCTATCCAATATTTTTAGTTTTCAGTAGGAGAGTTGGTCAGGAACATGGAGTGGATTCTTTAGATGAAGTATACCAGAAAAGCTTCTCTATGCAGGTGATATCTGAAGTATTAAAACGTCTCCAGTAGAGAGACTTTTCTCAAGTAGAGGAGAAAGCAAGTGCAAAGGCACTGAGGTAGGAATAAATTCTGGCATTTTCTAGGAACAGAAAAGATCACTGGCCTTCCTGAAGTACTCAACTATTTCTTCCACGTTTCAGTTGTAATTCACTGAAAAGATCATTGTACACGGAGTCATAAAACCTAGGTTTCGTTCTTCATCCCATTAGTTCTGTGACCTCTGTCAGGTCACAACCTGTCTCTACCTTTTTCCTCATAAATATGGGAATATTAGAAAATACGATCTAATCTCCAAGGTTGATGAGAATATTAAATAAGGCGTGAAAAAGCACATTGTAAATTACAAAATGTTATATTCATACATAGTATAACAATTGTGTAAATAAAGTGCATGTGATCTGCATGTGCACCAGCTATCTGTAGAGGCATTTATTGTGTGCTCCTCTGTCTCTTTATTTCGGACACTTATGTGGCAGGTTGCTGCAGGCCAAGTTGGCCTGTCTGTTGCTGATGTTCTCCAGCACAACTGTCACTATGCTTCACATTCTATTTCTGGGTGCACTGGAAACTTTTTTTGGCTTATTTAGCTTATGTTTACCCACTTTAGTTCATCATAGAATAACTTCTTTTGTGTTCCAATGTTGTTCACATTTCTGAATCAGAGGACTTGGTTTACAATGAGCACTACTTCAGTAAAAGTGTGTTCACTCCATTAAAAGACCTCACAACTGCTGTTCCATGCCAATAATGCCTATAGGCAATTCTAACGAAACTTCTCAAGAATCCTGAGACATCATGTGAAAGGTCAGGTGTTTCAGAATTCTGAGGTGTTGCCTGACTAAAAACTTTATGATTCTATATGGCCTCTGGAGACTTTCAATGAAATCTTACGTTTGAATGCAGGCAACATTTTTAGGGTAAAGAACTGTGGAAGAGCAGCCAGAATACCAAGCAGGGTTCTAGTTCTCACTCTATTACCATGTGTCCCTGTTCTTGTTTATCTACTAGAAATGAGAAATGCCACCCCCCAAAAAAATCTTGTTATTAAGATCCAGCAAGATAACATGCATGAGAGTTTCTGAACATATAAAAATTTGAGATTTCATTTTGTTACATCGTATCTGACAATTTCTCACAAAATACAGGGCCCTGCAGAAGTAAGGCCTGCTTGAGTGTGGGTGGAAGGGTAATAATATGGGCATAATAATTTATACTTTTAATTTGAACATTTCACCTAAAATGTCATATGGTGTGCTTGAGTGTATTACTGTTATGTTACACAGTTACATGCTTATGATTTTGTAATAACAGATTTTGAAATAAAAAGGGGCATTATTTGTGCCAGACACTGTATATGTTATACAGGTTCTTACATTTTTAGAAAGTTAGAGCAGTACTGGACAATGCCTTACCTGAGCAGAAAGATCCAGTGGCAACATTCAGCCCTAACAGAAATCACTGGAAGAATCTAGGGTTTCTCCAGTGAAGAGTGCTGCTCTCTAACAGAACAGGTGCTGAATACACTGATGATACAGGCATTAATAAAAGAGGCTACTACTGATCTATGAACAAGACAATAACAAGCCAGAAACATCCAATTAGTCAGTAAGCTCTTTCAAGTCCAGATCCATAATACCTTAGAAATTGATCTACTGCCATTGTTACTGCCTGGTTAAGGCATTTATTTTATGACTTAATTTAATGCCATGACTCCAGTCTGAACCCTCTCCAGCTCCTCCACCTTTCCACTTAAACAAGAGTGGTTTATTTAGTGTACATACAAATTTGATCATGTTACTCTCCAGATAAAAGCCCTTCACTGGCTATAGGGTCAATCATTAACTTCTTAGAGGCCTTTTTACCATCAGGCTTCTGTTCACCCAGGCTAATCTACTACTCTGCCAAACCCTCCTTATACTCTGCCATACATTCTTTAAACTCCTGAACCTGGAAAAGTTTTCTTATGCCTTTTTGTTATTTGGCATGTCATTTCACTTACATGGAGTTCCCTTTTGTTGGAATATTTATTTTTATTTAAATAACTCTACTCAAACGCCCTCTTACCTGAAAACCTGAAGTATAATATGAATCTTGAAACAAAGTAAAGCTAACTGCCTGGGCCAAGCATATTCTTTGTCTTCATCAGATTTACCATTAGTCCAGGGTGATTCTACATAAGGAATTCATAATTATTTGCTTGTCTTGTGTGACAGGTTTGAGAACACAGCAATGAATATAAAATTGCAATTGCATTACCATATCCAGGGTTTCATGTAACATTTACACTTGGAAATGCAGTTTCCTAGATAACTGTAAACATATTTAAACATCATTTTGCTTGATGACAGTAGTGACAAAAGAATATAAACCTGTCTTTAAACCTGAATTTCACATACATTTACACTTTACTATCCCTCAGTCAATCTAGCTATTTTTAAATAATTAAGGACTCTGCAGAAAACAAAGGGAGGAGCTTGAGAGGCAATGCTAATTTGCAAAGCTGTGCGGGTGTAACACTGTCCCAAAAGCAACAGACGAAAGGAAAACTGCTCCAAGGTTTACACAATCAGCCAAATAAAATTGCTTACTATACGAGAGGCAGTGAATCCCTCGGATGAAGCCTCCTCCCTGGGGAAATTAATATTTGTAGTTTGATCTACCCTAAGCGTTTGTGCATAGGAGAGTGAAGATAAGAATATGCAGAGAAAATACAGAGTGGAGTGTGGCACTGAGTTGGAGGAGGTAAGAGAAGAGTGAAATGACAGACAAGGTTGCCAGATTTAGCAAACTCAGTATTTCAGGCACACTTGTACTAAAAAAACGATACATTGTTTATCTGAAACTCAAGTATAACTGTGCCTCCTGTATTTTACCTGGCAAATCTAGCAAAGGAGAAAAAAGGCAGTATTAACTCTGACGTTCCCGGTGGTGTAAGAAAAACACTCAAAGGCCCGCCCTTGCAGAAAAAAAAGCGATAGCGCTGAAGAACCTAAATCCTAAGAGAAAGTCTTGGGCTCTTGGAAAACGGGAGGGGGCGGGGGGAGGGGAGAAAGGATTAAGGCAGCCGAGTTCAGTCCTCCAGCGTCCCACAATTCTCTGCTCTCGGTTCCTCTTTCCTCGCTCAAGATGGCGCTGCTCGCGATACATTCCTGGCGCTGGGCTGCCGCGGCGGCTGCTTTCGAAAAGCGTCTGCGCCTCTCGATTCTGATCCGGCCTCTAGTGTCCGTGCGCGGTTCAAGTTCGCAGTGGGGGTCACGTCAACCCGGCATCCCAGAAACCGCTCGGACCTCCCAGGTGAGATGCCATTCACATGGAGTAATAGGGTGAAGGACGAGGGGACCTGTGGGGAAAATGTAGCCCTCAAAACCTCGGGTGAGAGAAAGAGTCACGAAAAAGGTTGTCAGGGCTAACTCAGAGCAGCACTAATTGAAGGATATTAGGGTTATTAATGTGAGAAAGGGGTGAAAAATCCGTTGCGGGTACAGCATATGGGAATGGGACAGGAGGTTCCAAACAGAGGTCACCTGGAATGCCGGTGACTCCCGCCGAATTTACGCTGTATTATTTTAGTTTAAGATACCCGTAGACACCATTCTCATACTGCTTACCTTTGTAAATGCAAGGTAAACTGGACTACTTTACAAAGTTAGTGATGGAATTTGGAACCAATTTGCCGGTGGTTCAGGTTTTACTCAGTCGGAAGTAGCATTTGGAGAGCACTGTAAAGGGGACGGCAAGCTAGGTATAAACAAGCGGCAAGTTGAGTTGGCACCAGTTATCCCCCTTGCTGAGAGGGCTTCTTGATAAGCCCAAACCGTAATTATCTTTCTGTCCAAAACATAGACAGTCCTAAGTTGACACGTAAACGCGATGGTCCTTTGATCTGAAAACAGTGTTCTGTGTACACCGGTCGCTTTGGAAGCGGTAAAGCTACTTATCTTTAACTAATGAATGTAGTTATGGTTATAGTGCCTCTTAATATTTGTGTCCCTTATCTCTCAAGAACAGGTTTTTATTATTTAAGCTTGCTCTACCTCAGCTATCTTTTTATTATATATTAACAAAACATTTAATTGCCACCACTTGTTCATGAGTATTACTAACGTATTGCCAGCTTTGTATGAGAAACAAACTCTTAAAATTTTGATTCTTCATTAACAAATATTTAATGTTTACTGTGTACAAAGCGCTATGCTAGGTAGTGGGGCACCAAGAGAAACAGATACGGCCCTGGCTGGTGTGCTCAGTGGATTGAGTCCCGATCGCTGGTTGATTCCCAGTCAGGGCACATGTCTGGGTGCCGGGCCAGGTCCCCAGTAGGGGGCGTGCGAGAGGCAACCACACATTGGTGTTTCTCTTCCTCTTTCTCCCTTCTCTCCCCTCTCTAAAAATAAATAAAATCTTTAAAAAAAGAGAGAAACATACGTTAATACCTTCGAGATTGGTCAGTTTAGTTAAGGAGATTGGATCTATGCATTACAAGACTAACTGAAAAAACAAGGTAGTAGGTTAAATATAAAATGAACAGTGTAATCAACAAGGGCTGTAGACATCCAGACGAAATAGTAATAATTAAGGACCATATTAGAGAGTGAATCTCATGCTGGTGATAGGATTGGGGAGAACATTCCAAGCACGGAGAATAGGGAATGATGCTAGGCAAGTGGGATGAATTTGCTCATTCAGTAATTAATAAACACCTTTAATTATTGGTAGCAGTGAACACAACAAAATATAGGCCCTGGGCTTAAAGAGTTTAAAATCTAGTAGGGGAGGTGCACTCCCCCTCTTGGGAGCATGCCCACGCCTTCTTCCCTCTCTTCATCCCTCTCATGCATGCATCTCCTAAACTCTAAGGGTCCCTATGAGACTTGCAATCAGGGGAACAGTGGGCAGTGGCAGCTCTTCCTAGGCTAATCCCATGACCCTGTCCCCAAGGTCCCCCTTTCTCTGACTTCTCATTTAGCCAAAGTAGACCAGCCTAGGTTTATTTGTTTCCTAGAACTTTCTAGAGAACCAAAGCAACCCCGCCTAAGCCTCTGTCCTGTTGCTTCTTCTATTCTAATCCCTTCCACATTTCACTGTCTTCAGCTTTAAAAAACGTACTCTCAAAATAAAAAAAAAAATCTAGTAGGGGAAATAGAGAAAGTAAACGGGCAATTACAATAGTGCAATGATGAGGATGGTACAAAGTACTAGAAGACATACATGGGGATCATTAAATCTAATCTTAAGGTGGGGAAAATTGCCTTCAGTGACTGATAGTAAACAAAGGCCTAAAACATTAGAAGTTATTAACTAACTTCTAATCAATAACAAGTGCAAAGGCCCAAAAGTAAGAGAGAACATGGACCTTTTGTAGAATTGCATACAGTTTATACTAGTGAGGAGTTCAGGATAGGAAGTGGCAGATTAGGCTAGAGAAGCAAATCCAGATCATTTTATTAGGGTTTTAAAAACACTTTATGGTTGAAAGATTGTAACACATGATCTGGGAACCATTCTTGTTCTGTATTCCTCTAATAAGCCAAATGAGGTTAAGATAAAATTTGTAGGACTTTGTCAGGCTGCAAGAATGAGGGGAAAAAAAGTCATTAGGCTTTTCAGAGAGGGTGATGGCAGTAAAAAGTTAGCTTTCTCTCTTTTCATGAACACTATCTCCACAACTTCCCCTACTCTCTTCTCTACACCCTACCATTTCTGTTGATTACCATTTCTATAATGTGAAAAACAAGGGAAAGATGTTTCCTTTGTTTTCTACTTCTTAGAGGTATGCAACTCTTGCCATCTTTAGAAAAATGTGAATTTAACATGGAGATACAGGAATAATTATAAGGCTTTGAAGTAGAGCCTGATATAATGTGAGGCAAGTTCAAATTAGTGACTTGTGATTAAGACTACAAAGCAAGTGTTGAATGCATACTTTTAGGACAATCATTAATATATACCAAAATATTTTAGAGCTGAAAGAATCCTTAGTACAGTGGTAAGAAGTGATTTTAGTGGGTTGGATCAGCACTTTTTTAAGGATGAAATTCAGTAGAATAAGGGAGTATCAGTGCTTTATACATGTTAAGGGAAGTATTGTTTTATGTACTTTTGTTTTCTGTATTTATACATACACACATGTGTGTGATTACTGGGATGCATTGTAGTTGTGTTTTTTGCACAAGATTATGTCCTAGAGCATGTGTGCAGTGTAGAAGTAATTAGCTTTATGCGGCTGTTTAAACTAAAATTAAATTAAATTAAAAGCTTAATTCCATGGTTGCATTAACTACATTCCAAGAGCTGAATAGCCACATAGATACGGAGCATTTCCATCATTGCAGAAAGTTTTATTGAACAGTGCTGCTATAAGAGAGAATGTTATATTCAGCATTTCTTATTTTGCAGATGAGGAAACTAAGTCCTAGATAATTTACAGCCTTTAAGGCCATTCATTCATTTATTGTCTTCTGTGTGTCACGTATTTATAGAAGGTGAAATAAGACTCTGGCAGACACTAGACACAAAATAAACATACGTTTTAAAGATTTTATTTATTTATTTTTAGACAGAGAGGAAGGGAAGGAGAAAGAGGGAGAGAAATATCAGTGTGTGGTTGCCTCTCATGTGCCCCCACTGGGGACTTGTCCCACAACCCAGGCAGGTGCCCTGAGTAGGTATGGAACCAGTGACCCTTTGACTGAGCCACACCAGCCAGGGCACAAAATAAATATTTCTTGAATTGTAAAGATACTGGTCTAATAATACTAGAGCACTAGTAATAGAGGGAAACACCTTAAAAAAGTTTTTCTTAAAATTGAAAGATTTTGTATAAGATTTAAATTGTAATGATTTATTGTACAGTTGCCTCTCTGCTACTTTAGTTAATATTAAAAGGACTTACGACTTTTGAATGATAGAATTTTGGGTTCATTTCATTAATGCTTAAATATTAGAAACTGAGGCATTATATAATTAATCTGTAGCACTTTATCTAAATTTAAAGTGTCCTTGACTCTTGATCCTGGTATTGATCATATACTTTACTTTTTAAAATTAAATTTATTGGGGTGACATTGCTTAATAAAATTATATAAGTTTCAAGTGTACAGTTCTATAATTCATCATGTATATACGAGGTGTGTCCCGAATGTATCCAGCCATGTGGGTTGAAAAATAGTCATTTATTGAAGAAGATATGATACAAAGAACTTTGTACATAGGACAATGATGCCCCAGTCCCCTTCAAAGTAGACACCTTGGGACCTCACACAGTTCTCCCAATTGCCATCAGCTGCCTCATTGTATTTTCTTGGATCTCATTGATGGTCTGAAATCTCTTCCCTTTCAAAGGTGATTTTAATTTTGGGAAAAGCCAGAAGTCGCAGGGCGCCAAATCTGGACTGTAGGGCGGCTGAGTCACCTGGGTGATTTGATGTTTCACCAAAAAACTCTGCATGAGAAGTGATGCGTGAGCGGGCGCATTGTCGTGACGAAGCTGCCAATCACCAGCTGCCCATAGCTGTGGCCTTCTGAACCATCCGAATAGTTTCCACGGAGAATGTTCGAGCTTAATGCAAAATTTGATGCAGATTTGTTGCTCTACTTGCTCAGTCATTTTGAATGTGATGGCCAGACAGTACACATGCTCACTCAATGGTGTCTATTGCCCCCACTGACTAGTACAGTGAAGTTGTCCTTGTTTACACATGCGCATTCCAGTCCACTCTCCTTGGCTGCAAGGTTACATTGATGTCATGCAAACTGTTCTCGTTATATTAACAATGGGGGAACTTCTTCCATGCAGACCTCATGTAGCATTGTGTGTTTACCACCCAAAGTCAAATCTCCTTCCATCACCATATAGTTGACCCCTTTTACCCTTTACTGTCTCTCCTTACTCTCCTCCTTTCCTTCTGGTAATCACCATACTGTTGTCTAGTCTGTGAGTATTTGTTGTTTGTCTTGTTTATTCATTTTTTGCTTTTAATTTCATATAGCATGTGAGTGTAATCATATGGTTCTTGACTTTTTCTGACTTAATGTGCTTAGTGTGATATTCTCAGGCTCCATCCATGTTGTTGCAAATGGCAGTATTTCATCTTACGGCTGAGTAGTATTCCCATTATATGTATGTACCACATTTGCTTTTTATAACAAATTTATTTAGATTAATTCACATATACAGTTTACCCATTTAAAATGCACAATTCAGTGGATTTTAGTCTATTCAATGATATATTCCACTGTCACCATAGTCAGTTTACTTTTTTATTACCTCATAAAGAAACCTGTTACCATTTTGGCTTTCACCTCCCATTCCTTTCCCCCACCCACCCTAAGCAAATACTAATCTATGTTCAATCTGTATAGATTTGTCCATTCTGGACATTTCATATACATGGAATTAAAACCGGCTTTTTTCACTTAGCACTATTTTAAAGGATCATTCATGTTGGGCATGTATGAAGTATTTTATAGTTTTTCATTGTATAATATTCCATGATATGGATATACAAGATTTCATGCATCGCTCAGTTGATGGACATTTGGGTTGTTTCCATCTTTTGCCTGTTATAAATAATGCAGCAATAAACATTCATGTACAAGTCTTGTATGGACGTAAGTTTTCATTTCTCTTGGGTATATACTTAGGAATAGAATTGCTGGGTCATATGGTAACTCTATGTTTAATTATTTAATGAACTGCCAGACTCATTTTCAAAGTTACTACATCATTTTTCATTACCATAAGAAATGTATGAGGGTTCCAATTTTTCCACATCCTTGCTAGTTGTTCCCTGACTCTATTTAGTCGAGGCATCTGAGTGGATGTGAAGTGTTATCTCATTGTGGTTTTCATTTGTATTTACCTGATGACTCAAGATGTTTATCATCTATCCTTGTGCTTATGGGCCATTCATATTATCTATTCAGGTTGTCTGCCCATTTTTAAATTGGATGACTGGTCTTTTATTATTGAAGTGTGAGAGTTAGTGATATATTCCAGATGCAAGTCCCTTATCAGATATGTGGTTTACAAATATTTTCTCTAATTCTGTGGGTTATTTTTTTATTCTCTTGATAGTGTCCTTTGAAGCAGAAAAGTTTTTTATTTTGAAGAAGTCAAATTAATTATTTTCTTTTATTGGTCAGACTTTTGATGTTATAGCTAAGAATTCATTGTCAAATATGAGGTTGTGAATATTTACCCATATGTTTTCTTCTAAGGATTTTATAATTTAATTCTACTGAGATATAGAAACACTTCTCTTGTGTAGTTGTAGTTCCTTTTCTCTGCTTTGTTTTCTTTATATTACAATTAGAAACATTACAGTCCTAATAGTACATTATCATAAATATAACTTTATATAATGTTATGACTTTTAAAGAAGCTGAGAGAAGGAAAAGTAAATATTTATGGCTTTTGTTATATTAATCTTCATATTTATCATTTCTAGTTCTCTACATTTGTTCTCTTGTTGAGTTACCATCTGGAGTAATTTTTTTTAAAGATTTTATTTATTTGTTTTGAGAGAGGGAGGGGGGGGGGGGGGGGAGAGAGAGAGAGAGAGAGAGAGAGAGAGAGAGAGAGAAACATCAATGTGCGGTTGCTGGGGGTCATGGCCTGCAACCCAGGCATGTACCCTGACTGGGAATCGAACCTGTGACACTTTGGTTTGCAGCCCACGCTCAATCCACTGAGCTACGCCAGCCAGGGCTGGAGTCATTTCTTTATCTCAGAATAGCTGTGTTCCCACTCATCATCTTTGTGATGTTATTGGGACATATATTGCATCTCTATAAGTTATAAGCTCAGGAATACATTATGTATATATCATTTTGTTGATGTAAGAATATCCAAGCCTGTAGAGAGAACTTTGATAAAAATTTATTTAAGCCAGACTGGTGGCAGTTGCTGGGAAGCAAGATCTCACATGCTCCTGAGAAGGAGAATTTTGCGGTTTCTTTTATACTTTTGGAATTAAGGAGGGAACATAAGGAAGTTTACCTGAAAGTGCAAGAAAGCAAGGGGAGATTGGATTACAGAATAGTTAACAAGATTATGTATTCTCAGGGCGGTAACCTTTCTGAGGCACTTAAAAAACTTGATTACTCTAGCATTTCATAGGTGTGTTTATCTAAATGTACAGAAATAATGGACAGGGTTTGCTTAAGGCAAAAATATACCTTTTAGTAAAGAAATTGTATGTCTGGCATGACTAGCCCCTAAGACCTAACTGCCTGGTTAGGAATTTATAATCATATTATCCTGTGAGGTTAGTTTCCATAGAACCTCTTTTTTTTTTTTTTGTCCACAGTTGTTAGCTGATGTCAACATAATCAATGTCCAAAGCTGTAGAGAAATTTTATAAATTTATTTGAGCTAAACTGACAATTGCCAGGAAGCAAAATCTCAACAGATTGAGAAAATGCTTCAGAGGATGGCAGTTTTTCAGCTTACTTTATACATGAGAATCAAAGAAGGAGATGGAAGGGAGATTACATGGAATTCATTGGTAGAAGATTAGGGAAGTGGGAGAAAGCCAAGTGAGTAAACCTCTGTGATTGGATAAAGAGTAAAATGGAGAGACACTTTTACATTGGTAGGTATAGGATAGATAATAATTAATATTTGTAGCACACAGAGTTGGTATATGGGGAACAGATAACAGTGTGGGGGTCTGGTGGGGTGGGTGTACCCTGAGGGGTTTGGAAAAGGAGAGTACTCTGGCATTCCAAAAGTATGTTATCTTAGATGCAGAAATACAATAAAAGGAAGCTACAGGCCCAGGACATGACTATCTGCCATGACTCCCTTTTAATTAGGAAGTTTTATGTTTAGATCATTCTGTGTGATTACTTTTGGTCTTTGAGTTTGTAAGGCCTGCCACACAGGCCTTCTCTGGGCTCCTCAGGTTTGGTATGTGGCCACTTTTTCATTCACAGTGATTTCCTCATTGGGTGAACATCATGGAGTGTGCTCACGGAAGCCTAGAAGATACAGCATACTACACACCTAGGTTATACAGTGTAGCCTATTGCTTGGTAGAGGAAGAATAATTTTTCCTCTATCCTTTTGGGTTCCTGGCTGAGACATCCCTGTACTAAAGGACAGATTAACAGGAGAAAAAAAAGTTGTTTTTTTTTAAGCCTTTTTTTTTTTAAAGATTTTATTTATTTTTAGAGAGGGAAGGGAGGGAGGGGGGGAGAGAGAGAGAGAGGGGGAGAGAGATAGAGAGAGAGAGAGAGAGGGAGGGAGAGAGGGAGGGAGAGAGAGAGAAACATCAATGTGCAGTTGGTGGGGGTTATGGCCTGCAACCCAGGAATGTACCCTGGCTGGGAATCGAACCTGGGACACTTTGGTTCCCAGCCTGCACTCAATCCACTGAGCTACGCCAGCCAGGGCTTAGAAAAAAAAAGTTTAATAACATATTTACCCCCTCTTGAACTTTTTGCAATAGATTGAGAAGGCTAGGTGTTAGATCTTCTTTGAGTGAGAAGTAAAATTTGCCTGTGAAGCCATCTATCTGGTCCAGGACTTTTGTTTGCTGGAAGTTTTTTGATTACTGCTTAAATTTCATTTGTTGTTATTGGTCTATTCAGGTTTTCTGATTCTTCCTGATTCAGTTTTGGAAGATTGTATGTTTTTAGTAATTTATTCATTTTGCCCAGGTTGTCCAATTTTTACAAGTGGGCTCATTTATGCGTCAAACCTGAATAAAATACAGGTAACAATCTAAATTCAATCACAAAAATAAAATACTTTCCGTTTTCCAACTTTGATGGTAATAAATATTTACATTTTTAAAAGTAGTTTTTGCTCATTTTTTGTTTTTTTAAGACATAACATGATGAAGAGTACACAAGATGATGAAAAAAAAAATCATCATTCTGTCCAAGAGATGAAATGGTAGTATAAAACAATACTTTTACATATTAACCAATTGAAGAGTGATATCAAGTAATCTAACATGGTGTTTACTTCAGAGATGTCATTCAAGTATGCTATTTAGAACACTATGACTAATGTATCTATCAAGAAATAAGCACTGCTATCTAATTTTTGTAGTTATTAATATCTTCTATATCCACCACCATCTCCTCCAATTGGATCTCCATAACTTCTTCCACCATAGCCCCCTCTTCCACCATAATCTCCCCTGCCTTGGAAACCTCCTCCCCTGCCACCACCTCCCCCACCAGCTCCTCAAACTCTGTCCCCTCTTCCACCCACGCCCCCCTGCCCCCTCCTCTACCACCACCTCCACCACCCCGAGCATCCCTTCCACTGCCTTCTTATCTCTTTTGCCAAGGTGGCAATTTGGGAGGTGATGGTTCGATTTCATTTGGCTATCCTCTCCTGTCAGGCACCCTTCCCATCAGCACTTTATTAATGGCACATGCCATTTTCTCCCAGCTGGAGCCACTATTTGTCCTAATGATTTTGGATCTCTTCATGAGCAGTGAGTAAATGTGCCAATGTACTCGTTGTCTTAGGTGGCAAAGCATAATGCTTAGGCTGATAAATTCTTGCTATGTCATCTGTTTTCACCTTTGCTCTATCAGACCATCCAAAAGATTGCACTGTTACATCCAATCATTTCATCAACATCCCCTGGTGGCACTCATATTCACAGGAAAGAGCATCATTGATTCTTTCCAGTTCTTCCACCTGTTTCTGAGTTAAAATCAGTTTTCAGCAGTGGTTTTCCCACATGATTTTTCTGGATTTGTGAGAGATTAGCTTTCACCTTTGACTCCACTTGGTTTAATGTAAGTGGAATGTCAGAAGTTGTTGACTTGGGAACACCAAGGGTATCGCAGATAGCTTGAACTTCCTGATAAATTTCACTATTTTTATCTAATAGAGAATTTTTACATTTCTTGTTCTATAATATATGTAATGCTTAAAGCTCTTTACTTAAAAATAATAGAAGTTTCTAGCAGTCATCCTTCTTTTTTAAATGGTCTTTAATATCTCCTGATATTAATACAGAATACGGACATGCCATTTCTTTAAAAAAAAAAAAAACACTTATCTGAAGCTGGAAGCTTTTCAGATCATCTTCCCCAGCTGAAGTGATACTTTCTTCCAAGTTGCACAGTGGTTTTATTTGAGAGCCTAACCAAACAGAGCTCTGAAAAGTCAGGTGAAGACAGTCCACCCTCAGCTGCCTTGGTAAAACTTGCTCTTCTAACAGTGGTCCCTTACACCCCCATGCCTCTGGTGTGTCCAGCACATTCCCCTCCATTGTAGGTTTGGGACCCGTCTCCAGCCCTTTTATCCAATTTCTTGGCATATAGTTGTGCATAGTATTTTCTTAACAATCCCTTTTATTTCTGTGATATTAGGTGTTACTTCTCTTTCATTTCTGATTTTAGTTGGATCCTCTTTTATTTTCTTGATGCGTCTGGTTAAAGGTTTGTCAGTTTTGTTTATCTTTTCAAATAACCAGCTTCTGGTTTTATTGATCTTTTGTATTGTTTTTTTGTTTGTTTGTTCTTTTAGTCTCTGTCATTTATTTCTGCTCTGATCTTTATTGTTTCTTTTAGTTACGCTGGGCCTTGTTTTTGTTTTTGTAGTTCTTTTAGGTGTAGGGTTAGATTGTTTATTTGAGATTTTTCTTGCTGTTTGAGGTAGGCCTGTAGTGCTATGAACTTCTGCCTCAGGACTGTTTTTGCTGTGTCCCATAGATTTTGGGTTGTTGTGTGTTCCTTTCTCTTTCTATTTCTTCTTAAAACAGTTCCTTTAACATTTCTGGTAATGTTGATAATAAACTCCTTTATCCTTTATCCTTTTGTTTTTGTTTTTGTTTTTTTTTTGGTCTGGGAACTCTGTTTTGCCTTCAATTTGAAATGATAGCCTCTCTGGGTAGAGTAGTCTTGGTTGCATGTTCCTAATTTTCATCACTTTGAATAGTTCATTCCAATCGTTTTTGGCCTGAAGTGTTACTGTTGAGAAACCCGCCGACAGCTTGAGGGAACTCCCTTGTAGGTGATTGTTTCTCTATTGCTACCTTTAAGATTCTCTCTTTTTGTCTTTACTGTTTACCATTTTAATTATGATGTGTATTGGAATGGGTCTCTTTGGGTTCACTCTTGATTGAACTTTCTTGTGCTTTCTGAACTTGTGTGGCTTTTTCCTGCATCAGGTTAGGGAACTTTTCTGCCATTATTTCTTTGAACATGTTCTCTGCCCCTTGCCCCTCACTTCTCATATCTCTATGATCAGATATTGTTATGCTTGATGTTGTCCCTAGAGTTTCCTGGTCTCTTTTAAGTCTGGTTTCTTTTTCATTTTCTCTTTGGGTTAATACTATTATCTTCCTTTAATTTGCTGATTTGATCCTTTGCTCAATCTAACCTACTGTTGATTCATTCTAGTGTATTCTTCATTTCAGATATTTTATTTTTCGTTTCTGTCCGGTTCTTTTTTATGTTTTCTATATCATTTTTAATGCCTACTATCTCTTTGTTTAAGTTTTCACTGAGATCACCCATTCTTTCCCTAAGATTCTTGAGCATCCTTGTAACCATTATTTTAAACCCTGCATCTTGGTGTTTTGGTTGCTTGCATTTCATCTATTTCATTTAATTCTTTTTCTGGGAATTTCTTTTGGTCTTTTGTCTGGGGCATTTTTCTTTGGCTCCCTATATGGCCTCTGTGTGTTAGGTAGATGTGCTATGTCTCCCAAAGTTGCTTTGATGATGAAGGTGTTTTGTTGGGCTCAGTGGCACAATCGTTCACATCATGTGAGCTCCAAGAGCATTTTTTTGTGGGTTGTGTGTCCCCCCTGTTGTAGTTGACTCTTGAATGCTGTTGGCCCTTTCCTGGGTAGACCTAACCCTTCAGACTGGGAATCTGTTAAGGGTAAACCTTGGCCACTGGGTGTGTGAGACGCTGTGCAGGGGCTGCCCCTTGAGGCATCATTGGTCCCAGCAGGGTCTGGTGCCTGCAGGAATCTCCCTTTGGTGTGCTGCTTGTGTGGCTAGTTGGGCCGAGGTGTGGTGTGGTCTGAAACCCACCATTGGTTTTGTTGGTTCTGGTCCTCTTGGATGGGATTCAGCTCACTGTCAGACGTTGTGTGTAAACTGGCCTTGGGCTGCCTGTCTGTAGCTACCACACTGTTCACTGTTTGTCTGTCCACTGGGCCTGTATGTGCCTGTGAGGAGCCAATCTGCGTAAAAGAGTCAGCTTCTTCCTGCTTAGAGCTGGAGGAAGCTCTAGAAAAGAACCAAGGCTTCCTGAGGTCCACTTCCACCTTTCAGCTACTTGCCTCCCCCTGAGGTTGCTTCGTCCTCCTTCTGAGCCATTTGATGAGAAATTGTAGGTTGGGCCTCAGACAAGTTGAGATAGAGCTGATGGGTCCCCTAGTTGTGGGTCACGCAGTTATTAGGGCACTCAATGAGGGGAAAGTAGCTCCTGCTTCAAAGCTAACCCCCTCATTCTCTGCCAGAGTTTCCAACTCTAGTTCCCTCAGAGGTGCTTGCTGCTGATTCAGGGTACAGCCTGCTGTTGCCTTTGCAAGAGTGAGCTCAGGAGCCCTGGACTAAAGGGGATGGATAGGTCAAAAGAGTCTTCTGTTGGGGCTGAGGCTGGCTCAGCCCTCAGGAGGAGGCCAAGCTCTCTGTCCTGTTCCCAGGCAATAACCTTGGAGGGGCACTTTGAAAGTCCCCATTCTGAGTTGCTCTTTTTTCCTCATGGAAATTTATCTAGTGGGGGTATCTGGGACTTGGCAGAGTTGTAAGCAGTTTTCCATTGGGGATGGTACCTGTAAACCTGTAGAAGGGAGATAGGCACTTCTTTCCCTTCCCAGGGTAGGGTGAGCTAAGACACAGTTTCCCTCTCTTCAAAGTATCCAAGCAGTTCACTCGTTCATCTGGCTCTCAGATGGAAGCTTCCACAGGAGACACAGTCTGAAACTGTTAGCACCGTGTGGCACTTAGTTCACTACCCAACCAAGCAGGATGGGGCCGAAATTCCCGATCTCTCTGTGTGGCTAGTCTCAGCAGGGCAGGACCTGAAGTCGCAGCTTTGCATGGCACGACTCTGAAGACTGCAGAGTGGGCCAAAATTCCCAGCCCTGTGCCTCTGAACTCAGCAGCAGGAGCAGCCCCACTGTGGCCAGTGGGACGCCTGCCTGTGCACACGAGATGGGGTAGACCAGTCCTTTTCCCAAGCCATTCAGTAAATCACTGGCTGTCTGGGTCTTCAAAGGCCTCCTAAGGTCCCTGCTGGCTGTATCCAACAGACCTCTCCACAGGACCTGAGTGTGGCAGCGTGGCCTTTCCAGCAGTCGGATTCCGAACCATGATCTCCCCAGGCTGGTGCTTTAATAATAGGAGTGCCCTACACTGAGTGGGTACACTCTGAATCTCCCAGGCGGAGTGAATCCCCCACTGATTCTCACCACCAGACACTACAGTTTCCTCTTTCTGTTTCTGTTGCTCTGGGTTGGGGGTCCCTGCGTGGGGTTAAGACCCCTCCCTCCTAGGGGGAGGGAACTCTGCAGCCGATACTATCTGTTCTCTCAGCTACTGCCTCACCTGTGTGCTGGACTCTCCCCCTCCATGGCTCCACCCCTCTTACAATAGCATCTCCTGTACTCCTTAATTATAAGATTTCATATCAGTTAGGTTTCAGTTGATTGTCAGGTTGACTGCTTGGCAGATCAGCTGTAAATCCAGTTTGGGGGCAGGAGCAAGTGGACGCAGTTTGCTGGAGAATAAATGGCTGGAGAATAAATGGCTCCATTTATTCTGCAGCCATTTTTGGAGTCCTAAAGCTGACATGTGAACTGATGCAGTAGTATGGAGAGCCCAGAAATAAACCCAGCCACATATGGTCAACTACTCTTCAACAAAGGTATCAAAAATAAACAATAGGGAAAGGATGATTTCTTTTGTAAATGGTGCTGGGAAAGCTGGATGTCCATGTACAAAAAAAAAATGAAATTGGACTCTTATCTTAGACCATACACAAAAGTCAACTCAAAATGGATTAAAGATTTAAATATAAGACCTGACACTATAAAATTCCTAGATGGAAATGAAGGAGAAAGCTCCTTGACATTGGTTTTGGCAAAGATTTTTTGGATGTGACACTGACAGTACAGGCAATAAAAGCAAAAATTAAAATTCTCATATGTATGCATGCTAAGAGTTTTATGGTTTATATTTTTTATAACTTGGTTATCAATCTATTTTGATGGGATTTGTTGTGTGTGTATAGTTAAGAGATTCATTGTTTTGCACAGGACTATCCAGTTGCTCCAAGACCATTTGTTGAAAAGAGTATTCTCTTTTTTGACACACTTGTCAAAAATCAAGTTGACAGTAAATGTATTGGCTTAAGTGCTGGCTGGTGTGGCTCAGTGGACTGAGTGCCGGCCTGCCAACCAAAGGGTCACTCGTTTGATTCCCAGTCAAGGCACACTTCTGGGTTGTGGGCCAGGTCCCCAGTAGGGGATGTGCAAGAGGCAACCACACACCAATGTTTCTCTCCTTCTCTTCCCCTCTCTCTAAAAATAAATAAATAAAATCTTTAAAAAAATGTATTGGTTTATTTCTGGACTCTCAATACTGTTCCATTGATCTATGTTTATGTCTTTTTGCCAGCTCCACATTGTCTTAATTACTGTAGTTTTATAGTAAGTTTTGAAATTGAGAAGTGTACTTTTAATTTTCTTCCTCAGGTACATTTATTATTCATATGCTGGATCTTATTTTCCTATCTTTAATTAGGTAATTTTCTCTTGAATCCATTTTTGTCTCATTTATTTTTAATTAATGCTATTTTCTTCCTTCTTCCCTTCAGCTTCTCTTAAGACATTGTATGTTGAGTTTATTTGCCCTTGTTTATTTCCTTGTGTTCTCTCCAATTTAGGCTTTATTTCTAAAATGTGTTTTTTTAAATTTATAATTGTTTTTGAGATCTCTCATCTAATTCTGAGTTTATTCGATTTTGATTTATGTTCTTTCATATACTGTTCCTTTTTCTTAAAATTTTAGCTTATTTTGCTTGCTCGGTTCAGCTAGCTTTTCTAACTTCACAGAGCTCCCTTTTGTGGTGTTTTCTGTGATATCCTCTCTCTCTCTAACTTTCTTTTGTCTGGGCTTTCTTTTCCTTTGCTTCTATTGACCTTGTCCTGCCTAATTTTAATTCACCTTTTAGCAATTTCTCCTCATTGTATTCTGAAAGGAAGATATGTTGGTCAATTTTAAGAGTTCATGGAATTAGACTTTTCCAGGTCCTTCAGAACATACTATGGCAGGCCTTTGCATTCATCCACTATTGGGATGGAAAAAAGCCCTTCCAGTGTCATAGACTATTCCTAATTTGGCCACTAAGTTTTATAGCGAATACTGTGTGGTTATTCTGGTCTCAGGTTTGCATGTGGCCTTTGCTTATTATCACAAAATTGCTGACACCATGCAGATCACATGGCTGTTGGTGGTTTCTCTCCTTGTGCTTATATTTTGAGTGTCAAGGGCATTCCCAATTTTGTTGTAAATGTTGTTCAGAAGTTCTGTCCTTGGATTAGCATAGTTATTCTGTTTATAATGTGATAATTCAAGGAGATGAAAATGCTATGCTTACACTGCTCTGCCATCTCCTCTATCATGTTTTCTGTTTTTTTTTCTTTTTGTGGTAAAAATCACATTAATATGAAGTCTACACTCTTAAAAAATTTTAGGTGTTCAGTATACTATTAACTGTGAGCACAATGTTGTATAGGAAATCTATAGGGCTTATTCATCTTGTTCATAACTGAATCTTTATACCTATTTTACAGCAACTTCCCATTTCCTTCTCCCCTAGTCCCTTTCAACCACTGTTCTAGTTTCTGCTTCTATGAGTCTGACTACACTAGATAGCTCACATAAGTGGAATCATGCAGTATTTGTCCTTCTATGACTAGCTTATTTCGGCCAGCATATTCTCCAGATTCATCCATGTTGCCATATGTAACAGGATTTTTTTTTATGGCTAAAAATATATTCCATGCTATGCGTGTACATTTTCTTTATTCATATATTAAATGCACACTTATGTTGCTTCCACATTTTGGGTACTGTGAATAATGCTGCAATGAATGGGGGGTGCAAGAATCTTTCCAATATCCTGATTTCAGTTCTTTGGGATAACTACCTAAGTCTGAGATTGGTGGATCATATATTAGTTCTGTTTTTTAACATTGTGAGGTACCTTCATACCATTTTCATAGCAGCTGCATCAAAATTTTTACCAACAATGCACAGGGTTGCAATTTTTCCACATCTTCACCAACACTTGTTATATATTTTTTTTCATAATTGCCATCCTAACAGGTGTGAGGCAGAATCTCACTGTGGTTTTGATTTCTATTTTCCTTCTATTAACTTCTAGTTTTATTCTATATGGGGCAGAAAAGATACTTTTATATAATGTCAGTCTTCTTAACTTTTTAAAAATTTGTTTTGTGACCTAATAAGTGATTTATCATGGAGAATGTTCTTTGTGCACTTGAGAAGAATATGTGTTCTGCTGTGGTTAGGCGGAACGTTTTCGTTGGTCTGTTAAGTCCATTTTGTTTGTAGTGTTGTTCAAGTTCTTTCTTTCTTATTGATCTTCTGTCTGTATATTTTTCTGTTATTGAGAGAGGAGTATTAAAGTCTACTATTATTTTGTTGCTATGTATTTCTCCCTGCATTTCTGTCAAACTGTGCCTCGTATACCTAGGTGCTCAGATGTTGGGTCCATATGTATTTATAATTGATAATCCTGGTAAATTAAAACTTTTATGATGTAATTCCTTGTGATATTCTTTTGTGTTAATGTGTATTTTGTCTGATGTGATAACCATTCTCATTGAATATTTTTTATCCTTTTACTTTCAGTTTGTGTGTCCCCAAGTCTAAAGTCTCTTGTAGACAGCATAATTGGATCTTGTTTTTTCTAATCCATTCAGCCACTCTGTTTTGATTGGAGAACTTATGCTTTAAAGTTTAAAGTAATTATTGATAGATAAAGACTTAACTATTGCTATTTTAGTTCATTGTGTTCTGTCTTAGCTCTGTACTGCTTTTTCTTTGATGCTTCCTTTGTGTTTCATTGATTTCTTTTTTGTATAGTGATACTATTTTTTCCTTTATGTATCTTTTATAGGTATTCTCATTGGGTTATCAAAGGATTATCATGAGACATCTTATAGTTATAGCAATATATTTTATGCTATTAACAGCTTTCATCACTTATAAAAACCTCTACAGTTTTACTCTCCCCACACATCGTATATCATTGCTGTTATATCTTAATGCATGTCAAACATTTCAAGTTATAGTTTTTCACTGCTTTTTAAAAAAGATTTTGTTTATTTATTTTTAGAGAGAGGGAAAGAGAGGGAGAAAGAGAGGGAGAGAAACATCGAGGTGTGAGAGGCAACCACCATTTGGTTGCCTCTCACATGCCCTCAACTGGGGACCTGGCCCACAACCCAGGCATGTGCCCTGACTGGGAATCGACTTGGCAACTTTTCAGTTCGCAGGCCAACACTCAATCCACTGAGCCACACGAGCCAGGGTTTGACTGCTTTTTTAAAAAATCTATGTTATTGATTATGCTATTACAGTTGTCCCATTTTTTCCTCCCCTTTATTCCCATTTGCCCTGTGCACCCCCCACCCTCATTCCCCTACCTTAGTGCATGTCCATGGGTCATACATGTAAAGTTTTTGGCTTCTCCATTTCCCATACTATTCTTAACCTCCCCGTCTATTTTTTACCTACCATTTATGCTACTTATTCCCTGTACTGTTTCCCTCATTCTCCCCACCTCCCCACTGAGAACCCTCCATGTAATCTCTGTTTCTGTGAATCTGTTCCTGTTCTAGTTGTTTGCTTAGTTCATATTTGTTTTTGTTTTCCTAGGTTCAGTTGTTAATAGTTGTGAGTTTGTTGTCATCTTACTGTTCGTATTTTTCATTGTCTTTTTCTTAGAGAAATCCCTTTAACAGTTCATATAATGAGGAATTCGGCTCTTTGAGGGCAACCACGAGGCTGATGTGGCCCCCTGTGAAAATGAGTTTGACACCCCTGTGATAAGGGCTGTAGTAAGGGCTGGGTGATGATGAACTCCTTTCACTTGACCTTATCTGGGAAGCACTTGATCTGCCCTCCCATTCTAAATGATAGCTTTGCTGGATAGAGTAATTTTGAATGTAGGTCCTTCCTTGCCTTTTATGACTTGGAATACTTCTTTGTAGCCCCTTCTTGCCTGCAAGGTTTCTTTTGAGAAATCAGCTGATAGTCTGATGGGAAGTCCTTTATAGGTAACTGTCTCCTTATCTCTTGCTGCTTTTAAGATTCTCTCCTTCTCTTTAATCTTGGCTAATGTAATTATGATGTGCCTTGGTGTGTTCCTCCTTGGGTCCAATTTCTTTGGGACTCTCTAAGCTTCCTGGACCTCCTGGAAGCCTCTTTCCTTTGCCAGATTGGGGAAGTTCTCCTTCATTATGTTTTCAATTTCTTGCTCTACCTCGTCTCTTTCTGGCACCAGTATGATTTGTATGTTGGAATGTTTAAAGTTTTCCTGGAGGTTCCTAAGGCTGTCCTTATTTTTTTTTTTGAATTCTTGTTTCCTCATTCTATTTGGATTAATGTTTATTTGTCCTTCTGCTCCGCATCGTTGACTAGATTTCCAGTTTCCTTCCTGTCACTCTTGGTTCCCTTTATTTCACTTTGCATAGCCTTCACTTCTTTCTCTATTTTGTGATCATACTCAACCATTTCTGTGAGCATCCTGATTACCAGTGTTTTGAACTGTACATCTGATAGTCTGATAGGTTGGGCTATATCTTCATTGCTTAGTTCTGTTTTGGGAGCTTTGATCTATTCTTTCATTTGGGCTAGTTTTTGTCTCAGGGAGCTTGTTATGTAGTAAGATGTGGAGCCTTAGGTATTTCTCAGGGCGGGGCAACCCACTTTGCTGTGTTGTGGCACTGTATGTGGGAGAGGGGGTCTGGGAGGGAACAATGCCACTGTTCAGCTCTGTGCTGGCTTTCAGTCACTTCCCCTGCTACCCACAAGGAAATTGGGCCCTTCTGGTGCTGATTCCCCAGGTGGGTGGTTTTGTGTACTTGTAGGACCCAGTGGGTCTCTCCAATGAACGCCTCAACCCCCATGGATTTTTTTCAGTCAGAGGTTTTGAGGCTTTTTTTTTTTCTGTGCTGGAACCCTGGGTTGTATTGTCTGTTTGGCTGCCCAGTTGTTCCTCCCTCCCAGTTTATCTGCAGGCACATGCGGAACCGCCCACTCAGTCAGCCACCGCCTCGTTTGGTCTGCCAGCTGCTGCCTTGTTCCAGTCCTCTCCACCCTGGCTGCCTGTCTCCACCCCTCCTACCAGTCTGGATGAATGTTTCTTCTTTAACTCCTTGGTTGTTGGGCTTTCATACAGTTCAATTTTCTGGCAGTTTTGGTTATTTTTTGTTTTTAAATTTGCTGTTGTCCTTCTTGTCCCTTCTTTTTGGTTGTGTGAGGAGGCAAAGTGTATCTACCTACGATTCCATGTTGGTCAGAAGTTGACTGCTTTTATTTTTAATATCTATACTAGAAAAGTGGGGGTTTTGTATCATTTTAGATTGTTATAGTATTATTTATTTGTCTGTATACAGGATGGGGCAAATGTAGGTTTATAGTTGTTCATATGGAAAAGAATACAATAATTAGTTAATAATAAAACAAAAATAAACTCCATGTTTTGGGTGATCACAACTGTAAACCTGCTGTTGTCCTACCCTGTATTTATCTATCAGATAGCTTTATACTTTATCTTTTTTGCTGCTCTTTATCTCTGTTTTGTTTGAACTTGAGGAATGCCCTTTATCAGAACTTGAGAGGGCAGCTCAAGCATTGATGAATTTCCTCCACATTTGTTTATATGAAAGTCTTTATCAGTCCTTCATTTTTTGAAGGACATTTTTGCTGGATAAAGCATTTTTGTTGGTATTTTTTTTCTTGAATCACTTTGATATATCATTCTGTTTCTTTATGCTCTGGAAAATTTCTGATGAGAAGTTCATTGTCAGTTTTATTGGGGCTCCCTCTTATGTGAGGAGTCACTTTTCTCCATTAAAAATTTCTCTTTGTCCTTGACTTTTGACGATTTAATTATAATGTGCCTTGGTGGGGATTTCTTTGGACTCGTGTCTTTTAGTCTCTTTGAGCTCTTTGGATCTGGTTAGCCATTTCTTTTTCCAGATTTGTGAAGTTTTCAGCCATTATAATCTTTATGTACTGCTCTCTCTCTCTTTCCAAGACACCCATAATATGAAGAGTGATTCATATTATGGTGTCCCTTAAGTCCCTTAGGCTTTCTTCACTTGTTTTCATTCTTTTTTCTTGGTATTCCTCTTGACTGGATACTTTCAAATGACCTTTCATCAATTTGGCTGATTCTTTGTTTTGCTTGATCAAATCTTTTGTTTAACCCAGCTATTGAATTTTTCAGATAAGTTCTTGTATTATTTAGCTCCAAAATTTTATTTTTTATTTTTTTGTGTCTCTCTTGATATTCTTATTTTGTTTGTGAACCATTTCCCCAAACTCATTGAGAATCTTTATGACAGCTATTTTTTTCATTTAAAAAATTTTAATATATTTTATTGATTATGCTATTACAGTTGCCCCATTTCCCCCTTCACTCCCCTCCACCCTGTACCCCCTCTCCCACCCATGTTCCCCTTTAGTTCATGTCCATGTGTCATACTTGTGAATTCTTTAGCTTCTACATTTCCCATACTATTCTTGCCCTCCCCCTATCTATTTTCAACCTACATTCTATACTACTTATTCTCTATACCTTTTCCCCCTCTCTCCTCCTCCCACCCCCCTACTGCTAGCCCTCCATGTGCCCTCCATTTCTGTGGTTCTGTTCCTGTTCTAGTTGTTTACTTAGTTTCTTTTGGTTTTGCTTTAGGTGTGGTTGTTAATAATTGTGAGTTTGCTGTCCTTTTACTATACATGTCTTTTCTTTATCTTCTTTTCTTAGATAAGTCCCTTTAGCATTTCATAAAATAAGGGCTTGGTGATGATGAACTCCTTTAATTTGACCTTATCTGAAAAGCACTTTATCTTCCCTTCCATTCTAAATGAGAGCTTTGCTGGATAGAGCAATCTGGGATGTAGGTCCTTGTCTTTCATGACTTGGAATATTTCTTACCAGCCCTTTCTTGCCTGTAAGGTCTCTTTGGAGAAATCAGCTGACAGTCTGATGGGAATTCCTTTGTAGGTGACTGTCCCCTTATCTCTTGCTGCTTCTAGGATTCTCTCCTTCGCTTTTACCTTGGCTAATGTAATTATGATGTGCCTTGGTGTGTTTCTTCTTGGGTCCAACTTCTTTGGGGCTCTCTGAGCTTCTTGGATTTCTTGGAAGACTGTTCCCTTTGCCAGAATGGGGAAGTTCTCCTTTATTATTTGTTCAAATAACTTTTCCACTTGTTGCTCCTCCCCTTATGACAGTTATTTTTAAAAAAATTTTGTTAGATCGTTCATATACCTCCTTTTCTTTAGTGTCAGTTTCTGGAGATTCATTTTCCCCTTTGACTGGACCTTTTTTCCTCTTTTCATATTTCTTTTAGATTTGTTTTGGTATCTGAACATTCGAGGAAATAGGCATATCTCTTAGTCTTTACACCCTCACTGGCTCTGACTGGGAAAGACCACACCATTCATTCTGGCTAGACATTTTGGGGGCCTGTGGACGTATCTTCTATGGACTTGTACTTATAGATTTGTAATTAGAGAGAGTTGTTGGTTTCTTTTTTTTCAGGGCCTCATAATCTCTCAATTTCTCTTGTGACTGTCCGTTATACTGCTGGTTCTCTAAAACAGTAGCTAATCACTAAGGTATTTCTTGTTCTCAGCTACTCTAGACAGCTACAGTATTCCAGCTCTAATTAGTGCTCTGAGTTGGACAAGACAGAAACCAGTCCACTGGGCAGCCTCCTGAAAAACCAAAATGTTAGATGTATGCTTCACTTCTTATTTCCCCTCCCATGATATAAGCCTTGAATAGTGCACCTTCTCTTCAAAAAAATTTTTTTTTTCATTTTGAGAAAAGAGAAGGGAGGGAGAAAGAGAGGAAGACAAACATCAATGTACATCTCACACCACTCCCACTGGGGACCTGGCCCACAATCCAGGCATGCTTGCTGACTGGGAATCGAACCAGTGACTCTTTGGTTCGCAGTCCAGCACTCAGTCCACTGAGCCACACAAGCCGAGGTGATTTCTGTACCTTCTGAGTCCTCTGATCATGCTGAACATGCAAGCCACTCACTGCTTTTCATTGTTCTCAGTGTCCTCCAGGCATCCAATCTATGCTTGTTTGGTCAGAGTTGCAAGTGAATCAAGATAGAAACCAACCCCTTAGGCAGTACTCAGGCTGGGATGTTGTACTCATGTTCCACTCTTTTCTCTCACTATCAGGAGGGAAGCTATAAGTTATGTTTCTCCTCCCAGTTGTGGAAAGCCATGTTAACTGTAGCAACACACCAACTGCTTTCCTTTGTTCTTAGCTGCCCCCAGGCATCCAAACTTTCCTGGTTCCATCAGCACTAATTAGTGAGCTGAGATATAAATCAATACCTTGGGTATCTCCTTGCAGTTCTGGGATGTTGGATGCATGTTTCACTCTCTCTCTTCACCTGGTGGAGAAGTTGCAGAATGGGATGATCTGTTTTGGTGCTGAGTTCTGCCAGCTTAGGGGAGGGGTGTCTATAAAAATAGTGAAATTGATCTTTTTACCCTTTTCAGTGTAATTGTTGTTGACTTTGCCATTGTCTAGGGCGCTGCAATGTCTTAACTGGAGAGTGGAAATCTCATAAACGTATTTTGGCTCACATATCATTGTTAAGTTGGTGTTTCCTTGGGAGAAAAAGTGCTGGGATTTCCTTTTCTGATATCTTGTGATGTCACTCCTTTAACTCTTTAAGCATGCTATATATGCAGAAAAATGCAAATATCGTATGTATACAGCTTGATGAATTTTAACAAACTGACCAGCCTCATGTAAATTTGTGTTCATAATGTCATCATATTTGAAGACAATGTAGTTGCATATAAAACTCTAGGTTAGACATCTTTTTCTTCAGGGCTTTGAAAATCTTACTTTGTTGTGTTTTTGTATCCAGTCTAACTGTTGAAAAGTCTGATGTCAGTCTGATTCTTTTTACTTTGTTATTTCCTCTTTCTGGCCTCTTGCAGAATATATTCTTTCACTTTGATTTTTCAAAGGGAATATATTTAGATGATCTTTTTGTTGTTGTTGTTGTTATTTCTCCTTTTGGCATTCTGTGTGTTGTTCCAGTATGGAATCTTTCATTTTAAATTTTGGTATATTAAATCTCTTATCATTGTCAGTGTTTTTCTACATTTTAATTTTTCTTGACATCATATTAAATGGTGTTAATACTTTCACTTTTGTGTTCCTTTATTAAACTTCTGTTACTTTTAAAATCTAATATTATTATCTCTTTTCAAAACCTTATCCCCCCATTTATATCCTTCCCATGCTGTTCATTCCTAGGCTTTTTATTCTGTCTCCTGATTGCCCCTGTTATTCCCTGCCCCAGATGCCTTAATATATTTAAAAGCTAGTATATGCCTTTATTTTTATTGTTCTTTTATTTATTTTAATCCTTGCTGGATAATATATTCATTGATGAGAGAGAGAGAAAGAGAGAGAGAGAGAGAGAGAGAGAGAGAGAGAGAGAGAGAGAGAGAGAGAGAGGTTGGTTGCTTCCTGTGCATGCCCTGACAAGGGATCAAACCCACAACCTTTTTGGTGTACGGGATGATGCTCTAACCAACTGAGCCACCTAGGGCAAGTATATGCCTTTATATTATTCCTAAAAATAACACTGAGCCCTGGCTGGTGTGGCTCAATGGATTGGGCACTGGCCTATGGACCTGGGAGTCACCAGTTTGGTTCCCAGTCGGGGCACATGCCTGGGTTCTGGGCTGGGTCTCTGGGGGGTGCGTGAGAGGCAACCACACATTGACGTTTCCTTCCTACTATTTCTCCCTCTCTTCTCTAAAAATAAATAAATAAAACCTTTAAAAAAATAATACTGAAGGCTGTTCCAATCCCATGGTAGTTGTAATGGGTGCAAAACAAAGTAAGCCAGGTGTTCAGGGGGGTGCCAAGCAAGTCAAAACAAAGCACACAACCACAAGTGTTTGAGAACGAGCCCCATATTTCTCACTCTGGTAGCAGCAAGCCATACCAGGAAGGAGAGATGTCCTCCATCCCCATGGCTACCTCTGGAACTGGGGAATGGTGTATGGTAGGTGAGTATGCACAAATGTCCTAACACTCTACTGAAATTTAGAAACTTCTTTCCTCATATGTACTCCCTGGCTGTTATAAGTTGAATTAGATTCCATAGTTCTAAAATTTTTCTGTCAGTTTTTGACAATTTAATCATTGCTTTAGTGGAGGTATACATTTCTTTCTTTTTTTAAAAAAAGATTTTATTTATTTATTTTTAGAGAGGGAAAGGAGGGAGATAGAGAGAGACAGAGAGAGAGAAACATCAATGTGCAGTTGCTGGGGGTCATGGCCTGCAACCCAGGCATGTGCACTGACTGAGAATTGAACCTGCGACACTTTGGTTCACAGCCTGTGCTCAATCCACTGAGCTACATCAGCCAGGGTGAGGTATACATTTCTTTTTTAATTTTTTTTTACTTTTTTGGGTTTTTTAAATATATTTTATTGATTATGCTATTACAGTTGTCCTGTTTTTTTCCCCTCCCCTTTATTCCCCTCTACCCGGCACCCCCCCACCTGCATTCCCCTACCTTAGTTCATGTCCATGGGTCATACATGTAAGTTCTTTGGCTTCTCCATTTCCCATACTATTCTTAACCTCCCCCTGTCTATTTTTTACCTACCATTTATGCTTCTTATTCCCTGTACCTTTTCCCCCATTCCCTCTCCCCCTCCCCACTGATAATCCTCCATGTTATTTCCATTTCTGTGATTTTGTTCCTGTTCTAGTTGTTTGCTTAGTTCATTTTTGTTTTTGTTTTCTTAGGTTCAGGTGTTGATAGTTGTGAGTTTGTTGTCATTTTAATGGTCATATTTTTATCATCTTTTTTTAAAATAAGCCCCTTTAACATTTCATATAATAAGGGCTTGGTGATGATGAACTCCTTTAACTTGACCTTATCTGGGAAGCACTTTATCTGCCCTCCCATTCTAAATGATAGCTTTGCTGGATAGAGTAATCTTGGGTGTAGGTCCTTGCCTCTCATGACTTCAAATACTTTCCAGCCCCTTCTTGCCTATAAAGTCTCTTTTGAGAAATCAGCTGATAGTCTTACGGGCACTCCTTTGTAGGTAACTGTCTCCTTTTCTCTTGCTGCTCTTAAGAGTCTCTGCTTCTCTTTAATGTTGGGTAATGTAATTATGATGTGCCTTGGTGTGTTCCTCCTTGGGTCCAACTTCTTTGGGACTCTCTGAGCTTCCTGGACCTCCTGGAAGTCTATTTCCTTTGCCAGATTGGGGAAGTTCGCTTTTGTTATTTTTTCAAATGCGTTTTCGATTTCTTGCTCTACCTCTTCTCCTTATGGCATCCTTATGATTTGTATGTTGGAATGTTTAAAGTTTTCCTGGAGGTTCCTAAGTCTCATCTCATTTTTTTGAATTCTTGTTTCTTCGTTCTGTTTTGGTTGAATGTTTATTTCTCCTTCTGCTGTACAGCATTGATTAAAGTCTCAGTTTACTTTCCGTCACTGTTGGTTCCTTGTATACTTTCCTTTATTTTACTTTGTATAGCCTTCACTTCTTCCTGTATTTTTTGACCATACTCAACCATTTCTGTGAGTGTCCTGATTACTAGTGTTTTGAACTGTGCATCTGATAGGTTGGTTATCTCTTCATCACTTAGTACTATTTTGAGAGCCTTGATCTGTTCTTTTATTTGGGCCATATTTTTTTTTCTTGGCAAGCCTGTTACATAGTAAGGGTTAGAGCCTTAGGTGTTCATCAGGGTGGGGCGGCCATGTCACTGTGTTGTGGCGCTGTATGTAGGGGAAGAGTCCAAGAGGGAACAGTGCCACTTGTTCAGCTCTCTGCTGGTTTTCAGTCACTTCCTCCACTGCCCACAAGCAAATTGGGCTCTTCTGGTGCTGATTCCTGGGTGGGTGGGTTTGTGTACATTCTAGGACCCCATGGGTTTTTGGAGTTATACATTTCTGAAGTTTGTTACTCTTTCGCTTTTGTTGTCACTCTATTTTCTTTTAAAGATTTTATTTATTTATTTTTAGAGAAGGAAGGGAGAGGGGGAGAGAGAGAGAGAGAGAGAGAGAGAGAGAGGGGGAGAGAGAGAGAGAGAGAGAGGGAGGGAGGGAGGGAGAGAAACATCAATGTGCGGTTACTGGGGGTCATGGCCTGCAACCCAGGCATGTACCCTGACTGGGAATCGAACCTGCAACACTTTGGTTTGCAGCCCACGCTCAATCCACTGAGCTACTCCAGCAAGGGCTTGTCACTCTATTTTTAACATCACAATTGCATTGATGATTATGCCAAAAGTTAAACATCATGTGTATCATGCTAACAATAGGAAAATCAACCAGATGTTCAAAGTTATCACGCAGGAAGATCCCAGTAAGCTCACTAGCTCCAGTAATGTTACTGATGTTGTTAATATCAACAATGTTAGGAATGTGCCTCTCCATTCCACCACTTCCTTGCTTTGTGAACTTGAGCAGGGCAATGTCTCTGAGCCTCAGTATTTAGTCTATAAAGTGGGAATAATAATAATAACAATAATACCTTCTGGGGTTGTAGCCAGAATGAAGTGAGATAATTTAACGTTATGTATTTATGTATTTATGTATTTATTTATTTTAGAGGTGAAGGGAGGGAGAACGAGAGGGAGAGAAACATTGATGTGTGAGAGATACATTAGTTGGTTGCCTCTTAGTGCCCCCAACTGGGGACCTGGCCTGGAAAATCCAGGCAAGTGCCCTGACTAGGAATTGAACCAATGACCCTTTGGTTAGCAGCTTGGCACTCAATCCACTGAGCCACACCAGCCAGGGCAAGAAGTGAGAATTTAGTGTTGAGCAGAAGGCCAGGCAAATATGAGTGCTCAGTAAATGATTCTTACCAAAAATGATTATAGCATAGCTCTTTCTAATCCACGTTGCCTTATGATACAGAAAAATACCTTAGCAAAACAAAACTACATTGAATATATGAAAAGTAGATAAAATGCTAACTATCCTGGCCTTCAGTGAATTGCTATTTTGTTCTAGGGTAAGCATCTCTAGGGATAAACTAAAATTGAAATTTATATTTTAGGTGGATGAGAGTAGAAAGGTGATTAAGATATATCTCACCATTACATTTGTCTTACTGTGATATTAATGCCTGCATCGGTCAGTTTTAGATTACAAATTCTTAAAGCATCGAGGAACATGTATTTATGTGTTTTGTTGTGTATAGTGTGTAAGATGAAAACCTTTGAATCTAATTCAAGAAGATTGACATTTGTAATTTACAGCAAGATTTGTTTACTCTTGAAACATTTTGGAGTGACTCTAAGGCTCTTGCTTCTCTTAAAGTCATTTAGAAAAAAAATACAGCTTTTAAAATGCTTTTAAGAGAGCTGTCAGTTTTCTTCCTGGCATTATGTGAAAATAAGTGTTCTAGTCATTTTATGAGTTATGGTCATCTTGTGGAATTTTCAAAGTGCTATTGAAAAGAAGATTGAAGCACTTTATATGCCCTTCCATTCTAAATGATAGGTTTGCTGGATGGAGTAATCTAGGTTGTAGGTCCTTGCTTTTCATCACTTTGAATACTTCTTGCCAGCCCCTTCTTGCCTGTAAGGTTTCTTTTGAGAAATCAGCTGATAGTCTTATGAGTACTCCTTTGTAAGTAACTTTCTGCTTTTCTCTTGCTGCTTTTAAGATTCCGTCTTGATCTTTAACCTTTGGCATTTTCATTATGATATGTCTTGGTGTGGTCCTCTTTGGGTCCAACTTGTTTGGGACTCTCTGTGCTTCCTGGACTTGTGTATGTATTTCCTTTGCCAAATTAAGGAAGTTGTCTTTCATTATTGTTCAGATAAGTTTTTAATTTCTTGCTCTTCCTCTTCCTTTGGTATCCCTGTATAAAGTGCTTCCCAGATAAGGTAAAGCTAAAGGAGTTAGTTCATCATCACTAAGCAATTATTACATGAAATGTGAAAGGGACTTAATCAAGAAAAAGAAGATGAAATTATGAATGTTAAAAAGGCAACAAATTCATAGCTATCAACAAGTGAATCTAAAAACAAAACAAAACAAAACAAAAACTAAACAAACAACCAGAACAGGAACAGAATTATAGTTGTGGAGATCATTTGGAGAGGGGAGAGGGAGAAAGGGGAGAATGGGCAAAAAGGTGCAGGGATTAACAAGCATAAATAGTTGGTACAAAATAGACAGGGGGCATTAAGAATAGTATAGGAAGTGGAGAAGCCAAAGAACTTATGTGCATGACCCACGGACACGAACTAAGTGGGGGATTGCTGGAGTGAAGAGAGGCACTGGCCAGAGGGGGCAAAGGAGGAAAATTGGGGCAACTGTAATAACATAATCAATAAAATATACTTAAAAGATAAGATTGCTATTTTTAGATAATACTGGCAGATTTTCGTGGCTAAAATACATAAATGATGTGAGAGGCGGCAAAATTAAGACATTTTTATGTATGTTTGAGAGGTTGTAATGTCTTTTGAAAGGTCGCTGTTTTCATTTGAAAAGTAATGCAATTATTTTGGGCAATAAGTGTGTTACCAGAAATACAGTTGCATTCTATGTCATGTCTGTGTTCAATTCGTCCATGAGGAGATAATGGAATAGAGGTTAGCAACCTTCTCAGATGTGAGTGCCTTTAACAGTAGCAAACTGACAATTAAAAAATAGGCATCTAGAAGAGAAAGAAAATCTACCAACACATAAAAACAGAATTTTTATTTCTTTAACCTGAGCAGTAATATTAAGGCCTTTTAAAAAATTGTAGTAGGCAAGATGCTTGTTTATGTTCAGGGCTAATTGGAAGATTTGTAGATAGCTCTGTTTTATAAATTAATGCAACAACCATTGAAATCTGCCTTACTTACGTGCAAGATGCTGTGGTATGTGCCATGGGAGATATAAACTTTAAAGAGACTGCCCTGGCCTTAAGGAATTTACCATGTAGTAGGAGAGAGAAAACGTGTGTGCAAGTTATTATAGCATAGGATGGACTGTGAAGTATTAAAAAATACTTCGTTTCTAAATGTATATATGTGAGGCAAAATAATAAGAAAAACTCCATTGTATAAAATCAGATGTGTTATAAACCAAAACTGTATACATATGGAAAGCAAATTAGATATCATTAATTAACTGTATAATATGCTTTCCTTGACAATGATGGAGTAACAGATTACTTAGTACTGTAGTAGCAAATGATAATAAGAAAGCTGATATATTGTACTAACTCACATTTTTAAAGCTCTGATACTCTGTAATGGCTAATGGACGGCTTGGTGTCATCTTCAACTAGGCTCTCCAGGTGTGGCCGCTGATAGAAAAGAGGACATGTTGGCATGGTCATGCAGGAGGAGGACTCCACACAGACCCGAAAGAAGGGGTAAGAGCCAGTAATAAGTAACTGGAAATTGTAATAGAAGATTGTGTTTGTATAGAAGGTGTATCCAAAATCATCCTATTCCAGAATATATTGATAGACTCGAGTATCGTAACTTCAGGGTTTCCGATACAAAACCATATGAATTGCCCATTGTTATATAGAAGAGATTTTTTCAGGCTAAAAACAAACAATAAAAATCATGATTGATGAAAAAGACAAAAAGTTATCAACTTAAAAATTTATTGCTTTATTAAATTTGCATGGTTAATGTTATTTGTTATATAATTTAGCCTTATAAGTAAACATGTAAATTAGATATAGCACTTATAAGTAATTTGTGTGCACACATGTGTATGTATGTGTGTATCTTAAGGTTAACATTTTCCCTTCTGTCTAGTTATTTTCCAAAGGTCCTAGAATGTTCCCAGCTTCATGGTAAATCTTCCATCTACCTGATCCATTTATTTAATTACCCATATTCTTTATTATTATTATCATCATACAGACAAGTAAAACAGTAGGGCCACTGAAATAAAAATATTTACTTGTATTATACTTTTTTAAGTAAGTGAAAATGTCATTTGAATACTGTTATACAATTCTCCATGTGGTCCTTTTACTCTGAGCTTGCCTTTCTTTTTTCCCTCTGACTTGACCCAACCAGGATATATATAGTATCTCTAAATAGAAATGACATTTTTGCAGTCATTGGCAACTGACAAATTTTATGTAAAGGTGCTCTTTAACTTGTAGAGAGATAATATTAGTTATTTTATTTGTGGGAAGTGATTGGTAAGAAAACCTTTCTAGTGCTTTTCTTCCTCTCTGATCGCCAAAATAGCTCCTTTCACAGAACTCAAAACACTTCACTTTCATATTTCTGTCCCATTTTTTTTATATACTAATCTTCATGGCTGTCCTTAGAAGCTGTAAAATATTATAAAATATAATTTAAAAAATAATACAAATACTGAGGTTTGTTTATTCATGTATTTTTCTTGGCATATTTGCCAGCTTTCAGGATCGTCTATCACTAAGGCCTCTTAAGGGCAGTTGTAGATAATGCTCTAAACATACCAAAAATATGTTGACTGATAAAGACAAGCAATCACTTCTCTTAGGCTCAAGCTTTATAAACTTGGAGATAGTTTCTTGCTTATACTCTAGTAAAAGTAAACAAAGCAAAAACCATTGTAATACTTTATATTTAGTCTCTTCTTTATCTTTTTCCCCCCTGCCAACTTTGTGTTACTTTAGCTAAGAGGGATTATAGAATTATAGAGCTTGAAGACAAGAGGCAGTATGGAGTTCTTACTTAAGAGCCTGAACTCTGGAGCCAGACTGCCTAGATTTGAATCTTGGCTACACCACTTCCTAGTGGAATGACCATGAGCAAGTTACTTAATTTCTGTGTGTATTAATTTCTCTATCTGTACAATGGGGGTGATGATCATACCAAATGTGATTTAAATGTGTTAAGTCCTCACACCATGTAAACCTCTTAAAGAGTGCCTGGTACATAGTTAGTGTTCAATAAACAGCTGCTGTTACTTTAAGGTGATGTTGTAAATCCTATCCACTACCATTATCCATTCATTTGAAACAGGGGTCCCCACCCCCAGGGTCACAGACTGGTACCATTCTGGGGCCAGTTAGGAACCAGGCCTTGAACTTGAGCTCTGCCTCCTGTCTTTTGACTACCCACCCCCATCCGTGGAAAAATTGTCTTTTTAAAACAATGTTTTATTTATTTTCAGAGAGGAGAAGGGAGGGAGAAAGAGGGAGAGAAACATCAATGTGTGGTTACCTCTTGCCCCCTACCAGACACCTGGCCCACGACCCAGGTGTGTGCCCTGACTGGGAATTGAACCAACAACCCTTTGGTTCCCAGGCCGATGTTCAATCTACTGAGCCACACCAGCCAGGGCTCCTTAAACTTTTTAATGTGTTTCTTTTGAAGAAGCATCTGTTAGTAAATTTACTTAATCCTGTGCTCAGAACTTGCCCTGGCCAGGGTGTCTCAGTTGGTTGGAGTGTCATCCTGTAGGCTGCAAGTTCTCGGGTTCAATTCCTGGTCCAAGCAAGTACCTGGGTTGCTGATTTGATCCCTGGTTGGGCCAGTACGGGAGGTAACCAATCAATGTCTCTGTCTCACAGTGCGTGCTTGTGCTCATTCTCTCTCTCTCTCTCTCTCTCTCTCTTTCTCTCTCTCTCTCTCTCTCTCTCTCTCTCTCCCCCCCTCTCCCTCTCCCTCTCTCTCCCTCTCCCTGTCTCCCTCTCTCCCCCTCTCCCTCTCTCCGTCTCTCTTTCTTTTTCTCTTTCTCTTTCTCTCTTCCCTCCCCCTTCCTCTCTCTTTAAAAAGCAATGAAAAATGTTCTTGATTGAGGATAAAAAAAAGAATAATGCAGAGCTTAATATAAGGACCACTTCCCAGATTTTGCTTCATATGCTATTTTTTAATTTTAGAAACACATCCTCATTGACTGGATACAGTCAGAAGCTAGTAATTCTAAAAGATCGGTAGTCAGATTTGGTATAAATATTGACATAATCAGAAATGAAGCTTGGAGTATTAAACATTGGAGGATTGGGGAGGTAATGGAATAGAATCTTCGTGCTTGTTAAAATGAATGGGCGTGCAGACCAGTGGGCACGATTGCCTGTGTGACATGCAAAGGCTGCTTTCTACCTTTGATTTTGTCCATCATCAAACAGCCTTCACTTTCCTTTTAAAAAAAAAATGAGTGACTTTTTATACCTGCTACAACCTGAATGAATCTCAGATATGTTGTGCTGAGCGAAAGCAGCCAGAAGCAAGATGCTGCATGCTGTTCATTCTATTAATCTAACTTTCCAGAAAAGGCAATGCTATATGGATAGAGACATCAGTGGTGGCCAGGAGGTGAGAGGCTAGTTGGTGGCAAAAGGTAGCATAAGGGAGTAACATGATTGTTTTGCTGCCTGATTGACATGGATATGTCAAAACCTCTAGAAACTGATGCTGAAAAGAGTAAATTATACTGCATGTGAACTGTGGATAAAGAAATAATTGGATTTTAAACAGTGCACTAGCTAGCCAACTAGTACTTGCTAAGCACTGGAATGGATGGAGAGGGGGTAGAGAGAAGCTGATGGAGGACCGTGGACCGGTTGGAGTTTTAAAGGTTCTCTCTACTTTCAGTTTCCATCACCTCGGATATCTCCCTGCCTTGCCCATTGCTCAGGCCACCCGCAGAATGAACACCAGAGCTCCCCAAGCAGAAACACCAGAGCTGGGTTCAGCCTCACCTGCAAGTGTGGGATAAGCAAAACTCTAAAGCACCAGTGCGTGTAGTGGGCTGGAAACTACAAAACCCTCCAACCCCAGAGAACCCCAGCCAGGAGGTAACATCACTTCCTGGTCGGTTCCTGTGTTCTGAATTTGTCTCCAGCCACAATGTTTGCAAAAATTGACACACTCAGAGTCCACACATGAGTGGGGACGGTGTGGGCTTTTCTTGCCCGGTCCTCTGGAGGCCCTGTACCTCTGCGAGACCAGTGCGTGAAAGGGAGCCCCATGGTGCCTTGCTGTGCTTTCTGTCCTGGTGGCATACTGCCCAGTCAAGCATGGACACAGGTCCACCAACATGCACCACGTGGCCACCCATGGGAGAAGAGGCCTGGGCACCCACCCTGTGCCCTGCATGTTTAGAATCACCCAGGAGACACCTTTGTAAGAGCAGCCCAGTGATCTTTATGTGATTTCTCAAATTGACTTATGTTTGAGATAGAGAATTCACCAACTGGCCAATGTGAATATTAGTCAGTTTGGCAGTTTGTTTTTTCATTATAAATGATGAAATTAACAGTTGAGTACATATCCATCTCGTGTAACATAAGCTGTTTTTTTCCCTAGGGACTTTTCACTGCTAGATAAGATCCTTATTGTGGTTTCAAGCTAACAGAGCTTGGAAAACAAACCTTGAGGTTTAGAGAAAGTGACAATGATTGCGAAGCTTTTCCTTGTAATATTTGTTTACTCTCCCATCCATAGACTCACTGTACCCAATTAGGTGGGGAAAATTTTCCACGGATCCTTTGGATTTTTCCCTTTACTCAACCTACATCTATTTTGACCTAGCTTTCATCAAGTCACTCTTATCCCTAACAGTATTGAAGCGGTGTTTAAAATTATTCCCTTAATAATTGCAGTTAGTTATCTTTAGCTTGGATTGAAAGCAGTTTTCTTCTCTGGAAAGTTTGCTTATGGCTGAAATTGTGAACACTTCCAAATTCCCTGCTAAATTAATTCTTTAGGGAGTGCTTGCTTTAGCAGCACATATACTAAAATTCCTTTTTTTTTAATTTTTAAAAATATTTTTGTTTTCTTTTTTCTGCTTTTTTAATTGTTTATTCTATTACAGTGGTCCCAAGTTTTTCCCTTATGCCCCCTTGACCCAGCCCATCCCTCTCTCCCACGGTCAATCCCCACACCATGAGTCATTGTCCATGTCCATGAGTCATTCATACGTGTTCTTTGATCCCTTTCTCTTCCCTCCTCCATTCCTCCCTCCGCTCCTACAGCTGTCAGTCTGTTCCATGTTTCCATGTCTCTGGTTCTGTTTTTCTTGTTAGTTTATTTTGTTCATTAGATACAGACACTAAAATTCATTAGGGAGAACATATTCAGCCGATGGACCACATTAGTATAAAACAAATAGCATCTGTAAATTTTTGGTATGTATATTTTTTCCTTATCACAATTTCCCCCCCCAGGTCGTTTCTTTCTAAACCAATCCCTTGTTTTTGTGAGTTAGAATTTTTCATGCTATTAGAATTTAGAAATATCTCTAAAACTAGGATTGGTAGTTAAATTCTTCACCAGCAAAAGAAAAGGTGATTCTTCCATTTTTAATAGAAGATCACTTTCTGTTTACTTTTTCATTTCTCTGTCAAAGCCCAGTGTTCTCACATCCCTTGAAAGGAGTGGGCTCCTGGTAGAAAAAAGTTACTCTTACATCAGTGCTCGACAGCCTTTTCTCTTTTTAAAAAAAATTTTACTTTTCAGTACAATTTACATTCAGAATGATTTTGTATTAGTTTTCAGCTATGTAGCACAGTTGTTAGACAGTCATATACTTTACAAAGTATTCCTCCCGATATTTTAATATTGTAATATTTTATATCCTGGTGACTGTCCTAGTCACTATTTTGTGACTGCCAGTCTGGACTTCTTAATCTCTTCACCTGTTTCACCTGTTTTACCCAGTTTCGCAACTATCAGTCTGTTCTCTGTATCAATCAGGCTGTTTTTTTTATTTTGTTTATTTGTTTATTTTGTCATTTAGATTCCACATATAAATGAAATCATATGGTATTTCTCTTTCTCTGATTAACTTATTTCACTTAGCATAATATCATCTAGGTATATTTATGCTGGTGCAAATGGTAAGATTTCATTCTTGTTTTGGCAGAGAAATATTCCATTGTATATATGTACCACCAGTTTTTAAACCACTTGTCTGCTGATGGTCTGTTGCATTGCTTCCATATCTTGGCTATTGTAAGTAATACTGCTATGAACATAGGGGTGCATATATTCTTTTGAATTACTGTTTTGAGTTTCTTTGGATATATACCCAGAGTTCAAATTGTTGTGTCATAAGATAGTTCCATTTTTAATTTTTTGAGGAGACTCCATACTGTTTTCCGTAATGGCTACAGAAATCTCACCAACAGTGCATGAGAATTCCCTTTTCTCCATGTCCTTGTCAGCACTTGTTGTTTGTTGATTTGTTGATGGTGGCCATTCTGACAAATGTGAGGTGCTATCTCATCGTGGTTTTAATTTGAATTTTTCTGATGATACTGCCATTGAGCATCTTTTGTTATATCTATTGGCCATCTGTATGTCCTCTTTGGAGAAGTGCCTATTCAGGTCCTCTGCCCATTTTTTAATTAGGCTGCTTTATTTTTTTGGTGTTGGATTGTATGAGTTTTTTTAAAAACAAATACTGGCTATTAATTCCTTATCTGATATATCATTGGCAGATATCTTGTTCCATTCAGTAGGTTGTCTTTTTGTTTTGTTGATGGTTTCAGTTAGCTTTGCAAAAACCTTTTAATTTGATATAGTCCCACTTGTTTATTTTTTCTTTTGTTTACCTTGCTCAAGAAGGTACATTACAGAAAATATTGCTAAAAGAAGTGTCAGAGATTTCACTGCCTATGTTTTATCCTAGGAATTTTATGGTTTTGAGTCTTACATTTCAGTCTTTAATTCATTTTGAGTTTATTCTTTGGCATAAGAAGGTGGTCTACTTCATTTCTTTCATGTTATCTCTCCAGTTTTCTCAACACTATTTATTGAATAGGCTGTCTTTACCACATTGTATGTTCTTGCCTCCTTTGTCAAATATTAATGACCGTGTAGGCATATAGTTATTTCTGGGCTTTCTCTTCTGTTCCATTGATCCGTGTGTCTATTTTATGACAGTACCATGTTGTTTTGATCACTCTCACTTTGTAGTATAGATTGACATCAGGTAGCATGATACCTCCATCTTCTTATTTCTCAAGATTGCTGTGGCAGTTTAGGGTCTTTTGTGGTTTCATATTAATTTTGGGATAATTGGTTCTAGTTTTGTGAATATGCCATTTGTATTTTGATAGAATTGCATTGAATCTGTAGATTGCTTTGGGTAATATGCGCATGATAATGATGTTAATTCTTCCTGTCCATGAACATGGTATATTCTTCCACTTGTGTCTTTTTCAGTTCGTTCTTCAGTGTCTTATAATATTCTCAGTACAGGTCTTTTACATCCGTGGTTAAATTCATTCCAAGCTATTTTATTATTTTTAGATGCAATTCTAAATCCAATTGCTTGCTTAGTTTCCCTTTCTGATACTTCCTTATTGGTCTATAAAAATACCCCCGAGCTACATTCCTTGCACAATGTTCGGTGAAGCCACACAAACCGTCCCTGTTACAGAGCAGGTGTTTCCACCACCCCAGGCTGAGACAGGGTCTAGATCAGAATCTGACAGTGATGAATCAGTATCGGAGCTCCAGGAACAAGATTCCACACAGGTAGCCACACAACAAGCCCAGGGGGCCACAGTAGCCGAAATCAATGAAGAATCAGTCAGTAAAGCAAAATAGATCCAGAGTGAAAAGAAGGCATGGAGGCTGTATTCACACTGGGTCTTCACCAGGTTACAGGGGTGAGTAGGGTCACTATCTGGAAATCTAAGATACACTTTTTGTCATCACAAAACCGATGTCTACAAGAGCCTAGTTTCAGATACCTATATAATTTTTGGAAAAGCCAAGATTGAAGATTTATCTCAGCAAGCACAGATGGCAGCTGCTGAGAAATTCAAAGTCCCTGGTGTAGCTGTCTCAAACATTCAAGAAGACACACAGACTCCAACTGTACAAGAGAAGAGTGAAGAAGATGAGGTTGATAAAACATGTGTGGAAGTTACGAACATAGAAATTGGTCATGTCATGAGCAAATGTGTCACGAGCAAAGGCAGTCTGAGCCCTGAAGAATGACAGTAATGATATTGTAAATGCTATTATGGAAATAACAATGTAACTATCTAAAAATAAGGACTACTTTTTTGTTATTTCAAAACAGTTACTGCAGCTTGGTTTGAAATTTGTACTTTTCTGCCAGCAATAAAGTTACAACTTCTTGTGGGGGGAAAAATGCCACTGATTTCTGAATGTTAATTTTGTGTCCTGCTACTCTACTGAAGTCATTTATCAGTTCTAGTAGCTTTTTAGTAGAATCTTGAGGGTTCTGTATATACAGTATCATGTCATCTGCAAATAAAGACAGTTTAACTTTTTTCCCCCTATTTGGATACCTTATTTTTCTTCATCTTTTTTGATTGCTGTGGCTAGGGCTTCCAGTACTATGTTGAATAAAAGTGGTGCAAGTGGACATCCCTGTCTTGTTATTTTGTTAGATGCTTTTTCTGCATCTACATTTATGATCTTATGATTTTTACTCTTCATTTTTCTTACGTGGCATATCATGTTAATTGTTTGTGGCTATTGTATCAACCTTGCATCCCAGGAGTAAACCACACTGGATCATGGTGTATGATCTTGTCAGTGTACTGCTGAATTTGGTTTGCTAGTATTTTCTTGAGAATTTTTATATCTATGTTTATTTGGGGATATTGGCCTATCTTTTCCTTTCTTTGTAGTGTCTTTGTCTGGTTTTGGAATTAGGCTAAAGCTGGCCTCCTAAAATGAGCTTGGGAGTCTTCTCTTAAAGTTTTTGGAATAGTTTGAGGTTAGGTGTTAATTCTTCTTTGAATGTTTGGCAAAATTCACCTGTGTGGAGCTATCTAGTCCAGGCCTTTTGTTTTTGGGGAGTATTTTGATTACTGCTCTGATTTTGTTGATCTCAGTGTGATCCATTTTATTGTTTATTATTTAGGCTCTGTGTGTTTGTGTGTTCTTCAGTTTTTTCTTGTAATTGATTTCTAGTTTCATACCCTTGTAGTTGGAGAAGATGCTTGATGTGATTTCAGTCTTCTTAAATTTAATGAGACATGTTTTATGTCCTAACATGTAGTCTTTGCTAGAGTATGTTCTATGTGCACTTGAAAAGAATGTATATTCTTCTGCTTTGGGGTGACATTCTCTGAAAATATAAAATCCATCTGATCTATTGTGTCATTCAAGGCCACTGTTTCCTTGTCAATTTTCTGTCTGGAAGATCTATCCATTGTTGCAGCAAAGTGTTAAATCCCCTACTGTGACTGTATTACTGTCCACCTCACCCTTTATTTCCATCAATATTTTCTTTATGCATTTATGTGCTATTATGTTGGGCACGTAATTTACAAGGGTTATATTCCTTTGTTGGATTCCCTTTATCATTATGCAATGTCCCTCTTTGTCTTTTGTTCTGGCCTTTGTTTGAATGTCAGTTTTCTCTGATAAAAGTATTGCTACCTTAGCTTTTTTTGTTACAATTTGCAAGAAATATCTCATTCCTTTACTTTCAGACAGTCTATGTTTTCATTCTGAGCTGGGTCTCTTGAAGACAGCATATATATAGGTCTTTTTTTCTTATCTGTTCAGCTACCCTATGTGTTTTGATGGGAGCATTTAACTTACATTTTAAGTGATTATTTTTTTTAAAGATTTTATTTATTTATTTATTTTTAGAGAGGGAAGGGAGGGAGATAGAGAGAGAAACATCAATGTGTGGTTGCTGGGGGTCATGGCCTGCAACCAGGCATGTACCCTGACTGGGAATCGAACCTACAACACTTTGGTTCGCAGCCCGAGCTCAGTCCACTGAGCTACGCTAGCCAGGGTTAAGTGATTATTGATAGGTACATATTTAATAGCCATTTTATTCTTTATAATTGTGTTCCTTTGATATTTCTTATAACATTAGTTTGGTAGTAATGAACTTCTTTAGCTTTTTATTGTCAGGAAAGCGCCTTATTTCTCCTTCTAGTTTAAATGGTACCTTTGCCAGGTAGAGTAGTCTTGACAGTAGGTACTTGCATTTTGTCACTTTTAATATTTCGTGCCATTTATTTCTGTTGCGATAGCAGCTGACAGTCTTATGGGAAACCCCTTGTAGGTAACTGTATTTCTGTTGTGACTTTAAAGATTCTCTTTTTGTCTTTAACCTTTGGCATTTTAATTATGATGTGTCTTGGTGTGGGCCTCTTTGGGTTCATCTTGTTTGGGACTCTCCATGCTTCCTGTACTTGTGTCATTTTCCTTCACTACATTAGGGAAATTTCCAGCCATTATTTCTACAAATAGCTTCTCAGTCCTTTGTTCTCTTTTCTCCTTCTGGTACCCTTGTGATGTTAATGGTATTCCAGAGGTCATTTAAACTTCTCATGTTTTTAAATTGCTTTTTTTCTTTTTGCTGCTCTGATGGTGTTTTCTGCTACTTTGTCTTCCAAATTGCTGCTTCAGTCTTCTGCTCCATCTAGACTGCTGTAGATTTCTTCTAGTATATTGTTTTTTTAAATTTTCATTTGAGAACTCATTTATTGATTTTAGAGAGAGGGGAAGTGCTAGGGCACAGAGAGAGAAACATTATGTGAGAGGTAAACATCAATCTGTTGCCTCCCATATTCGCCCAAATGGTGGATTGAACCCATGGCCTAAGTATGTGCCCTGACTGGGTATCGAACCGTACCCTTTTGGTGTATGGGACAACATTGCAACCAAATGAGCCACTCAGCCATTGCTTCTTCTAGTACTTCCACATTTCACATATTCTGTTCTTCATTTCTGACTTATACTGTTTTATGGTTCCTGTGTCCTCATTATTTCTCCTCAAGATTTCATTCATTTTTATTTTTAGAGAGACGGGAAAGGAGAGAGAAAGAGAGGGAGAGAAACATCAGTGTGTGGTAACCTTTCGCGTGCCTTCACCATAGTTCACCTTGTTTCCAGTTAGGTCCATCTCCTCTTTGACAGCTCTCTGTTGTTTCCAAACCTTTTCTTCCCAACTAATTTCTAGGAAGAAATACAATACAGTTTGGTTACTCAAAATTGTTACAGAGCCTATTTGAATTCCTTTTATTGTTACTCTTGTGTATTCTTTCTGAATCTAGTTTTCCTTTTTTAGGGCTAGCTAATTCCACTATAGGGGTGGGCAAACGTAGGTTTACAGCTCCTATGGCAAACAATACAATTATTAATAAACAATATAAGAATAAACTCTGTTTTATGTACTCACAACTGTGAGTCCATAATTTTTTCTAAACCTTTTTAGAAATGTTTATTCCATATACTAGCACAGTACTAGCTTTATATTGTGTTGGAGCTTAAAATGTCAGTTCTGTGTTTTAAATTTGAGTCTATTAGCTACAGCAAAAAGGCCATATTGTATATATTGTTAGCAGGAAAGGAATGTAGATTCACTTTTACTTTTACAAGTCTTTTAATGATATTGCTGTAGTGTTCCATTTTAAAGAGCTTTTGTTATCATGATGTACTTATCACAGTTTTTAAAATAACTTTCAAATTGTATGTACTATAAAAATGATGAGCAGAAAGGTTAAAGAATTCCATGTTTTCCTTTTATTTGTAAGGAAGGCTTAAAGAAAAAAGCATTATGATATTAACTGTTGGTTACTCAAGGGATTTTGACCCTTGAGAAAGACTTTCCTTTTCTTAAATTATTGATTTTTCCTATATTTTAATATAATTACTGTTTACACAGTGAATTTTCAAATAACCCAATTTCTTTTCATCCTACTTGACATTCCCTCCATTTCCCACCCTGTCTTTAAGAATTTGCTCTTAAAGGGGTATTGTGCTATTTGTGTTGCTTTGTCCGAAATAAAAAGATTACTTGATGTGGAGGTTATGTCTAATCCAGTCTCAAGCTTATTTCTGGTCTCTCTCAGCTTTAGATAACTCTTTTTACCATTAGGTGTACAGTATGAATTAACTGTGATGATTTTGAAATATGGTAGATTGTCTTTCAGGATATGAACTGAGGCCTTCAGTTTTATTTTACTCTTGCACAGCAGGAATAAGTCGGTTTAAAATTCTTTAAAAATGTGCCTCAGCCTCTGAAATGCCTCTTTGATTTGGCCTTTACTCTTAAAAAAGACATTAGTTTTCAAACTTTATAATTTATCTAGCCTATAACTGAAGGCTGTACTTTAGAGCTTAATGGAATCCTAATGCATGATTACACAAGTTCAGAACCCATTTTGTTACATAAAGTAGTGACATTTTGTGCCCTATTAAGCCAACTAGAATAATTTTCTTGCTCTTAGCTATAATTTCTCTGTGCCCTCATTGAAAAAAATTTGGCATGTGTTGTAGAAAGTATTGACATGAAAGAGTTTTTCCAGTGATATGTGGAAACAGGGCCTTTTGCCATCATTGTATCAAGAAAAATAAAAAAAAAACAACTTGTGAATTGAGAAAGCTGTTGAAATGCCCCTGTTTATGTTATAATATATTAAACTATATTTGTTTAGTAATAGTTCAATTGGAAAAATGAATTTTAAAATTACAGTTTAATTCCCTTTTAAAAACACCTTACCAGTTAGGAGCGCATGTGTGAGTATATGTGTGTATACAAACATTAAGAACTGTACTTACAGTATTGCATGTTTTTACCATCTTATGTATTTAGAGCAGTTTAGGATGCTAGTCCCGTTTTCAGTATAATATGAACACTTATTTCTCTTATATTTTACTCAATAAACTGACTAAAAGATGTTGGAAAAACAATTTGCTGAGCCTTAGGGGAAATAACCATAATAGAAAACTACCCTGTGTTGTCCTGGGTTTCTTATATTTTGACAGTTTTCCTCCATTTCTTGTGCAAATCTACTTGAAATTATATAACTTCCCCCCTCAAAGTATTTTTTGTTATATGTGAACTACAGAGAATGCAAGCAAGTAAAAAGAATGTAAAATATCGTCAGTGATTCCTCTTACTCCCAGCTACTGATGTTAACACTTCGAGGGGTATTGCTTTCCATGTACCTTTGTATGTATGTGTAGACTCTTACACACATTACATTTTTTCCATAAAAATAACTTTTTAACTCTTCTTTTTTTACTTAATATGTGTCTGTGTCACTACATGTTTTTGAGTGGCTATATTTTGTTGTATGCATTCACTGTAATTTCTTTATAAAGTTCTGCATCATTGACTAGGCTGTTTCCATTTTTTTCCGGTTAATACAAGATGGGAATGAGTATCCTTATAGCTAAATGTCTTATTCCTTTATTCAGTAAAGATAATATTTGCTGAGTGCCTAACATATGTCAGCCACTGTATTTGGTATTGGGTTACAACAGTGATCACAAAACACAAAGTTACTAGTGCATGGAATTTAAATTCTAGCGGGAGAGCAGATATTAATCAAATAACCACATTGCTATATAAGTAGTTAATAACTGAAAGGAATACTCTAAAAGAAAGGAATACTCTTCTGTGAGAAAATACAGCCGAGGATCCTGACTAGAGTTAGGGAAGATCTCATTGTGAAAGTGCTGCTTGATTTGGCAATTAACTAGTTGTAAGAGGTTGTGGGTGGTGTGGGTTGGCATCGTAGAGAGAAAGATTATTACTGATCTAATGAACGGTATTGTGCAAAGGCCCTGTGGCAGAGGGGTTAGGGGATATTTGAGAAACTTAAAAAAAAAGCCAGTGTGGTGTGAACACAGAAAGTAGTGACATAAGATACAGCTAGAAACTACTTGAATCCCTTACTGTGCAAGGGCCTGGTGGAGGAGTGTCTCATAAACCATGTTATGGACTTTATTCTAAGAGGGATAGGGTACCTTCAAAGGGTTTTAAGCTGCTGGTAATATCTGATTGCAGGATGAACTAATTGTATAGGGAACAACATGGATACAGGAAGGTCAGATAGGAGGCTGATGCAGTGATTTAGGTAAGAAATGATAGCTTGGACCACCAAACTGGGAATCAGGGAGATGGCTGGGACTGACCCCAAGACCGTGCAGGATCTCACCTTGGTGGTGCAGACACCCCTGCAACAAATGCAAGACAGATTTCGGACCATGTCCAGCCAGATCATTGGAAGAACTGATGATATGAGTAGTCACATTGATGACCTGGAGAAAAACATTGCAGACCATATGACCCAGGCTGGGGTGGAAGAACTGGAAGCGGAAAACAAGGTACCTGCTTCACAGAAGAGCCGAAGGCTGCTAATTTACACTGAAATCTGGAACATCATTTTTACAAAGCCCGGAGAAGACCAAATGGCTCTTTGCAACTAATTACTATATGTAGACAGGTCTGATACTGTAAAGTGTTCATTCTTCTTATCACATACTATATAGTTAGTTGATAGAGTGACTCCCCCGCCCCCTGTTTCTCGAACTTGATAACTTCACATCTTGGATCTTGGTCGGTTGTGCTATTAAATATTAAACACTAAACTTTGGTGGTTCCTACATAAAATTGTCGAATTAAAAAAAGAAAGAAATGATAGCTTGGATGAGGTTGGTGGAGGAACTAGAAAGAAGTAGACAGATTTAAGAGATTTTTGTGAAATAAAATTGATTCAACTTGGGACATTTCTGAAGTAGTTTTTTAAAGTATAAGTTTCCAGAAATGGAATTCTCAAAACAAAGGGTAGAATTATTTTAATAACTTATGGTAGATATCAAATTGCTTTCCAGAAAGATTGTTTCAGTGCATTCTCCCATTGGCAGTGTATTAGAATGCTCATTTCCATACATCTTCACCAACCACAAGCATTAACATTTTTGTTTTTTTTCTTTTTAACACCTTTTCCAGAAATTGAGCAATTACTTCAATTTTTAAAATAGGATTTATTTTACCAATTATAATAATACAGTAGTTTTGGAATATAGTAGTCCCCTCTTATCTACAGTTTTTCTTTCCATGGTTTCAGTTACCCACGGTCAACTACAATCTGAAAATATTGAGTGGAAAATTCCAGAAATAAGTAATTCATGAGTTTTAAATTGTGCACAATTCTGAATAGCATGGTGAAGTCTTGCACCCTCCTACCCACAATGTGAATCATCCCTTTGTCCAGCATATTCATGTTTTATATGCTACCTGCCTGTTAGTCATTTAGTCTGTCTTGGTTATCACATTAACTGTGTGGTATCACAGTGCTTCTATTCAAGTAACCCTTATTTTACTTAACAATGGCCTGGAAGTCATTCACATAACTTTTAGTATGGTATATTGTTACAACTGTTCTATTTTATTATTATTAATCCCTTACTGTGCATTATTAATACATTGAACTTTATCAGAGGTACGTGCATATAAGAAATAACATAGTATATTTAAGGTTTGATACTATCCATGGTTTCACACATTTCCTGGGGGTCTTGGAACATATTTCCTGTGTATTTACTATATACATATGTTGATCTTTTTGGGGGGGAAAAAAAGACTTTATTTATTTATTTATTTATTTATTTATTTATAGAGAGAGGGGAAGGGACGGGGAAAGAGAGGGGACAAACATTGTGCAGAGAAACATTGATTGGTTGCCTCTTGCATGCCCCCAACTGGGGACCTGGCCTGCAACCCAGGCATGTGCCCTGACCGGGGCTTCACAAAGATGGAAATATGCAAATGTGTGTATTTTATGTAATGTTTTAATAGTTTAATAGGGAAGAAATAAATATATAGTACATATCCCCTGACCCCAACTTAATAACATCTTGGCGATATGAGGATAGCTATAACTCAAGGCACGAAATTAGAAATGAATAACTTTTTCAGAGCAATTGAAAATTTCTCATTCTCCAAAATAATTTGAGTTTGAAAGATATTGACCTTAGACTCAGAATACAAGTTACGTTTGTAATGTTTTCATATTTTTGTGACATAGGTACATAATTCTACATTATTGAAATATAGTTATATTTGAAATAACATGTTACTCACTGCTTTGTTTTCTCTCAACAGTTAAAAGATGTTGATACTCGGAAAATCATAAAAGCAATGCTTTCTTATGTGTGGCCCAAAGACAGGCCAGATCTACGAGCTAGGGTTGCCATTTCCCTGGGATTTTTGGGTTGCGCAAAGGTAAGAATAAGAGAAATTATGTGTTGTTTGTTGCTATAGGAAATGCTGTGATATTTTCTGGTAATGAAACTTGGGCTGATGTAAGCCACTTTGGGGTGAACATTGTCAACTTTTAGGACCCTTATTTACATAACTCTTTTATGCAGTCAGCAGAAATTATATGGTAATGTGGTAATGCCTGATTTATCTGTGACTCGGACTTAAAACAGCTTCAAATTAATGGAACTTATTGCTGGAACCAGTGAAAGATACAAGATCCCTTAGTAGCAAGAAACTCCTTGGAGCCCTGTTGGCTTTTATTTAATACAAACTTATGGTAAGCCTTGTTCTCAGTTTCTAGTAAGTTGAAAAGGAGGAAGACATTTTAGGCACATTGATAGTCATAGGTGGTAAATACCAGTGTGACAATAAGGGAAAAAAGAGGGAAAACTTGGGCAATTTGATACCATTCAGTATTGGCGCTCTCTGCATCTTAGCAGCCTCCTCGGTTTGTTACTGTACTGTAACACATTTTAGTAAGGCAAACCTGCAAACTTATAACAACAACTGAGCTCTCAGTAAAAACCCCTCATTTTCAATTTATTCATATTTTGAAGTCAGTGATGTATGAATCACTAGGTACCGTAGAGTAATGGTGCATATATTGGCTCTGGAATCAGACCTGCTGGGGTCTGCTTTGTAACCTTGGGCAAATGGCTTAGTCTCTATGCCTGTTTCTTAATTTGTAAAATAAGGTCGTTACAAGAATATTTTTAAATTTTTTTAAAAGATTTTATTTATTTATTTTTAGAGAGAGGGGAAGGGAAGGAGAAAGGAGAGAAACATCCATGTGTGGTTGCCTCTCATCTGCCCCCGCACTGGGGATCTGGCCTGCAACCCAGGCATATGCCCTGACGGGGAATTGAACCAGCAACCTTTTGGTTTGCAGGCCCACGCTCAGTTCACTGAGCTATAGCAGCCAGGGCTCGTTATAAGAATTTAAAAAAATTAATGTACAAAGGGCTTAGAACAGTGCCTGGCACATAGTGAAACATAACGTACATGTGAAAATAAAAGTAAATTCTAATTTCCATCAGAAATATGGTAAAAGTCTGCTCAAAAGTCTAAATGAGGTTTGGTTATAATTTGGTTATCACTTTGATATGTGTGTTAATATATTGTTTTAGAACAGGTCTAATCACTTCTCTTTATCTAAGAGGAATACATGGGGACATACATATATATCATGTATGTCCCCATGTATTTACTTATTCTTTCCCTACCTCAAAAATATTTTTTGAGAACTTGTCATACAAAGTACTGTTCTTGGCCCTGCAGGGTATTCAAATATAAATAAAGCACATTTATTCTCCCAAATCATACAGGATAAGACAAGTTTTCTTTTATTGCCATAATACAAAGAGGGTCATAAATGATTTAAAAGAAGTGTTGGGGTGTTTCAAAGGAAACAGCCATTATGATGGGAAGTCAGGACAGGTTTCGGAGAGGAGGTGATGTTTGAGATAGGCCTGGATTGATGAATAGGATTGTCACAGGTACAGGAATAAGGAAGAAGAAGATGAGCGGGAGCACAGAGTCTGTGTGGAGAAGTGGTAGTGCAGCTTTGTTCCAGGGAGGGGGTAATGTTTCAGAAGCATTTGAAATAATCTCAGAAAGAGAAATAGAGCTCCTAATGTGAAATACCTTAATTGTACAGCAAAAATTTATTTAACTATGTGGGAAGTAGGAAACTCTATTTTTGAGTAGAAGAATAATCAAGTTAGAACTTCAGTTTAGGATATTAATCTGACCCTGTTGTAAAAGATGGATTATGGTGGTGAGAGACCTAAAGTAGGGATACCCTTCATTTCAATTCATGAGTTCATTCAGCAAATATTTGCCGAGCAGTTATGATACTAATTTAATAGTCTAGATGAGAAGTAATAGTTTGTACTAAAGTCGTGGTATAAATGGTAATATGGAGGGAAAAGATACCAGAGGTACTGTGAGGTAAGGAAGACAGAGTCAGTAAGACTTAGCAATAGATCAAAAGAGGAATAGGATTCAAAGATGTTGCCAAGGATTACAGAATGATAATGCCTTCATAACAGAAATAGGTAGTATGTTGGGACATCTTCTTTGGGAAGATGAAAATTTTGGTTTTTGGTGTGCTTAGTATGAGGTGCTAGTGGTAGAGATAGTCAGCTGGTCATAACAAAATGCAAGACAAGCTGAGGAAGGAGCCCAAGGCTTAGCGAGATTAGAGAGATACTCATTGAAACAATGCAAATTAATGACTTCACTAAGGAACAGAACAGAAATAGAAATAGAAGACAACTGAAGGTGGGACCTCTGATAAATGCATTCCTGTAGGAAAGTAAAGTAAATAGTAGTGGAAACATGGAAAGAATGACTGGAGATTTAAGAGTAAGACCAAATAATTTAGTCAGACTCTGTTCATTTTTCTAGTCTCCTTTCTCATCTGTGGACTCTGTTGAGAGCTGGCTCAGTGAACCAGACCCTTCTCTGGGAGAGGACTTAAATCAGGATGCTGAGCAACAGACCAAGAATCCATGCTTTATTCTATTTGTTTAAGCTGAGGAGAGAGAATAATATTACAAATCTAATGTTGAAATTTTAAAAAGTAGTATTCGTTTTTAGCACAGTTATTGGTTGCTGAATCATCTTCTACCCAGAAATTACTTAAGTGGAAGGCTAGTTTTGAACTCTTGTGCAAGGTAGATTTAGGAAATTGGCCTTTATTCCTTTATTAGCTGAATGCGAGTCCCTTGCTGACAGCTTAACAGCAGCCTTTTTTCTGGACTTACTTTTGATTTGAAGAGAACAGGTTAGAACATTAGCAGTTAATGCAGTCAAAGGGAGAAGTCTTAAATAATGGTATTTGTATAGACTTTATTTTTAGAGTGAATTCCAGTCTTCCAAAACACAGATTTTTTTTATTTTTTGGGAGGCACAGGAAAAGGAAGAAGTTGCCAGATGTTATTATATGTGCTTGCTCTTTCTTTCAGAAACTATGGAAAAGCGGTTTTCTTTTTTTTTTTTTCTAGACAGGAACTAGACCATAGAATAACTTTAGGAATGTAGCGCCTGGTAGCATTTAATCATTTCTAATAGCATTTTTCCATCTTCTGTAGTGTCCTCACTTTAAAAGTGATACTCTCCCAAATCTTTAAAACCTCATCATTATTTATTCTTGAGTAGTATTGCACTTGTTATTTATCATTGATGTGCATATAATTATATGAATTAGATGGACTAATAGATGGACTCTATAATAGATGGACTAATATCCTTCTTCTTCCTTGGCTTCCTGTTTTTTCTTGAACTTTATTCCATGCTTTGGCATATGAGCACCTAGACCAATGCATACCTTTATTCTCTGGTCTCCTCTCTCTTATCTCTAAGTGGACGCTGCCTTGCCTTGTGAATAGTGTGTGGTGATTTCATAATGAGCCCCAAGGCATCCATAAGAAAGGTGGAAGACAAAAAGCGAGAAGTAAAAGGGAGGAGGATTTCATGCTTAACATATGGAGCTATAGCATACCATCTGCTTGCTTATTTGCCTTTTAATGCTCTTTTTAGTCTGAGGGTCTTAATTCTATCATCATCTCCAGCAAAGATTTTTAAGATAAACTACTATGTAGAGAGTTCTGCCTGATGTATATTTTAAGGGTTCTGCTGCTGAGAGAGCCAGAGAGAACACTGCCTTCATTTCTTAAATTCCTACAAGTAATATGCATCGCCTTTTCTTACCATCCACACATTTGTTATAGGAGCATCACATCATCCTTAATCTGGGGATTTTGATATCTTCTAAGGATTTTAAAAATTTGATCTATTAGTATGTTACATACAACTGTGCCAAGATGTAAAGAAAATATAAAACATTTCCTGAAGTTTGATTTCATAAAACAAATATTTAATATTATAAAAAGTTTACTCGTATTCTCCAACCACCACCATCTTGTGAAGCAGTCAGTTGCCAGAGAAATTGGGTGGGCTGGGATGGGAGTAAAGGACAGAAAACTGTACTTGAACAACAATTAAAATAAAATTTTAAAAGAAGGAAAGAAATTGGAGTACATTAAATTAACATATCAAGTACAAAAAGATATTCTGAATTAATAATCTGTTGGGAATGAAAATAAGTCATACGGTATTTAAAATTATAAAGTAATTTTAGAAAAGGGTATGATTTGTGAAAATACAGTCAATACCCTTTTTCTCCAAGAATGCATTATATAAAGTAAGGGGTAACATATGTGTCTTAGTCCATTTCGACTGCTATAAGAAAATGCTATAAACTGGGTCATTTATCCACTGTTTTCTTTATTTCACTTTAACCTCATATGATGTAATGGGCAAAGAGGGTCTCTGAGGACTCTTTTAGAGTGTTAATCCCATCTTGTGAGGGCTGTACCTTTATGATTTAATTGCCACCTAGTGGCCTCACTTCCTAATACCATCACCCTGAGGGTTAGAATTCAACCTATGAATTGAGAGCGGGGTGTAGGGACAGGACACAAACACTCAGGCCATAGCAGTACGTATCGAGCAAACATTTTTTAATCGAGTGTTCAATATAAGGTACTGTGCTGTGTGGCTAGGAATACAAATGAATAAAATGTGGTCCTTGCCCTTCTTGAGTTGAAGTGTATTGAAGAAGAAAAATGTAGAAATAATGATGAAATATATATAACATTAATAACACCCAAAGGAAATCACAAGTGAAGCTGCATGGGAGTTTTACCAATTAGGAATTCAGGAAAGACTTCAGGCAGGAGCTGCTTTTCAGTAACTATGAACTTGACATTTGTAACTTCAAAAGATTCATGTACTTCTTGCTTAATTTTAGTTCTTTAAAACTTTATAGAAAATAGTTTTTTAACATGAAACAGTGCTACCTGAACCCTTCAAGTTGAGAAGGATAATTTATATCCTGGAGTACTTTTTAAAATTAAAATAATATGTTTGAGGTTTACAGAAAAATTAAGCAGTAAGTACAGAAAGTTCATATATATCCTACCTTCTAAAAATAATCAGTTTCTTTTGTTACTAACATCTTGCATTAGTACACTACATTTGTCACAACTGATACAACAATTACGAAAAAATACATTATTCTTATTAACAAAGTTTGTATTTTACGTTAGGATTCATTCGTGTTGTAGTTTATATGGGTTCAGGGAAATACATAATATCACATGTTCACCATTAAAGTATTGTACAGAATAGTTTTCACCATCCTAAAAATTCCATGTGTTCCACCTATTCATCTCTTTCTTCACTCTCCCATACCCTGACAACCAGTGATTATTTTACCGTCTCTGAAGTTTTGCCTTTTTCAGACTGTCATATAATTAGAATCATATCACATGTCACCCATTCAGACTGGCTGTTTTAACTCAGCAATATGCATTTCACAGTCATTCATGTCTTTTTGTGACTTGAGAGTTTATTTCCTTTTATTACTGAAAATATTCCATTGTATGGATGTACCATGGTGTGCTAAGCCATCCACCTGTTGTAAGATATCTTGGTTGCTTCCAGATACTGGCATTTGTAAATAAACTGCAATAAACTTTATGTTCAGGATTTTGTGTGACATAAATTTTTAACTCATTTGGGTCATTACTAAGGAATGCAATTGTTAGATTATATGATAAGACTATGGTTAGTGTTATGAGAAACTGCTGAAATATTTTCCAAAGTGGCTGTACCATTCTGCATTCCCACCAGCAATAAATGAGAGTTTCTGTTACTCCACATCCTTGTCAGCATTTGATGTTGTTAGTATTCTGGATTTTAGCCATTCTAATAGGTAAGTAGTATCATCTCATTTTTGTTCTAATTCGAAATTGCCTAATGTAACTTTTCTTTTTTGGTGGGGCATCTGTATATACTCTTTAGTCCCATATATCAGTATTCACCCTAAATTTATATGGATTGAAATCACCAATAAAAGGCACAGAATAACAGGATGGATCACAAAACAAGACCCAGCTATATGTTTCCTTCAGAGACCTATCTGAGCTCCAAGACAAATATAGGCTCAAAGAGAAGATGTGGAAAATAATACTCCAAGCAAATGGCAACCAGAGGAAAGGGGTTGTAGCCGTACATATATCAGACTAAGTAGATTTCAAGATAAAAAGGTAACAAGAGAGAAAGATGGGCATTTTATAATGGTGAGGTGACAATTCATCAAGAACACATAACACACACACAACCTGAGAGCGCCGAAATGTATAAAGGAACTAGTAACAAACCTAAAGGGAGAAACTGACAAAAATATGATTACAGCAGGTGATCTTAATACCCCATTGACAGCAATGAATAGATCATCCAAACAGAAATTCAGTAAGGAACTATTGGCCTTAAATGACACATTAGATGACTACATGGACATAATCAATATTTATAGAACTTTCCACCCCAATATGGCAGAATATACACTCTTCTCAGGTGCACAGGGGAAATTCTGAAGGAGATACACCATATGTTGGTGTATCTTAAAACTAGTCTTAACAAATTTTAAAAGATTGAAATCATGCCAGACATTTTTATTGACCACAATGGTATGAAACTGGAAATTAACTACATGAAGTAAGCTGGAAAAAATACAGGAATGTGGATATTAAACAACATGGTACTAAACAACTATTGGATCAAAGATGAAATAAAAGAAGAGATAAACAGATACATAGATACAAATGAAAATGAAAATACCACAATATACCAAATGTTTGAGATGTAGGAAAAGTAGTATTAAGAGGGATGTTACTAATTTTTATATTAATACAGGCCTACCTGAAGAAACAAGAAATATCTCAAATAAGATATTTAATATTACCCTGTAATAAGCTAGGATAAGAACAAATAAAGCCCAAAGTCATTGGAAAGAAGGAAATAATAAAAATTGGAGATAAAATAGAGAACAAAAAGATAATAGAAAAATGAAGGAAACAAAGAGCTGGTCCTTTGAAAGGATAAAGAAAATTGAGAAACCTCTGGCTATACTCACTATGGAAAAAAGAAAAGTCAAGTAAAATGAGAAATGAAAGAGGAGAAGTTGTAGTGGACACCATAGAAATACAAAGACTTATTCAAGAATAATATGAAAAGCTGTCTTTAAATGTCAACAACTATTTTTTCCCATTTTAGGAAATTAGTGCTTTTGAGCTGTCTGACTTCTGTTGCCATGTTCCAGGATTTCTCAGAATTATCGATGCAGATTTTTCATCATATCTAAGCATGATAGAAATTTTTTTTTTCATTAAAGCAGCACACACAGGTTATGTTACAAGGAAATAAATGTTGTCCAGAGTTTAAAATCCCTGATACAGATTCAGGGATTTTCAAATCCTCTGGCAAAAATTTTAAATGTGTACTATTTTAACCACCCATATTTATTTATGTTTAAACAGCTCCAGTGAAGGGGAAATTGTGTATAATTGAATAGTAACTGCATTACAGATAAGGTTTCAGGGATTCTTTGGTGTTTATTCAGTAATCAAATTAAAATATCAGATTTATGATTGGATCCAAAAGCATTAAAGCCACATGGTTTCTTTCAGACTAATGAATTCCTGAATTCTTTGGACTATTGTACACCCAGATGCTTTGTTATGCACAATAGTGAATGCAAATTTCTTAATCTGACTTTGGTGAGAAAAAAGTGATAGTTTCTGCATAGGTGTTTTTCAGGCAAAGGTGATTAGAGTAGCCTCACCTTGTATGCAGAGGATACCTTCTGAGACCCCCCAGTGGATGCCTGAAACCACAGATAGCAGCGAACCCTATGTATATTATGAATTTTTCCTACACGTACATACCTATGACAAAGTTTAACTTATGAATTAGGCACAGTAAGAGGTTAGCAATAATAATTAATAGAACAACTATAATAATGTACTGTAATAAAAGTGATGTGAATGTGGTCCCTCACTCAAAATATTTTTGTACTGTCCTCAGTATCCTTCTTCTTGTGAAAATGCAAGATGGTAATAGCTCCTATGTGATGAGATGAAGTAAGTTACTCAGAACAGTGCACAATTTAAACTTTCTGAATTGTTATTACCAACTTGTGCTTCTTAATCCCTTCACCTTTTTCACCCAGTCCCCCAATTTCCCTCCCCTCTGGCAACCATTCATCTATTTTCTGTATCTATGAGTCGGTTTTCATTTTGTTTGTTCATTTATTTTGTTCTTTAGATTCCCTAGTCACAGGGACCTAGAGTATGCCATAGGGAATATAGTTAATAATGTTCTAATAACTATGCATGGTACCAGGTGGGTACTGGAAATATCAGAGGAACCTCTTTGTAAGTATATGATTATCTAACCACTATTTTGTACACCTGAAACTAATACAAAATAATATTGAATGTAAACTATAATTGAAAAATAAAATTTTAGAATATTAAAACATAAAAAAGAATAACATGAAAGGCTGTCCACCACCAAATTTGAAAAGCTAGGAGAAATATACAAATTCTTAGACATATATAACCTTCCTAGACCAAACCATATAGAATTGGAAAACCTAAATGGTCTAATCACTAGTAAGAAAATTGAAACAGTAATGAAAAACCTCTCCAAAAAACAAAAGTCCGTGACCAGATGTCTTTACTGGTCGATTCTAACAACAATTCAAAGAAGATTTAGTACCAGTACTTCTCAAACTCGTTCAAGAAAAATTAAATAGTAGGGAATACTTCCTAATTCATTTTATGAGGCCCACATTACCCTGATACCAAAACCAGGCAAGGACAACACAAGAAAAGAAGACTACACGCTAATATCTCTGATGAATACAGATGCAAAAACCCTAAACAAAATACTAGCAAATCAAATACAACAATACATTAAAAAGGATCATATGTCACTATCCAGTGGGGTTTATTCCAGGAGCGCAGCGTTACTTCAGCATTCACAAATCAATCAGCGTGATAGACCACATTAACAAAATAAGAGATAAAAATCATATGATCATATCAATAGATGTAGAAACATATTTGAGAAGAAACAATATACATTTATTATTAAAAGACTCAATAAAATGGATATAGAAGGAAAGTACCCTCAGCCTACGATAAATTCTCAGCCCGCGTCATAGTCCCTGGTGATAAACTGAAAGCATTTTCTCTAAGATCAGGAAGAAGACATGTATGCTCACTCTCACCACTTATTCAACACAGTATTAGAAGTTCCAGTCAGAACAATCATGAAAGAAAAAATAAATAAAAGGTATTCAAATTGGGAATGAAGAAGTGAAAGTCATTATTTGCAGATGACATGATTCGGTATATAGAAAACCCTAAAGACACCACCAGAAGACTAATAAACAACAAACAAGTACAGTAAAGTTACAGGATACAAAACCAATATATAAAAATCCATTGTGTTTCTATATATTCACAAGAAAACATTAGAGAAATCCAATTTACAATTGCAACAAAAAGGAATAAAACTTAACAATAGAAGTGAAGGGCCTGTATAATGGAAAGTATAAGACACTGTTGTAAGTAACCGAAGGTGCAAATAAATGGAAAGAGATTCTGTGTTCATGGCTTGCAAAAATTAACATTGTATAATTGGCCATATTACCTAAAGCAATACACGAATTTAATGCAATTGCCATGAAAATCCCAATGGAATTTTCCCTAGAAATAGAACAAAAAAAGTCCACAAATTTGTTTGGAACCACAGAAGATCCTAAATAGCCAAAGCACTCCTGAGAAAAACAAAGCTGGTCTTCAGAGAATACTACAGAGTTACATAATCAAAACAATATGGTGCCCTGATCAGGTGGCTCAGTTGGTTGGAACATTGTCCCATGTACAAAAGGGTGGAGGGTTTGATCCCTGCTCAGGGCACGTACCTTGGTTGTGGGCTTGATCCCCAGTTGGGGAGTGTACAGGAGGCACCTGATCAATGTTTCTCACATCGAGGTTTCTCTCTTCCTCTCTCATTCTCTCATTTTCCCTCCAACCCCGCACCGGCTTCCCTCTTTCTCCCTCACCCCTCCCTCCCTTCCTTCTTCTTTCTTCCTCTCTCTACAATCAGTAAATGTATCCTCAGGTGAGAATTGAAAAAAAAAAACAAAAAACAAAACCAGTATAGTATTGGCAGAAAAACAGACACATATGAACAGAATTGAGTGCTCAAAAATAAACCCACACATATATGGGCAGCTAATTTTCATCAAAGGAGCTAAAAACATACAAGGGAGAAAGGAACATCTTCAATAAATGGTGTTGGGAAAACTGGAAAGCCACATGAGAAAGAATGAACCTAGACTGTTATCTGACACCATACACAAAATACAACTAAAAGACTCAAATATCAGACCTCAAACAATAAGATACTTAGAAGCAAAGATAGGCACTAAACTTATGAATCTTGGTCAATGAATTTTTATGAAGTTGAACCCAGTGGAAAGGGAAGTAAAAGCGGAAATAAATGAATGAATGGGAGTACATCAAACTAAAATGTTTCTGCATAGCAAAAGAAACCATCAACAAAACAAAAAGGCCACCAACCAGATGGGAGAAGATACTTGCAAATGATACCTCTGATAAGTGGCTAATATCCAAAATATGTAAAGAATTCATACAATTGAACAACACAAAACTGATTAAAAAATCTGCAGAGGACCTAAATAGGCACTTTTCTGACAAAGACTTACAGATGGCCAAACAGATATATGAAAGATGCTCAACCTAAGGGAAATACAAATCAAAACCACAATGAGTTACCAACTCACCCCTGTTAGAAATAACAAGTGTTGGAGAGGGTGTGGAGAAAAGAGATCTCCCGCATACTGACAGTAGGGCTGTAAATTGGTTCAGCCACTATGGAAGACAGTTATGGAGGTTTCTCAGAAAATTCAGGATAGAGCTTCCATTTGACCCAGCAATCCCTCTTCTGGGTATCAACCCCAAGAATTTGAAAACACTTTTCATAAAGATATCAGAGGGGAGGGGATTGCAGGACTGGATGAAAGAAGGTGAAGGGATTCATCAAAAAAAAAAACCACACATACACAACATAGATGCAGACAACAGTTTGGTGATAGTCAGAGGGAAGCGGGGTGGTGGGAGGTTGAGGAGGGCAAAGGGGAGGGGGATGAGGATGGAAAGAGACTGTGCTGATGGAAGTATGATGCCATGTGCAGATGATGTTTTATTGATTTGTACACTTGAAACTTGCATGGTTTTGTGAACCGATGTCACCTCAATAAATTCAGTAAAAAGACATTTCACCCATGTGTTTATTGTTGCATTACTCACAATAGCCAAGACATGGAAATAACCTGTGTCATGATTAAGAAGATGTGATGTATATATATATATACACACACACACACACACGCGCAATGGAAGACTGCTCAGCCATCAGAGAAGATGAAATATTGCCATTTGCCACAACATGGATGGATCTTCAGAGTGTTCAGCTAAGTGAAATAAGCCTGATGGAAAAGTACAGGAACCATATGATTTCACTCACATATAAGATATAAAACAAAAAAAAAGCAACAAAAAACAAACTCAGAGATACATGTGGGAGAACTCCATCCCGCAGAGCTCCTCCCAGGCACCGCAGATGAGCAATAAGTCCTCCAGACACAATCTTGTTCCGGCGGGAAAGGGGGAGGTGATTCCCTCTAGCGGGGAATGCCCTAAGACCTCCCAAATGGCTTTTATTGGGAATGGTATGTGTAGGTGTATACAGCATACATGCATAGCTCATCAATCAATGTCAAGAGGCTATAGTTGTACAATAACAGATATTATCTATAGATAACAATTGAAAGAACACAGAGATTTGTCATAGGTCAGGGTCTGTTAGTCATGCTGACGCCAGAGGGTTTTTAAGATGTGTTTCATGAGATAAGGAGTTTACTCCTTATGCCTTGAACTTAAACATCGGTTTATATCACCAGAGCTATACAAAACAAAGCAAAGCAAGATTCTGAGGATACAATGTATTTATCAGGACTGATTCCCATGGGAACCCTAGTTGTTAGAGTTGGGTCATGTCTGCCACCTGCATTACCTGGTTTTCCAGAGAGACCTACTAGCCCCTTTCAGAGCCTGCTCTCGCGAGACTTTAGTCTCCGAAACCACGCAGAGTGGTCCCCAACAGATACAGACAATAGAATGGTGGTTACCAGATGGAAAGAGGAGAGGGAGGGGGGACAAAAACAAGAGGGGTTAAATACATGGTGACAGAAGGAGACAAGGCTTCAGATGGTGAGCATACAATAGAGTTTACAGGTGTATTATTAAACACTTGAAATTTTATATATTATTTACTCCAATGAATTTTATTTAAAAAGCAGACATATTGTATAGTTATACAAAAGTATTTTGTTTATATCCTTATACTATACATACACACACACACATAACTTTTTTGTTGAAAACGTAGACATTAGCACACATGTTAGCCTTGGCCGACATGGGATCACAATCATCAATATCGTCTTCTTCCACATCTTATCTCACTTAAGGTCTTCAAGAGCAGTAACAACACATGCAACTGTCATCTCTATGGTAGCAATTCCTTGTTTGTTTTTTGTTTTTTGTTTTTTTTTAGTTTATTTATTTTTAGAGAGGGAAGGGAGGGAGGGAGAGAGAGAAAGAGAGAGAGAGAAACATCAATGTGCGGTTGCTGGGGGTTACGGCCTGCAACCCAGGCATGTACCCGGGACACTTTGGTTCCCAGCCCGCGCTCAATCCACTGAGCTACGCCAGCCAGGGCTTTTTTTAAAAAAAAAAAAATTTAAAAAGATTTTATTTATTTTTAGACGGGGGGAAGGGAGAAAAAAGAAAACCATCCAGGAATCGAACCCGTGACCCTTTGGCTCGCAGGCTAGCGCTCAATCCACTGAGCCACACCAGCCAGGGTGCAGCTCGTCGTTTTGAAACACCTCTTGAAGGATCTCCCTGAGGCTCTTTTTGAGGAGCTGTCACTGTTTTCAGAAATATGTCCATGGTTGTTTCCTTTTTTTTCCATCATAAATTTGCTTGTAAGCAGGTAATGCACCTCAACATGCCTCTCTTTTAATGAGAACTTTTCAAATCTGAGGTTCATGTTTTCAAACTTTTTAAGGAGCTTGTTGAAGTTTTCAAAAGCTTCTGCTAAACCCTTCACTGTATATTTTCTTGGGCATTCTTTTCCTTCTCCTGAAGTTTCCTTTTTCTCTTGCTTCTTCACCTGTGTTTTTCTTTTTCAGTTCCAACAACTCTTTATTAGTGAATTCCTTAGAAACCACCTCTAGGAGTTCCTCAGTGTCATCCTCATCCACGGACAGGCTTAAAGTTGTTTGCCATCTCAACCACACCCTTGTTGATTTTTGCAACCTTTGCTCTATGATGTTATGATGGCTACGACACCACTAGACAGTAGTAATTTTTCAGCTCAATTATAATCTTACAGGACCATCATTGTGTATGCTGTCCATTGTTGACCTAAATGTTATGCAGTGCATGACTAATGGATTTTCAAATGTTGAACTGACTGTGCATATCTAAAATAAAGTCCATTTGGTCATGTTGTATAATTATTTTATACATTATTGGATCTGATTTTTAATATTTTGGTGAGAATTTTAAAAATCTATTTCCTAAGAGATATTAGTCTGTAGTTTCTTGTCTTGTGAAGTCTTTGTCTGGTATTGGTATTATTGTAATGCTGGCCTCACAGAATGAGTTAGGAAATGTTCCCCCTATCTCTGTTTTTCTGAAAGAGATAGATGGTTTTAAATATCATCTAAGTAGTTTGCCCCGTTTTCTTTTCTTGTTTTGCATGGCTAGTAAAATTTCCCTTTAGTGCTTTTGTTCTTCATTTTTTTCCCTCTCCTGATTCTTTTGGGACTATACAGAGAGTTAAAGAAACTAAATTCTTTTTCTCATTTACATATATTAGACCCTTTTTGGCAGCAGTAGTTACAGATCCCTTAATTATTAGAGGCTACCGTAAAAGAGATTAATTATTGATGAATTTAGGTATTAGAAGATCTCAAAGAATATGATCCCTCAGATAGCATAGATAATACTTTCATGACCAGGAAGAGAAAATTCATTTTAAAATCTGAAATTTGAGACCTTCAGTAAACTTACCATATTGACCATCAATCTTTTGCATCGTGTAAATACAGCATACCTTTGGCTGTATTTTATGGTGATTTTACTTTTTCCTTAACTCCTTCCTTCAATTAGTGTTCCATTTTTGTGTTGAAATGAATGTAGTTTTTAAATGGTATACCAGTCTCTGAGAATCCGAGAGTTTTGCAGGTTATATGTGTGATTTAACCTTTTGATCTAGGAAAGAAAAATGTTTTGTGATAAGTCCCTTTATTTCTATTGTGTGTAAATTAATGGGTACATTGCAGTTACAGCTGAAACATATCTTTTGTCACATGATTATAATATAGTGAAAATAACCAGTTTCTCAACTTTTAGAAAGCAACAGGGGATTAGAGTTTCTTTTGAGTCAATTTTGGTTGAAATAGACTATCATGTAGCCTCACTTTTAGTCCTTTCCAGCCTCTAGGGAGTCGAGTTTGGTGTGACCTGAGACAATGACTTTATATTTAAAATTTTATTTTTAATATACATGCTGTAAAATATACTTTTTTGGTATGCAGTTCTGTGATTTTTAACATATTTGTGTGTGTGTGTGTAATCATTGCCACAGTCAGGATACAGAAATGTGCCTTCACCCCCAAAATTTCCTTTGTGTAACACATGTAGATACATGCCCTGTCTAGATCCCCAACTGCTGAATGCTACTGATTTGTCCTCTATCAGTATAGTTTTTTCATTTTGAGAATACCCTATATTTTTTTGAGCTAGCTTCTGACACTTAACATAATGTCTTTGTTATTCATCCCAGTCATTGAGTATATTGGTAGTTTTTTTCTTTTTTATTGCTGAGTAGTATTCCACGGTATAGATGCACTAGAATTTGTTTATCCAGTCAGCCACTGGTGGATATTTGGTTTCTTTCTACTCTTTGTCCAATGTAACTAGAGGTGCTATAAACACTCAGGCATCGGTTTTTATGTGAACCTGAGTTCTCATTTCTCTGGTATAAATAAATAGAAGTGAAATTGTTGGGTCATGGTAAATGTATTTTTAACTATAAGGAACCACCAGAATGTTTTCCAAAGTCACCATTTTTATCTTCCCACCAGCAATGTATGAGAATTCCAGTTGCTTCATTTTTTTGCCAACACTTGGTATCGTCAGGCATATAATGATATCTTACGGTTTCAATATACATTTCTCTGATGTTAATGATGTTGGATATCTTTGCATGTGCTTAGTTGCCATCCATATATCCACTTTGAAATGTCTGTTCAAGTGTTTTTTCCATGTTTTAGTTGGGCCGTTGTTTTTCCTGTTGAGTTCAGTGAGTTATTTATATACAGGTTCACCCATTATCTGAAAGCAGAGCGTTCCTATAATATCTTTCATACACCAAAATGGCATCAAGTGAAGAGTATCCTATGCTTTCTGAAAGTTCTCATTATGCACTTTGGCTTTACGGAAGATCTACATTAGTACTGTAACAGGTTTTTGTTTTTTCATAAAAGTGAAAATCCTTTTCAGATTTTTTTTTTTAATTTGGCAAAAACAAGTACTAATGTAGGTCTTTTGTAAAGGCAAGGTGGCAAAATGCAAAAGTTTGGAAAGTGGAAGATATTTGTTCTGAATATTTTCTCCAAGTCTGTAGCTTATTTAAAAATTCCCTTCATAGTGTCTTACACAGAAGAAAAGTTTTCAATGTTGATAGTTATGACTTATCATTTTTTCCTTTATGGGTTATGCTTTGATTGTTATGTCTGAGAAGTGTTTGGCTAACTCAAGTTCATTAAGATCTTCTGTGTTTCCTTCTAAAAGTTTTTTATGTGGAAAAACTGGAGTCTGCTCAAATTTATTTAAATTACTTGTACCGTACTTTATGACTGTAGCTGGTTTATACAACACATTTTAGAGCATATATTTTAGGGTACAAAAAGAATAAAATATTATGGTATATGCCTTATATGCTGCTGATATGACTACAGTATACTAGAAAAAATTCTGAATTTCAAGTCAGACCTGGATTTTAATCCCAGTTCTGCTGCTTACCAGACCTGAGTTTTCTCAATAATATGGACAATACCTATTTCATGGAATTGTTATTTCATTCAAATCTCATTCAACCATTTGTGAAAGGTGCCTAGGACCATACCCAAGTCACATAGCTCTTTTTAAAATGTTTTTTTAATATTTTATTTATTTTTAGAGAGAGGGGAAGGAAGGGAGAAAGAGAGAGAGACACATCAGTGTGGGGCTGCCTCTCACATGCTCCCCACCCGGGACCTGGCCCACAACCCAGGCATCTGCCCTGACTGGGAATCAAACCACCAGCCCTTTGGTTTGCAGGCTGGTACTCAATCCACTGAGCCACACCAGCCAGGGTCCAGGTCACATAGCTCTTGTTCACAAAATATTTTGCCAGAAAAAGTTACACTGAAATTGAGAAGACAGTAAGTACTAAGTGAGCTGTGGCTTTCAGAGAAGCCATCGTGATGGGAATAGGATTCAAAGTGGGTTTTGAAGAATGGAGAGGTCTGGAAAGGTAAATCAGGTGGGAGACCATTATAAGGAAAAGCAAGAGCTTGAGGTTAAATGGTTATGTGAGAATCACAATTGAGAATTACTACTACTTCAAACCTTCTATTCTATTAGATTGTATTCTGGAAATTAGAAATCTTAAAAGCTTTAAGCAGTTTATCCCATAGTGTTACATTCTTAAAAATATCCCAATATCTGCTGTGTATTTTAATGATTTTGTTTGGTTGCTAAGACACTTGTATACCTTACTTTGAAATCTTGATAGCTCCTCTCAGTTGTAGGTAAATTCAGGCCTGTTGACAATAAATTCTTGATATTTAACTAAGATGAAAGACCTAATAATAGAACATTGACAAGAGCTGGAATATCAGTGTTTTTGTTAACCCTTATACAATTGTTTTCACATGTTATTAATGTACATAAATTTAATTTCCTCAAAGAGAACTTTGGCAGTCTAACTAGTTTGCTGTTTAAAATGATGGCTGGTGTTTTTGATACTATAACTTTGCATAGAAATGTGAGTGATTGAATATTTGCCTTTAATATAAGAAAGCACTATTTCCTAATTTTCATATATTGGGGGTATTGTGGAGAAATAGGTTAGATTTTTAAAAATTAGTTTGGTATTCAGTGGGTTTTATTTTGTATAGCATTGGAACAAAGGAATCTTTTTGTGGAGCAAATACATCTAGCAGTGTTATTTGTTTTTCCAGTGGTGAATCAGCCACAGGTAATTGTACTTTGTTTGCTTTTAAATTATATAGCAAACTATATAATTTAAGTTTTACTATTATTTTGGTGAATGAATAATTTTATATACATTTATTGAATACCTGTTCTATACAAAGCATTATATTAATCATGGGTAGGACAAAAAGAGGACTATGATATAGACTACCAAGGATGTAGTAGGAAAGAAAAATATATACACAAATAACTAAGGCAGTTCACCATGCCATGAACTCTTAGGATAATGGAGAGAGCTTTTTTGAGTGGGATGATCAGGGATGATTTCATGGACGCAGGAGCATTTAACTAACGCAAATAACTTGTAAATGAATGTTAACATGGCGGTTAGTGTGAGGTAGGAATCCTGAAATGACAGCTCTCCCAATGCCAAAGATTTTATCTTTATAAAGCAAGAAAATTATTCCAATACTAGTAAATGGTTAATAGTAAACAGTCCCATAAATATTAATGTAAGGTAAATGTTTATACTTTTATAAATAAATATTTTGCATATGATGGGTAATTGCTGCTTTTATGTTTTTAGGGCATGAATATTGTGGTTCCCTTCATGTTTAAATATGCCGTAGACAGCCTCAACCAGATGTCGGGAAATATGCTGAACCTGAGTGATGCACCAAATACAGTTGCAACCATGGCAACGGCAGTTCTGATTGGCTGTATGTGTGATTCTTTAATCTGTCTACAGGTGTTGACTTTCTTCAAGAGGGTTTCATCATATTTGAGCAGATGACCTTTTCACTAGAAATACAACCTAGCATTTTGGATATGTGGTTTTTAAAAATTCTTTGTATGATATACTTTCCAAAAATCCTGTTAATAAGAGTCTCATTCTCCAAGTTCTAGAAAACAATGAAATGAAATAAGACATTAAATTTATAATAACCACTTCTAATATTTAGGCCTCTATGAGATACCTTTTCAGTAAGGCTAGTTATTTTCTTGCTGTTGTTATTAGCTGTTAAATAGGAAATAGGTAAATAATGATATATTTGCATTCAATGCTTTATTGAATTATATCCAGTAGCTGCAACACAAATCTACAATTTGCAAAAAAAGAGAACATTTTGCATATGATGCATTAGAAATGACATTTTATGAGACTGGAGTGGGGCCATGCTTCAGTCAATGCACTTGATTTTTCAGGATTTCAGTTTTATCATTGGTTATTTAGGAGAATTGAATTAGATAAAAAAAACTCAACAGATACTGTATATTTATCCACAGTAAGGCCATATGGGCTGTTATGTATTGAAAGTATGTAATTGGAAAAAAATCCTTTAACACCTAGAACCTGTGGGGGGAATAATATTGAAAGGGATCCATGGTGGTGGAAAGATTGGTAACGCTAAGTGAAATAAGCCAGGCAGTGAAAGACAAATACCATATGGTCTCACCTATAAGTAGAACCCAATGAACAAAACAAACAAGTGAGCAAAATAAAACCAGAGACTGAAATAAAGAACAAACTAACAGTAACCAGAGGAGAGGGAGGAGGGAGATAACAGGGGAAAGAAGGGGAAGGGTCATCGAGGAACATGTATAAAGGACACATGGAGAAAGCCAAAGGGGGTAGGATTGAGGGTGGGGGTGGGTGGGGTGGGGGGCTGTGGGGTGAGGATAATGGGGACAACTGTACTTGAGCAACAATAAAAAAAGAATTGAAATCAGGATCTTGAAAAAAAAAAAGATTGGTATTGACTAAGTTAGATGCTTTCTAGGTTTCTTTTAGTGTAAAGGAAATAAACTTCCAGGAAGTCTAGGAAGCTCAAAGAGTCCCAGAGAAGTTGGACCCAAGGAAGCACACACCAAGACACATAATTACATTACCCAAGATGAAAGATAAGGAGAGAATCTTAAAAGCAGCAAGAAAAAGGGAGACAGTTACCTAAAGGAGTGCCCATAAGACTATCTAGCTGAAACCTTGCAGGCAACAAGGGGTTAGAAAGAAGTATTCATAGCAAGGACCTATATCCAAGATTATTCTATCCAGGAAAGCTATCATTTAGAATGGAAAGGCAGATAAAGTGCTTCCTAGATAAGGTCAAGTTCAAGGAGTTCATTATCACGAAGCCTGTATTATGTGAAATGTTAAAGGGACTTATCTAAGAAAAAGATAAAAAACTATGCACAGTAAAATGATAACAAACTCAAGCAACAAAAACAGAAACCAAGCAAATAAGTAGAACAGGAACAGAATCACAGAAATGCAGATCACAGAGAGTTTTCAGTGGGGAGGGGCAGAGAGGAGAATGGGGGAAAAGGTACAGGGAATAAGAAGCATAGATGATAGGTAGAAAATAGACGGGGAGGTTAAGAATAGTATAGGACAAAGACAAGCCAAAGAACTTATATGTACGACCCACGGATGTGAACTAAGCAGGCAGGGGGGGATTACCGGAGGCATGGGGTACTGGGTGGAGGGGGGCAAAGGGAAAAAAATTGGGACAACTTGAACAGCATGATCAATAATATATATGTTAAAATATTCAGTGATATATTAATTCATTGTACAAACACTTTATGAGCCTTTACCATTTTTATATTCCTATGCTTCTAATGTTATTCTACCCCATTTTTTCCCTTGAATGTATTATTAGATGGTGTATCAAGAGCTGGAGCTGCCTTTTTTAATGAAGTTCGAAATGCAGTATTTGGCAAGGTAGCCCAAAATTCAATACGAAGAATAGCCAAAAATGTCTTTCTTCATCTTCACAACCTGGACCTGGCTTTCCACCTGAGCAGACAGACAGGAGCTTTATCAAAGGCTATTGACAGAGGGACAAGGGGAATCAGTTTTGTTCTGAGTGCTTTAGTATTTAATCTTCTTCCCATTATGTTTGAAGTCTCTCTTGTCAGTGGTGTTTTGGTAAGTAAAACATTTTCTTCTTAAGAAGCTGTTACATTCTCATTAGTAGCTGTTTAGTGTTATACTTGTACCTGTCTCGATATTGTGTGTCCGTGGTTTGAAGGCAAAATTCCATGGTGCCAGAAGGATTATGCAGTTCATTTGATGATTTACAACAAGCTTCAAGGAATTGTCCGAAATCTTTACTGTGTTGTTATTGTGAAGAGCTGTTCGGTTCTAAATATTGGTCAGTCATTTAGTTAGCGCTTGCAATTTTTGTTACCAGAGATTTTTGTATAGAACCTTAGACTGATATGCTCAGATTATCTGGGTTTCTATTCACCGCTCATAACATTTTAAGCAACTTCATATTTTATAATTAGAATGTATGTGTATATATATATATATTATTCCTCTTATGGCTCTCTGCACTATTATTATCAGCATTTGACAATAGCATCAATGTGGCTAGTGTAGCATGGCTCTCTTCTCTTGTTACCTAAAGTACATTTTCTACGGTGTGTGATTTCTGACTCAAGCAATTATTCATTTATTCACTAACATTTTGTTTAAATCCTTTGAGATTTGCTGCTGTATATTATAAACTATTTGATGAGAACAATGACTGTTTGTCTTTTCTTTTTTTTGCCTTCTTCAGTATTACAGATGTGGTGCCCAGTTTGCATTGGTGACTCTTGGGACACTTGGTGCATACACAGCATTCACAGTTGCCATCACTCGATGGAGGTATGGTATTCTGCAGAGGCCGGTCAAGATTCAGAAATTAGTTATGCTTCTGTCACAGATGTTTCATGCCTATGCAAATCTTTGTCTTCCAGAACTAGATTTAGAATAGAAATGAACAAAGCGGATAATGATGCAGGTAACGCTGCCATAGACTCGCTGCTGAATTATGAAACTGTGAAGGTACTATGTTTAATTACACTTTCCTCAGCCTTTCACACTGCACTAAGAATTGTTCTGCCATTTAATTTAATAGGGGCTGTGAGTTAGAGCTTCAGATTCAAATAGTATCTGTAGGTGTGATAGAATAATAATACTTTGTTGTTTTTCTCTTATTTAGAAATTGTGCTTTATTTCTACCTGCATTTTTTGTGACAGCATCAGGTTTTACCTTCGGAATTAATTTATAAGGGATAAGAGTACGGTTAGCCTTTTGATTCAGAATGAACACTAAGCTAATCAATTTAGCATGTAAGTTCTTGACTCTATCCCTCAGAGTGCCTAGCATAGTGCTTTCTTTTTTTTTTTTCAGAGTGTGTCTTTCATTTATTTGTTCATTTTTCCCTTTAACAAAAATTTTAGAGTTCCTCTTGTGTGCAAAGCATTATGCTAAGCCCTGTGATGGGGGTAAATAGTAAAAAAAAAAAAAAAAGATGAGCACAGGAACAAGTATAAAGGACACATGGACAAAAACTAGGGGCGGGTGGAAATGGGAGGGAGGTGGGGAGGTCTGGGTAGGTGGGCTGAGATGGGAGTAAGAGATAGAAAATTGTACTTGAACAATAATTAAAATAAAATTATTTTTTAAAAAAAGATTAGTATTTAATCTTTGCCCTCCCAGGATTTGCTAACCTACTGGGAGAGTTAAAGAAAGTATACAGGTGACTATACAAGAAGGTATAATGTGGTGGGGGCCGTGAGAACAGTCAGTTCAGTGTTCCGGAGGCTTCGTGGAAGTTTTATGAAGGAAGTGACATTGATGGCTTTTTTAAGATATGGGTTTAATTAACTAGGCATTCCATAAGTGTTTGTGGGATGAATTTCAGAGACTTTTCAAGTACAGTGCTTTGTAGAAAACTGCAAGAGTACCCACAGTCCAGTGTATTGAGAGTCAGTTTAAAAAAATTTTCCATACATGAAGTCTGATAAAAGGATACTAATCATTTAACAGAATAAATTCTAATTATACGTGTATGTACTTACTATTTTTGCATATTTTGTAGTATTTTAATAATGAAAACTACGAAGCACAAAGATATGATGGATTTTTGAAGACATATGAGGCTGCTTCATTGAAAAGTACCTCTACTCTGGCTATGCTGAACTTTGGTCAAAGTGCTATTTTCAGTGTTGGTTTAACGGCTATAATGGTGCTCGCCAGTCAGGGAATTGTGGCAGGTAACGGATCTGTGGTTTTTAACAATTATAGATGTCTAATTTAACCTTTATAAATAATGATTAATGTAAGGAGTGTGTATATTAGTCTTAATTATAACGCATACTCAATAATGTGCTTTAATATCCTTGGAGTACTTTCCTTTCTTGTATCAAAATGTGTTCTCTTGATTGTATGATCATGTTTTCTTATTTCTTTTTTTAAAAAATATATTTTATTGATTATGCTATTAGAGTTGTCTGATTTGTCCCCCATTGCGCCCTTCACCCTGATCTCCCACTCTCTCTAGCAGTCCCTTCTTTATGTCATGTCCATGGGCCATGCACATAAGTTTGACTACTCCATTTCCTATACTGTTTTTAACATCCCTCTGTCTATTCTTTCTTTTTAAAAGATTTTATTTATTTGTTTTTAGAGAGAGGGGAAGGGAAAGGGAAAAAGAGGGAGAGAAACATCAGTGTCTGCTTGCCTCTCGCACATCCCCTACTGGGGACCTGGCCCACACCCCAGGCATGTGTCCTGACTGGGAATCAAACTGGCGACGCTTGGGCTCGCAGGCCAGCACTCAGTCCACTGAGCTGCACAGCCAGGTCCCCCTGTCTGTTCTGTACCTACCATTTCATACTTCTTCATCCCTGTACCTTTTGCCTCTTCCCCCTCCCATCTGGTAACCCTCCAAATGATCTCCATATTAATGATTCTGTTTCTTTTCTGCTTGTTTGCTTAGTTTGTTTTTTAGATTCAGTTATTGGTAGTTGTGAATTTATTGCCATTTTCATGTTTATAGTTTTGGTCTTCTTTTTCTTAAATAAGTCCTTTTAACATTTCACATAATAAAGGCTTGGTGATGATGAACTCCTTTAACTTAACCTTATCTGGGAAGCACTTTATCTGCCCTTCCATTCTAAACGATAGCTTTGCTGGATAGAGTAACCTTGGATGTAGGTCCTTGCTTTTTATTACTTGGAATACTTGCCAGTCACTTTTAGCCTGCAAAATTTCTTTTGAAAAATCACCTGTCAGTCTTATGGGAACTCCTTTGTAGGTAACTGTCTGTCTCTTGCTGCTTTTAAGATTCTCTATCTTTAAACTTAGGCATATCAATTATATGTGTTGATGTGTTCCTGTCTGCGTCCATCTTGTTTTGGGCTCTCTGTGCTTCCTGGACATGTGGGTGTGGGATTGTGTGCTCCGTGCCTCTGCCCCTCTTACCAGTCTGAATGAATGTGACTTCTTTAATTCCTTGGTTATTGGACTTCCATACTGCTTGATTTTTGATGATTCTGGGTTATAGTTGTTTTGTAGTTAAAATTTTTGCTGTGATTGTGCGAGGAGGTGTGCCATGTTTACCTACACCTCCATCTTGACTGGAAGTCTATTTCTTTTTAACACTATAATTTTAGCCCTGACACTCTCATTGATTGGGACTACTGTTTGTATATTTTGTGGGGCTACAGTCTGATCCTTTCAAGAATAACTTTTTTCAGCATTTACTATCATCACTAATTTCTCTTACTGACCTAAAAAGCAATGTAACTAATTTAATTTAGTGTGTAGTCCAAAGGACTAAAACTCAAGCAATCTTTTCTTTAGAATTACTGGTAACCTCTTAACCTTTCTAATGGCTTTTCATTTGCAAACATTTTAAAACTAATGTCTGTGCCTTTTTTTAATAACCTGCCCGCTCAGGATTCATCTATTCACTATGACATTAATACATAGTTTATCATTTTTAATCATGACAGCCATTTGCTCCAATCTTTTAATACATACTCTTTTTTAAATTTCTATTTTATATTACAAATAAACTAGGTTAAGGAGAGATTTTTAACCCTTGGTTTCTATCCTCACTTAAGCCATTCTTTTTTGTGTTTTTATGTATAGTGTATGGGTGCACTTTTCCCATTCTACTTAGCATATATCAAGTGCCCTGTATTCCTGAATTATGGATTAAAGGGTAAAGGGGGGAAATATATGGTGACAGAAGATTTAACTTTGGATGGTGGGCACGCAGTGCAACATATAGATGATGTATCATTAAGTTATACCCTTGAAACCTATATTATTTTATTAACCACTGTCACGCCAATAAATTTAATTTTTAAAAAAATGCTTTAAAATTTAAGTAGGCCAAAGTTACTGATTTTGTACATTTTGAACTATATTCCAGACTCATAGATTATAAACTTCTCTCCGTTAAATTGAAACAGTTCATAACATCTAAAATATCCTTTTCTTCTTCTGCCAAATGCATATTAAGGTACCCTTACCGTTGGAGATCTAGTAATGGTGAATGGACTGCTTTTTCAGCTTTCATTACCCCTGAACTTTCTGGGAACTGTATATAGAGAAACTAGACAAGCACTCATAGATATGAATACCTTGTTTACGCTTCTTAAGGTAGACACCCGAATTAAAGTAAGTAATTTATTTAGTACCTTTTTAAAAGCATGTGAGCTTTATCCCATTAGAGGATTATTCTAGGGGAATATTTGTACATCGCCATGTTAGCCCACCAATTTCTTTTTTGCAGAAATTGGAACTAACATGTGTATTAAGAGGTCGTTTATAGCTTTTACGTCTATGTCTAGAAACCTTACAATGTTAGCAAAGAATATTAGACCTAGAAGCTAAATTCTGTTAACTTGAATTATTTGCATTTGCACTTGATTTACTTTAGAATAATGATATAAAGTCTGTGATTGCCTCAACTTCCTTACGCCACTGCCCAGCATCCCTTTAACAGCCCCCACCTCAAAATTACTGAGAAATCAAACCATCCAGGATTTTTTACCTGAGCAGTGAGAACTGAAGAAAATAAATCTTAAAAAAATTTTTTTATTGTTGTTCAATTACAGTTGAACAACATTTTGCCCCATTACTCGCCCCTGCCCTACCCACACCCACCTCTCACATTCAGTCCTTTAAAAGCATGCTTAGAAGCAGTCTAACTCTACTTATAAACCTTCTTCCCCATTATTTTCCCTTTCCTCTCTGTGAATTAGAAAATTATCTGCATAGCTTTATTCCAGGCAGTTTGTAAAGTGGCCGGGTTTTTTTCTCTTTTCTGCTAGGACAAAGTGATGGCATCTCCCCTTCAGATCACACCCCAGACAGCTACGGTGGCCTTTGATGATGTGCATTTTGAATACCTTGAGGGGCAGAAAGTTCTTAATGGAATATCTTTTGAAGTCCCTGCAGGAAAGAAAGTGGCCATTGTAGGAGGTAGTGGGTCAGGGTGGGTAATTCAGTTATTTATAAAATTCTGCATCATTGATTAATGATTCCCAATGTAACATTTTTTCTTTAGCAAAATAGAATGATTAGTATGGTTTAAAATGGGTTCTCTAATGCTGTGAGAAGCTAAGTAACCTTTCCTTGTCTCCAATTTTAGGAAAAGCACAATAGTGAGGCTGTTGTTTCGCTTCTATGAGCCTCAGAAGGGTAACATTTACCTTGCTGGTCAAAATATACAAGATGTGAGTCTGGAGAGCCTTCGGAGGGCAGTGGGAGTAGTACCTCAGGTATTTAAATGAAAGAAGAAAACTACTTGGGGGAAGATTTATTTATTGAGTTGGTGGCTCTTTTGCTAGAATAATTTGAATCCAAGGAGTCAATATGTGCTAATTAGGAAATGTTAGACTCTACAGGTCTAATTGTTACCAAAAAGACTGAAAAAAAAAAAGAATAGAAAATCTGTATATTAGAAAGATTTTTTAAGTTTTAGAAAGATAGCATAATACCAGAGGAAAGAGTCAACACTGGTGTCAAACAGAACCTGGTTCTTTTTTTTTTCATTTTTAATGGACTTTATTCATTGTACTGTGTATATGATACACCTGCTACCTGCAGGCACACTCTGAGACAACCAGCAACACTCAGTGAGGCTGCAGTCTGTTAACTTCAGTTCCAGTAAGAGTATCTGACGGTCATAGGAGACATTATTTGAGGTGTCTTTTCTGTGTCACTCTATGTCAACATTAGGATCAGGGGTTTGTGCCAACAGTGCAGCTTTGCACTCCTGCTCCGCCCTGAGTGCTGAACACTTCCGTTCAGACAGAACCCGATTCTAACCCCAGCTCTACCCTTAGAAATTCTGTGGTCTTGAGCCTCAGTTTCCTCATCTGTAAAACAAGGATATTATTGCTCTTATAAGATAGAATTATTACAGATTAGAGATAATGTGGGTAAACCACCAAGCACAAATATCCATGACATAATTATTCAGTAAATAAAAAGCTTATGGTAATTTCAAACAGTTTTGGACACAGTAAGTAAATTTGTAAACATTGCAAAGCAGTTCGGCTACCATCCTCAAGTTTGTATGCCTTGTTCACCACTCTCCCCTCGGGACCGAGCACAGTCCCTGACACATAGTAAGCATTTAACAAGTACTTGCTGAATGCCTTTGAGGGGGGAATAAATTTAGAGTAAGACTTGAGAAGACAAGAAGGACATAGCTTTACAGGATGTGAGTTTTTCTTATGCTGCAAGCCAATAGAGAAACGTGGGATTTAGTTGCAGACTGCAGCCTAGAATGGGAATCAGATCCCTGGGAGAACTATAGAAAAGGATCAGACAGGGCTGTGTAAGTTGTAAGAGGTCCCCAAGTGATCTGACACATTCCATGCTGCCCTGTCCTCCCTTTCACTGAGAATCCCAAATGTTAGTGTACATGAATCACCTGGGGAGATTATTGAAATTCCAGCTCACTTTTACACACCTTAGTTCCCGTTTAGGATAGCAAGGTAGGGCCCAGAAATCTGCATTTTTAAATATGCCACCTAGGTGATTCTGACACAGATCATGTGTACACTATATGTTAGAAAACAGTGACCTAAACTGTATAGCAAGTGAACTGAGTTCTTTTCTGTGCCCACTTAGCGTTCAGTGTCCTCATCCATATAACTGTATAACTGAATGCTCACCATTTTCTTTTGACAAATAAAGCATTTTATTCATTAAGGAAAAATATATGTGGTCAATAAAGGAAAGAGATGTTCATTCTTATTGGAGGTTTTAGTAATTTAAAGTAAATCAACCATGGGTTGCCATTTTTTACTTACCTGATTGGCAAGGATTTTAAAATTCATAACATCCAGTTTGGGCAGGACCTTGTAAAATGGCCACTCTGTTGTTTTGCTGGTGGTAGTATACAGCTTTGCTAATGAACAAAGTGGCAATATGTATAAAGAGCCAGAAAAATACTCACACCCTTTATTTCAGTAATTCTACTACCCCTAGAAAGTTTTAGTAATGAAATAAACAGATGTGAACAGATTTTTATATGCAAAGATATTCATTACAGCAGTATTTGTACCACCAGAAGTTAGAAACAATACAAATGTCCAACAATAAGTAGCTTGTTAAATTATCATAATATCAAATGTCATACAGCCATTTGTAAATTCCATGTTTGTAAAGAATATTTAGTGTGGGCAAAATACCCTGAAAAAGAGGATACCAAAACAAAACACAATACCCCAGTTTTATAATATTAAATGAATATATGTCAGTAGAGAAAAAAAATAGGAGAAACATTTTGGTTAATAGTAGTTATTGCTGGCTGGTAGGATTATAGATTATTTAATTTTATTTCACTTTATTTTTTGTAGTTTCAAAGTTTTTGTTAGCATTTGTTTTTGACTAGTGTTTGTTAACTTTCTAAATATAAAATATTTAAAAATAAGTATGTTTTCTTTATAGAGTATTAAGCTCATTGGGTTTAAGTACTAACTCAATAAAACAATATTCTGTATTAGTAGTAGGAGCATAAATGATTAAAATATCTGAAGCTCAGGGGCTGATTATGATGTTAAAAAAGTGTTAATTGAGTATCCTGGTTAATGTCAACTAATGGAGTCATTTTATTGGAGACTTAGAGAGAAGTGGGAGATGGATGCTCTAGTTGGATTAGGTTTAGTTTGCCATGTCAGAATAAGTCGAAATAGGAAATGGATATTTGCAATGAACTTTCTCCAAAAACAGAACCCAGAGTACCTAAATTCTTTGTTTTCGGTGTTTTAAGTTTAATTTGAAAGCTTTGAGAAACATGTGAAGTCATATTCTAGTAATTTGGGAAATGCTAATTTAAACAAAAAGCACATTTTACCCCTAAAGTAGCAACAACTAAAACTTTGTAATATTCAGGAATGCTGAGCATGTAGAGAGAGACCTGGTACCCTCATACACTATTGGTTAGAATGCATTCTTTTCAGAGCATTTTAAGGTAGTTGTGCAAAACCGTCAATGGGTAAATATATGATTACCTTTTAACTCATCAATCTGCTTATAAGAATCCTTCCTACAGAAATACATGGGTGCACAATGTCATATATACAATGATATTTTAGTTCAACATTCTTTGTAGTAACAAAAATTTGGAAACTACATTGATGTCCATCAACAGAGAAATGGATAAATAAATGATGATATATCCTAGTATTACACAACTGTTAAAAAGAATGAAGTTGGTTTCTGTTATGATATATATGATTTCCAGGATATGTCAAGTGAAAAAAGCAATTTGCAAAGTATAGCCCCATTCGTGTTAGAAAAAAGCCTATGTTTAGACATCTGAATGAATTGAAAAAATACGTGAATGATACACAAGAAATTCTTCCTAGCGATTAGTTCTGGGATAGGGAATGGAATTGCAGGGATGAGGGAGTGGTAAAGGCACTTATCATGTTTTACTCCTTAGGACTTTATGTCTTTACTGTTATCTTAATTTTTATGATGAACATAAATGTATGTGTGGGTATGTATTTATATCTGTGTATCCTATCTATCTATCTATCTAATCTGCTCCAGGATGCTGTCCTCTTCCATAACACCATTTACTACAACCTGTTATATGGAAACATCAATGCTTCACCTGAGGATGTGTATGCAGTGGCAAAATTAGCTGGACTCCATGATGCAATTCTTCGAATGCCACATGGATATGACACCCAAGTAGGGGAACGAGGCCTCAAGCTTTCAGGTAATCAGATTTTAAATCTGCTCACCCCCTTGGATACTCCCTTCAAACTTTAATTTTTCTGAGCCATTTTCTAGAAAATGTAGTAACAGAATTCAAACTTACTGCTCATCCAAATGCTTTAGACGAGTTCCCCAGTGTCCTGTCCATCACAGTAAGCAATCTAATATGTACTACTAGAAGTAACTGCTCTTAAGTCATGTGAGTTGTTTTCTACTTGCAGCTGCAAACATGTTAAATGCTTAATAGTAAGTTATGTATATATGCTCAAGTCAGTATTAACTTATTATCCATATTCCTAAAATTAAAGGAAAGCCCAGATCATTATCCACTTGGGAAAGTAGTAAGAGTAGAGAGGAGTAATTGGTAGTAAGTAGCATATCTCATCATAATTTCCTAGATTATGTTTAGATTTTTTTATCCTTACCCAAGGATCTGTTTCTTTAAAATTGATTTTCAAGAGAGAGGGAGAAAGAGAGAAACATCAATGTGAGAGAGAAATATCAATTGGTTGTCTCCTGTATGCACCCCGACCAGGGATCAAATACACAACCTAGGTATGTGCCCTGACTGGGATTCGAACCCACAATCCTTTAGTGTATGGGATGATGCTCCAACCAATTGAGCCACCTGGCCAGGGCAATTTCCTAGATTATTATGTGATGTTTTCAGTACTTTAGACCTGCTTGTACTGGATATATATAACTGCTAAATTTTTTTGTAACTAAGTTTTCAATTACAGTTAAATGTAATATTATATTAGTTTCAGATGTACAACATAATGACTGGACTTCCATATACTTTACAAAATAATCACCCCAGTAAGTCTAGTACCCATCTGACAGCATACACTTACCTGCTGTACTTTCCTTACAGCCATCTTCATTTTTATGCCCTTTTTCATTCAGTGGTCAAGTAAATTTGGGGGCTTGTACATTTCTATTTAAGTGTTTAGTTATGAGGTTGGTAAGGTTTAATGATGGCTGAATTATTTGGAGGGTCTATAAATATGTTTCTTTGCCCTAATTATTTGAATTTTAGAGTACAATGATATCTAATGCCTGAAAGTATTAATGTAATTTATAGAAACACACTACATCCTTTACAATTACCCTTCATTCTATTTTAGTTTGAGGAGGAAATGTATAGATTAGGGATGGGGATAAGGCAAAAAGGGAATAAAGAATAGTATGCATAAATTTTAATGAATCCCCATTCCTCTTTGTTACAACTGGTGTCGTTTATTCACAACATTGATTAGCTACATACTGTGTGTAATCTACTAGCCTAAATGTTTTGAAAGTTAAAAAGATGAAGCATAATTTAATCTTCTCTTAAGGAATTTACAATCTGTTAGAAAGTTTTGATGTAGGTTTTGAAAATGTTAAGCAAGTTTATTTTCAAGTTAAGTTGATTTGTAATAGTTAGTTGGTCATTGCCCAATAGCATAAGGTGCCTCTATGATTCCAGTCCACTTCTATGCTTTAGCATTGCTTTTCATAGGAGTAGTTTTCAATTAGCTAGCCCACCCTCCCATTTTTTGTCCATTTGTCTAATTCTGGAAATTCCCAATTTGTCACGTAATATAGACTAGCTGCCCCAACTTCAGACTTTGACTCAGATGGCTATGTCACATTCCATTCCCCAATCCTTTTTCCCCTCTCAGCATGCCTTTGAAGGTAGGAATGGCTAAAGAAATTTTATTCTTAGGTAAGAATAAAATTCTTCTTAGGTAAGAAATTTTATTCTTAGGTAAGAATAAAATTCATCACCTTACAAGCAGACATCTCAAAATGAGCAATACGTTATTTAGCATCTCTGATTATAATTCTGGTAGATATAAATATTTGCTGTTTTTTAATTTCTAACATTCTATTGAATAAAATTGAAACTGGGTTGGTTTCCATTTGAACTTTGGGACACGTGTCAAAAACTTTTGGGTGGTAAAACCACAGTGCAATATACAGATGATATACCTTAGAATTGTATACTTGAAACCCATATACTTTTGTTAACCAATGTCACCCCACTAATTTTGATTAAAAATTTCAAATTAAAAAAAAACAGTACTTCCTCTGAGTGCCTACTTATTTTTTTAAACATTTAATTTATTTTTTTAGAGACGGGAAGGGTGGGAGGAAAAAAAACATCAATGTGTGATTGCCTCTCACATGCCCCCTACTGGGGACTTAGCATACAACACAGACATGTGCTGTAGGCTGGGAATCAAACCAGCAACCATTTGGTTCATAGGCCAGTGCTCAATCCACTGAGCCACACAAGCCAGGGCTGAGTGTCTGCTTTTTTCAGAAGCTTTCTGTTGCTGATTGCTAGGTGGATAAGCAGATAGTTCTGTCATAGAGCCTGCTTTGATAGGAGGTTTTTGATCTTATGAAATGGGGAGGATTGTAGATAGTATGAATATAAACTTAGTCATTAATATTACATATAAGGATCCCCTTTTACAAGTTGAAAATAATTGCAGAACAAATAAAACTGAAATAATATTTGGTATACCAGATCATTCAAAAAGTGGAACTTGTTTCCTGAAGAGGTTACTGAAGCTAAAAAATAGTTTTTTCAGACATTAATAAATTAATGGATAACGGACCAAGAAAGAAGCCAAAATGGGCATATTCAGCAAAACCCCATTTTTTACATAGTCATACCTCGAAGATATTTTGAGTTTGGTTCCAGAGCCCTGCAATAAAGTGAAATATCACAATGAAGAGAGTCACATGATTTTTTTTTTTTTTGGTTTTCCAGTACATATTAATGTTAAGTTTACATTACACTATAATCTGTTAAGTACACGATAGAATTATGTCTTAAAACAATATAATACATTAATTTTAAAATATTTTATTGCTAAAAATATTAGCAGTCATCTGATCCTTCAGTTAGTCATAATCTTTTTGCTGATGGAGGGTCTTGTAGCCTTGTTAATGGCTGCTAACTGATCAGCGCTGCTAGTTGCTGAAGTTTGGGGTGGCTAAATAAAATAACAATGAAGCTTGCCTCATCGCTTGACTCTTCCTTTCACAGACCATTTTTGCTGTAGCATGTGATGCTGTTTAATAGCATTTTACCCAGAGTAGAGCTTGTTTCAAGTTGGAGTCAATCTCCTTAGAGCTGCTGCTGCTTCATCAACTAAGTTTATGAAATATTCTAAATCCTTGGCTGTTACTTCAGCAATATTCACAGTATCTTCACCAGGGGCAAATTCCATCTGAAGAAACCACTTTTCTTTGCTCATCCATAAGAATTAACTCCCCATCAGTTACAGGTTTATCATGAGATTGTGGCAATTCAGTCACATCTTCAGCCTCCACTTCTAATTCTAGTGGTCATGATATTTCCATCACACCTGCAGTCACTTTCTTTACTGAAGGTTTGACCCCCCCCCCTCAAAGTTATCCATGAGGGTTGGCATCAACTTCTTCAAATTCCTGTTAATGCTGATGTTTTGAACTCTGCCCATGAATCATGAATGTTCTTAATGACCTCTAGAGTGGTGAATCCTTTCCATAAGGTTTCTAATGGACTTTGCTCAGGTCCATAAGAGGAATCACTGCCTATGGCAGCTATAATAAAACTTGAAAGTCAAAATTACTCCTTGATCCATGCGCTGCAGAATGGATGTTGTGTTAGCAGGCATGGAAACAACATTAATCTCACTGTACATCTTCATCAGAGAGTTTGAGTGACCAGGTGCATTGTCAATGAGCCGTATTTTTGAAAGGAATCTTTTTTTCTGAGGAATAGGTTCAACAGGGGCTTAAAATATTCCATAAACCAGGCTGTAAACAAATGTGCTACCCAAGTTTTGTTGTTTCATTTATGGAGCACAGGCAGAGTAGATTTAGCGTAATTCTGAAGGGCCCTAGGATATTCAGAATGGTAAGTGAGCACTGGTTTCAGCCTAAAGGCAACAGCTGTATTAACAAGTCAGCGTGTCCTTTGAAGCTTTGAAGCCAGGCACTGACTTCTCCTTTCAAGTGGTGCAAGTCCTAGATGGCATCTTCTTCCAATAGAAGGAAGGCCATTTTGTGTGCATTGCAAATCTGTTGTTAGTGTGGCCACCTTCATTAATAATCTTACTCAGATCTGGAGAACTTGCTGCAGCTTCTACATCAGCACTTGCTGCTTTACCGTGCGCTTCTGTGTAATGGAGACTGGTTCTTTCCTTAAACTTCATGAACCAACCTCTGCTAGATTCAGACTTTTCTTCCTCCCCTCGCAGCCTTCACAGAATTGAAGAGAGTTAGGGCCTTGCTCTGGATGAGGCTTTGACTTAAGGGAATGTTGTGGCTGGTTTGCTTTTCTATCCAGACCACTAAAATGTTCTTCATATTAGCAATAAGGCTGTTTCACTTTTTACCATTTGTGTTGACTGGACTAGCACTTTAAATTTCCTTCAAGAACTTTCCCCGTGCATTCCCAACTGAGCTAACTGTTTGGCACAAGAGGCCTAACTTTCAGCCTCTCTCAGCTTTCAACACCTGACTGAGCTGAATTAGTGCTAGCTTTTCATTTAAAGTAAGAGATGTGTGAGTACTTCTTTCTCTCGAACACTTGGAGGTCATTATAAGGTTATTAACTGGCCTAATTTCAATGTGGTTGTGTCGCAGGGAGTTCCAAGGAGAGGGAGAGAGATGGGGGAATGGTCAGTTGGTGGAGCGGTCAGAATAAGCACATTTTCTGATTAAGTTCATCATCTGATATGGGCATGGTTCATGGTGCCCCAAAACAGTTTCAGTAGTAACATCAAAGATCCCTGATCAGAGGTCAGCACAACAAATACAATAATGATAATAATGATAATGAAAAAGTTAGAAATATTGCAAGAATTACCAAGATGTGACACAGAGATATAAAATGAACAAATGCTGTTGGAAAAATGGCACCAACTGACTTGGTTGATGCATGGTTGTCTCAAACCTTCAATTTGAAAAAAACAAATTGCAGCATATGCAAAATGCAGTAAAGCAAAGTGCAGTAAAACAAGTGTGCCTGTACTTCCAACCATAGTTCTGTGTGAGATTGATCATTACCTTAGACCTATGGGAGTCCCAGTGAAGAAATTAATATTGCTTCATTTTCGCTGGAGCGTATTTAGAAATGAATGTATGCTTGCACCTTGATAGGAAGAGCATTGGACTGTGAGTCAATTAGATCTAGTCTAGATTCCACCAGAGCCTCCTCTGTGACCTTTAGCAAGTCACTTAACTTTTCTGGGCCTCTGTTTTCTTTCTGGTAAAATAAGGTTTTTTTTTTTATTAAATGTATTGAGGCGACATTAGTTAATAAAATTATATAGGATTTAAGCATACAGTTATATGATATATTGCTTGTATACTGCATTTTGTTTACCACCCAAAGTCCTTTCTGTTTTAAAATTCTGATATGCTAAGAGACCCAGTAGCCAATAGCTAAGGTGAAATAAGAGGTATCTAGTATATACCCTTAACTTTGAAGAGTGCTGTGAAAATAATACCTTTATGACTAAAAATCATTGAGATTCCTGGCTGAATGGCACTTAAAATTTTTTTTTATTGATTTTATTTTAGAGAGGGTAAGGTAGGGAGAAAGAGAGGGAGAGAAACATCAGTGTGTGTTTGCCTCTCCAGCGCCCCCTTCTGGGGACATGGCCCACAACTCAGGCATGTGCCCTGACAGTGAATCAAACTGGTGATCCTTTCTTTGGTTTGCAGACCAGCACTCAATCTATTGAGCCACACCAGCCAGAGTAGAATGGTAATTTTTAATGTTAAGAGATAAATTTAGATATTCATAGTTTTATGTCTTCAGGATTTCAGGCATCAGATATTGAATTTGTTTTTGGCTTTGTTAATTTTCTATTAGTAAAAAATTTTTATCGGAGTGCTGTTCTTTGGGAAGTAATATAAAGTAATATGTAATGAGCATATTTCTAGTGAAAGGAATATTGTGGAATCAACATTATTACCTCCCCTCTTCAGTGTTTCACCTGCCATGAACTCAGAGTCCAGAATTACGTTTATGTTCTAGGGAATGTTGTTTGTCAAAGGATATCATATATAAACTTAGACTCTTACAATTGAGCGAAATGAACAGTGGTTGGGAGTAGAGATAAATGTTCAAGGTATTAGTTGGTGGTTATATTCAATGGAAATACTAGAAATTTAAAATATGTCTTTATGTTATGCCTCCTTAAACTAAATTTTTTATTACCAGGGGGAGAAAAGCAAAGAGTAGCAATTGCAAGAGCCATTTTGAAGGACCCTCCAGTCATTCTCTATGATGAAGCCACTTCATCCTTAGACTCAATCACTGAAGAGGTAAATGATTGGGAAAATACAAAGTTCTTCAATTATCAATGCTTACTTTTTATCCTTGGAAATTTCAGTAAAATGGCTACATTCTTTTGTATTTTGAGTGAACTGAAGCAGGACGTACTATAGAGCAAAATATCTAGCCCCTTTTTCCCCAGATACCAAGTGTTGATAGTAAGAATGCCGGCTAGCATTGAACAGTTACACTGTTAAGTCCATTTTCAAACATGTCTTCTTTGGGAACTGTGTGGTAATTTATGCTCTTGTTGTATTACCCTTGCATTTTGCAAAGCTGTAGGAATTCTCTAGTATGCTGACAAGGGAAGAAGGTTTTAGTTTCTCTGCTGTTGCCACTTAACACTCATTAAAACAAGTCATGTCAATGACTGTGATATAATATACACCAGATAGCCTTTCACTTATCGTGGAACAACTTACTGAGGTGCAAAAGAGGTGCACCCAGCCTGCAGTGCTGATATCAATTTCTGTTCATTTCACAAGTATTGTGACATACCAAGATGTTGTGACGCTGTTGTCATGGCACTACCTGTAGACTTCCTAACAACATCCTTGTATTAAATACAGAAGTCTTAACTGCGATGATAATTTCATGAATGAATGCCCTTAGTCTACCGTTGAAGATAGCTAGATGTTATTTGTCAATTGCTTCCATTCACCTATATCTTACTTGAATACATAGTTAAAACCTAGTGTTGAAGGTTAGGCCTAATTTCAGTTTTTCAACATGTATGACATAATATTTGCATATAGAGTTAAGACTCAGGGCTTGTTATCTGATATGCCATGTGTTTGAAACAGTTTAATTTCTGAGTGAGTTGTTTAACATAAGAATTTGTTAAATTTAAGGAGAATCTTAAGCAGGACCGGACCCCACTCCTAGGCAGAGTAGGAATTCGTTTATAAGAACTTTATACTTAAACATGTGTCATCCACATTTATCACAACCTAACGGTCATTATTTGAGACACATAGCTTTATTATCTCACAGAGCATAGCGCATTGAGAGGTAGCAGACACACCTCCCCTCCTCCCCCGCCAAGGGAATGAGTTACAGTAGATTTGGTAAATTTCTGTGGTCCTTTTTAATAGGTCCAGGGAGTTTAATTTCTTGAGGGTTAGGTAGTGGAATCCCTAAAAACATCAAAATATTTCTTAGAATTGGCACTGTACTTTCTTTTCAGCGTGCAATAGTAAAATATAAGGTCTTCTTCTGCTGGGTAACCATGTACTCTTGATAATTTTATTTCTTTAATAAATATGATATTTAGAAATATCTGTAGGAAGCCATTTGGTATATCCTCATCTTCCACGTGGCTGTTTCCAACTAGCTAGCTGTACCAGGACCCATGTTTCCACATACAGCTTGTATATATGCATAAGTCTCTAATACTCTACAGGCAGTAAACAAAAATGTATTTCCCAGAATGCATTAAAAAGACAAAATACTTTTGAAAAAAGAAGTTTTCTTTAAAAAAAGAGGAAGAATAAAAAGAAGTTCTTCAAGTTACTCATACACAATTGTCTTTGTCATTCTTCCTGTCCTCTGAATTTGAACTAAGGAAAAGCAAATGCTCCTGTACCCCTTGACTCTCCTATTTTTTTTTTCTTGAGTCCTCCTCATTTCATTTTTGCCCTCATTGGCCAGGTACATATCATACCTGGCCATGCTCCTAATGTCACTGGATTCATCATTGTGGTTTGTTTGTTTTTAAGTATAGAAAATATCCACCTTCTTCCAGACTGTGTAATATAAAGAAATGTTGCCTATCTTACAGGTAATTTTTTCTGTGATGATGTGGTCATATTTGGTTTTGGTTTTTGATTGGTTTATCTCCTCTTCTTAGTTATTGTTAGTTTAGGTCACATATTTGGCACTGGTATAAAGTTTACATAATGTGAACTTGATTGGCATTTTATATGTCCCTTTAAGGAATGTATGATGATTTTAATTTACATTTACCTAATATATAGACCTTTTCTCTCCTCACACTCTTCTTGTTGCCCAACTTGCAGATTATTCTTGGTGCCATGAGGGATGCAGTCAAACACAGAACTTCTATTTTCATTGCGCACAGGTTGTCAACAGTGGTTGATGCTGATGAAATTATTGTCTTGGACCAGGTAAGAGATTTAACTTTGAAGTTTAGTATTTTAACAACATTGGGAATTGTAACAGACACAAGCAAATTAAATATTTTTGGGAAAGAAATGTACAGAATGTGTGTTCTTTGAATGAGATTGAATTTTGATAGGCTTCTGTTTTTACTTCCTTTTGATAATAAATAATGCATGTCACATCCAAGAAGGAATAAACTGTATTAACTCACTCTTTATTAAAGTATTAAAAGCAAAGGTAGATCAGGAAAGCGTTAAATCTTCATATGATAGAAGCAAGTTTTAAAGGGTGTATGTATTATAATTTTTCTTCATTCATTTTTCCTACATAGAGAATTTTTGCTCAGAGTCTTTACTGTATTTTATATTTTCATTTTTTCCTAATGTATGTGCATACTCTGTATCTAAAATAAAATATCACAAAGTAAACTGGTCATTTTAAAACATGGCCATTTTATCTTTTTCCTCATGGGGAAAGTAACAAAATGGACAATGCACTTTCTCTCTTCTGAGGGAATTACTAAAAAGCGTACTTTCTTCTTTTATAATATTTTATTTTTAGAGAGAGGAAGAAGGAGGGAGAAAGAGAGGGAGAGAAACATCAATGTGTGGTTGCTTCTCGTGTACCCTCCACTGGGGACCTGGCCCGCAACCCAGGCATGCGCCCTGAGTGGGAATCAAACCAGCAACCCTTTGGTTTGCAGGCCCACACTCAATCCACTGAGCCACACCAGCCAGGGCTAGAAGTGTACTTTCTAAATATTCTAAACAAGCCAGGGTACCACAATTGTGATTGGTAGATTTGAAAAGTATAATAGATTTTCTCTTCTCCTTTCTGTAAGGACTTATTCCCACCCCCTAGTACTTGAGACGTCTAACATTGTTTGGTTTTTTACCTCCCATTCGACCTTCTATATGATTATCTTTCCTTTCTAATAAATAAACCTTCAATTCTTTATCATTTTGAAAGCTTGACTACTGGCAATTAAGGAAGAAAAAAACATTCTCATATACTTTTTTTTAAAAGATTTTATTTATTTATTTTTAGAGAGGGAAGGGAGGGAGAAAGAGAGAGAGAGAGAGAGAGACATCAATGTGCGGTTGCTGGGGGCTGTGGCCTGCAACCCAGGTATGTGGCCTGACTGGGAATCGAACCTGTGATGCTTTGGTTCACAGCCCGAGCTCAATCCACTGAGCTACGCCAGCCAGGGCCTCATATACTTTTTATATTAATTTATTGAGGGAATTTTTCACACCACTAAAAATATTTATAGGATCTTCAGTCCTGTGGTGTATATATTATTCCCTTTATAAGTTACCTAGGTACTGGAGACCCTGGGTCTTTTTGTTCATTTGTTCATCACAGCTCACATTCATTAGAAAAGAAAGTGGTTTTTCCCCTAATATGACTGTACCAGAATGTTTTATGGGAAATTGTGTGAATATGCTTTATTATCTCATTGATGGTCAAGAATCTGAAATGAAATCTGCTGTTTTTTGCTTTTTACTAAACTTTCCAATACAATAGAGCCCTTCCTTATAAGTATAAAATGTTAGAAGTATTTTAGCAGTCATGTGCTTACCTGCCTCATGCCATGAGGCTCACAGTATATACACTTATATCACAACATTCCCGCTTGGAGTTTGGATTATAATTGGAACTAATTTATTAATGATTATAGCACCTGTATCTAAAACCTCTGTGGGTTTATAATTTGATGGTTTTTTAATTGCTTCATTATGGAGATCAGAGATTTTTATTTTCTAGTGAAACTAATGTGATCTCATTTGTCTCATCAGCAGTCTCTTGTAGTATTAGTGTTGAGTCTACATAAGAGATAGCATCCCCAAGGCCCTTCCTCATCCCCCACAGCCTCGTGATTCCCATTCCCCAGCCTTGGCAAGGGGCTAGATTTTTGCTTGTTAGGAAATTGAGTCATAGAAGCTCTGGACACATGAAAGCTACCAGGCAAATTAACCAAGAGGGGCAAGATTAACTGGGAATCAAAACATACCAAAAAACAAGATTGCACACCCTCTTGTGCCACCGGTCCAAGAACCTTGCCAACCAGTGGTTTATTTCTATTATCATTACTCCTGTCCTCATCATCAGATGATTGGAGGATTCTTTTCTGAAAAAAAAATAGTAGTCCTAGATAAAAAGGTTTTTGAATTTGGGGGGACCCCAACAAAATGGCCAGGTACCCATGTGGTCATTCAACAGTGAAACCCAGCTGCTGAAAAGCCCACTCCTATGCATAAACTTTCCAGTCAGCTTTTTAATGCACAGTACTTAAGTGTCAGTAGATAATAAAGGAAGACCACCAAAACAAACAGGAAAAAAAAGAATGCAGTAGAAAATGTAGACAGTGCAATGAGCATAAGAAAACTTAAAAATGTAATTACTATTGGAGATCATGGAAAATATAACATTCTAAAACAAGGAAAAATGCTGGTAAAACAAATAAGGGAGAGTTCTATGGGGCAAGTTTCAGGATACGTTGTTAATTGAAAGAGAAAAAGGTGCAAAAAAGTAGATGGTGTGTTACTTTTTGCAGGAAGGATGGGGGGAAAGAACAAATGTATATTTACTTATTCCTGCAAAAAGAAACTTAGGGAGGATAAACTAGAAACTGAAGAAATTGGCTACCTACAGGGTGGGAAGAGAAAAGGGATAGAAGAGATGGGAGAGAGAACAAGACTTTCCTGATTATACTTTTTATATTATTTTTACATTTGAACCATGCTAATGTTTTCATATATTCAAAGTTTAAAAATCAACAAGGATGGGAAAACACAAAAATTGAATATAATCAGAAAGAAATGAAAATAATTGCATAAACAGGAAGCGGGTCTAGGGTGGCAGCATAGGAGTACAGTGAGGTCACCCTCTCCCGCGGACACACTGAATACACACCTGTGTTTACAGCGGTTCCTCCTGAGACAACTGAAGGCCAGTTGTCAGCTTCTGCACAAGAAATGAGAGAGAGAGACCACACAGAGAAGGTTGGGGAACCGTGAGACTTCTCTAGGATCTAAGGAAACTCTCCAGGATAGGAGGAATCTTTGAGTGCCATTGTTTCCCTCTCCCTCCACTTGGATAGTGCAGGCAGGAACTCTGTACATGTGCTCTGACTGACCTACAAGTCCACCTTAGTGCACTCCTGGCCAGCCTACCTAGAGCTGGCTCCAGCAGTAACAACAGAGTACTTTCATGTGCATACACAAATCTACCCTCAACCTGGAGCTTGATTCAGCGGGTCCAACAGGGTACTGAGGTACTCGCACTGGGACACTGCTTCGTATGCTCATAGGGCTGCCCTGTCATGACTCCATTCAGTGGGCAAATAGCTAGAACAACAGGGAGCTACCACACATGCGTGCACACCAGGCTGCCCTGCCCCTAACCTGCTCCTTCTGGCCAGGCTGCAATGCTGGTGCCACACACACCTGGCCCAGCTCGAACCAGCCTACCAAAACCAACCTGCACCCAGTCTACACAGAGGCCACTTTTACGGAAGACCACTTTTTCAAGATTTGGAGAGCTACCTATCTCACCTATATTATAGGAACAAACAGAGAAAGTCAAACAAAATAAGACAGAGTGTTATGCTCCAAATGAAGGAACAAGAATAAAACTGAGAAAAAAAATCCTAATGAAATGGAGATAAGTAATTCCCTTATAAAGAGTTCAAAGAAATGGTTATAAGGATATTCAACAAACTTGAGAATACAGTAGAGAAACTAAGAACTTCAGCAGTTAGAAAATATAATAAAGAACCAATCAGAGATAGAAATGAAACAAAAAATACACTACAAAGAATTGACAGCAGATTTAATACAGAAGAACAGATTAGTGACCTGGAGACAGAATAGTGGAAATCACCCAATCAAAATAGCAAAAAGAAAAATAATTTTCAAAAATAAGGATAGTATAAGGGACCTTTGCGACAACATCAAGCACACTAACATTTGTATTATATGGATACCAGAAGAGAGAAAAAGGACGAGATAGTATATTTGAAGAAATAATGGCTGAAAAAAGTCCCAATCTGGTGAAGGAAACATATTCAGGTCCCAGAAGCACAAAGAATTCCAAACAAGATGATCCCAAAGAGGCCCACACCAAGACATTTTGTAATTAAAGTGGCAGAATTTAAGGGTAAAGAGATAGTCTTGAAAGCAGCAGGGGAAACAAGTCACATACAAGAGAAACCCCAAAAGTCTGTCAGCTGATTTCTCAGCAGTAACTTTACAGGCCAGAAAGGAATGTCAGGGAATGGCCAAAGTGCTGAAAGAAAGGAACTTACAACCTAGAAATACTATACCTAGCAAAGTTATTGTTTATAATTGAAGGAGAGAGAGTTTTCCAGACAGCCAAAAACAAAGGAGTTCATCACTGCTAAACCGGCTTTACAAGTAATCTTAAAGGGTTTTTATTTAGAAAAGGTCATAACCTGAAATAAGAAACTATAAGAAAGAAAAAAATCTGACAGGTAAAAGCAAATAGAGAATTAACAGTGAATCAGCCACTTAAAGAGCTAATATGAAGGTTAAAAGACAAAAGTAGCAAATTAACTATAACTACAAAAAATAATTAGGATACACAAAACAAAAAGATACACAATACAATATCAAAAACAAATGGTGGAGTGGGAATAAAATGCTGGTGCTTTTAGGACGTGTTTGAACTTAAATGCTTATCAGCTTAAAATAGACTGTATAGATATAGATGGAATGAATGAATATACATATATATATATATATATATATATGTATGTTCATTCATATTTGTGAATGATTTCTCCTATTAGATGTTGATACCCAAAATGTATAAGGAGTTCATCCAACTCTATAACAAAAATAACCCAATCAAAATGGTCAGTGGACACAAGACATTAACTGGGAATCAGACATATGAAAACATGCTCAACATCACTAATCATTAAGGAAATGCAAACTAAAACCCCTATGAGAAATCACCTCACACCTGTCAGAATGGGTATTATCAAAAAGTCAATCATTAACAAGTGTCAGCAATGACATGGAGAAAAGGGAACCCTCATGCACTGTTGGTGTCATTATAAATTCGTGCATCCATTATGGAAAACAGTATCAAGATTTCTCAAAAAAATTAAAATAGAACTATTATATGAACCAGCGATTCCACTTCTGTGTGTTTATCCAAGGAAAACAGATATACTAATTTGATAAGATATATGCATCCATATATTCATTTAGCATTAATTACAGTAGCCAAAATATGGACACAACCTAGGTGTCCATCAATAGATGAGTGAATAAACGCATATACATACATATATACACAATTGAACACTACTCAGCAATAGAAAAAGAATGAAATCTTGCCATCTGCAACAACATGGATGGACGTAGAGGCTATCATGTTAAGTGACACAAGTCAGAGAAAGACAGACACTGTATGAGTTCACTTATGTATGAAATCTGAAAAAGCAAAACAAATGAAAAAACAAAAACACACTCATAGAAACAGAACAAACTGATAGTTGCCCAATGAAAAGGTATTAAAATAAAACGAACTAACTGCATAACACACTGTAACATAAACATGCAGTACAAAAATTAGAATAACTTTTGATTATATTATTCTGATTATTTACTGTAGCAGAATATATGGACATAAATAACTCAAAATATGGGAGTAGCCATTTTGAAACTTTAGTGTGTAGTGCAAGACTGAACACATGAGTAAATATATTAATGTTTGGAAACAGGTCTTACTTGAGAGGAGAAAGATACAAATTCAGAATGGGAGAAAAAGAGGAGGACCCTTGTGATATTGTATTGGGACAGAATTATTAATATGAATTTATGATTAAAAGATTTTCCTTACTCTTATTTACTAAAATGCCCTAGAAGCAGTGAAATCCAATAGCAGTGAATAATACTAGCAAATAGGTCTTGGGCATTAAATACAATTTCTTATTAAAAGGAATCAAGAGTCCTTGGAGAAATGAATGGCTGATTCTATCTTTGAAGCAATGAAAATGATGAAGATACATAACAAGGACACAGGAACCATTTTGAATGAGCTCCCACTGGCCAAATGTAGGGTAGTTTGAACATCAAAAAGAATAATGATACTAATGAATTACCACATAATAAATAAAAACTAATGTATAGTTCCATAATAATACTTTAAAGAAAAGTATCATGGGAAAAGGGAAAGGTCTTTTTTAAGAAGAATGCTAACTAATACATGTTGAAAAGGCGATACATTTAGAAATACCACATTTTTTAACAACCATTGTAATGATTTAGGTGAAGATCATCATTGGTTGCTAAAACCATATGTTGAAAAAGTATTGGGGAATAGAATATTCACACAGTTTGAAAATATAACCTATAAATTAATTATTAATTATAAAGAGAATACCTTTAAAGTAGAGATCTGGTAGACACTGCCTTAACCAAGTGATGAAACAATTTTATTAATCATGGAGCAAATTGACACCATTTACCTCCTGAGATGATGCACAGAGGACATCGTCATCTATACTATATTTCTACCAAAAATATTTAGTTTGGATCTAATAATTAGAAACAGCTAGACAAATACAATCTGAAGGGCATTCTTTAAAGAAACAAGCCTGGATATTTTAGAGATGTCAGTGTCATATACATACCTGCAAAGACTAAGATAATTATAAATCCAATGTGTGGATCCTGATTAAATCCTGGATGGGGTAAATATATATATATATATATATATATAGAGAGAGAGAGAGAGAGAGAGAGAGAACATTATTGGACTTCTGGTCAAGATGGAGGCATAGGTAAACACGGCTCACCTCATCACACAACTAAACAGCAAAAATTACAACTAAATTATGAAACAATTATCACCCAGAATTGTCAGAAAATTGAGGTGTATGGAAGTCTGCCAACCAAGAAATTGAAGGTATTACATTCATCCAGATGGGTGGGAGGGGGAAAAGCAGAATAGGTAGTCCTACACCCACATGTAGTAGATAAAAATCAGGAAGGATACTTCAAGAATGAGGGATCCCACCCCACACCAGACTGCCCAGCCCAGGGTTCCAGTGGAGGAAGTTAAGCCCCCATAACTTCTGGCTGTAAAAACCAGTGGGGGTTGGGGTGGCAGAAGAAACTGCAGGATTCTCAGGAGTCTCCTCTTAAAGGGCCCACAGCGGTCTTAGGACTTATGAATACTCACTCCCTCTGGGCTCCAGTAGCCACACAGCAGCTGGAAGGGCACCAGTGGCACACAGGGAGAAACAAGTATCTGGCATTAGGTGAGTGCCAGGGGACAGCTTCCTGGAAAAACTCCAGAGGCCAGGCAGCAACATTGTTCCTTCTGAGCCCTCCCCAACACAGAGCCACAGAGCAGCAACACCGTATCTGAGATTCCACCAACCTGGTTCACATGGGTTGACCTACCCTGATGATTACCTAAGGCTCCGCCCCATGCAATCTACCTATTGTTTTCTACAATAGGCTACTCTGCTAAGACAGGGAGTCAAAGCATCTCTACCTAATACATAGAAACACACACAGGGAGGCTGCCAAAATGAGGAAGCAAACATGATCTAAATGAAAGAACAGAACAAAATCCAGTAAAAGAACTAAACAACATGGAGATGAGCAATCAAATGCAGAGTTCAAAACACTGGTTATAAGGATGCTCAAGGAACTCACTGGGCACTTCAACAGCATAAAAAAAGACCCATGCAGAAATGAAGGTTAAACTAAATGAAAGAAAGAAAAATTTACAGGGAATCAACAGTGGAATGATGAAGTTGAGAATCAAATCAATGATTTGGAACATAAGAAAGAAAAAAATCAGAGCAACAAGAAGAAACATCAAACGAAATTAGAATAGGCTAAGGAGCCTCTGGGACAATGTGAAATGTACGAACATTTGAATCATAGGAGTACCGGAAGAAGAGAAAAGGCAAGAAATTGAAAACGCATTTGAAAAATAATGAAAGAAGACTTCCCTACTTTGGTGAAGGAAATAGACATACAAGTCCAGGAAGCACAAACAGTCCCAAACAAGATGGATGCAGAGAGGAACACACCAAGATACAGCATAATGAAAATGCCAAAGGTTAAAGATAAAGAGAGAATCTTAAAGGCAGCAGGAGAAAGACAGTTACCTACAAAGGAGTTCTCACAAGACTATCTATCACCTGAGTTCTCAAAAGAAACTTTGCAGGCTAGAAGGGACTGGCAAGAAGTATTCAAAGTGATGAAAGCAAGGACCTACAACCTAGATTACTCTGACCAACAAAGCTATCATTTTGAATGGAAGGGCAGATAAAATGCTTGTCAGACAAGATCAAGTTAAAGGAGTTCATCATCATCAAGCTCTTATTATATGAAATGTTAAAGGGGTTTATTTAAGAAAAAGAAGATCATAACTATGAACATTAAAATGGCAATAATTTCACAACTATCAGCAATTGAATCTAAAAAGCAAATGAAGCAAGCAAGCAGAACAGAAACAATCATAGATATATGGAGATCATTTGCAGGGTTGTCAGTTGGGAGGAGGAAGGAGGAGAATGCAGGGGAAGGTATGGAGATTAATAAGTACAAATTAGTAGGTACAGAAAAGACGGGGGATGTTAAGAACAGTATAGGAAATGGAGTAGCCAACGAACTAATAGGCATGACTGGTGGACATGAAGTAAGGAGGGAGGCTTGCCGGAGGGAATGGGAGATGCCCAGTAGAGGGTGGCAAAGGGTGAAAATTGGGACAGCTGTGGTAGTATAAACAATAAACTATATTTTAAAAAAGAACATTATTGGAACCATTTGTATAATCTGGATATAGACTGTATGTTTTATATATATATATTTCTTTGGTATGATATAGTTATATTCCAGCCCTATAGTTATATCCCAGCCCTATACCTAATTTTAGGAGGTACATGTTAGGGAAATATTTAGCATTGACATGTAGTGATACATGTAACTCATCCTCAGATTACTCATCAAAAATGCTGTAAATTTAGAGATAGGATGAAGTAAGAGAAAGCAAATATGGAAATATTCACAGTTGCTAAACTAGGAGAAGTATGTATACACCTTCATTGTTATTATTCTTGCAACATTTGAAAATTATAAATGAGGGTGATAAATAAATATATAAATGAGCAACCAAAGTACAAGCGATTTTGGAAATGAAAAATGTCACTGCTGAAATAAAGTCCAGGAAATTTCTAAAGAGTAGAACAAAAAGAGAGAGACAATAAAGAAAGACAAATACCATATGATCTCCCCTATAAGTGGAACCTAATCAACAAAACAAAGAAGCAAGCAAAATACAACCAGAGACATTGGAATAAAGAACTAATTGATAGTTACCAGAGGGGAGAGGGATAATGGGGGGGGGGCATCAGGGAACACGTATGAAGGACATATGGATAAAGCCAAAGGGGGTGGGTTCGAGGGTGGGAGGCAAGGATGGGTGGAGCGGGGGGCATGGTGGGGTTAAAATGGAGACAATTGTAATTGAACAGCAATTAAAAAAAAAGAAAGAAAATGAGAGAATTAGCCTGAGAGGTCCAACATCCCACTAATGGTAGTTATAGAGAGATCAGAAAAATGGGAGGAAGTTATCAAAGAAATAATAACCCAATATGTCCAAAACTTCAGAGAATGAATTTCCATTTAGAAAGTACCTACCAAGTAACCACTGCAATGAATGGAAAGAAAAAGAAAAGACACCAAGACATCGTATCATAACATTTCAAAATTTAGGATAAAAAAAAATCCTAAAAGCTGTGAGAGGAATATCTCTGGGGGTGCTGGAGAGTTGAACTAATTGATCCCCTAATATAGTTGATTATGAGAAAAGTAGTGTTCAGTCAGGTTTTTAATTCTGGGATAAAGTTTAGAGAGAACTACATAAGTGAAAAAACAATGTAGTTACTAAGTCCAGGAAGACTGAAAAATCATATAGAAAAATATAGGTAAATCATAGTACTTACTTGACTCAACATGTAATACTTACATAGTCATAATAAGATAAACATTGCATATTAACTTAAACAACATCTATGATATAACCAGTTATTAGGAGAGTGAAGAAGGAGGTAGTGGGAAGGTGAGATGCTGTAAGAGTGTTGAATCTCTTATGTATGTATGTGTGTGGTACATATATACAGACAGTCCCAACTTACAATGGATCAACTTAACAATTCTCAACTTCACGATGGTGCACAAGTCATATGCATTCAGTAGAAAGCATACTTGAACTTTGAATTTTGATCTTATCCTTAGCTAGTGACAGGCATGCCATCATGAGGGTAAGCAACCAATGCTCTGTAGTGTATTAAGGTGCCCACTCTTTTGGATATTGTGTTCTGAGCACGTGTAAGGTAGGCACTCTAATCTATGGTGTTTGGTAGGTTAGGTATATTAAATGCATTTTTGAATTACAGTATTTTAAACTTAGAATAGGGTTATCAGGACATAACCCCATTGTAAGTTGAAAACCATTTGTGTGTATCTGTGTACATGTGTGTATATGTGTGTGTGAATACCAGAAGAAATAGCTATGACTTTGGGGTAGGAAGGAGATGTTCATGTGCAGAGAAGGAAGGAAAAGACTGTTGTTTTTATTACAAGCTTTGCAATATTACTTGACTTTTTAAGCTCTGTACATTTGTGCTTTAATACAAATATAATTTAAAATATATTTTATACATTTCATTGTAGGAAAAATTATTTGTGATTTGCTTCCTTGATGTTTCCATAAAAATAATTTCATTTATTCTAATAGGTTTTGATGATGTTTTCATTGAGGATTTTTATTTGTTTTTGACAGTGATAAATGGAAAAGTATAAAATATGAAATCCATGGATAGTTTTGTGCCAATGAAATGGTCTCTGCATACCAGGATTGAAAACTACATTCTTTAGGATCCAGAGAAATTGAAATAGCTGAGCAAAGCAGTTCTTTCTTAGTCTACCCAGCAATCAAAGAGGAACCTTAAATTGACCACTCAGAAGTGGGCACAAATTTTGGTTATTTTGCTTAACGATGCATTTGTAAAGGGCCTATCACCAGGAATATCAGTAAAAGTGACAGAATTCCTTTTGTCTGTCAGCATGTTTTAAGAGTAGCTGTCAAGAGACCAATTACTTATAAATAAGAGTTTGGAATCTGTACCAATCTCTGCAAGGTTAAGTTAATAGCCATTGTTAACACAAATAGCTACTGGAAAAATGAAACTTTTCATGGAGAAATTTTTTTTATTTCAAAGTACACATAAGGACGTGGGGATATTATTTTTAATTCTTTTAAATCTCTGTATAAATAACAGTGATTTTGATTTAAATATTTATTGATTATAGAAAATATCACCTTTTAAATTTTTACATTCTTTTTCTGCCCTTCAAAATGTAAAATTAAACATAAAAATTTTATTGGCTTTAAGTGAAACAGTTTACATTATGTGGAATTTTATAGCTTTTTGTTTGTTCACTGAACTGATAGCTCACCAGTGAAGAAACCATTCCTACCCGGAATGTTCCCCCTTATACTATGGGTGAGGAATTGGGACAGGTATTTTAATGAATGCAAATCTTTTAAAACCCTTAAATCCTTAGTTAGAAAATATTATGTATTTTCAGTTATTTTGCTAGTTTTATGGCCTTTCTCTATAGTTCTCTTGTTTTTGCTTTCTTTAGGGTAAAGTAGCTGAACGTGGTACCCACCATGGTTTGCTTGCTAACTCCGGCAGTATCTATTCAGAAATGTGGCATACACAGAGCAGCTACGCGCAGGGCCGTGATAACCCCACATGGCAAGCAAAGAAAGAAAATCTGTCCAAAGAAGAGGAAAGGAAGAAACTACAAGAAGAAATTGTGAACAGTGTGAAAGGCTGTGGAAACTGTTCCTGCTAAGTCACATGAGACATTTTCTTTTCTTTTTTTTTTTTGACTATACATTTGCACTGAAACAAAATTGTTTTATTAAAAAAATTATATATTCCCATTATCTGTATTCCTCCTTCCAGATAAGATTTATTTGAAAGGTGATTTGAGTTTTATATCTTTCACAATCTAATTTAATGTGGTATCTTTGTTTATCACCAAATTATTTTCTTGTTACTGCCTTCATTTTGCTCAAATCACAATTTTTGTTACTATTTGACTTTACCCCATTTCCATTTTGGAGGCCCAGTAGTCATTTGATGATGAATCAGATTGGTTTCCAAATTTTAGTAGTTTTTAAAACCCTCTTTATGCTGACAATTTAGATAAGTGTCTTCTTAAAATTAAAAAAAGAAGACAGTGAGGTTCATTGTTTCTCTTCCTTGCCACCCCTATTGAAATACTTCAGTGATAGGTATCTATACTCATGTTTGTATAAAAAATATTTGCTGTTATATATCTTTTGAGGAAAAACCTAATTCTCATGTTAGGTAGCAAGTGCATCATTAACCAGCATTATAACTATCATCCAGTGGTGAGAATTTTATTTTTTCCCACCAAAATGAGATATCGCTTTTGTCTTGGACAAACATTTATATATTTCTCTTTAAAAACTTACAAACCCTGATGTAACTTGTGACATATCATACTGGAAGTAATCTAAAAAGCTTAGGAAGTTAATTGCCTTTTCTCTTTCCATCTTAAATACACTGTTTTTGTGATCCGAAGTTATAAAGAGAAACAAGTAAATGAGATGTGCGTATGCATGCGTGTGTGTACACACGCTCACACATGTAAATAGCAACATCCACTTAAAAATTCTTAATGACCTTGAGATAAATAGGAGAGGTTGGACTGGAATCTGTACTGACACTTTAGAATTACTTTATCACAAGGTCCCCTCTTCCTTTTTCAGTAATTTGATGAGTCCCTTTAAGCTTGGTATAACAAAAAGTAGCCCAAATGAAATATTCAAGTTTTGCCTGCTAGAAATAATTAATAAAATGTTGCTATATGTTCACTGAGAATGCTCCTCTCTTTTATAATTTGAATTTGCTTTGATTTGTTTGGTAGTAATAATTCAGTTTGGAAAACTGTGTATCTCATGACTAACCACATGACTATATGTAATGAGGCTTTATTTCTCAAAAATGTTTTTAAAGTCGTTATTTTATTGGTTTATGGTTTTAATGTGTTTTAAATGATAATTTGGTATAGGCGAGACTAATGTTTTCATCTGCTTTGTATTGTCATTTGTGGGTAGAGCAACATATCTAACTCAAGTGTCCAGTTTTGTTATATTTGATAAGTATCAATATCTTGAAACCAGTGTGTCACAGTCTTTGACACCAGAATAAGTAATGCAGGATCTTGCTTTTGTTTTTTTAAATGTAATGTTTATTGTATTTTTCCCCACTACCATTTAGTCCCCTTATATACCCTTCCCCTTGGCAGTCACCACACTGTTGTCCATGTCCATGAGTCCTTTTTCCTTTTTGTTCAATTAAGGATCTGTCTTTTGAAGCTGTAGTTAAGACTGAGATGTGTAATCATCTGCAAAATGGAGGGGGATGGGGATGGGACATTTCTTACTCTGAAGCCATAGACATTATTGCTCTTATGAAGGAAAAAAAAAACACAATTCCTTTGAACAGATCAGCTGTATTGCTAGAAATGTGGTTAGTCTGGATAGAAATTTTGCTTCTGTTAATTCCTTCTACATATTTCCAATGACACTGATAGGCAAGATTTAGCTTAGTTGTATAATCAAGCAGGCAAGATTGAAGTAACCATTAGAAATACTCATTTTGAGTGTAAATAGTTGTATTCAAAGTGATTCTGCAATATGAGAAACATTTAGTCAAAGGAAGATAGGAATATTTTTAGGGTGGGGATAATTTCCCCTGTAAGAGATTTAAACCTCTTTTTTGTCGTATGACTGGAGGTGGATCCTAGACCATTGGGTCACTGTGGTCATTAACCAGTATTTTCAACTAATAAAAAGTGACCTAAAACATACAGTTTTTGTAGGGGTTATAACTAAGTTTTAAATATTTTTCTTTTAACTTCATCATATTAAGGTGTTCCATACAGTGAAACAATAGACAAATTAAAATGAAAGAAAAGTTTTCTGAAGAAAGGGCAAGAAAAAATGGCCTTTATTATAATTACATTACAGTATTACATACACAAAAGGATAAAGTGTATAAATTTCTAAATCAGCACTGCAACATAGTTTTTAATGTATTGTGATAAATAAGCTACAGTTTTGAAATATGTGCCGTTAAAATGGAGCAAGATGATAGGGTTTAATCTCTCATATCCTACTGTTTTAAAGACTGAAAAGTTTACTTTCTTCCTAAGGGAATTCCAGTTGACAAAAATTAAATTGAAACCAAGGTAATTTGGGATTAAAAAAAAAAAAACTGGGCCAGATGTCTTCCTGGAGGTTTTTAACATAGAAATATTTTGGTGAGCAGATGTGCTCATTTGGAAATTGAGGGTCATTTCTTAGAAACAGAAAGAAACTTTAGCATTTGGACAAACTCAAAATATGCATTTGCTTTTCCTCTGCAGGGATTTGCACCTTTTGTATGCCTTACGATCAATATTTTGCCTTTTCCCTTAGATACTGACAAAGTTCAGTTTGTAAGGATGGCTAATGCAAAAATATCTTTTGCAACTTCTGGCCAAGATAGGGGCATAGGTAGATACACTTTGCCTCTTTGTACAACCAAATGAAGGAAAACGACAAATTTAAAAACACAAAATAACCAGAACTGCCAGAAAATCGAACTTACATACAAAGGAGTTCCCATAAGACTATCAGCTGGTTGCTCAAGAGACCTTACAGGCAAGAAGGGGCTAGAAAGAAGTATTCCAAGTCATGGAATGCAAGGACCTACATCCAAGATTGCTCTCTCCAGCAAAGCTATCATTTAGAATGGAAGGGCAGATAAAGTGCTTCCCAGATAGAGTCAAGTTAAAGGAGTTCATCATCACTAAGCCCTTATTACATGAAATGTTAAAGGGGCTTATTTAAGAAAAAGAAGATGATTAAAACTGTGAACAGAAAAATGACAACAAACTTACAACTATCAACAACCAAGCCTAAAAAAAACAAAAACGAGCTAAGCGAACAACTAGAATAGGAGTAGAATCATAGAAATAGAGATTACAAAGAGGGTTATCAGCAAGGAGGACGAGCAGGGAGAATAGGGGAAAAGGTACAGGGAATAAGAAGCATAAATGGTCGGTACAAAATAGATAGGGGGAGGTTAAGAACAGTATAGGAAATGGAAAAGGTAAAGAACTTGTATGTACAACCCATGGACGTGGACTAAGGTCAAGGAATGCTGGTAGGAGTGGGGTACAGGGTGGCGGGGAGTAAAGGGGAGAAAAAATTGGACAACTGTAATAGCATAATCAATAAAATATATTTTTTTAATAAAAGGAAAAATATCTCCTAGGTCCATCCATGTTGTTGCAAATTGGTAAGATTTCGTTCTTTTGTATGGCCAATCAATAAAATATACTTAAAAAACCACAAAAGTATTTTTTGCTTTATTTTAAAGGCAAGCTATTTTAAAGAGTACATGATTCCTTGTTTCTGGATTACTTTGCCCATACTGCTATCTTGCTCCTATACTTCCTTAATTGCTGGATGTATCAGTGACTAGCAATTTTTGCCAGTGTATATTCATAATTCTTTCATTTTACCTTGTCACTATATCATAGGACATTTGTTGTGGATTAGTGGTTGTAATCATTTAAATGTGTTTGCAATGGCACCTTTCTTAAAGAAAGTTCCCTTTTCTCCCTGCTTTAAGTGCAGTATATGGATTTTAAATGTAAATGGTAAGTCAAGTGACAATATTAAGTCAAACAAGAAGGTTGAAACTTATTGGGTAAGACAAAATTAGCTAAGACTTAGTAAGTAAGGCCCTTTATGACAGTTTACTGTTATAGCAGTATGGGCAGAGAATCAGTACTAATAAACAATATGTGTGTGTGACTAGCAATGGGTGTCCCAATGAAGCAACTTTTTCCTGCAATGCATAGGAAGAACTGATATTTTGTCATTCACACACTTAGAATAAGTACTGATAATTAGTAGACACTCTGGGAGTATGTTATAGCCTTGTGCAGAAGGTGAAAATTTGGAATTATTTGAGAAAAAGTAATTGCATGAATAGCTTTTAATGTGGATTAAGTGGTAGGAAATTTTACTTCTTTCCTTTAGTATTGAGCTGTCATATTTTTTCTTAGAAATCAGTGAAAGGCAACTTTCTGTTGCCCCCAGTTTCTCAGTTCTAATGATCAAGAAGGAAATCTTTAGGGTGAAGAAATGTCTTAACTGCAAACCATTCATTAAATTAACATTTGGAATGGCTAGGGGCAGTTGAAATGAAGTATGTGTTTTAATTACAAACATGTTAGAATGTTTTTGATTTTAAAAAGTCAGTGGATTTCCATATTTCTTATTCTCAGTTATGGTAGAATATTTTTCACTGATTTCTTTCTATTCTATTTCATAAAATCATAGAATTTTGGAGTCAGAAGGAATTTACAGGTCCTTTAATACAATCCTCATTCTACAAATGTGAAAACTGAACCTCGGAAGAAATCACTGAGCTTGCTAGAGACCATGTTGGAATGAAAACCCTGATTCCTGACACCCAGTCCATTTCCCTTTTTTCTGGATCACACTTTCATTCAAAAGTTATGTTCAAACATACAATTGACCCTTGAACAGCACTATCTTTGTATAAGTGGACCCACACTCAGGACATCAGACTACAATGTGAGACACTTAAAAGCATCTTCTAATACATGCAGACTCATAACAGTGCAATAGGTTTGCTAGCACAAAACAAAACAAAACAAAAAAACCCAGCCAAACTGAGTCAAAATTTCTCTGATCTAGAGCTGACTCCTAGATACACAGGCTTAAAAATAAAATCACACTTACCTGTGGCAACCTGAAAAACTATGAATATGACCAAGGCTGTGCCTTCTCAGAATGGAAGGAACCACCAAGCTGCAAGTCCCTGGCTGAACATCATTCAAAAGTAAACTCCTGAAATGTTAGTGGCCTCCAAGCACACACACATCCAATGGTAAAGGGTAAACATCTTACTGACCAGGCCTGGCCAGTGTAGCTCAGTTGGTTGGAGTGTTGTCCCAAAAGGTCATGGGTTTGTTTCCTGGTCAGGGCACATACCTAGGTAGAAGGTTCAGTCGCCAGTCGGGGCACCTATGGGAGGCAACCAATGATGTTTCTCACATTCATATTCTCTCTCTCTCTCTCTCCACCCCCTTCTGCTCTTTCTAAAAAATCAATAAATGTATCCTCAGGCAAGGATTTTTAAAAATTTTGGTGACCACTAAGTGTGTTATGCTAACTCAGGAGAAACATTTAGGTAGTTAGAATAAAAGAGGTAACATCAGACTACACACTGCAGGAGAAATAAACAACCAAGCAAATAATGATCCCTCAGAGGAGGAGGATCATTATCCAGAGTTGTTTTACTATATAAAATATCCAGTTTATAATAACAACGACAAAAAAAAAAAAAACACAAGACATGCAAAGAAACAGGAAAGTGATACCCATACACAGGAAAAATAAAAGCAGGCAATAAACACTGCCTTAGAAGGGGCCCAGGTGCTATGTATAGCAAACATTTAGCAATAAGGAAATAGAAATTATTTTTTAAAGAACCAAATGGAAATTCTGGAGTTGAGAATTACAATAACTGAAATGAGAAATTTACTAAGGACCTTAATAGTATATTTGAGCTAGCTAACAATCAGTGAACTCGAAGAGAGATCCATAGAAATTAGACGATCTGGAGAATAGAGAGAAAAAATGGTGAAAAATAACCTCAGAGATATGTGGGACATCATTAAGTATACCAACATATGCAAAATGAGAGCACCAGAATTTCTTCTGGAACAGGAAAAAGATATTTGAAAATGGATGGAAATGTTTAATTTGATGAAAAACATTAATCTACACATCAAAAAATCCTCAGCAAACACTAAGTAGGATTAACAAAGAGATCATATCCAGACACATGAGTCAAAAGTTGAAAGCTAAGATGAGAAAAGTATGAAAGCAATAAGAAAAATTGCTCAAGACAGGGGAACTGTAATATGATTAACAGGAAAAGTTGCATCAGGAACAGTGAAAGAGATGACATATTCAAGTTGCTGAAATGAAAAAAAAAAAACTATCAACTAGGAATAATATATCCAAAACTATCATTCAAAAATGAAGGTGAAATAAAAATGGTACCAGATAAAAAGAAAATCCATTAGTAGTAGACCTGTATTATAAGAAGATTTGACTCTTCCAAAATTTTTAAAAAATATTTATTTTTAGAGACAGAGGAGAAGGGAGGAAGAAAGAAAGAGAGGGAGAGAAACATCAATGCATGCTTGCCTCTTGTGTGCCCCCTTCTGGAGACCTGGCCTGCAACCCAGGAATGTGCCCTGACTGGGAATCGAACTGGTCACCCTTTGGTTCGCAGGTCCGCGCTCAATCCACTGGGCCACGCCAGCCAGGAGCTTACTTCTTTCTTGATTTCATCCACTCTACTGTTGATTCCCTGTGAAGTGTTCTTTATTTCAATTAGTGTTCTTCATTTCTGACTGGATTTTTTATGCTGTTAAGGTCCTCACTAAGTTCCTTGAGCATCTTTATAACCAGTGTTTTGACATCTGCAATCTGATAGATTGCTTATCTCCATTTTGTTTAGATTTTTTTTCTGTTGTTTTGTTCTTGTCTTTCATTTGGGCCATGTTTCTTTATCTTCTCATTTTAGCAGCCTCCCTGTGTTAGTTTCTATGTACTAGGTGGAACTACTATGTCTCCCAGGCTTGATAGAGTGGCTTAATAATAGGTGTCCTGGAGGCTCCAGTGGCACAGCCTCCCCTATTAACCAAGTTGGGCACTCAAGGTGCACCCACTACATGTGGCCTGTGTACACCCTCCTTTTGTAGTTGAGCCTTAATTGTTGGCACATCCAAGATCAGCCACTGCCTGTGTTCTGTCCAGGGTCATACAGCATTAGCTACAAAGTGATCTGCAGATGGCTGCTGCTTGTGCTGGCTTGGAGGTGCCCAGAAGAGGCCAAGCTGTGAACCAAGGCTGGCTGCTGCTAGTGCTGGACCTGGGGCAACTTAGCAAAAGGTATAGGGCTTGCTGAAGCCAGATGCTGCTTGTTTGAGAGAATTTAGGAAAATCTGAAATATAGGTTAAAACAAGTCATCCTTATGGAAAAGCCACTGGAAACAGCTTGGGTAGGCCTGCAAGTTGGGTGGGCAGGGCCTCAGGGAATCACCAACGTGGGGCAAACAGTGTGAGTCAGGTGGATGGACTCTCAGATGTGGTTCCTGCCTGCCGGTTCTGTAGTGGGAGGGCTCAGAAAAGGAACAGTGTCCTCTGCCAGCACTTCTGTCTGGCAGAAAGCTGCCCCCCAGCTCTCACTCTGATGCCAAACAATTCAGTTCCTCCCCATATGTGTCTGATGCCTTTCAATCCCCTTTCCTGGTGCTGGAGCTTAGAGGGAGTGAGTCCAAGTAAGTCTGTGTGAGGGCCCTTTAAGAGGAACTGCCTGGGACTCTAGCAGTTTCTCTTTCACAGCCTCAATGTCCATTGGTTTTTACAGTCAGAAGTTATGGAGACTTATCTTTCTGGCACCGGAACCCTGGACTGGGGGGCCTGGTGTGAGGCTGCAACCCCTCAATTATGATATATCTCTCCCAATTTTATCTGCCACATGTGGGTGTGGGACTAGCCTATTCTGCATCTCTGCCCACAGTCTTGACGTCTTCTTCTTTAATTCTGTAATTGTAGGACTTCCATTCAACTCAATTTGTGATGGTTCTGAATGATGGTTGTTTTAAAGTTTAGTTGTAATTTTGATGTGGTTGTGTGAGGAGGTGAACTGTGTTTACCCACAGTGCCATCTTGCTGTAGCACAATTTTAAATCCAGTCTTCTATAGATAGCATTTTTGTTGCTTCCATATCTTAGCTATTGTAAATAATGCTGCAATGAACTTGGCATGCATATGTCTTTTTGAATTAGTATTTATTTCTTTTGCTAAATCCCCAGAAGTGGAATTGCTGGATCATGAAGCAGTCCCATTTCTAATTTTTTGAAGAACCTCCATACTATTTTCCACAGTGGCTGTACCAATTTGCAATCTCATCAACAATGTGTGAGGGTTCCTTTTCATCACATCCTCACCAACCCTTGTTGTTTGTTGATTTATTGTTGATAGCCATTCTGACAGGTGTGAGTTGATATCTCAGTGTGGTTTAAATGTTCACCTCTGATGATTAGTGATGTTGGCAATCTTTTTATATGGCTATTGGCCATCTGTATATCCTCTTCACATAAAAGTCTATTCAAGTCCTCTGGTATAATTAGATTGTTTGTATTTCTAGTGTTGAGTTGTATCAGTTGCTTTTAAATTTTGGATAATAACCTTTTTTTAAGTGTATCATTGACAGATATCTCCCAATTGTTAAGTTGTATTTTGGGTGTTTTTTTTTTCATGGTTTCCATTGCTATACAATAAATTTTTAGTTTGATGTCATTTCATTTGTTCATTTTTTATTTCCCTTCACCAAGGTGATATATCAGAGAAAATATTGCTAAGAGAAATGTCAGAGATATTATTGTCCATATTTTCTTCTAGGAGTTTTATGGTTTTGTGTCTTACATTTAGGCCTTTAATTGATTTTGAGTTTATTCTTGTTTATGGTATAAGAAAGTGGTCCAGCCCTGACTGGGTAGCTCCGTTGGTTGGAGCATCGTCCTGTACACCAAAAGGTTGTGGGTTTGATCCCCAGTCAGGGCACATACAGGAGGCAACTGATCACTGTTTCTCTCTCATGTTGGTGTTTCTCTCTCTCTCTCTCTCTCTCATTTAAAAAATTTCTAGTTGCATGAAATCTTTTTCATCCCTTTACTTTCAGTTTGTTTCTTTTTATCTGCAGTAGGTCTCTTATAGACAGCTTATGTATAGGTCTTGTTTTTTTAACCATTCAGCTGCACCAGGTCTTTTGCCTGAATCACATACTCCATTTTCATTTACAGCACTCTGATGTAAGCTGTGGCCAGCTACCACCTGTGCCAGGTTTGTCACTCCTTAGTTGGAGCTATGTTACAATCCAGGCCTGGCCACCACTTATGTCAGCTTTGGGATCACCTGATGGGAGTATTACTGGAAACTGAGACTGGTCACTGCTTGTGCTGGGCTTGGGGCCATTTGGGGGACCTTTGATTTACACTGAGGGTGGTAGCTATTTATGTGGGTTTGTGTACCTCGGAGAAAGTCTTTAGAGAGAACCAAGTGTGGCCTCTACTTGTGTGAAATTTACAGACTTTTGAGAATATTTGCAGTGTAAGCCTAGGGTAGCCATTACTCACGTGGGGTTCACACTCCTCTGAGTGAATCTGCAGCATGAACCTAGGTAGGCTGCTTGTGTGGAGGAGCCACTAAGAGCCTAAGGGTGGGTCACTGAAAGAGTCTCAGGATGGGCATGTGCATTGGGTGGGACAGGGCACCGGGGACTCACTACTGCAGGACAAGCTGCGTTAAGCCAGATTAATGGAGAGTTCAGATTTGATGCCTGCTTGCACCTGGCTGGATGGGTTTAAGGACCTCAACAAAGACACAATGGCACCTACCAGGACTTCCATCCCTAGAGACAGTGGCCCCAACCCCTTTCTCTCTAACTCTTGCCCTGAAGATGGTAAATTTAGTTCCTCCCCATATGCCTGTAGCACATCTTGAGCTGCTGCCTCTGCAATAGAGCTTAGAGTGTTAGTATGTGAGAAAATGAGTTCGTGTGCTGGCCCTTTAAGTGTAGCATGTCATTGCCCTGACTGGTGTGGCTAGTTGGTTGGATGTCGTCCTGCAAAGCAAAAGGTTGCCGATTCAATTCCCAGTCAGGGCACGTGCCTGGGTTGCAGGTTTGGTTCCACTCAGGGTATTTATGAGAAGCAACCAATCAATGTTCCTCTCCCTCTCTTTCTCCCTCCCTTTCCTCTCTCTAAAAATAAATAAATAAAATCATTTTTTAAAAAAGTAGAATGTCTTTGTCTCCTGCAGCCCTTTGTCTTTCTCGGACACAATTCCCATTGTTTTTCACACTTAGATGTCGTGAGGACTCTTCCTTCTGGCACTGGTGCCTTGGGATGAGGAGCCTGGTAAGGGGCTGGGGCCCCTCACTCCTCATGGGTTCTTCTACAACTGAGATATTACTCGCAATTCTTAATCACCACACCGTGGGTTTGAGACCTGCCTGGTCAGCATCTCTACTTCACCTACCAGTCCTAACATGGCTTATTGTTTATATCCTTAGTTATACGAATTTTGTTTAGCTAATTTTCTTAAAAGATTATTTACGTATGGACAGAAGGAAAGGGGGGGAGAAAGAGAGGGAGAGAAACATTAATGTGTGGTTGCCTCTTGCACAACCTGCACCAGGGAGTGGGCCTGCAACCCAAGCATGTGCCCTGACTGGGAATCGAACTAGCAACCCTTTAGTTTGCATGCCAGTGCTCAGTCCATTGAGCCACACCAGCCAGCGCTAGTTCAGCAAATCTTCATGTAGTTTTCAGCAATAGTTGTTCTATAATTTATTTGTAATTTTGTTGTGATCATAGTAGGAGGCGAACTCAGAGTTTAACTACTTCACTATCTTGACTGGAAGTCCCTGGTTTTCTTTCCGTTACTGATTTTTAGTCTTATTCTATTGTACTTGGAGAACATCTTTGGAACAGACTTGTTTTGTAAATGTTGTTTCTCCAGGATTATTTCCATGTGCACTTGAGAAGCATGAGTATTCTGCTGTTGTTGTATGGAGGGTTCTGTATATGTCTGTTTCTGTCAGGTCTAGTTGGTTTATAGTGTCACTTTAGTCCTGTATTTACTTATTATCTTATGTCTAGTTGTTCTATCCATTATTGAAAGTGGAGTATGGAAGTCTTCAAACACTATCGTAGAAATTTCTATTTTTCTCTTCAGTTTCATCAATTTTTGCTTCATATATTTGAGATCTCTTTTGTCAGACATGTGTGTGTTTATCATTTTTGTACCTTCTTGATTAATGTTTCCATCAACATATAATATCCTTTGTCTCTTGTAACAATTTTTCACTTAAAGTCTATTTTATCTGACATAAGTATTGCCACCCCAGACCTCTTTTGGTTACTATTTGCATAAGGTATCTTTTCCATTTTTTCACTTTCAATCTATTTGTGTATTTGGATCTAAAGTGAGTTTCTTATAGGCAGCATATAGTTGGCTCATATTACTTCGTTCATTCTGCCAGTGTCTACCTTTTAACCGAAACATTTAATTTATTTACATTTAAAGTAATTACTGATAAGAAAGGAATTATTTCAGCCATTTTGTTGCTTGTTTTGTTTGTCCTATACCTTTTTTATTCTTCGATTTCAACATTACTATTTTATGTTGAATTGACTGTACTATAATATTTTGATAACCTTCTCTTTTCCTTTTCTGTATTTATAAAGTTATTTTCTTAAATAACACATGGACAAAAGCTGGGGGGATGGAAATGGGAGGGAGGTGGCGAGGGGTGGGTGGTTTGGGATGGGAGTAAAGGACAGAAAACTGTACTTGAACAACAATTAAAATAAAATTTAAAAATAAAGTTATTTTCTTAATGTTTACCCACAAAACTACAATCAATATCTTAAGTTACAGCAATCTAGGTTGAATAATACCAACTTTGCTTCAGTCCTGTACAAAACTCTTCTCCTAAACAGCTTCTTCCCTCATCATTTATGTTTTTATTATCACAAATTACATTTCCATATATTGTGTATGCCTATTAACATAGATTTATAACTATTGATGCCTTTTTCTTTCAGTCATATAGGAAACATTTCCAGCTTTAACTGAAGTATAACGCCTCTCCTACACACAAATCTTGGGTAGCATGTCTGTATTCTAATGAGCACCTTGCAAACTACAAGGAACTCTTAAGCATCACAGTGTCCTTTCCTAGAAGAGAGTCATCAGATCTAAGTTCTTAGCATATTTCATATTGATGAAGAGCTGTTTAGACTTTCTGAAAGTACTGCATTTATGTTCCTGACCTTTTTCATGTTGAGTGCATGTAGAAAATTCTAATATTGGCATGGCTTCCTGAGATTTGTGATCAAATCAGCTCACAGCTTGAGTTTCATGCTCAGGGGCTCATATCACCCCAGGCTCTGACTCATCTTCCCAAAGTCTGAAAGAATCAATATCTGGTCTTACTTATGACCTGTTCTTGGCACATCAATTGAAAAGTTATGTTATACGGCAACATTGATACCTGTCACATGGAGATATGGAAGGTTGAGTAAACAAAGTGTCTGGGAAGTTGGATTAGCCAGTTACCTAGGGACTGAAACACCAGCATGTAAGGAGGCAGAATAACATATGGGATATCGCTTAAGAGACTTGTAAGAAAATGAACTAGTATGGAATTAGAAACAAGTACTTTAGAAGATTGTGATTTTTTTGTGTGTGTCTTGTACTTCTAATTTTCCTTGTGTTCTTCCTTAATATTTTTCAAGTCTTAAAAATTTTCAGCCTTCTACAGCTGTGCCAAGAGAAGTCAAGAAATGAGGAAATATTTCACACTTGTCCCAGAGAGTTAATGAGAAAATAGTGTTCTTCTGGAGACCAGGCAAGAAGGTTTGAACTGGAAGAGAGGTTTCAGGAGAGTGTTTTTGACCTAGGCCACTTCAGAGAGTTTACAACTTAGTTAAAATTTAACACTCCTGGTGTGACTGACCATAAAAAAATTAGCACAAAGAGCTTCTTTCTACTGTGATGCTTCTACCTAGAGTATTTGATTATTTCTTTCTGTGTGGGCAACAGAAGGCCTCAGAACAAAGAGGTCTTCAAGAATGTGCCTGCTGAAACAGTGACTTAGGTCACTGCGCTTGCTTTTATACCAAGTGGTGTCTCTTTTTTTCTTTCTTTTTTATTTGTTTTTCTTTAAAAAAATAATGTGTATTTTCTCTTATTTATTTTGTTCTTTTTATTTCATCTTACTTGATACAGAAAAAGCATTTGACAAGATCTAATACTCTTTCATGATAAAAGCACTCAATATACTTGGAATAGGAGGGAACTTTCTCAATATGATTTTAAAAGCCCTCTCTATCACAAACCCACAGCTAGTATACTCAATGGTCAAAACCCTGAAAGCTTTCTCCCTAAGACCAAGAAGAAGACAAGGATGCCCACTCTTACCATTTCTATTCAACATTGTAGCAGAAGTTTTTGTGAGAGCAATTAGACTGGAAAAAGAAATAAAAAAGCTCCCAAAATGGAAAGGGGGAAGTAAACTATTCTTATTCATAGATGACATATTCTTATATCTCAGGAATCCTCAAAATCCACAAAAAACTATTAGATCTAATAAACAAATGCAGCAAAATTATAGGATACAAAATCAATGTACCAAAATCCCTAGAATTTATATATACAGCAGCAATGAAAAATTGAAAAATGAAATTAGGAAAATAATTCCATTTTATTTTATCTTTATCTTTATTAAATTTATTGGTGTCAAATTTGTTAATAACATTATATCAATTACAGATATACAACTTTATACTATGACATCTATATACTTCATTGTGTACTAACCACCCAAATGCTAGCCTCCTTCCATCACCATGTATTTGACTCCCTTTACCTTCTTTAGCCTCTGCATCCTCTCCCCACCCACCTCCCACTCTGGAAAACACCATTCTGCTGTCTATATCTATGACTTTGTTTTTTGTTTTCTTTGTACGTTTGTTTTGTTTGCTCACTACTTGCTTTTTGTTATATAGCCTACATATGAGTGAAATCATACTGCAGCCACTAGGTAAAACTGTATGGAGCTTCCTCAAAATATTAAGAATAGAACTGCCATATAACCGAGCAATCCCTTTTCTGGGTATGCACCCAAAATATTTGAAGACATTTGTTTTTAAAAGACTAATGTACCCGTATGTTCGTTGCAGCATTATTCACAGTGGCCAAAATATGGAAACAACCTAAGTGTCACTTAAAAGATGATTGGAGGGGCTTCCAGCAAGATGGAGGCATAGGTGGACACACCATACTTCCACGCACAACCAAGATTAGAACAACAACAATTTAGAGGCAGAATAACACCCAGAACTGACAGAGAATTTATCTGAATGGAAGTCAGACAGCCAAGAAGTTGAAGTAGACCCGTTCATCCAGACTAGTAGGAGGGGTGGAGAGGAGCAGCCGGGCCCGGGTCACGGCGTGTGGAGAACAGGGAGAACTGGACGCATAAAGCAACTGGGAGTGCATAAGGCATCTGGGGCGCACAAGATCGCAGCAGGTGGACCCTGAGTATGCAAGTGGCAGCAGGCAGACCCAGTGAGGTGGCGATTGTGGACCAGGGCAGAGCGCGCAACCCAGGATCCCAGAGAAGGGACTGAGGTCCCAGGAGAAAGGAGTTACTGCTATTGTTCCCTCCTGCCCCGGCCCCCACATATAACATCACAATATAGCGACTGGGGTGCCCAGCCCCGGTGAACACCTAAGGCTTTGCCCCTCACCGTAACAGGAGTGACCAGACTGAGAGAGAGAGAGACAGAGAGAGAGAGAGAGAGAGAGAGAGACATGTTTCAAACAGAAGAACAGATCAATGCCCCAGGACTCATCCTTTTGAGCGACCAAGAGATAGCCAATCTATCAGATGCACAGTTCAAAACACTGGTGATCAGGATGCTCACAGAATTGGTTGATTTGGGGTGCAAATTAGATGAAAAAATGAAGGTTACCATAAAAGAGATGAAGGAAGATGCATGGAGAACCAATAGTGATGGGAAGGAAACTGGGACTCAAAACAATAGAGTGGACCAGAAGGAAGAAAGAAACAACCAAACAGGAAAGAATGGAGAAATAAGAATTCAAAAAAACAAGGAGAAGCTTAGGAACCTCCAGGACATCTTTAAACATTCCAACATCTTAATTATAGGGGTACCAAAAGGGGAAGAGGAAGAGCAACAGATTGAAAACATATTTGAACAAATAATAAAGGAGAACTTCCCCAACCTGGCAAAGGAAATAGACTTCCAGGAAGTCCAGGAAGCTCAGAGAGTCCCAAAGAAGTTGGACCCAAGAAGAAACACACCAAGGCACATCACAATTACATTATCCAAGGTAAAAATGAAGGAGAGAATCCTAGAAGCAGCAAGAGATAAGGGGACAGTCACCTACAAAGGAATTCCCATCAGACTGTCAGCTGAGTTCTCCAAAGAGACCTTGTAGGCAAGAAGGGGCTGGAAAGAAATATTCCAAGTCATGAAAGACAAGGACCTACATCCAAGATTGCTCTATCCAGCAAAGCTTTCATTTAGAATGGAAGGGCAGATAAAGGGCTTCTCAGATAAGGTCAAGTTAAAGGAGTTCATCATCACCAAGCCCTTATTTTATGAAATGCTAAAGGGACTTATCTAAGAAAAGAAGATAAAGGAAAACCATGTATAGTAAATGGACAGCAAACTCACAATTATAAACAACCACACCTAAAGCAAAACCAAAAGGAACTAAGCAAACAACTAGAATAGGAACAGAACCACAGAAATGGAGATCAGATGGAGGGTTAGCAACAGGGGAGTGGGAGGAGGAGAGAGGGGGAAAAGGTACAGAGAATACGTAGCATAGATTGTAGGTTGAAAATAGATAGGGGGAGGGTAAGAATAGTATGGGAAATGTAGAAGCTAAAGAACTTATGACACATGGACATGAACTAAAGGGGGGGAGTGGGTAGGAGAGGTGTACAGGGTGGAGGGGAGTGAAGGGGGAAAAATGGGAGAACTGTAATAGCATAATCAATAAAATATATTAAAAAATAAAATAAAAGATGATTGGATACAGAATATGTGATACATGTATATAATAGAGTACTAGTTAGCCATAATAAGAAGAAATGATATACTGCCACTTATGACAACATTGATGGATCTTGAGAGTATATTATGCTAAGTGAAATAAGTTAGGTGGAAAATAATTCCACGTATAATAGCATCAAAAATTTAAAAATTACAGTTAGTTTCACAAAATAAGTATATAATTTATATTCTGAAAACTATAAAACATTGTTATAAGAAATTAAAGAAGACCTAAATAAATAAAAAGACTTCCCATGAGGCAGTTGAGGCTAGGTGGTCCCTGGATTACAGAAGGAGAGAGAACTAGAGTTGGCAAAGTAAATAACTGGCCAGGGATTAGAATATTATAACATAATTATGTCCAATCATTGCCAGGAGATGTGCTCACAAGCACAGTTCTCATAGTTGAAGCTTATCTTCCACCATTTTCTTCTCCTTTGTGGCTTTTAGCTGCAGGCCTCTGATATTTCTGAGCTGTTGCAGCCACTGCCAATGTACACCGAAGATGGTGCTACCACCAGGACCTGAAATTAAGGACCTTATTTTCTGCATCATGGATCTTCTTTGAGCCAGGATATGCCTCCGTTTACAGGCTACCTTTAACAAGAAAGCTCCGAATCAAGGATGTCTCATGTTGCTTAAATCTGCTCTATTTTTGGTAAAAGAGCTGTAACTGTTTTTCCTCCTGTCACACTCTTTTCAAAACTCATGCTTGGGTGTCCCAAGATTTGGGCCAAAGCACAAGCTAAATGGTAGACAATGCAACCAGTGCTCTACTCAGTTTTACCTTTCTTATGCTGTTGATCCAACCTTGTGGGCCTCCATTATTTTTATCCTTGGGCTAAATTGTTTCCTAGAAGACTTCTCAATCCCTCATCTAAATAGATCCCTAGAGAGACTACTTTATCAGTTCCACAGACATGTGTCAGCCTATGTTAAACAGTATGTGCTTAAGGTGAGACTCCTTGCCCCATCCCATTCAGTCACTGACACATTCAGTGACACAATTTTCATTCGATCATTAATACCTTATTTACTAAATATCTATTATGTGTCAGGTCCAATTATGGACACTGAGGAATTAAAGATAAACACAATGCAATCCCTGCCCTCATGGGGCTTATCTTGAGGTGAACAGACAACAAATAAGACAGTATATATTTGTTATTTAATCCAATTTGGCTCATAAGAAAAGTATAAAGTGCTGTGAGATGTGATTGGAGGGTCAAACCAATGCTAAGGCAGTGGGAAAGCTTTGTTGAGGACGTTGCATTCTAGAGGCTATGGAGGAGTTAAACAGGTGAAGGGGGTTGAGGCAGAGAGATGAGCTTTTCAGGCAGAGGGAGCAACATTCATCATTCATTTGTTTATTTATTCATTTATTTAATGAACATTTACTAGACACCTACCATCTACCAGGCATTGTTCCAGGTGCTGACAATACCATAGTGAAAAAGAAAACAAACAAAATTCTTGTTTTCATGTTGCATACATTCCAATGGGAGAGGGGCCAAAGACGAATAACATAGATATGTCAAATAATTGGTATGTTAGATGGTAAGTGCTATGGAAATCAAAAAACAGCAAAGCATGATAAGAAGTGCTGATGAAAGATACTGGGAAGGGTGGGGTGGAGTGCAGTTTATAAAGATGTAAGGTAGGGAGGCTCCTAATACTTTTCAGAAGTTGAAAGTAGGTAAGTATGGCTATGGGAACAAGAGTGGATGCTTGTACTGCTAACTACTGGTACTATCTTCTATTTATATAGCACTTTGTTTTAATGTATATCATTTCACACACTACCCAGTCTTGCCCAGTCCTTGCCAACACAGTGTATTTGACTCTCTTCACCAAAACCTTCTGATTCCGCTTGTGAGGACAGTTTCCATGGGAATACGCCTTCAACTTTATAGTGGAAGTCAATAGAGAATTAGGATTCTTTTTACAGAAATGTGTTTTTAGCCAACATTGCTGGGTTGAAAATGTGTTTGTGGAAATTATTTTAGAGCTTTAAATTCTAGCTGATTAGGCCAGACAAAGGGGAAAGCATGTTGGCAGGATGACCAACTGTGCAAAGGAAGAGAATTCTGATTTCCCGGGAAGGCAATGCTCAATGAATTCTGAGAAGCAGGAAAGTGGTGGATCTGGCTTTCATAGGAGGTGATATGTAGCTGAATGTTCAGAAGTCATCTTCTCTAACAAGTAGACAAGTCAAAGACCATCAGCATGTTCATAGAGAATGAGTCTATACTGCATTTCCAGAGTAAGTTCCTGACACACCTGACACGTTGTATGGCATTCAAAGAAAAAATACTGAGAAATAGCATAGGTATTGATGTTTAAAGTGGAGGAGAGGAGGGAGGCATTATAGATACTAGGTAAACACATTTCGGTACAGGCTCTGTTGCTTACTACCTATATAAGTAAGCCTCACCTGAAAAATGAGAGTTAGGATACATCTTTCACAGGATGTTGTGAGAAATAATTGAGATGATGAATGTGAAGATCATTTTAGGATAACAGTAGTTAATTTTATTGAGATTTTCATGTTCACCAGAAACAGTTTTAAGCATTTGACATAAATTAAGTCATTTGATCCTCACAACAACCGTAGGAAATTGGTACTCTTATTATTGCTCTTACTTCACAGATGGGGAAACTGGGGCTCAGAAATAGTAGGTAATTTACTCAAGGTTACACAGTAAACCAGGGTTAAAACTCCAGAGGACATGCTCCTAACTCTCATACACACTGCTTAGGTAGCAATTCAAAGGGTTACATAGTTAATTTTCAGAAGACGAATATGAAATCTAGCTAGTAAATAGAAATGGGATTCAAACCTTGGTCAGTCTCCAAAGTCTGTGCTTTTTTCACTGCAGCCTCCTGTCAGCACATAATAATGGTAGCTATCATTTGCTGACTGCCTATTTACCAAATACTTTATATGCAGTACCACTAATGTTCATAAGGTAGATAACCTTACAAGGTAGATATTATCCTCATCTAGCAGATAAAGAAAATGAATCTCAGAGAGATGTTCCTTGCCCAGCTACACAGTTCAGGGTTTGAATCCACATCTGCTTCACACCAGAGCCTGTGTCAACGCTACCTGCCTCACACCAGAGTCTATGTCAACTGTACCCTGCTATCATTCTTGCAAAGTGTAAAGAGCACAGGTGTTCGTATTTAGAGTCAGAGTGTGTGACAAGAAGCATTAGCTGTATGCTTCTGGGAACTCAATTGATATTATTTTATATGGTGCCAATTAGCTAATTCCTACACAATTCATCATCTGATTTAAGGTGGCACATCTGCTTATTTCCAGCATCCCCTCCCTTCTAGCTCTTTTCATGTCTCCCATCTCTCTCTCCTTGTCTCCTTTCTATTTCCTTTCCTAGTCCCCTTTTTTCTCTTTCTGTTTCCTCCTCGGATCTCCTCTTCATTGCTAGGGCCATCTGAATTCAGGCAGAGAGAGATATGAGGGAATCTTCTGTGAGACGGGTTATATTCAGGGTCACACCAACCTTGGAACTGAACCTCTTTTAGAGGAAGTGATCCAGTATAGGTGACCTCATATTGAATGAGGAGCCTGGCAAATGGCCCAGCCTTATCAAGTTTTTGAGAAACACGTTGATGGAGCCAGGCTCAAGAGAGAGCCAACTGCTCTCTGGAGGCATTCATTGGGAGCACTCATCTGCAGGGCCATGGCTGGTGCAAAATTATGCATGAACTTTTCAGCTCATTGAGTTATTTAGACATTTTATTCTTCAAACATAAGTGCCTAGTGCTGTCTGAATAATGGAGAGACAAAGAGAAAGAAGCAAGTTCCCTGCCCTTAAAGATATAGGAATTCTCAGTTCAGTGTGGGAGCAAACACATACATACCCAAACACTTATAATACATAGAGATAACTGCTTTAACAGGGCTTTAAACTATACTAGGTGCCACAAGAGTCTGCTGGAAATAGCCACCCATTCTTTTGGGGAAAGTAGGAAGAGTCAGGGAGGGATTCAGTAAGGAGATGACACTGAAGCTAGGCCTTGACAGGTGAACATCAGATCACCAAAGAAGAAGGTCTCAGAACAAAGAACTCAGAGACAGAGGCATGAAAGAAAATGCAACTTCTGGGAATACCAAATTGTTCAGTGCTTCTGTTAAAGATTCAACTCCATCACTTACTGACTAAGCGACTGGGCCAAGTCACTTGCCCCTCTTGGCTTGCTTCCTCCTCTGTTAAATTGTAAGTATAATAATAATGATCAATTTATACACACTATGAATCTTAGTAAGATTATTTGAAAAGCAAACAAAAATGATTAACATGAAATTCTGGCAGCATGTGGATGTGTGAATTTAGTCATTCTTTTAAACTTTTAAAGGCTGTGTAATAGTAAATGTGAAGTAGCTTTATAAATTATTAAGCACCACACACATGTTTGTTGGTAACACTGCAAATCTCAGCACCACAGGAAAGCTTAAGAGTTTAGTTTTCAGTCACAGTGTTCATTCACCTGACTCCAATCCCCCCCACAACTAAGTCTGGTGTTGGGATACCTCACTCCATCCTCTCACCACATCTTTTAATTAGTTTATGTTGGTGGGGAGATGTGAGTAAGACTATGTCCTTGTACCCAACCCCCATCCTATTCTTACCTTCTTCTCTTTTTGTTTCCAGACATCAAAAGGGGATATATATTCTTCAACTCCCCTTCGTACTCTACTCTCCCCCATTTCATTCCAGAAGTTTCAGTCAGCCTTTAACTCTCCTGCAATATTCAAACATCTTTTTTTTACAAATCCTCACTCGAGGGTACATTTTTAAATTTTAGAGAAAGAGAAATGGAGATTAGGGGAAGAAACATTGATGTGAGACAGAAACATCGATTGGTTGCCTCCCATGTGTGCTGCCTCCCCTGACCAGGGATGGAATCCACAACCCAAGTATGTGCCTTGGCTGGGAATTGAACCTGTGACCTTTTGATGCACAGGGCATCACTCCAGCCAACTAAGCCACCCAGCTAGGGCTATTCAAGCAACTTAATTCCAGCATCTGGTATGCTGTATTGTCAATTCTTAAATCACATTCACCATGTCTCTCACAGTTGGGGGATAGTGTGTGTCTAGGGGACATCATGCAAAATAGACCTCCTAGTGATTTGCCTTAACCTCCTAGGGCTGAAACATAAAACAAAGACTTGGATTGTTCTTGTGTTTAAAGTGTTTTTATTGCTTAGGATTTGGTAATCAGGCATGCTTTCTCTATCTGTGAAATGGGCAGGGTGTATGTGCCCTGAGTAATTAATATTGTGTCACAGGAAGCCTGAGGAGAATGGGTGTTTTGGCAAAAAAAAATATAGCAGGCTTTCCTGGCTGAGTACATAATTCTAAGTTCTATTAAAGTAATTAGCTCTCCAACTTATTCTTGGCAGTAGTCCCTCAGCCACAGCTACATGCAGATGATTATATATGGCCTCATAAATGTCATATGTGTGTGAGTCTTTCCTTTCTGGAGAGACTCTAAGCTCATAAAGTGCAATACCTATATCTTATGGACTTATGTATCTTCATTCTATGCCTAACATAATGTTTGGCACATAGGAGCTCTTGTACTTGAATGAATGAATTATAGCTACCTGAGTAAATCACAGATATGTTAAGGGAGACAGGATAACTTGACTTGGGAATTCTTGAGACTCTTGCTATTTGGACTATAATACTATAGGGGGGGTTACAATTGCCTCCTGGTGATAGGGTAGCCAATACTTTCTTAGATGCAGATACTTATTCTAGTGGTTAGGTAGTACATTGCTGCCCCCCCCAACCTACTTTCCACAGCTGCTTCCCTCTAACTTGTAAGTGGAAGGCAAAGCAACCATTTAAAATTTTCAACAGTAATTAATGAAACACCTATTATATGTCAAGCAGTGGGATAAGAAATGAAGTATACAGAGATGAATAAGACAGTCTCCAGCCTTGAAGAGTTTGACTTGTGGTCAGAGGAACAGACTTATATTCACACACCTATAATACAGAAGCAAGAGTGTGTTGCGTGAGGTCAAAAGAAGGGGATAGTAATTTGGTATGGAGGATGTAGTGGGTTGATTGGTAACTCCCCAAAATATATGTCCAATTCCCAACCCCCAATAACTGTGAATGTAAATTTCTGTGGGGAAAGGGTGTTTGCAGATGTAATAAAGTGGTGGATCGTGAGATGAAATCATACTGAATTAACCAGATAAGACCTACATCCAATGACAAGTGTCTATATAATAAGATTAAGATTGCAACAGAGGTTGTAGTTATGTCAACACAAGCCAAGGAACACCAGGATCCACCAAAAGTTGGAAGAGGCAAGAAAGGATCTTTCCCTATAGCCTTTAGAGAGAGCATGGCCTTGCCAACACCTTGATTTCACACTTCTGGCCTCTGTTATTTTGAGCCACCAACTTTGTGGTAATTTGCTGCAGCAGCCATGGAAAAATTATACAGGGGATTAAAGAAACACTTTAATAAGGATATGGCACTTCAACTAGAACTTAGGAGTAGAGAGTACTTTCATTCCAGGCCAAGGAAATGGCATGAGCAAAGTAATGGAGATATAAAATGGAGACTGTCTGTGTGATTGGAGTACCAGCTATGTACAGCTGGAAAGATATTGGGACTGCTTTATAATTAATAGCTTAGGCATGTTGACATTTTGTTTCTCAGACTTTGGGAGCCATTGAAGATATGAAGGTTTAAAGTAACAAGAGAGAATATCCTGTTATTTAACAAAGCTGAGGACACTCGTTGACTGTTCTGAACAAGTAGTCACATTGGATGTGTGTTGACTCCACATTTCCTAGATGCCAGTTGGATTGGTTTACATGTAACCAAAGAGGATGCTCAGGGAGCATTTATGTTACATACATGGGAATATCTCTTTTCTTGTCTTGTTCTTGACTTGCTCTTTTGAAACACATCATCCATTCTGGGCCAGATCTACTTGGGACATATTTTGTGGCATCATTCACAGTGCAATGTCCATGGGGATTTGGCATGATTGTGTATGTGGAGGGATCTGCAGAAGCTACTTCAGGGAAGGTCAGGTCTCTAACCCAGCCAGTGCTTCAGTTTTCTCCCTAAAGTAATTTTTTCTCACTCTTCTTTTACTTACATTATTTGTCCTATGGCCTGAGCCAGTCATTATTTTTCACATGATACTATCGCTGTCACCACCATTATCAACATCAGCATCAGGAGCAGCAATATTAACAGCAAAAGGGGGATATCATAGGAACTGCTAGTGTAGATAGAAGGAAAGTCATGACTTCTTCCTCAATGACTTAAGAAAGCCTTCCTGCAGAAAGGGAGATTTCAGGAACTTCTGGAATACATGTACAAACAGACACACTTATTATAGTCCTCTACATGCCATGTCTTTTGCCAGATGTTTTCATATATCTTAATTCACAAATTTCTCAAAAGTTCTCTGTGAGGTAGAGGTTATAGTTATCCCCTTTCAACAGATTGTAGCTTTGAGAAGACTCAGTAAACTTCCCAGGACTATGAAGGGGCAGAACCCAAGGTAATTTGATTCCAATCCCAATGCTTTTATACTTTAACACAGCTCACCCTGCTTTCCTCTACCTGGGTTGGTGGGTGGAAGAATACAGTACACTCTGAGGTATTGCATTTTATATGAAAAAAAAAGTTCTTTACGATTCTTTCCTTAAAGGAGAAGAGATAACCATGTCTAAGAAGTTCTCAACCAGATATTTCTAGGGCTAGGTGAGCTCAGTCTGGCTGGTGTCTCTTCACTTTGGAACAACTGTTCAAACTAGGAAACTACCTTGCAATTTCCAACAATGTGCATTTGGCACTACTAATACCTCTTACACTGAGTAAAGCCTATGTGTCTGTGCCTGAGGGGGAGCTCAGACTGTGCAGAGCACTCTGGTGGTACTCAACTCAGGGAAGCCCCAAACTTACATCACATTCTATACATTATGAACAAAACTGCAGTGCCACTCAGGTAGGTGCACAGTTGCAAGATGGAGAGCTGCATTACACTGTGGGATCTGGCTCAAGATAATTGCTGATCTCTGTCCATGGTCCTGTCCTGAGTCTGGACACACTTCTTCACCACCCACACTCACACTCCTACTTTTCTCATGCCCTCCTCAGTGCTGCCAGGCCACAAATATTTGACCTGTAGCTTTATCTGGGTCTTCTCCAATGGCCATTGACAACTAAAGATGGAAATGGTCTTCTCCAGACCTCAGTTCCTTAACTTTGAGTCACTCAGCCTGTCCTAGCATATTTCAAAGACACCCTGAGAGAGAAAATGCTCAGTGGCAGAAGTCCTTGTCTAAACTGGCTTTGAACACAGCAGCCAAAGCACCCGAGCATGCTAGGCAAATAGGGGCAGGACATCCCAAATACTGTTGATTGAATTAAACCAGCACTTTGATTATCTGGCCTCAATTTTTAGACCCAGCTGTTGCAATTCAAATCTACTTCCGTAGGACAATAAGCTCAACCAACAGGTTTTGTTTGTTTATTTGTTTTAAGGCTTCAAGGAAGCAGGCTTCAAGAAAGAGAGTATCTGCAGTGGGACATTATTTTTTAATAGATTGTCATGAACAAATGACATGATGTATATGAAAATCCATCATAAATGTTCATCATTGCTGCCATCTAAACCCTAGAGTTTAGTGCTTCATCTAGCTACCTAAATAGTATATGGCCATGACCTCTATTTTCCATGCTTAGAAAGAGTCAGAATTTAAGGCTAAAGTATCATAGAGTTCCACAGCCTCCAATGTCTGGCCCCATTCAACCCATCTAAGTCTGGCTTACTTTCTGGAGTGAGCCCTGGCTCCAGCCACTCTAGATATGTCACCGACTCACAGATACACTGCTCACATCTCTTTTTGGCACTTCCTCAGTTCATGCTCTTCCCCATGCTCAATATGCTTTTCTTTTCACTGCTTCACACAATCCTAATTCTCCACAGGGCCACCACACATGGTGCATGCCCAGGGACCCCCCAAACTCCTTTTGATTCCTGACCAAAGAGGACCCGACTTATTTTCACCTCTCATGCAGCCCGCATTCTGCACAGCCTGAGAGTATTGATTTCCTGTGTTTATATGCCTAGGCTAATAGATTATGAACTCTTTTGAGGTAAAGACTATGCCTTAAATTGCCCATGTTTTCTCCTCTTCAGACCCAACACAGGATCCCAACCAAACACTAACTGAATAACTCAGAATGAGAACTTCTTTGCCCCTGCTAGGGCTGCTGAAAGGGAAAAGATGAAACATCTGTCTACTGTCAGGAGAGAGAGATCTACCGTTTTCTAATGCTGTTTAGGGCAAAGGAGGGGAGTATTGAGGCAGCTTGTCAGTTCAACTATATTTAATGGGATCCCTCAGTGTTCTGGGTGCTGCCCTTCCAACAACAGGAACAGCCAATGCTGGTTTTAATTTATTGACCTGAGTTCTTTTGTGCCGTCCTTTGGAATTCACCAAGCAAAGGTGCCATAAATTCCCAGCCATAGGCCATTATTATGATTGTTTTATAGTTTCTGAGCACAATATGATACATTATGTAAAAAATAATATAATAGTTTCCTACCTTGTATATACATATGATACTGTGATAATGTTATTCTGTCACTCACCTTATTTTATCCCTCTGGGTTAAGGTAGAACATTAATTTGAGCTGAAAAACATCCTGTATCTGTCCTCAGCATGATGGAAGAAAACTTTCTGAGTCCAGCTGCAGGATGGCAATACCTCTATGGCTGCCAAATTCCAGACACTACAGCTCCCTTCACTGGGCACAGGCCATTGTGGGACTGTTTGAGATGATAGCAGGCTGAAAACCACAACACCCTTGGACTTGGGTGGCATCTGAAAGGCTAAGAATCACCCAGGATTGTAATATGGAAGTGATAGGGGAGTTAAATGTTTTCCCCTAAAGAGAAACTCCAGTAAACTCTGTTTTAATCTTTATTATCAAGTTCTGTTAGGCAGTGAATAAAGAGATTATGTTCTCCATTTTCCCACAGGGAGAAATAAGGAATCAGAGAGGTTCAGTGATTTTCTGAACATCACATGGTTTGTCAATGGTAAAATTAAGGTCAAGATCCAAGATTCTGGTTCTAGTCTTATACTCCTTCATTATTCCACTTGGCCCCAATGGACATTCTACAACTGACTGTTAAATAGTACGTGCCAGTTGTTCCCAAATGGTATCTTATTGCATTGAAGTTTCATAGTAATTCTTTTCTTTAGATATACTTTATTGGAAAAATGGGTATGTAAGAGAGCCCTTGTTACTTTTAAGTCAATAAAACCCTAGGGAAAGGGATGGTGTGAGCTAAGACAGCTGCCTTGACCTAAGTTCCCCTTTAGACAGAGCAAAGAATGTAGTGAAAATGTGATCAATGCCTTTATATTGAGTTCCTCTCTTGTGCTAGGCACTGTGATCAGACATGGGCACCAAAGTTACAAGTACCTGCTCTCAAGTGAAATCAGCATTTTGAAGAGATACCTAACTACCATGTTCATTGCAACATTATTCGCAATAGCCAAGATAATGAAACAACCTAAGTATCTGTTGATAGATGAATAAAGAAAATCTCTCTCTGTCTCTTACACACACACACACACACACACACACACACACCACTGGAATATTACTCAGCCTAAAGCAGGAAATCTTGACATTTGTGACAACGTGGATGAACCTGGAGGACATTATGGTAAGTGAAATAAACTAGACAGAGAAAGATGAATACTGCATGACCTCACTTCCATGTGGAATCTAAAAAAGTTGAACCATAAAAACAGACAACAGAATGGTAGATAGTAGGGGTTGGGGGTGGGGAAAATTGGGAGCTGTTGGTCAAAAGGCACAAAGATGCAGTTATGCAAGGTGAGTACATTCTGGAGATCTAATGTACATCATGGTAACTATAATTAATAATACTGTATTCTACACTTGAAATTTGCTAAGAAAGTTGATCTTCAGTGTTTTCACCACACCAAAATAAATTGTAATTATGCGAGCAATGGATATGTTAATTACCTTGATTGTGGTAATCATTTCAAAATGTACATGTATATCAAAACATCACATTGTACACATTAAATACATACATTTTTTATTTGTAAATTTTAAAAAATACCTGTTTTCCTCTATGTAAGTAAAGGGTCTAGAAAGGAAAGAAGACACATAATCAGACAATGTCAGTATCTTATACTTAGTATAGTAATTAAGGTAAGCACAGGTGCTATGAGGGCACAGAGGAGGACACCCACACTAACCTACAGGTCTCAGGAGTTTTCTTGGAGTAACTACAGATAACAGCAGTGCCTGGCCTGTTGAAATCACTCAATAAAGGTTAGATATCATTATTATGGCAATAAGCATTATCTGTGCCCTCAAGGACCTCACACTCCAGTAAGGGAGAAAGTACAAATACATAACTATAATAATATCTAATTCATGCTGAATGATCTGTTGGAGAAGACAGAAATGGATAATAGCTCACATTTAATGAATGCTGCCTATGTGCCAAGCACTGTTCTAACATTACACATATACACACACGTATATATATTCTTCATTTAGTTCCCACAACAACCTTATGTTTAATTACATTTCCCCTAATTAGAGGTGAGGACATTGAGGTACAGATAAATAAAGTGACTTGCCTAAGGCCAAGTTAGTTACAACTAATAAATGGTGTTAGGTAGTCATATATGAGGAAAAAAAAAGCCATCCCTGACATCTGGAAGCTGGCTTGGTACTCACAGGTAGGCCATGTTATTTGCCTGTTGGACATAAAAAATCTCAGAAAATACTGACAACAGACAAGGTTACTCTGATAACATGATAAAGTGAGACAAAACAATGCTACTTCATAATTTAGTCTAAGCATAGACAAAAACAAAGTTGCTGTGCCACCCATGAAAGCTTTATGCCCACTTCAGTCTACACCCATAAATACAATTTATTAAGATGCCCAATTATAGAATTGTCCTTGCTGTCTGACAGCACTCTACAGAATGAATCCCAACTTTCTTAGACTCTCCCCCAGTCACCCAGCCAAAGCCAAAATCCTGTAATAAGTTTTTTTAAAAAATATTTTACTTATTTATTTTTAGACAGAGGGGGGAAGGGAGGGAGAGAGGGAGAGAAACAGGAATGTGTGGTTGCCTCTCATGTGCCCCCTACTGGGGATGTGGCCCACAATGCAGGCATGTGCCCTGACTGTAAATTGAACCCAGGGACCCTTTGGTTCGCAGGCCGGCACTCAGTCCATTGAGCCACACCAGCCAAGGCATCCTTTCTACCACCCTTTGACTAAGACATCTTGTGTTTCCCTATTGTATTAGTCTGCTAAGGCTAACATAAAAAATACCACTGACTGACTGCTTTCAACAATATAAATCCATTTTTTCACAGTTCTGGAGGCTAGAAGTCTAAGATCACGTTGCCAGCACATTTGGTTTCTCCTGAGAATTTTCTCCTTAGCTTGCAGATGGCTGCCTTCTCAGTGTCCATGTGCCCCTGGTATTTCTTTATGTGTCCAAATTTTCTCCTCTTATAAGGACACAGTCAGATTGAATTTGGACCCACCCCAACCACCTCATTTCAACTAAATCATCTCTTTAAAGGCTCTATCTCCAAATATAGTCACATTCTGAGGTATTGATGGTAAGGCTTTTACATATAAATTTGGGAGGGGACACAGTTCAGCCCATTACATCTATGGCGTACATTCTCTGTAACTGTAATAAGTAATAAACTCAACTTGTTCAACTATTGGTGTGTTCCTGGTAGTCTTTGGGTGAAGGGAACTGATGCAAATTACAACTGGTAACTAACAAGCAGGCAACTTTAAAAGGGAAGAATAGCATACGTGGTTCATACAGGTGAAAACAATGTGCTTTGAGAAAAGTGGCCATTAAGATCCAGCCAGTAGATGGGCGGCATTTCAATGTTTAACCTTTTTGTTTTTGAGGACTCAGGCCAAATATTATTTTTCTTCATATTTACCTCAGTACCTGAGAGATACAAATGTATTTGCACAGTGCCTGACAGATGTGAGACAAAGAAGCTATTGTTTCTAGTCTCAACATATGTACATCTAATTTCTTTGTAGCTCAATTTTCTCACCTGTAAAATGGGAGCAATAAAATTGTGTTTATTTTGATGATTAAATAAAATAATTCATGTATGGGAAGAATGGGAAGGGTTTACAGGAACAAATATAAAGGACACATGTACAAAAACTGGGGGGTGGAAGTGGGAGGGAGGTGGGGAGGGATGGGTGGATGGGCTGGGGTGGGAGTAAAGGACAGAAAACTGTACTTGAACAATGATTAAAATAAAATTAAAAAATAATTCATGTAAATTGCTTAGCACAATGTCTGGCACATAGTAAGATCTTATCAACTATCAATGATTTAAGGATGAATTTTATTTATGGATGAGTTTCATAGATCTAAAGTGAGAGGGTGAAAGGACAACCATGTTCCAAGCAGGTGGAATGGCAGAAACCAAGGCACATAGATGAGGAATTAATTGTAAAGGTGCCCCCTGTTCAGACACATTATGGCTCAGTGATGAAAGACCCATGGAGAGTGCCTCAAACTTGGTTAGACATCCCAGACCTTGTTGGCAATGGGATATCTAGAACACTTGTCTCTTCTACTGTGCCAGGGAAAAGAAAATAGCCCCATCCCCTACCAACCTGTGCTATTTCTGGGAAGGGGTTTTGTGACAGGCCATAGAGCCTCTGTTGATGGTGAAAAGTTGCACACGTCAGGTCTCAAAGCCTAAGCACTGGCAGCAAAATGGGCCTGCAGCTGTAGCAGCAGAGAAACCTGACTGAAGAAACTGTGCTTTGGCTATGGCTTGTTGGAGCAAGTGCACACAAAGTGCTTAGTTTGACTCCTCTCACTCTGACACCAACCTTTCTATCTCTCCCTCTGGCTCCTAGTGGTGGTGGTTCAGGGACCCAGGCCCCAACCTTACACTCAGGGCTCCAGGAGTGCCAAGTGGTCCCTTCTGAGTTAATCTCGACCCCCTTGCTCTTTCCTGTTGAGTTACCAGGAATTCTGAAGGCACATGACCACCTCAGGGGTTTCCCGATGACAGCAGTTGAGCAGATCCCATTTCCTTCCTGGCACATTTCGGGTTCCCTTTTTCTCTCCTTCTTCATTCCAAAAAAACACCTCTGTCCATTTCTTTGGGAAATAGCTCTTCATTCAACCCTTCCAACACGACCCACCCTTCTGGAGGCCTAGGCTCTGAAGTTACGGGTAGGCAGAGGTTGAATGATTAGATGTTTGGTGAAAGAAGCCATTGAGATGCTCTTTCCCAAACTTCAGAGCGCCCCTCTCTGTACACATAACCACCCTGAGAGACGTGGGAGAGTGCTCTCCGCCTGCTTGTCTGCCGGGGAAATAGCGCTTCACTGGCGCGGTGGACAGGGCTAGCTGCAAGAATGAGTGGGGGGTGGGGTAGGGGTGGGAAAGGGGGTGCGCGCCCTTTATGACAGGTGGCTGCGCAGTGCGCGCTCCCGGGAGTCTGAGGGGAGGGAGGGACAGACGGACAGAGTGGGAGGGGGGGACATAGGGAAGAGGCCTTAGAAAGGGTAGAGAAAACGGGAGGGAAAGGAAGGGCAGTGGCGAGGAAGGGAGGTAAAGGGGGAACGAGTCCAGCAAGAACAGCCAGATTGGAGGAAACAATGGCAGGGGCAATAGCGATGGTGGCAGCCGAGGCAGTTCCACTCTGGGCACCTTTCTGAATGGGCAGTGGCAGCTCTGGGAGAAGAGGAGACCAGGCAGCGCCCGCGGAGGCTGTGAGAAAAGCGGCGGAAGGAGGAGGAGGGGGAGGAGGAGGAAGAAGAGGAGGAGGAGGAAGAGGAGGAGGAGAAAGAGGAGGAGGAGGAGGGGGACGAGGCAGAGGGAGAACCCGGGAAGGAAAACCAGTAGCAGCAGCCGCAGCAGCAGCAGCAGCCGTCGCCGCCACCACAGCACTAGCAGTAGCGACAGTAGCAGCATTTAGCCGTAGCTTTAACGGGGTAGTGACAGTGGCAGCTTCCCTCCTTCTCTCTCCCTCCCGCCGAAAGCCACAGTACCGCACCGAGCGGGCTCCAGCGCCTTGCGCGCAGCCGTCTCTCGAGGTAGCCACGGCCCGAGCTAGAGCTGGTGCGGGCCAAGCGCAGACCCCCGGCGCAGCTGGCAGCCACTGAGGCACTGAGCTCCAGGGCCAAAGCCCAACAGCTCTGACAGCATCTAGCAAGGCGGCGGCGGTGCCTGAGGGAGAGAGGCGCGTCCACCTGGCGGGCCTGGCGCATGGAGCTCAGGCAGAGGTGGCGGCAGCGGCAGCAGTAGCAGCGGCGGCAGCTAGAGCAACGGCGGCGGTGGCGGGAGCCCAGCTTTAACTGTGGCCGCGCTCACTCCAGCGCCCGCTGCCTGAGCCCGCCCGCGACGTGCACACAGGAGTCGGCCTGCGAGGTGAGTACGGGCGCTGCCACGCAGCCCCCTGGCCTCCTCGCCGGCTCCCGCAGCTGACTCCGGGTGGCGGCGGCAGGGGGTGGGAAGGATTGGGGGAGGCCGAGACAGAAGAGGAGGAAGGGCAGACGGAAGGGAGGGTGTTGGTGTGAGAATGGCGAGCGTGTGTGTGTCTGTGTACTAGGTAGCAAGGCCGCGGGGGCGCGCGGTCCCGACTCGCCCTGACAGGCACTGCAATCTAGGAAAGGCCTCTCTCTCTGCTGGCGCCGGGGGGAGGGGAAGCAGGCGGCTGGAGCTTCCGCGCTCACACGCACAGGGCCAGGCAGCGGGCACCAGCCAAGTGTTGCCTCCTTTCAGGCTGCTGCCCAGGAGACCGTGGCCAGGGAATGGGCATGAACACCGAACGCTTCGGCGTGAGCGGGAAAACCCACGCGGCAGCACGATCCGGGGCCCGGGCCAAAGCGGCAAAGGTGCGAAGCGCTGCGGCCCGCACCTCTTGAGCCTCCCGCGCGCGCGGCGCTGCCCTGCGGACCACAGAGCGCCTCTGAGCACGCGCCACTCGACTAGGGCTGCGGGCGGGTCTCGACGGGGGGCTCTATGGAGCCTCACTCAGCTTGTCACCGTTGCGGGCATTGCCCCGAGGCCCCTTGCCTCTCAGATGGCAGTCGAATTGCCGCGCTCCTGCGTGGCTTCTGGAGCTGCGCTCTGCCATGCCCCGCCACACACATCCGCTGGAGTCTGGCACACCGGGTGGGGTGGGGAGGCCGTGAGCCCGCGCCGGGAGGGGGGCCCGGCTCTGGGAAAGTGTGGAAAACGCGCCGCTGAGTTGGCGCCGTTCTGCTGAGGAATCCAGTGGTTTCAGCTTGACTGCTTCTGTCGGTCGGATCCCTGAGAGATTGAATCACCGGCGCAAGGTTTTCTGTCTTCTTCAAAGTTAAAAAAAAAAAAATGGCATCCTCATTTTGACACTTGAATTTTGTCGAGTTTCTGGTTGCAGTTTGGAATGAGTGGGTTTGACTGGAATGCAAAACGTATTTTGCATCTACGTTTTGGCTCCCAGCATATTGTTGAATTCTGTGCAGTATACTTAGCGATGTGGTCTTTTCCTAACATTCCATTTTCTAGATTGTTATCTGAAAAGACATGATTTGTGTGTGCGGCTGCCTAGGGTGTTTTAAAAAGCATCTAAAGCACTTTAACCCAGGATTTGAATATCTCTTCAGTTGTTGTTGGTGAAGCAGAGTGTGCTGATAATCCTGTAATATTTGTCTTGGTGAGAAAGGTGCTTCAACGGTTTTCCCTGAACTGTAGAGATAGATCATTTGAGTTTCCAGGGATAAATCTCCCTTACATCTTTTATACATACGGCAACATATGACCAAACGTTTTATTTACAGCAATGACGCTGTCATGGCTGAGGAGAATTTACACTTACTTAAAAATATTTTTAGAAGGGAACAAAAAAGCCCTAAGTAACTGTCATTTTACATATTAACTGGGAACCCTGCTAATCAAATAAAACTGGCTGAGTGTCTGAAACTCTATCCCAGTGAAGTATGTGGCTGTGAATATAATTAACCATCTGTCTAGTGAACAATTTAAATTTGGGCTGGTACATTTTTATTACAGGGTCTAATTTCTGGAAGACTTGAACATTTTACCCAGCAGTAACAACAAAAACATATTTGCTTACTAGGTCAAAGATTTATTTGTGTGGTAGTGGGATTTCCCTTCCTCTCCCCTCACCTCATCTTTCCTAGTCCCCACACTCCTTGACCTAGGAGGTCAAAATGAACCTTTTGCTTTTGCAAATGGCATATTTACAATACAGGAATTGAAAGCAGCCAAGGCAGCTAGTGACTGGACATTTTTGTTACTCGGAAATACTTTTCAATATTTTACCTCTCACAGAACCTGTATAGGTTGCATTTGAGTTGAAAAAATACAATTTTTATGGACATGTGTACAAATGGAATAAGGTTATTCAACAAATTTAAACTTAAAATTTAACTCCATTTCCTGTTTCTTATTCTATTTTTTAAATTTTATTTAAATTGTTGTTGCAGTACAATTTTCTATCCTTTACTCCCATCCCAACCCACCCACCCAACCCTCCCCTCCCCTCCTTCCTTTCTCTTATTCTAATTACCCACTTAGCTTTCCCCAACTGTCCTAACCATCCTTTCACCCCCCAAAATCATATCCTTTTATTATTATAACAATTTTTTAGGTTAACAGTATTCACATTTGTGATTTTAACAGTATGTTGACAAACTGCTTTTCTTTGTAAATCAAAAGTGTAAAATACCATAATATGAAACGACATTGTCCATATTAAAAATGTTTCCCTCTCATGTGATTTTAACCAAAAATTTATTACTAGGAAAAAAAAGAATACATTTTGGGTGGAGATTAAATGGCCCTGGAAAGATTAGATTTCTGAGACTCTACTAAATAATTGTTGCTATAACATAACATAACATAACATAACATAACATAACTAACTAAAATTTACCACAGATTGATTGTGCGGTATTTTCCTTTAAATGACTAACACTTTAAAACAAATTTTTGGCTAAATAACAGCTCTGATAAATGGGTAACAATTACTGTGAGAATCTGGTAAAATTTGATGTGTCAAGTTTGTTAAATAAATCAACCTGTTCAGTGAATAAATCTTCAATGCATCAATGCTTTTTAAAACACACACAGACACACACACAAGCAAATATATAACATCCTGTTGTCAAAGTCAAACAAGTACAGAACAGTGCTACTTTCTCTCTATTTTGCCCAGTCCTCTCTTTTTCTTTTTTCTACAATCTTCTAGTTACCTGTAAACTCCCCAGAGCAGAGAGAACTAAAGATGTGGTAATGTTGCCTATGTTTAGGAGGTGGGAGAAGAGAGATAAGAAAAGTGATAAGTGCTGGATTTTAAGCATTCAAAGATATGCTCATGGATTTCTGACAATCACTGTGGAGGTCCTCACCTCATGGAAGTCTTTGCTTTGGAGATGGACTGGCTTTACCAAAGAAGCATTAATTGCAGTTGCTCTGTTCCTAAGCCTGGTTCTACTGAATACTTTTTTTTTTCTCTCCAAATCCCTTAGTAAGGGGAATAAAAGGAGATTCTAATTGGCCTTTTACCCTGTTACATTATCTTTACATGTATTTATCTGCTGGCACATACACAGTTTAAACGTTCTGCACTGAAGTAAGCAAAAAAAAAAAAAAGTAAAGGACCAAAGTAGATTATAGGGAAAAGAAATGATATACTAAGGAGTAGGTAATCTTGTTTCACTGCTTTAACCACTTTTGGTTTGATGGGGAAAGCAGGTTTGGACATTTTAATTATTTCTTTATTTCCCCTTTTTTACCTCCTCCAAAAATTTTCCCATCAACTTCCTAACTGACAATTTCTCCACCTTTTCGAAACCAGGGTCACAGAGTTAGGCGTAAAGGACTTGTTGGGCTCTCCATGCCACTTCTCCAGGGCTCCTTACAAACAAAACAAATAGCACTGGACAAGACTGCACCCAAGGGACTATCTTTAATTTAAGAATTTTCTGTCATGCAGAAAATTCTGTTTTAGGCAGAGATGAACATTCCTCTCCTCTCAAACAACACTGGCTTTGTGCAATATTAAGCACATCACAACCATGCAGAAATCTTGTCTAGGGTGGGGTCAATCAGTGCAGGGTAGGGGAAAGATGCCTTTTAGTGATGGTAGGGCCTTTTCTGGACCAGCTACAGGTAAGGGGTGAGGAGCCTCTAGTCTCTCTTCCCCTGGGTTACACATTGACCACAGTGATTTGAAGGCCTCTGATTGGGAATGTGCTCTTTTTTATCTTTTTTTTTCCTGTGGATAAGCAGTGTGACCTGATGTCTTTCTCTGCCTTGTTCTCTGGTGGGGAAAAGGACTGAGGTCTTCAGAACCAACTACTAAGCACTTAATTTTTTTTATTTTTCTAAAAGGCACTTTAATAGAGCATCTTATACTTCCCGGTAAGATGATTTTGATATAAACAATTATCTACTATTTTTCTCAAACACCTCCAAGCCCCATTTAAAAAATTACACCTCTCCCCCACAGTAGCCCATCAGTATTACAAAACTAACTTAACCAAGACAGTGCTTCTAATATATAACTTGAGGGCGGTTAGAGGTTAGCGACCAAAACTGTACTGTGGGCCTGACAACTTGACTAGCAGTCCTCCATCCAGAACATGCATTGATTTTCATTTTGTTTGTAGGAAATTAAAGCATTTTCTTTATGGATAACTATAAATAGTGTGGTCATATGTTGTGGCTTATACCTGTTGTCCCAGGATATTTATTTTACCCTTAAAAGTGGACCAGTTTGGGTCCAGGCTGGGTAGCTCAGTTGGTTAGAGCACTGTCCCAGTATGGCAAGGTTGAAGTTGGACCTCTAGTCGGGGCTCATACAAGAATCCACAAATGAATGTGTAAATAAATGTAGCAACAAATTGATATTTTTT